>NC_084593.1:24314162-25000412 GCF_033807715.1 Cololabis saira
CTGCAATGCAGATGTCTTTCTCAGGGAAGGTCTTGCTTATTTTAAAACCATACCAAACAGCAATCTGCATTTATAACAGCACTATGGTTGCATAGCAAATGAGTAAAAAAAAAAAAAAGACCTGCCTGCAGTCCAGACGTTACACCACTGAAACCATTTCACACATTACAAAAACAAGCATTTGCCAAAGGTGGCCCTCAAATCCTAACTCAAACAGGAGCCTTTTAATTTCAGACACTGGTCTCCTTGGGTCTGTGACAGTGTTGCTCAAAGAAGAGGTGGTGCAACACACTAGTTAGAAAAATTAATAAACCTTTCTCAGTATCATCATTTCATATGTTCTCTTTGTTCTATTTTTAGTGGGTGTTTGAATTGTTTGCATATGATTATATGATTCCATTCAATTTTTCATTTTAACATATAACAACAGTTTTAAGGCCTCCAAAAAAGAAAAACAAAGTTCTAAAAGAAATTTTACAATTATCTGGTCAGTACTCCAAACTCTGAGCACAAGGTAACAGTCACCTTGCTTTACAAGGGCTGATGATGTGAAAAAGAAGAAGAAAAAGAAGAAGAGGAGGAGCTTGAAAAAGAGTGGCGAGAGACAGATGGCTCAGTAAAGTGGAGTAAGACAAAGTACAGAGGTCAAAAGGAGAATGCAGATGGTAGAAGAGAGAAGTTAAAGAGTGCAGTATAAGCAGGATATGAACAGAAAACTCACATGGACACAGATATGATCATAAGCCAGAAGACTGCAGTTTTACAGCTTGATTGGGAATCCTTTCAGAACTCTCCCAACACTGAGCAATGGTGGGAAGTCTGGAGAAGGAGAGGGATCACAGGGGAAGCATTGGTAATATGCCAAGGAAGAGAACTAAGTTTTCTCTGGCATCAGCACATCTGCTATGGAGGATGATCTATCTCCCTCTCGTCGCTACAAGATGACACATATGGCAGGAGAGGGAGAGTCTGCACATAAGCACAGCAGTGAAGACGTGCCAGCATGCTCTGCAATTGTCACAGTGTGATTGTGACCACAGCTGTGGAGGACACGTTACATAAAAGCAGAACCTCTTCCACGGTTACTTTTAACTGACTGTGTAAACTAGTGGCTGAATAAAACCTATTAAACAGCCCTCAACTGGGCAAACATTCTCTAACGCAATTATCAGACACTTTGATATAATTGGATTGTTGATTTATAAGAGATCGCCATCATGGCTTGTACAATGAAAAACCGGAGCTTGCTTTATTAAACAGGTCGGGTTTACTGTGCTCAGAACACATACAAACATTTTGATTGCATGTATCTGAAAACTCTTCTCTTAAACCAACATCAACATTTTTTTCTTTTTTGAGTACCCTAGCTGCTACTTGCAGGTGAAGTATAACAGGCCAAATGTCTATTGCACAATTTCAATCAAGTCCAATGGAAAGTGAAAAATGAAAATCTGACAGCTAAAGTACAACAGACTGCATAACTATTGTTGAATTAAACAAGCCCAATGAGGAATGTGTGTAAGGGTGCTACACGTGTGGTTGAGTCAGCACTTGGCTTCTGTTTATCTTTGCAGTGATGAACTGTTCATGTCTTTGTTTCAAATAAATGCACAAGTGTCACTTAATTTTCTCAAGTGTTTTGGTGACGTTACTGAACTGAGCCAAAGCAACGGACTCCAGGGCAGTAGTGTTGCACAATATGGGATTATAATTGATTATAAACGGAAAAAATGTCCACGTATAATAACTTTGATTTGCTACATGAGGCTTTTACATGAGGAAAGTGTTTGAAGTCTTTCAACATACACGATCAGATATGTCGTGACCATCCTCCTTATATTGCACAGGTCCTCATTGTGCTCCAAAAACAGCTCCGACCAGTCGTTGTCTTGACAAAGAGGTAAGGATGACCTGGACCTTCTGGTACCAGGATGCTCGCGGTAGATCGTAGATCCTGATTTGTAAGGTAGGCTTTCTATAGATTGGGATTGCTTCCCACAGATGCCATCAGGTCCTATATCTGACTGGTTCGTGGGGATTTTGGAGGGTAGAAAAAACAAAATGGCAAACCTTTATTTGTATGCCTTTGCTAAGCTGATTGATTTTTCTCTCTCTCCAGAGAAAAGCTGCTTCTATTTCAGCAAAATGTGAAATATCCCTCAAATGCAACAAGGTACATGAACCATGTCAGTGTAAACAAACACACTGTGACGAGATCCCCATTCCCACTCAGACTAAAAGGGATCCACAGAAAAGCACCATCATGTAATATCCATCCACAACCTGCTTAGATGGTTTGAGCCATAAATGTGTCTTTCCTTATGACTAGCATTTTAGCCATCGTCTAATAATGAGACACAGAGCTGTGTTTATTCAATTAAACTCCCGAGGGGGTGCAGCAGCAAATGAACTGAAACCTAACGAACTCCCACCACCACACATCACTCCACTAATCAGACAGCAGCAATGAGCCACACGCCACACTAACTACAATGCACATGGAGGGAAAATTTCAATTACAAACATATTGTGTTGTGCGACTATAGAAAGCAATGTGTTGTTTGCATCAGTTAAGTGGGAGTTTAAATAATTATAGAGGAGGGGGGCCTTCATCAATAAAGAGTGAAATAAAAAGTTAAACTGGGCACATGTTCATCAAAATATTAACAGCCTAAATGTTGGAATTAAAATTATTTCAGTTTCACCCCTAGTTACTGAGTTACAGTCAAAAAAAATGATTTCACACAAACAGAATGAATCTTACATCTAGAACACATTGAAACAATTTAAATAAGACAATGGTGGACAGTGCATCAATAATGACTGTGTTAAGATGTAACATGTCAACCCGGGTACCACAAAAATACCTGAAAAACATTTTAAAGTAGAGGTAGTTTATTAGATTTTTAAATATGGGAAAACAATACACCGTTCTGGATGTGAATGTATATTTTTGGTACTATAAAGTGACTACCAACTCAAAAACTCAAACATAACACAACCCTTTCGACTGAAGATATGTTATTTGGTAAAATTTCACTTCTCCTTGTCACTAGAACCAGAAGAGAGCACTTTGCTCATTAAGTACTGTTGTCAGCTACACAGAACAGTCCCATCAGACCCAGCCTCAGACGTTATACTGTAAGTCCCTGCTGGAAATACTTTATTTTTGAGGGCTTTAGTCCATCAGTGGTTAACCAAACCTGGTGCCAGCCATGTTTTGCTGAGAGGGATCCAGTGAGAACTTACTGGCTTGTGGCTACAGACGTCACTCGCACACATCTGATGTAACCCCAGCAGGACATCAATTAACTGTCGTGCACATTGATGAAATTGCAACAAGATTTTTTATGGTTTTGGGTTTGGGTTTGGGTCTGTCTAGTTTCCGTTACCCTGTTTTACTTCCCTTACCAAATCTTTCCTGATCATTAGCACCTGTAATCAACTTGTGTGGGTTTCTCTGTTTGTGCTTATCTCAAAGATTTTTGTTGTTTACTCCTGCCACCTCACAATTTTCTGAATTTGGGTCCTCTCCACATCCGATAACCCACAACAGTACGGGTCAGCAGGGAGGAAGGGATGGACAAGACAATATGAACTCACAGGGCTGACGAGACTCAGGTGTAACCATAGACTGTATCGAACAATGGATGAAGCATTGGGTCATGTGACCCCTTGGTTTCTGAACGGTTTTGAAGCCCGTTTTTCTTTGTTTTTCCATGTTGCTTTTGAAGCCAACGGAAATATGCCCACCATATGTCAGTCAAAGACAGTTTTGCTGCCAGCTCCTTCAGGTAGAGCCTTTTAAATATCTGCGGAACTGCCATCAGACATTTACCGAGGAATAAACCGTTTAATATGTTGACTCGATGGCTAAATCACAAAAGACAGCCTCTATGGTTCAGTCGAGGAACTGCAACAAATCTTGGTTCTGCAGGAGACTCAATGCAGAAGTTACATGGTTGGCACCATTTAACTTCTGGGTGAAGTCCCCTTCACAAGTCGGATTCATTGCAGTGTTTCCAGTAGCCACTAGACTAGAGACTGGCTCCTGATTATTTTGCACCGTAGACTCTATGGTGCAAAATAATCTGGATTGATGGGAACAGGGAAGTCAAAGTGGAACTTTTAAATGTTCAAAATAAAACAGGAACTAAGCAAACCAAAAACCATGATGAACACAAAAAGGAAGAAAGACAGAAATGTAGTAATGTAACTGCAGCCATGAAAATCCAAAGAAGAAATAGAGAAATATACATATGAACACATTTCATGTTTCACGGTCAGAAAATCAAACAGGGCCAGACCTACAGTAAATCCTCAGATATCTGGATATTTCTTTAAGCGGACATTTGCTTTTCAATTTACTTTTTTTCTCTCTTTTGCAAACGGCCATTTGCAGTGCTCTTACTCACTGGTCACCATGACTTAAGATGACAGCATGCACCGACCTCAGCTGTGAGGGATGCTTTAAATTGAGTGAAAATATGGCAAAGAAAGTCCTTCCCCATCACATTTGTTCCAAGCAAATATTTTTCTCACTGTCATACAAGTTAATTTCCACCTGCGCACTCCTTGGTTGGTCGTGCACACATTAATAACTTGTTCGCTCCAATGCCCATCTCCTGACTGAGAGGGAGTAAGTAGGTTTCACACACGAGCGTGAGGGGGTGCTCGGTCACGCCGGTGTAAACCTTTCTAGTTGGGGTCTTGCATGTGAACCATACTCGTTCAGTAATGCGTGTGCTATCTTCTTTTGGTCACATGCATTAACTTGAACTGTGCTTAAATGCACATACGGGTTACGTGTGTTTTGGCCTCGTGTTCGTACACTCTGTTGTTTGGTGTTGTATGCTCTTGCTCCATCATACCGATTAGGGCTGAGTGATTTATCGTATTTGGATCGTATAACATCATAAATCACGATTTTGAAATTGCAACGTGAGCCATTATGTGGGTAGTCACGTGACGCGGTAAAGAGAGAACACTCGACTGCATCAACTCTTCACACTACACTTTACTCTGTTGCGCAATGGCGTCTGAAGAAGAAAAATCGCATATTAAATCAGACAAAAAAAATCACTATTATATTATTTTACAAAATCGTTCAGCTCTTGTACAGATGATACCACCCCACTAAGGGAGAAATTACACTTTTTCAATAACTTAACTGAATAACTTAACAACTTAATGAAAAAAAGTAGCAGGCAGTGAATATTTACAGAACAAGTTGTGGTATACTGTGTGAGCAAATGGTTAGGTCATCCATCTACTATCTATACCCTCTTACACCTATTCAGCTGTGAGGCAGCGGTGCTAACCACCAAGCTACTGTCCTGCCCTTGATATAATAATGATAACATAATCAATACTTCAGTGAATAAACTGGAATTTTAGGTTGTGTCTCTTGTTTAACACTGTGTTTCTGCACATGTGGATGTGGATGTGTGTGTGTGCGCGTGTGTGTGTGTGTGTGTGTGTGTGTTTGCGGTGCTGTGACAGTAGTGGGAGGAAGGAAGTCACACACCATCTCATCTTCCTTGGGCTCTGTCACTTAGGTTGGCGGGTTGCATAACAGATCCTAAGACACAACACCGGCCACCTCCAGGGAGCTATGTGACACGGAGACGAGCTTTCACAGTACCTAATGCCTTGTGAAAACCCCACATTTAAACTTGCTTGCCAAAAAATAAAGAATTTTTTCCATATATCATATTGTACTATTGGGCGCTCATTGCTCAGGTACAAGATATTTCTTAAAAATGCATTAAACCATTTTGTGGAAACTACACAGGACAGTAAAAACTGCAACTGCTATATCATTTTCCTATAGTTTCATTAAATGTTTTAATGTCATTCAAAGTCTATACTTTGTGAATATGCTACACTAATCTACATCTCTCTAACCTCCTATTTAAGCCTTTCATGCATAGTGATCACTGCTTTGGATGGCTATTCATAAGATCTTGTCTAGTAAGGGGGTTTGAATGATTTTGTTGCACAATGGCATCTTCAGTGCAAATTAGGGGTGGGCGATACGACGATATTAGATTGTGAAGGATTACAACGTGTAGACGATCTTCCAAACTGCAGGAAACTATAAATTGCAGTTCTATGCTGATGCACTGACCCACGAGACGTATGGACGTCTTCAACCTGACCCACCAATCATAGCGAATTACGGGCAGTGACACGCTTTCCTACCCGCCTCCTTGTTTGTGTGTGTAGCGGTAGCGATGGAGAGCGATGGCTGAAGCCAAACGGAGTTGGTCGCAAAAAAAATTCCACCTCAATTATATGGAATTTGTTTGGATTTTCCACAAGTGATCGAGCTCAAGAAATAATAATTTACAAAGTATGCAGGGAAACCGTCCGCAGTTCAGGTGGTGACATGACAAATTTGTTTTATCCCCTGAAGAGGAAGCACCCCAAGAAGTATGCTGAGAGCCAAACAGAGGGCCCAGCGACACCGCAGGCGGAGGCAGCAGCAGCTAGCGTCAGACCAAAACAGACAACATAAACAGGCCTTTGACAAGTCAAGCAAGCAAAGTTAATTCAGCTGTCAGAGTGCAGTTTAATCTTTCACTTTAACAAGCTTGATTTTCTACACAAACCAGCTTTCTAGAAAGTTGGAATACTGAACAGAATGTAAATAAGAATAAAAAAACTAGCAAAACATGAAAACTGACACTGACAAAACAACAGTTATTGAAACTGACAACTACAATCATCAAGTTTTCTTTTTCAGGCCCGATTTCTGCATTGAGGACAATGGTACACTGCTATCCTAGTTTTTAATAACATGTCGGATGGCTCTAAACCCAATTTTTGTAGTCTCTTTAAATTATCATCACCCTCAGCAACATGTATTGTCTGTTTTTATTTTTTAAATTTAAGATCGTGATAAAATCGAAATCCTGATTTTATTTGAAAAAAAATCGTGATATGATATTTTTGCCATATTGCCCATACCAAGTGCAAATCTATAAGTCTTCCAAAATCAATTCAGTATCTGCCAATTAAAAAGTTGATGGTTCAGTTTCTGATTTCACATTAGATATTGCGAAGTGTTCCTGGGCAAGACGGTGAACCCCACATTGGTGTTCAGTGGTGTGTAGAAAAAAAGCGCTGTGTTGATTCAATTTAAAAGATTACGAGAGTGCTGTTTGAATGTATATATAGATGGACTTGGTTTGTATTGTTAACATACTTTGAGTGGTCAACAAAACTAGAGAAGTGGTATCTAAGTACAAGTCATCAAACATTCAATTTAAGATGAAGATGTTGAACAATTGTTACATTTCCTGATTCTGTCAAGACATGTATAAAAACACTTGATAGGAAACATACAGTTTGAGTTTAGTAATAATAATAATAATTAAAGCTGCAAGCAGCGATGAACGGGCCCTCGCACTCACGGCCACCGTCCCTCATAAGCATATCAGAAATGACACCACCCACGACTTCCTATGTCAAACCATTCAAAAGATATAGCAGAAAAAAGGGACGACCAATCAGAAGAAGGGGCGGGGCTAATTCAGCCCAATAAAGGTCAAGGACTCAATACCGAGTCCCATGACACCACCCACGACTCTCTATGTCAAAACATTCAAATGTTATAGCAGGAAATAGGGACAACCAATCAGAAGAAGGGGCGGGGCTAATTTTCACCAATTATGGTCAAGGACTCAATACCGAGTCTCATGACACCACCCACGACTCTTTATGTCAAACCTTTCAAAAGTTATGGCAGAGAAAAGTATTCTAGGGGGCGCTGTTGAGCTGTTAGGCCACGCCCATTAATGCAAACCATGAAATTCATCGCCAGGCCTGGCTTGCATGCAAAATTTGGTGACTTTTGGAGAACTATCAAATATGGACCAATCAGATGAAGGGGAGGCGCGCGTTTTGGCGTCTAGCGTCGCCACGGTAACACTTTTGAAAGAGAAAAGTAATGCGGGTAGTCGCAGGATGGAGATGCACATTTTGATGTATAACACATCTGGGTTCACAATACGGTTCGGGCCGTATTAATTGCCGAAGGAATGGCATAAATTGCGCCAAAATTACACAATTAATTCAAAATGGCTGACTTCCTGTTCGGTTTCGGTCATGGCGCCAAGAGACTTTTCTTTAAGTTGCAACATGATACAGGTGTGTACCGATTTTCGTGCATGTACGTCAAACCGTATTGTGGGGCTTGAGGCACAAAGTTTTCCGGGGGGCGCTGTTGAGCCAGTTTGCCACGCCCATTCATACAAACCATGAAATATCAAATTTATCGCCAGGCCTGCCTTGCATGCAAAATTTGGTGACTTTTGGGGAACTATAAAAATATGGACCAATCAGATGAAGGGGGGCGCGGTTTTTGGCGTCTAGCGTCGCCACGGTAACACTTTTGAAAGAGAAAAGTAATGCGGGTAGTCGCAGGATGGAGACGCACATTTTGATGTATAACACATCTGGGTGCACGATACGGTTCGGGCCGTATTAATTCTCGAAGGAATGGCATATATTGCTCCAAAATTACGCGATTAATTCAGAATGTTCAAAATGGCCGACTTCCTGTTCGGTTTCGGCCATGGAGCCAAGAGACTTTTCTTTAAGTTGCGACATGATACAGGTGTGTACCGATTTTCGTTCATGTACGTCAAACCGTATTATGGGGCTTGAGGCGCAAAGTTTTTTCTGTCTGAACCAACCAGATGAAGGGTGGGCGCGCTTTTTGGCGTCTAGCGTCGCCACGGTAACGCTTTTGAAAGAGAAAAGTAATGCGTGTTGTCGCAGGATGGAGACGCATATTTTGATGTATAACACACTTGGGGGCACGTTACGGTTCGGGCCGTATTAACTGCCGAAGGAATGGCATAAATTGCGCCAAAGTGACACGATTAATTCAAAATGGCTGACTTCCTGTTCGGTTTCGACCATGTCGCCAAGAGACTTTTCTTTAAGTTGTGTACTGATACAGGTGTGTAGCGATTTTCGTGCATGTACGTCAAACCGTATTGTGGGGCTTGAGGCACAAAGTTTTCCGGGGGGCGCTGTTGAGCCATTTCGCCACGCCCATTAATGTAAACCATTAAATATCAAATTTTTCGCCAGGCCTGACTTGCATGCAAAATTTGGTGACTTTTTGGGCACGTTTAGGGGGGCAAAAAGGCCCTCCTTTCGTCAGAAGAAAAAAGAAAAAAGAAAAATTCCTACAGATACAATAGGGCCTTCGCACTGAAGGTGCTCGGGCCCTAATAATACAAATTGCATGTATCTGTATCTGAAATTATTAAAATGTTACTTATAATACTAAACTTCCTAAAACTCTTACAGCTTTGCTGCATGTTGGGCAGAGATTTTCACAGTAAAACGTGCATCATTTTGTACAAAATATAGTGGCACAAAGAGACATGCAATACTTAGCTACAGTGTGTAATATGATTCAAACACCAAGTCTCAAATTCTGAAAATACGAAAACCATATCAGAGGCAACACAAAGGTGATAATCTCGTCAGAGAACCATGATCACCATGATTATAGTGACACTCTCTCAATCACTAAGGCAGTAATAACTCTGTACTCCTTCATCTTCTGAGGTTTTCCTTTTTCTCCAACTCACCCTCTCCCTCCTGATCTTTGTCTTAGACTGAACCCCCGCCCCTCCAACCCACACACACATGCTGCATTTGGGTCAGTGCAGCATCAGTGTCTGCAGACTGGAGCAGAGGTCAGCCGCACCCTGCTATTATCCCCGGAGACCTGTTCAGTTTAAAGGCAGCGCTGTAATACGCTGACTGACAGCTCAATGGAAGGCCTGCTGGGAGTTTACTAGCAGGTGAGGAGTCAGACAAGCCAAAGGGAGAACACGCAGGGGGACATGCAGTCCTGGCACACTGACCAACACACACTCACACCCGCACATCTGCACACGCACAAATGCTGTCAGTCAGCTGTGAGTTAAGCAAAGAATAAAACCCTTAGACACACAGGGAAACACACACAAATGCGGCAGAAACAAACACACACACACACACACACAGGCTGAGTGTGGTACAGTAATAAGGCTCTCATGATCTCCAGGGGAAGAGCCAGTGGCCACAGGGGGAGGGGGAGCGGAAGCAGCTGGCTGCTGAAATACTTCCCCTCTTAGGACTGTAATTTCCTCTCAGAGACACACCTGGACCGATCACACATATAAACTGTATCTAAATGTGTATGTGTGTGCATGTGTGTTCTGTGCACACAAGTGAAGGTATTTCTGCAGTGAACAAGTTTGTTTTTCAGGTGTGCCAGACTGCAGGTGTAGTGCAGGTGTGTGTTTTTTTTTTAACGAATACACAAATGAATAGAGTTGATCTGTCTGACATAACATGAACCACAACCCTTAATCACATCTATTTTTTAACACTATTAATATTTTCTAACACACAAATGATATTCAGATATTTTTGAGTCCTAAACCACACCAGTCGGACAAAAGGTGCTGAACTGTGAGAAGAAGTGAAGTCAAAAAGTGGTAAAAAAAAACAACAGTCTACAATGAGTCTCTGGTTCTGGATCTTTTACATAGAAACAACAAACAAATGCCTACTTTTATTGCCTTGTTCCACCTTTTGAGGGGTTTCTGATCAGCTTACCAAAGGATTCATCTTTACCCCGCAAGAAAGATTGCTGGCTTAATGCTTCATGCCAAAGTTGGTCAGAGAAATATCGATTGGTTATGATTAAAGATTTCTGCAAAACTGTTAAGAACATAATTATTTTCAACACTTATAGTGCATGATAAGAATTTAAAGTCTATTGCATGACTCAACTGACAAAAAAATTTCACCTTTTGAAGGATTTTAAGGCAGCTATTTTAAGATTTCCATCAAGAAACACAACAAGGCCTACCGGCGTCTACTGGGGCCTCTGTTACATACTGAAGATGAGCCCAGGCCATTTATGACGTATGCGCTCATGGTCTCTAAGTGCCTGGTCATGAATCTGCTCTTAAAACCCTTGTACTATATGGCTATGCTTGTGTCACACCGGCAGAGACATAGCCGGAGAGGGTCAAGACGTAAGCGAATGAGGCAGGGAGAGATGAAGAAAATGTGGGACTCTAAGGAATATACTTTTAGTCTGGATCTGGAAGGCAGTCTTTAAGCTCCAGTAGCAACGCTCACCTTTATCTGACCTTTAACTTCCTCTAAAGCTGCCCTCACCTTACAATGTTTTAAGCCCAGTTTTGATTAAATAGCAGTCAGTGCTCACTGTCTACACTCAATATTTATGTACAAATGTACTCAAAGACTTCCAAAGAAGTTCGCCAACACATCGCCAACCATTTCGGACTCCAGACAGATATCGAGCATAGTAATTATCCGAAGCTGATGGCGACTCAATAGGTCAGCTACAACCAAGGAGGTTGAAAGATGGAGAGGGTCTGTTCTGGTTTGAGCTTCAATCCAACACCATAATAACTTCAAGACTTCTACTTAGAAGACAAGTCATGTAAGTCTAAACAGTGCAGTGATCTGCAGAGTCGTGTAAACTGAAGTTCCCCTAAGCTGATGAGTCAAGGTATTGACACTGCAAAGAAATATTCACCAACAAAAACAAAAACAACATGTGCAAAGAACAACCCAACATTCCCCAAAGCATACAGCAGATAAACAGCATTCATCAGTAAACTATTCTAAGCTGTCCTTCTATGTGGCTTATAACAAATTCTGGCTTTGTGTACATGCCTCTGACCCTGCGTAGCTGTTTCAGTCCTCCGCCCAGTGTCAACCCACCAGCTAATTGCACTTTTCCTCAGAGACTCCAACAGAGCAACACAGACCTCGAAAATGTCAATGAAAACAAGTGAGCTGCAAACAAGTGCAGCTTTGTGCCACAGCCTATTGGGTACAAGCATTCAAAATTCAGCTTAATGATGCCATGCCACTAAAATACACTGTATATTGGCTGAAAAATGGTGACATTTTGTGTCTCGTTGCCTTGGACATGATTGGATGTACGCATATTTGGGAACGCATACAGGTAGTTTATTTGCCAGTTTGCAACACAGCAGGGGAGAGAAAATGTGATCGTTCAAGCAGACCTTTAAATTCCATTCAAACGATGCCATTCAGACTCATTTCACATAAAAACATGATACTTCAACACACGAACCAAGGCGAGACATCCGAAACAACAAGCTGAATGATCTGCTTTGTTCCAGACTCAACATACTTTGAAAGATTTCCATGTATAATGCAATACAAATTCTCAGACTCTCAGCCCTATTTAAGGTTTTGGAGAAATTCATTACCCTAACAATATATTAGCAGCTTCTGCCGTCTGTTTGAACGCTGTATTGACAAACTTTAGACTTGGCTGTCCTTCCAGTGTGATGGAGGAGAGCGAGATGAACAATTTTGAAGGACAGAAAGAGATGTTAAAATGAAGATGGAGGAGAATTAGCCAAACAGGAGGACATTGATCAAAATCACAGACTGAAGAAAAGGGGATAACATGAAAATGTTGAGGGGGGCCACGAGGACAGATTGAATGATTGAGCTCTGTATGCCCCGGAAAAGAAATGGCAATCCTTCATTTTCCATTGCTGCAGCGATTAATTGACGAATATGCCACATTAATAATAAAGCTTGCTCTCTCCACTTAGGACATTGATTCACACCTCCCTCAGCTCTTGGTGTAAGAAACCAATCAATCTTGCTCCTTCTTTATCTCTCTTTCTCTTCTTCTTCAGCTCCTGTATTACCTTGCTAAATATAACTTCCTTCCCTCTGTCTTTAGCCAGGAAATGAATCCAACATTCAATAACAGGCTATGAATTAGACAAGGCTGCCACAGAACATCTTCAGAAATGAATGATTGATTATTAATTAATCTGCTAATGTCCCTGATTGAACTACAAGGAGGAGGGATTGCCTGAGAAATATGAGGGGAATGAGGGAGGAAAGAAGAGGATCAAAGTTTTTAGTGAAAGATGAAGGTAAATGGAACTGTGTGTGTGTGTGTGTGTGTGTGTGTGTGTGTGTGTGTGTGTGTGTGTGTGTGTGTGTGTGTGTGTGTGTGTGTGTGTGTGTGTGCGTGTGTGTGTGTGAAGTCAGAAGGGACTATAAGGTACTTCCTATATGTCGGCAGGGCTCTGATATTACAAGGATCTGATGTAACAACTGAATGGTAAACCTTTTGTTTACATAATGCTGTAAGAAAAAGGAGAAAAGAAAATGGAAAAAAAAGAAAAAAGGAGAGAGATCTGTCTGAAATGCCACTGGGAACAGTACATGGCTGCTAGTCTGTCTGTCTGTCTGCCTGCCAGTCTCCCTGTCTGTCTGCTTAGCCTTGAAAATCCCAGCACTCCAAGCCAGACGACCATAGAACTCATGCCCACGCCGTACACGCATGCACACAGACACACGCACACACCAGTGCGCACAAAGTGGCCTGTTGTTTCCTACACTATTGATCTGCACCCCACTCTTCATTAGAAAGAAAGATTCAAAGGCAACGAGGAGCAGTGGGAAGCACTGAAAGTGTGTCTATGTGTCTGTGCACATGTAGTGTGTGTTTACGTGTATTTGTATGTGTGTTGTGAAGTGTAAATGTATGATCAAGGGAGTTGTGTAAGCTTTATGTGGTTATATTTTGTATATGCTTATATTTCAGTAAAGTTTTTTCTTTCCCCTGGTGTGTGCATGTGCACCAAGTGTGTATGTATGTGGACGCCACGTATCAGTAACAGTGGGAGCAGATCTCTGTTACTCTAACACAGTCTGTCCTCCCTGGGTGTTCCTATGGAAACTCTCTCTCTCTCTCTCTCTCTCTCTCTCTCTCTCTCTCTCTCTCTCTCTCTCTCTCTCTCTCTCTCTCTCTCTCTCTCTCTCTCTCTCTCTCTGTATATTATTAGACATTCTCGAGCCAAATGCTCAGAATAGGAAGACACAGATCTCATCTATTGCAATGCAATCATTATAAAGAGCTTTGACTCGCGCCAGCGATGAGGTTCACCCCGGGGTTTGACCAGCTTCACTTCCTGTGACCTTGCTCAATCTCCGTTCTCATAAAGGGGGATGCTTTTTTCCTTTTTTTTTTAGATCTTTCTGTCATGAAACATTTTGACATTCACAGGTTCTGATCGGTTCCTGATGAGATTGTCATTTAACCAGGATGAATAAGAAAATGCTTGCAGCCTTTGTAGGCATGCTGAGTGTCAGGATTCCCTTTCGGCTGCTTAAAGATTGAGTTTTTTTTAGCTTCTGTGATGAAGAAAATGTGGTTCTGTCTTCCTTGTTGGTATATCCCCCTGCACGCAGCAGTTTTTAGGTAATTTATTTGATTTTGATTGCAGATGGAAGAGTCTTCAGACTCATGGAAGAGTCTTACATTGCCTTACAGTGCCATACTCAACATCAATTATTCACTCACATTATGTCCACCAAGACTTCAAATGAAACACTGAAACATGTTTGAATATGTAACATAACTTTGAAGTTGACGAAAGTAATTTTATTGTATTGACAATGGATTTTTTTTTTTTTGCTTTTTATTTTTTATAAAAACAAGAAGGCTTTGAGATTAATCCAGAACACAATAGCAATGGATTTCTACCATGAAAATGTTATTTTGCTTGTGTGATATTATTCACACCTTGGGTATTAAGCCTATTTGAATACATATTTGCCTTCTTCCTCTAATCCTAGATCTGACGTGCTGTGTCAAGCTTTTGCTTTCTGTTATTTTCGCTAAACTACTGGCCCTTTGGGAATTTTGAGTTCATGAATTTCAGCTGAGTAAAAAATAGAAGCAGAAATGCAGAGAAGCCAAACAGCTGAGTACCAGCTGTCAATTGTCAAAGCAACCAAGATCATGCGATTCTGCTAAAAACACTAAAGGTGTTACCTTATCATTATAACATGCGTCGCTCCATGTGTCACACTTTCCGTGCTGGAAAATAGATCAGTGACGGCAGGCTGCATTTAAACACGCGTTTGTGAATCTCTGAATAACATAGTTTTGTAAAACAAGCTAAAGAAGAATACCACAATACATTTGTTTATTTGATGAGAGGATAGCTTGTGTTCCAGGATTTGTTAATGAGAAGATGATGATAATGAAATCCGTACAACATATGTATTTCTTCTGGTTTATTTGAAGTGAATGATCTGTGACTTGGATCAGGGCTGCTGGTATGGAATAATGTCCATGTGTGACTTGTGCAAGGAGTGTAGGGAGAGTGTGGTGCTGAAGGGTGCATGACTAGCTTTTACTGAAGGATCAACCAGAGTGGAGGATAGAGTAGCACTACGGGAACCACAGACTGACCTCTGGAGTGGTAGTCCGCCTCTCCGCTGCTGGCGGGAGCTTTCTTTACAGCTGAAGAGCGGTAGATGATATGTGTCCTGCCGCCTCCTCCTTCCTCTTCCTTTTCTATGACTCCATCGCTCGTCTCCAAAGGTTCAATAAAAAACTCCTCTTTCTCTGTCCTGATCATGCCAGCCTGAAAGAGAAATATTAATTGGATGACATGAATATGGATAATACAACAATAACGCGTCAGTCAGTCTTATTCTCCTCCCACCAGCCAACTAACAGCATAAATGCACAATATACTGTAATTCTTTGCTTGATCCAGTTGCTGTGTTTCGGGGCATGCCGAGTTAAAAACAAGAGGAAGGGACAGCAGTGATCCCCCCTGGGGCTTAGCGAAGGTCCAGAGTGACATCTGGTATCTAAAACGGCCTACACACAAGCAGGAGATGAGACGGTCGCACTCCCGTCCTCACTAACACATCCTGTCAGGTAATTCCCCGTGTCTGCCTTTTACACACACTATCACAGCACACATCAGTCGTGCACAAACGCACACTCACAGGAAATCAGGAAATGCATTACATTGGTAGGGAGGAAGATGAGATGAAAAAATAAAAAGTGAGGAAGCTAGCATACAGGACACACACACACATATGCACACGCACGCACGCACGCACGCACGCACGCACGCACGCACGCACGCACGCACGCACGCACACACACACAAAAGAGTTCCCAGGACATACATGGGGAAAACAAGAAGTGCTGGAAAAATTACCCATCACTCTCTCTTATTCCATCTGTCTGTTTAAGACAAGTGGTAATTACCAAGACAACGCACTGCTGTAGAGCAAGGCCATGAGGGAGATCACACACAGGATTGAGAAGCTTTTGAGAGAAAGAGAGCGAAAGAAAGTAATAAATGACAAAAAGAGAAAACATCAATATGTTCAGACCTTGCTTGTCAACGTTTCCCTCTGACGGAGGAAATAAGACATGATGAGCAAGTTAAAGGAATTAAAAAAGAATGTGCGCAATGAATATGTGCGCATGTGCTGTAAAACAAAGAGTTGCTCAAAGGCAGCACAGCCAATGGCTAAAATGCCTAATACTGACTCTCTGTATGTGTGATGTTAGGCGGCATAAAAAGAATACATCATATTTAGACTGTTTTAACCAAAGATATTGACTGCTTTTTTTCCCCGCATCAACTTTATTTAACTAATTAACTTTTTCTTATTTCAGGCACACGTTCCAAAAGAAAGCTTTTTGTCACTTTGGAATGTTGACATTCCTTCTCACAACACGCAGAAGGCATCTTGGCATTGAGGATGCTAACCAATGGGGCTCAACTATTACTTTGTGTAAATGACCTCATCCAAGGGCACGATACAACACCAAACCATCACAGAGCTTGGTTTTTGGACTTTGGTCCAGAGCACACGTTGCTAAAGAAAAAGTTATCAGTAGATTAGTGGCGCTGATGTCATCTACAATAAAACACTCCACAGAAGAGGTATCAACAGAGCCAAATAGCTATTGATTAATAATCGATAATTGATTGTAATCACTTTTCCAAAAAAATTCAAACTAATAATGACTTGAGTGAAGGATGGGTGCATTTTTTCTCAGCCCGTCTTGATTCAGTGGCAAGAGAGGTGGACATATTTTGACATGTGCAGTTCCACATCAGCCAAAACTGGTCGGAAAGTCCTGCTGCTCCTGTGAGCTGTTTGGATATAGAGCCAGGAATGAAGAGACGGGTGAGGACAAGCGCAACCAGCAGCATGAAATTCTAAAGTAAACCATTTAGCACAAATGCGTCTAAATGATGGTTATTGTTATTTTAATCATTACACGCTGTTAAATGAATGCGCTTTGTGACTGAAAGCAGTATAATGTTGAAAGTGATGGAAAGCGAAAACATAACCACTTTAATACTTCTACTGCATACAATACTCTACAATTTTCTTTTTCTCCTCTTGAAAATCCCTATTTGGGTCAACCTTGTAAGGCTTATGACAATTTCGATTTATTAGAAACAGTGCAGCAGAGACAGTTCCAGCTGGTGTCATTTGCTGGCAGGTTGAGATGTGGGCAGAGCCAAGTTAGCTTTGCCAAAGATCCCATTCAATGAATGAGCAAAAAAGTGTTCCCAGGCATAGCTCAGACCAGGGGCCAAAGTATTGTAGCCACTTCATACCGCAGGAAAGAACACATGTTGTTACTGTTTTGCACAACTGAAACTAAGTGGTGTTGTTTACAATAGCTCTACGGGTCAACCACACACTGAGAATGCAAGCCATTCGCAGTAGATGTCAGAAGCTTTGACCTTCATGGAACTGTGATAAAGTTGTACCATCTTTGTCATGCGTTTTAAAGCTCTTGCTTTTGTCAGCAACATTAGTATCCAGTAATTCACGGTGACACGTCAGCGTGAGTCCTACTGTGCTTGATCTCTTCACTCGTTGTTCAGCAGATTTTTGTCCGAGGTTCCTTTGTTGTTGTAAAATCTGAATAATGTCTAGCAATCAGGCTTGATGGTTCATCGTAAACTACAAGATTTGATTGCCAGGTATACTGTATATGTGTTTAAAACTCACAAGCAGCAATGGTGGGTTGCGGATGTACCTCCTGGAATGCCCAGTGGATGTGTCGGGTGAAACACTGTTTAAATTATCTGCAGACACTCTCTATCACTACAGTACTGCTGTAGATCAGTTCTTCTTTTTTTTTTTTAAATATTTTTATCCCGGTTTTTTTCCCATTTTTTACCACCCCGTGCTCCTACCTACTGACAGTCCTGTGCATTGCCATCCTCTACCAACCCCGGGAGGGCCCTGCACTGAGCTCAGGACTCCTCCTTAACCTGAGGAGTGAGCAGGCCGCATCTTTTCACCAGACAGGGTGGGGCTTCTCCGGCCGAACGTAGCGCGTGGAAGGATCACGTTATTCCGGCCGGTTCCTCCCCACCCCATCTGGCGCCCCGGTTGGCCAGAGGGGGCATGTATAGCCCAGGACTGTGTGCATGTTTTTGTGAGGGTAGCTCACACTAGCTACCCAGGGGAACACGGGGAGAACATACAAACTCCACACAGAAAGATCCTTTCGCCAACCCCACCCATGGTGTGGGCACCGAAGTCATGGGGGAACTAACACGCACTTCAGCACCCACAGCGTCCCCCGGCGGGAATCGAACCCAGGACCTTCTTGCTGTGAGACCGCTGCACTACCAGCTGCGCCACCGTGCCCCCGTAGATCAGTTCTTCTGATGGTGATGTGCAAATTACACATATACTTGGTGATTGAGATTGCGTTTAGTTTTTTTGCAACATTGAGGAAACAGGATTGAGAGAGCAACTCAGGCCTTTTCATTAGCTGTAGCTGGATGCATAATAATTCAGTCACTTGCAGCTTTGTTCACAGATCCTGAATGTATCTAAAATAAACACGTAGGTGTTTGCAGACACAGGTATACATCGTACTTATTGACTCCTGCAGTCTGAATGAGCTGAAGATATGAACTTATATGCTCCGCGAATGCTTCAGGGTGCTGGATGTGAGAGGAAATGGACACTAACCCACTGCTTTCTTGCCTCTGTCATTTTCTTCCTTTTCTTCTTCTTGTCTTGTTCTCTCTGCAATTCTGACGCTTTGGTCCCAGAGGGATGCCGACAAACCACTGACCTGTACCCCCACCAACCCCCCTTCTATTCTTTTTCTCGTTCCTTCTCTTCTCATCCCACTATATTGGGAGCCATGGTGCAGCATTACGATCGGATCTGACGGATCTGAGATGATGCATGCGCTCACTCCAGAATACCAAGCAGCAAGGAGAGGGGAGCTATGTCAAAGAAAAAGATGACATGCGGGACTGGGAGATGGGGCTGGATCGATTAGATCAAGCGTAGTGAGCATGGAGGGTTGGAGAAAGGGAAACTATGAGGAAGCAGGGGAACTGGACGCACCCTTTGAAAAACCGATGTCAATAAAAGCACAAAGCATGTGTGGGCATTTCCATAGTGCGAGCCACTGTCCTCTCTCTCGTCTAAACCAGGAACAGCTGAGTCCTAGTCAAGAGGCTTACATACAGCTTGTCCAAACACTGCATCCACAACAAGTGAGAGGAATTTCAATAATTGGCTGTACACCACTGAACATGATGTTGCAAAACAAATGCGGTCATTAAAAGGTGGGGTTAAGACCCAAATAATACCGAAACAAAAATCAACCAAGACCACACATTCTCAAGGAGTCACATCAGGACGAGCCTCTTTCCTGCTGGCCTCTGTGGCTGACTGAAATACCTCATTCAGTATGTTTGTCATATCTCTTTGTAAGAAATTGTTTCTGTTTTATTGGAAATGGCTGCCGAGTGTCCAACTATACAAGAACAAACTGAAAAGGGGTTTTATATTAAGCAAGAATTACTCTGAATGACTGCAGTGACGAAGGAAAAGAACAGCAATAGAAGTAGCAGGATTACATTTATATACATGAAATTCCAAAAAGCCCTCTTGTAAGGTCATTTGCTTTCAATGTTTCACACGTCTTTCTTTCTTTCTTTCTTTCTTTCTTTCTTTCTTTCTTTCTTTCTTTCTTTCTTTCTTTCTTTCTTTCTTTCTTTCTTTCTTTCTTTCTTTCTTTCTTTCTTTCTTTCTTTCTTTCTTTCTTTAGCTTTTGAATTTATATTTTGGTCCAACCTACCTCAAGGATGGTATCAATGCCTTTGTAATTAGCAACTTTTGTTTACCGCCTTCACATATTAAATGATATGTTTTAATCTGTCATAATTTCTTCTATTGTACTTTATATGATGCTTTAAACTGTAAGGTCTGATAATTCTAGGAAATCCTAGCCAACAACGTGCGTATTTAAGGTCACAGGGATGTGGTCCAGCCTATCTCAGCTACATTCAGGAGAAAGGTTGATGTACACCTGGGACAGTTGACCAGTCCATCGCAGACCCACATCTTCTTGTTGTCCATCGAGTTCGATGACGACGTCCACTTCTATCGGTGAGTTCGTTGGTGGCTGAATAGCCCTATCCTGGATCCACAAACCCTACTGCAGGTAGGGCACGTAAATGTGGTGGTGGTGGTGGTGGCGGCAACAGCAACCGTAGGTGTATTCCTCCTGAGTCTTCTCTCCTGTCTCCTGGCTGTCCGATCCTCCTCCAGCAGGCGAGTGCCATCCTGGCACAGCTGACGCCAGGTGTTACGATCAGCAGCCACAGCTTCCAGGGCCTCAGGTCTGATTTTACACTTCCTTAATGCAGTCTTCAGCTGGTCTTTATAACGCTTCTTCTGCCCTCCAGCTGAGCGACGACCATGGTGTAGCTGGCCGTATAGCACTTTGTATTTTTGAAAATATTTGTAAATATTTTGTAAATATTATCCGTTTTTTTTGGTGTTTACTATTTTTTTCTCTCTTATACATACTCTTTTTCTACTTATTTTTTATATTGCTCTTTTTTATTATTTAACTATTTATTGGTTATTTCTATATTCAATTTTTTGTATAAAGCGTGTGTGTGTTTTGGCTGCTGCACGACTGAATTTCTCCTCTGGGAGATCAATAAAGTCTTCTATTCTATTGTATGCTCAACAAGGGCCCTAACCAGCAAGTCACCATGCTGCCCTGTAGCTGAACTGATGCTACATGAAAGGGATTGCTTTGAATTCAATGGAGATACTTACGTTTAGTTTAGTTTAGGTTTAGCCGTTACAAAATAGTAATCAAATATACCATACAGATTTCAAATTATGAAACTATTACATTTTCAGACGTGTGGCCAGTGAGAAGTGAGTAAAGTACTGAAATGTGTTTGGGATTCATGTGAGATTTATGGGACAGTCCGTGTGTTTTCCTGGAAAACAATCCTCCAGTACTCATCTCTGAATAAGAAATTACCATTTGAACAGTTTCCCTAAACTGAACCTGATATTTGAATGTTATCCCATTAAAACATCAAATCAAAGCTGCATTACTAAAATGAATTCCAGATAAACACCACGATCAGTGTTTATCTGTGGTTAACCCTAACCCAAATGTTTTGTGGGAGTATTCACAACATTTTGCAATGCCAAATTGCCTAGATATAAACCTGTCTGAGGTAGATAATAACTTCAAAATAAAAAATAAAATGAATTTTCAAGGACATGGAGCATGTTTGGAGTGAACTATCTTTGTGTTATTTGTGTGGCATTAAAAAGCAAGTGAGCTCACGTTTATTGTTGCATTCATGAGAATCCGGACGTAAGGTGGAGGATCTAAACAGGTGTCATTAACCAAACTATGATCTTTGAACTGCAGAACTTGAATATGAAAGAATATTCTACAAGCAACAAATCTTAACACCTATTATTATATTATCTAAGCTAAAGTAATGTCAATAATGTTAAAATCACTTTTGGTTCTTTCATTTCTAGCGGAGTTAAAACACAATAAATGAGAGGAAGCATGATCGGGTCCTTGAGGTGATCGATCTATTACATGCTTTGGTGTAATTCTAAGTAGTGAGTTTATAATACCTAGACATTCGTCAACTTTGTAAGAAATGATGTCCATTGATTTCTGTGTTAAAATTAAAAAACACGTCTTTTTTTAGACGTGAACAGTCAAACGCCAGCAGCAGAGCAATAGCTGCGATTGGTTCTTCAGTAAAACTAAGCCCTATAGAACTTCATATTTTCTGTCTGGTGGTTGTTCGTCTGCTGTTGTGAATGTTTGCCATTCCCTCTGTAATTGCTGTATTTTTAGTACCATCACTCTAACTGCTCTTCCTTGTTCAGGGACTTCTATACCCTCGGCTGCCTTGCTAGCTGCTGTTCTCTTATTACAGTAAATTCATTGTGCTCCTTTGGGTGATGAGTCTGAAGATGTTTTATTAGATTTGACATGTTAAGATTTAGCTTATTAACTCCCCCCATCTCGTGAACCATTAAACTCTAACGCAGACACTTTCTACACTGTTACTTTAATCAGAAACCTTTTGTTTTACTAGGTTCTTCCAAGCTCAGGAGATCTATCTTTTTTTTTCTTTTAACATGGGTATAAGGTCACTGAACTCAAATGGGCTCCACAGTTGTCAGATCTCAATCCGATAGAGCAGTGGTCCCCAACCTTTTCTGTACCGCGGACCGGTTTAATGTCTGACAATATTTTCACGGCCCAATCTAAAGGTGTAGTTGATAAAAACTAAATAAAATGACCGGCATTAAAAACTGTGGTATTTTCGCTATAGTAGTAGTAATAATAATAATAACTAGACAAAATTTCCGGGAAATTTTGAAGTGCCACGGACTACTGCCGGATGATCGCGGGATGCACCCATGAAGGTCAAGGACTCGATACTTAGTCATTTGACACCACCCATGACTCTCTATGTCAAACCATTCAAAAGATATTGGACTATAATGTATCGGCCAATCAGAAGAAGGGGCGGGGCTAATTTGCACCAATGAGGGTCAAGGACTCGAGACTTAGTAATATGACATCACCCATGACTCTGTATGTCAAACCATTCAAAAGATATTGGACTATAACGTATCGGCCAATCACAAGAAGGGGCGGGGCTAATTTGCACCAATGAGGGTCAGGGACTCGATACTTAGTCATTTGACACCACCCATTACTCTGTATGTCAAACCATTCAAAAGATATTGGACTATAACGTATCGGCCAATCAGAAGAAGGGGCGGGGAAAATTTGCACCAATGAGGGTCAGGGACTCGATACTTAGTCATTTGACACCACCCATGACTCTCTATGTCAAACCATTCAAAAGATATTGGACTATAACGTATCGGCCAATCAGAAGAAGGGGCGGGGCTAATTTGCACCAATGACGGTCAGGGACTCGATACTTAGTCATTTGACACCACCCATGACTCTCTATGTCAAACCATTCAAAAGATATTGGACTATAACGTATCGGCCAATCAGAAGAAGGGGCGGGGCTAATTTGCACCAATGAGGGTCAGGGACTCGATACTTAGTCATTTGACACCACCCATTACTCTGTATGTCAAACCATTCAAAAGATATTGGACTATAACGTATCGGCCAATCAGAAGAAGGGGCGGGGCTAATTTGCACCAATGAGGGTCAGGGACTCGATACTTAGTCATTTGACACCACCCATTACTCTCTATGTCAAACCATTCAAAAGATATTGGACTATAACGTATCGGCCAATCAGAAGAAGGGGCGGGGCTAATTTGCACCAATGAGGGTCAGGGACTCGATACTTAGTCATTTGACACCACCCATGACTCTCTATGTCAAACCATTCAAAAGATATTGGACTATAACGTATCGGCCAATCAGAAGAAGGGGCGGGGCTAATTTGCACCAATGAGGGTCAGGGACTCGATACTTAGTCATTTGACACCACCCATTACTCTGTATGTCAAACCATTCAAAAGATATTGGACTATAACGTATCGGCCAATCAGAAGAAGGGGCGGGGCTAATTTGTATATATAATATACAAATGTAAATATTTATATGTATAATAATAATAATATACATATATATCCAATGAACCTGTTCCCAGCAGGACTGGGGATCATGTAAGGTCAAAAGGTCAGGGTTCAGATTCCTCCATTTTCCAGGTTATATTACATGAAGTCTGTAATGTCTGTGTCATGTGACCAGGTCTGGGTCAGTCTAATCAGCACAGCTGTGCTCTGGTTGTTAGGGGCAACAAGAACCTGATACAGAGGGAGCGGGAATGACAGCTAGATTTTCGGTTGTGACAAACCTCAAATCACTCCACTTTGCGGTCAAACCGTAGCTCTTAGCAGAAATATGAAAACATCGTGAGAGACGGAGAACCCAGAACATTCTGTCAAGCTTATTTTCATTCAGATATTCCTTAAAATGTGTTAGTAACGGCAATTCGAAAACAAAAATGAGATTTTTTTTAAGAAAATGTTTTTTAACATGGGAGTCAATGAACAGCGAGACAGGAATTGGCGCGTCTGTTGGGCCCCCCGTTAAAATTTTGTGCACACCACGCCTGTCAAAGTCACATTTTATAAATCACAACACCTATGTCTATATTCTGACCAAAAATGATCTGTCTACCTTTTACGGTTTGGCCGTGACCTCGAGTTACAAATAAGAAATCATGTTTTTTTTTCAGTGTAACTACACTCTAGCAAACTGACTCCCGTGCTCTAGATTTGAAAAAAAGTGATTTCCAGACCTCGCTTGAGGGCTCATATCTTGAAAAGTGTACATTTTAGGAAAAAACAGTCCGGGGTTTAGAGAGAGAAGAGAAGTTTTCCTCCGTTTTGAAGTTTGAATGACATTTCTACGTGCAAATATGAGAAAGATACGTGACTCAGAAAAAAGGTGAATTTTGTCTTTTTTCTCGACATTTTCCCATCCGCTTTGAATGGCGCCATAGGAATACATAGGGAAAATGAGCTCCCCATTAGTTTGGAAATTTGGAAATGTTTTTGCACTTCGTGCAAAAACTATTCGTGCCATCGTTCTGAAAATCCACAGGACTGTAGTTAAATTCAGGGCCTACAACATTCTAAATCGGATCATAATTTTTCGAGTAACGGTGTGCGAGTGGTGAGGCCCCAAAGTTCACGCAATGCGTTCCGGATGGGGCCAAAAGCGCACGTTTGTGCACGTTGCGCAAAAACGTGCACGCCAATCGCTAATAAAAGTCATACCCATCGATTCCCGATTAAGGCGCACGTTTCTACGTTTTTACTTTTCGCGTTTTCTCAAAGCTGTGGGACTAGTTACGGGACAAAGTTTTTACGGAAGAATCTATAATAAATAAGCCTGAGCAATAGTATGAGTGCCTCGTGCTGCGCACGAGGCACTCCTCCTCCATTGAGCTTGCGCAGCTCAATGGAGGAGGCGTGCCACGTGGCGCAGCCGTGGCACTAATAATGATAATAATAATAAAAAAACATCATTTTTGAAGAAATAAAATGAAATAATGGAAATTGTAAATTACCTATAATATCAGTGTTTCTATAAATGTGTTTTTATGTTTGTTTTCTCATTAACGTTATTTAAAGCCAGGCTTTTATTTTATTGTTATATATTAAGTATATTTAGTGCTTTTATTTTGAAGGCGTCTCACCAAGACCTCGTAAACATCCGGCGCTTCGGTAGCTTTATTGCCAACCGAGCGAGCAGCTGCGTCGGTCTGTATTTAAGTTAAACTTATATGAATGTAGAAAGACTAACTATTTTATTTTATTTTATTCCTTTATAGCTCTTACGGTGTGTTTGCAGTGTATTTACATCCAAGGAATAAAAACATTGTGAACCATTAGTTTGAGAGTCAACCATCATCAGTCGGGGATTCTACAGAAATTATTTTTTAATAAATTTTATTTTTTTTAAAATTTTTTTTTTTTCTCTCTGTGCGGCCCGGTACCAAATGACCCACGGCCCGGTACCGGGCCGCGGCCCGGGGGTTGGGGACCACTGCGATAGAGCACCTTTGGGATGTGGTGGAATTGGGGCTTCACATCAATGTGTAGTTGACAAATTTCCAACAACTGTGTGATATCATGTCACCATGCATCAAGGTAGCTCCAGCACTTTGTTGAGTCTGTGCTGCAAAAAAATTGAGGCCTATTTACAGGAAAATCCTGTGATTCAGGAGTTGATCTGAAGTAAAATGACTCCCTTTTTGCTTGCAACCAGGGAGCATTTTGAATATACTTGAAAAAATCATGGAAGGGGGCACGGTGGTGCAGCTGGTAGTGCAGCTGTCTCACAGCAAGAAGGTCCTGGGTTCAATTACCGCTCGGGACGCTGTGGGCGCTGAATGTGTGTTAAGTTTCCCCATGACTTCAGCGCCCACACCCTTGGTGGGGTTGGCGAAAGGGCCTTTCTGTGTGGAGTTTGCCCCAACCGGGGCACCAGATGGGGTGGGGAGGATCTGGGCGGAAAAACGCGTCGGGCCAGAGAAGCCCCACCCTGTCTGGTGAAAAGAAGCGGCCTGCTCACTCCTCAGGTTAAGAAGGAGCCCTGAGCTAAGTGTGGGGCCCTTCCTGGGTTAGTAGAGGATGGCAATGCCCAGGACTGTTACTGTCACTTAGGTAGGAGCACTGGGTGATATAATGGGGAAAAAATTGGGATAAAAAAAAGTTATGGAAGAACTTTGGTTCCCAGTCTATTTTATGGGAAGCCTCCTAGCAGCACCACCATCCTTTCTGCTAGCATGTACTGTACACCGATGAAACGGGGTGAGGTTTTGGACCCAATTGCAGCACACGGAGCACACGGCGGTAGTTTGTCTGGTTTGCTTTATTACCCTCAACAGGGACGAAGAGCAGGCAAGACAAGGGTCAGGCAGCAATCGGTGTCAGGTTCGGAAGACAAGGTCAGGCACCGGAGACCAGGAGACGAGGCAGAGTCGGCAACGGGAAGTCAAGACAGGGAATGCTGGAGGGTCTTGCATCTACAAGCATAGAGTGACGATCTGGCAGTGAGTGTGCAGGATAGTGGAGCTTTTATGCTGTCCTGATTGCTGAGGAGCTGCAGCTGGGAGAGCAGGTGAAAGGAGTGAGCGACGAGGTGGGCGTGGCTAACGAGGTGGGCGTGGCTGGCAGATGGGGTGAGCAGGAGAGAGGGGAGTGTAAAACCACTGAAGGCTGGTGGACCAACCATGACAACCGAATTAACCCATTTCCAAAAAAACAGTCACATTTTTCCTTTTACAGGACGTGTTTGATCCAACTAAGTGTTGAATAGGAGAACAACCTTTTAAACATAGTTTTACTACTCTGGATGCAACAGACTGTTGAAGTCCAAAAGCGTTTTCTTTGTTGGTTCTGCTAAAAGTATTTCTTCACAGAAGAGGTATTTACACATGTTTAAGGCTCGAGACACAACACTCAAGATTCCTTTCATAAATAAAAATAGGGACACTTGATAATTTTTTGAGTAAATTGCTGAACAGAGATGCAAGTAGAGTGTTGCTGGACAGTTTGATTGACTTAAAAACATCTAAAACTGGAAACTGCGGTGACTACCTATTCATAAAGCCTCATCCTCAAACAATACGAGCACTTTACTGCGTGATCAAAACTCAACAAATATTTTGATGTATTATTACTCTCATGGCAGGGGAGATGGAGACACCAACTGTGACCGCAACCCTGCCCTTCGAGACCAGAAGCCCATCTGTATGCTCCAAATCTGGATCCTAAACAACGAGTGTCCGGTTACATCTGGAGGATTCTCTGTATTCAAAACCACACTCAGATCTATTTGAAGATTTGAAATGAGTAACTTGAGTCCAGTGTAAGTGTCCAGAGGGGCATGTGAGACAGATGAGGAGCAGAAAAGCAACGCTGGAGAGGAGGAACGGATGTTGTGGTGAGGATCAAAGTCACACCCGGTCAGAGCCCTCCACTTCAGTCCAGTGCAGAAACTGTGTATGTGTATGTTTGATGTGCTATCACTGTGTGTTGCTGCATGTGTTTGATCTGATTCATAACCCTGCTGCTGCTGGCTTGCTTCACACACACTTGTACACATACATCCACAGGCAGGCAGGGCATGGCGTAGTCACACAAACGCACATCCACTCACAAATATGGCTTTGAAAGTGATTCACTCATACCACCTAACCTTCCATTCATTCATTCTTTGAGTCATAACAGAATCCGTCTCACACAATAGTAAGGCTGATTTGAAAAATCAGACACACTTCAGAGAGATTAAGAGCACACATTACCATAAATATTGATGCAACTTAATTTAATTGCTACAGTATCAATTTACACTCATAGAGAGAGGTTTGTTTAAAGAATTGAAAGGCAAAAGTGTTATATTTGTGCACACTGTGCATATATAGCGGAGAGTGAAGCAAGATATGGATAACTAAATACATTAATGACCTTGTAAAAACATTTCCACTCTTCTATTTCACTTGGAGAAAATTTTGAGAGGATCTACATTCAGAAGAGTAACATATTTCAGTTAAAAACATGCTCTCACTGTTTTCTGTTCTTTCCTCCTTTCCATTCTAACTAAAGTCTGCTTTGATTTCCTGTAATTAGCTTAAAAGTTAGAGACACTCATCCCAAAGAAGAATTTCCTGTTACAAACAAACAAAAATGGAGCTTAGTTCTTTCTTTCAACACACTTGGCCTCACTTGGCATTTTTGTTGCGTGAACGTGGTTCTGCAGAAGCTTTCGTGTCTGTGTCACTGGATGCTTCCCATACTGTATGGTTGTGTGTATCTATGGCATGCATGAAACACAAATGTAGTGTTTTTTCTCAATTTTTTTGTTCTTCTGTCCTCTGTTAAACACACAAAAGCTGCAGATAAAAACATTGTGCGCTTGCATGTATCGGTGTGGTGTAATCTAGGATTTAGTGATGCTGCTTCATTGTTGTCTCCCTTCTCAGCTCATTACATAGAGTGGTCTTTAAGTCAAGAAAAAAGGGATAAAAAGGGGGAAAAAATGAAAGCCTGCCTCATGACAACACAGCATGAATGCAGGTGTAGGACAGCCCTGTCCTGGTCAACCTTTACTTCTCGTTCTCTTAGTGCACCTCATTTGTAAAGTGTACATCTTTGACCTACATTTCTCATCACAGTGTGTCAGCCAAACAATACACACTCTCCCTCAGATCCACGCTCGTACAGAGACTGGGTCATTCCAGATATTAACTCTCCACTCTTTCCAATACAAATCAACTATCTGCAACCACTTAAAAGAAGGAAAAAAGATGAATTGCAAATATGCAGCAGTGAAAGGAAGAGGAGGAGACATGAGTAAACAGGAAAGGCCCTCTGTGAGGCCACCACTATAAAGCTTTAATCTCCAGAAGCATCTTGTTTCTTATGGTTCTGATACCCTGCCCTCCCCATTATGCACTTTCATCTGCTAGTTTTCTCTGGCTGCTCTAATATTCCTGTTAATATTTACTCTTCCTTAATTTGCTTTCTCTCCTTGCTGCCATACAATATGCATCTCCCGTGCTCCTCACATTATTTTCTCATTTTCCATTTCTCCATATGGCATGTCATAAATGGTCTTCATACAGTTCCTTTCATAGCCCCTCTTACTTTCCTTCATCTCTTCCATCTCTCATAATAGCACTCTAAATATGTTATAGTGAAAAAAGGTCCAGGTGTTGGAAGAAAGGAATGAGACAGAAGTCCAACAGTTTCTGGATGGCAGACTTATGAGCTGCGTGACTGCGTCAAACCAGGTTACTGTGACATCACGATGACAGACTTTTTGGATGAGGGCAAGAACACTGACAGATAGAAACACAGATGCTGACAGTCTGGCACACACAGTCTGGGATGTCTCTGTATCCCGATCTAGCCTCCTCTCCCTCACTGGCTCCAAATTTCCCATTATTCATAAGGACAGAAGCTTCCTCCCTCTGTGTTCAATCCAAGCAGAGATTGTAAATCAGCACTGTGAGAAAGGAAAAATAAAGATAATCAGAGTTAAAGCTCAAAAAATATGGGACTACATAGACATGGACCAAGAAAAGAAATTAAGAGTCACCAATGAGAAATACATTTTCAAGAAAATGTAAAAAATGAAAAGGAGCTCAAATGAAAATGTTTAGAGAAAAAAGACGTATTTTGATAAACAGTCTTCCAAGTTGAAGTGAAAACATTTTTTAATTGCATCATCAGCATCTCAGTAATCTGTTCAGCACTGAAATAAAACAAATATCCTCCCCCTCCTTGTAAAACATTGCTCCTCTCCCTCCTTTCGCTCTCTCTCATTTTTATTCCGAGTAGTTTGACAACTTTCCCAGACAGGCAAATGTTCTTGGCCCGGCCAACATGGAGGAGTCAGGACAAGCGTAGGGAATGTTTACATGTTCGCCTAACCAGAATTACCGCCTCTCTGTCTCACAGTGTGTTTCAGGTATTAACAGATTAATTAAACACTGATGGTCTTTGTTTGAGGAGCTCTCCACATGTGCAGAGAGAAGGATTATTGGAACTTAACTAACGTGGAAGTTACAGTGAAACGCATGCATGGAGTCCTCCAACAAGCCACCAGCCTGTCGTCCCTGGACAATATCAATCTGAGCCCTCCATAGGTCAAATGTTGAGCGATTGAATGGCTTGCTCCAAATAAAAGAGAAATGACCAAAGCAGAGTTCATTGCAAAAAATGAATACATTTAAAAGCACTGCACGTGACTGATGATGTCACAGACCTGCCAATGGCAACGCTCTATAACGCTGATCCATCATTTACATCACCAAACCTCCTCCCACTATAAAAATCTGTTCAGTGTGACTTTGGTAATTCCCTTGTGAATGGCAAATCGAAAACAAACATGTTGTGCCTATCATGCCTCCAAAGGTGTAGCCAAAGGCAGATGTGTATATGCAAACCTCTGCATACAGCAGCAACACCACACTACGCTGGAACCTAAAAGGAGTCTGCTTTTCTTTTTTTTTTAACACTGGTCATAGGCCATATAACATAAAACCCTCACAGGAAATGTTAATCCAATTATGAACCGCTGTGTGGAGTGTTTGTGGTTTCACAACAGAGAAAACTTTACATTCACACTGAGCACAATAATAAAAAAAAAATGCATTCACAGTGATTCTTCGAATTGCTTTCATTTCGTAGATCCTGATAAATTTCAACTTCACTTCATTTGTGAGTGTCAATGAGGTTTTGCATTTCAAAACTCTTCAACTGATTCCAAAAAAAAGCAGGAACAGAAAAGACAATGGGTAATGCTTAAATGGCCACCTGACCGAGTGATGAAGTGTTTCCTGCATTAATGCCATCACGGAATGGTGCCAAGTGCTGATAAGTGCTGATAAAACCCCCAAAAAATCAAAGAGCTCTAACAGTCTGGACAGACCTTTTTATCTTTGGTTGGGTGCAAACCGTGTCCATCTCTTCCAAAAAGATCTGGAATGCTGATGTGTCTGACCACAAGACAGGTTTCCACTGTGTGATGGTCCATCCCATCCAGAGATGTCTATGTCCCCCCAGGACAGAGTTAACATAAGGTTAACGAAAGGCTTCTGCAGTACCATCTTATGGATCAGAGATCAGAAGTGTCCATCTTAGTCTTTTCCTTTTAAGCACTGAAATTCCAGAGGATTTCTCAAAGTCTTCATCGTCATGTGCTGCAGAAAGTGAGATATGCAGGTCCTTTACAAATTACCTTAAACTAATGTTGCCTTTTTAAAATAGTTAAATGATTTTGTAAGATATTGAAGGTTCATCAGCCCATCTTTGCTTCTTAAAGACTCAGCCTTTACATCACTTATTTGAAACATTATCATTTTTCCTTTCACTAAATAACTAACATGGAATTGCTCCTGTAGCAACTTTTTTTTTTTTGGAAGGTGCTGCAGGCATGAAAATGCAATAGGGATGTATGGTAACAGACATAAACTAAGCTGTGTAAAAAAAGGAGAGAAGTTGGGTTGAAGCTGTCTGCACAGAAATGAAAGTCAAATGAATTTGAGTAGCAAAAAGTCTCTTTTCCCTGTTGTTGCAACACTTTCTGACTTGAGGTGGTAAAGTTACTTATGAACAGCAGCGTTCAAACTCTTCTGCTTGGAAGTCGTTGGTGTTTATCCACCAATCAGCCGCCTCTGACCACGCAAAGTGACAATATGTTCCAATATGTCAATTATCACAAAAAAAATCTAATGAATAAATAAAAAAACTTGAATGTTTCTGTTGATGCAATTAAAAGGATTGATTTTCATGACTCATGGCTGTGAGACGGAATTACTGATTACTGTCGCAACATGACCATTACCCCATAGCTAGGCTAGGAGGTTGTCCTCCAACAAACCCCCGGCCCTGCCACGTGTCAGTGTCCTTGGACAAGGCACTGAATCCACACACTGCTCCCGATATACCACTGTATAACTGTGGACCATTTAGCATTTACTGCCTTTAAGCTCAGCACTCAACACATACCTCGGGACATTCTTGGTTACTTAAGGCAGTCTCTTAGTAACGCTAAGCCTTCAGGGTTTAGTCTTTATTTACACCTCGGAAATTCTGATTATATCCTGTGTATTGTAAAGACCTTCATGTAAATCTGTTGGATGAAATAAAGCAATTATAAGGATATTGTTACACAGCACCTTCCACTTATGGATGTACAAATGATGGTTACTATCAGTTTAATTAATACATGCTTAGATTTTATTATTTGCTTATTTGAAATATTTTTGTGTGTTAGGAACTTCAATAAAAAATGTTATAAGACACATTTTGATAGACTGAGCTTTACAGATCTTTAGAGTCTGTGCCAGCACACTCTTCCACACAGAAACATGCACAAAGCTCTCATCAATCCTTTTTTATGTCAGCCCAACCCTTCTATCGATCAATGCATGCGAGTGTATGTGTGACGTGTGTGTGTGTCTGCGTGTGTGCGTGTGTCTATGTGTTACTGTATTTATTTCAGGGCGTTCCTGTTCAACTATGTGGTCTTCCAGATTGACAAATGACCACGATTAGTGGCGACTGACCATTCTATGATTGCAATCAAAGTGCGGCGGAGCAGCTGTTCTCAGAGTAGCGCAGTACGAAGCAGCTTGTAATTAATACAACAGCCCTTTAATGAATGATAAATCAACCACAGGTCTGGGATCTGTCTGCTCTTTCACCGCTAAAACCTTTCAATTTTGAGGAGGTCAGCGCAGATGATAAATGCTTCTTCATGTATTTTTATACAAGCAAAATTATAAGAAAACATGTTTTAGGATCTCTTCAAACGTGTTCCATTCCTGTTGCTCAGTGAGACATCACTTCGGAGTTTTAAAATAAAATAAATGATCATAATTTATTTGAAAATGACTTTATATAAATCTGTATGTTTTTTTATTTTTTATTTTGTGGGCAGTCCACTGTTTCTTACCAGCTCATCTTTCCACCGTCCTAACCAGCTGACACGCATAGGGCTGCTCTGGGTCAGAGTGATTGTCCTCTTTACCCACATGTTTCTATCTTCCTAGCGTTTGAGTGTCCTTGGGCATGACACAGAACTCCACATTGCTCCCAATAACCTCATTTGTGTTTGTTTGTTGAGAAAAGTACATCACATATATAGTTGGTGCAGTGTGAGCATGTGTGTGACTGTGTGGATGAGAATTACATTGTAAAGTGCTTTGTAAAACCTTAACAAGGTTAAGGGGAGCAAAATAAGTATGGACCATTTACCATTTCCCTCCCTCAAGCGAAGAATCCCTCACAAGCACAAACACACTGCATGCAGGATATACGTGTCACATCCGCACATTCACGCACACTGATCCACACCCTTCCTCAATCTTATCTCTACTCTATCTCCATATCTCCACATCTATTCGGTATACCTGTAACCTAGCAACAGAGCAGAGTGAAGACCCAACCCTACCTGCGCACAGTCTGACTGCCGGACCCAACATCCAATCATATTGTGTCAGGGGAAGCACCGGGAGCCAATCAAACGTTGGCTATAGGTGGGAGTTGCAACCTTGTTCTCCACCTTGTTGACCCCACATGCGGGCAAAACCAAGCACATGCATGTGCATGTATGGTGCAGTATTTCACACCGGCGGAAATCTACTGAGACCAGGAGGCATCACAACAGAGGGCTGACAAGCCTGTTGATTTCAGATCAAGCAGTGCTGTTATAACCGAGAGTGCAGCGCTGCGGAAGCACACTGCATTAAAAATGTCCTCCATGCTGTTCAGTGTGTTTGAATGCTCCTGAATAGCAGGTTTACTTCTCCCTGCGTTTGGTAAAGAATTCGATGTGTGAGAGTAAAAGTGTGTGCGGCTCCCTGTTGTGCTATTGTTATACAAAAGCAGCATGTGTCTGTGCACAGCTACGGGTGTTTCTAAGCACCCATAAAGCATCAGGCCTGTACTGTTGCTTTGCCATTTCAACCTCCGGTGCACTGATATTCTTTCGTTTGGTCGGGCTATCCGACTATAAAACCCTGTTACTGTTGCTCAGTCAATAAGCAAAGCATTATGCCTAAAATAAATATACCCACAGCAGGTTCTTCATGATAATATTCACTATTGACACAGAATTGTCCATTTTTATGTTGTCTTTAAAACAAGCTGTAATCATGGCATAAAAAAAACAGATACAACCACGACCACTTGAACATGGAGCAGATTTTAACATAAACAGCACACTCAAAGGGGAGATTACTCTTACTTATTTTAAGACTTAAATACTTAGGTTACTAATTCAATATGGTAAAATTTTATGTATTTCTATTTTTCTTTTTTTTCATTTAAATATACATGTGTGTATATATATATATATATATATATATATATATATATATATATATACATACATACACACACACACACACACACACAACATTTTCTCTTTCTACAAGCTACCTTTCATCCGTTCTAGACTGAGCATTCAAAGTAAATACATTGTGGAAAAAAGAAAGAAGTGTTGCCATTTACAAATTAGCAACTTTAATTCACAATATAAGTGCAGTAAACTTTTCCCCAAAATATTGCATTCAAAGAAATGCTCCATTTTTATATGAGCTGCTCTTCATCAACATTCCATGAAAAAGAAGTCAGAGATATGTATAAAACCAGGGTATGTGCAAAAACCATCACTGAGTAGAAACTGAACTTTATAAATTGTGTTTTTCTATCATTTCAGGACTCATTTTGAGCAACGATGTCAATTCATGTGTTTTAACTTATAAAGAAATTCAATAATGAGCCTGATATTCACTTATGAACTGTTCCCTGTGAGAATTGTTCTCCAAAAAAGCTAATATTACATGGAGGATTTTTAGCCATTTTTATTAAGCATATTGATTCAATAAAACCAAAAGGTGGTCTTAATCATCATCGCTTTGCTACTCCAGCAAAACCGTGACAATAACATACACTCAACAAGTAGTGAAGCTTTTAGGAAAAAAAAAACAATTTGTCTATGAACAGAGGCCAAAAGAACCACAGAGACTCTTTGTACTCAGTCCAGCAGTATTCTTACAGAAACTTACAAAAAACCTCATGCAAGCACATAGACAACACGCACATATTGACTGGCCAAGAACGTTCAAACCCAGAAGCATTGTGTTGTGAGGCAACAGCCTAACAACATCACTACCTCAACATTAATCTTCAATTCACTTTGGTTAATATAAAACACAAATCTGGAGCGACATGACACTCATTGCCACTGGGGCCGACCGACAGGACAGAGGCCACAGGGTTTAGTGCAGGAACTCTTTATTTCACCAGACACACGTGCAGTCACCCTCGGACGAGCCCCCTGGCTGGTGTGCAGCCACTTCTTATGAAGGCAGGCAGGGTGGAGAGGTTGATTGGGCACACCTGTGCCACCTGTGCCCAATCAATTGAGTGGCTGCTCCTCCACCCTGCCACAATGACAGAAATACGTTAATTCGTTACATTAAGTTCCAACAGCACAGAGTTGCTAATGTAAACCAAAAATGACAGAATCCAATCGCGGGTTTGTGGTTGATGTTGGCTGTTAAGAGGGCTTGTGTAAACTAGCCCTCATAACAGCCCTCTTAACTGTGTAAACTCTACAGTATACACAACATAAAGAGTAGATAAAGAAACTTTTCTTATGGCCAAGCTGGGTTGTGCACCATCATTGTCATTTGGCAAGTGTTTGTTTAGTCACCATACTCCTGGACTCCAGAAAGAGTTCTTTAGTTTAATCAGTGTTAAGCATAAGATTGTTGTCCATGATCTAATCCACCAGATTACACTATGGTGACTCCTGCCCCCTATTATCAGACCAAAGATGGTTGTGTCATCTGCATACTCTATGATTACATTATTGTCCTGACTCATGTGTATATGTAAACAGTTTGGGAATTGAGCCCTGCAGGGTTCCTGTGCTCACTGTGTTCAGCAGATAAACTTCTTCCCCATCCTCATCATCTATTGTCCGTCTGTAGGAAAGGCAAGAGTCCCGTTTTGGGTGAGTGTTGGTATTGTCAGATCTGCCAGCTTAATGGCACGCTTCATCAGCCTGGTTGTATTAAAGGTTAAGTTGTAATACAGGAACTAGAGTTGTGCATATGTGTTGGGACTGTCCAGATACTGCAAGATGTAGTGAAGTGGTTGTGCCACTGCATCATGTATGGCTCTGTTCGAGTGTCCATCTGGAACCACCAAGTTGATGTATTTTTAAGATTTGTTTAGGCAGATATGCACTAATCATTCTAATGCACTGTAGATCCCTATGCAAATAGAATTGCCTACATTTCAGGGTAATATGTGTCCAGCCACCGAAAAACCAGCAACAAGTCGGCCTCGCACAAGTACTGAAAACAATGAAATTTTTTTTTTTTTACAAAATATGCCAGTTGCAATTGTTAAGCTATCCCTCCATCCTTCAAAAACAGTACTAAGGGTTTTAAACCTATAAACTTTGTATTTGAATTTGGTCACTTTCAGAGGAAATGCAACCAGGAGCCGCTTCCTAGTTTTGGGTGGGGGACATCTGATTTGCATTTCAACTCTCTTTGACTATTTAAGCACTTTTGCTACGTCTTTCAGCCAATCAGTACCACGTTCAAGTGGAACCATATGGCTACTTAAGCAGTTTTTATGCTCTGGATTTCCTATTACCAATACTGCTACTTCAGGAAGTTGTGTATGTTTTGTGTTGAATAAAGTTGGACCTGGAAGAACGGATTGCAAAAGAGCCAAATCGTTGAGAGTGACTGCATAACACTGGAGAACATTCCTAACCTACAGCTGACATTAGCTAAAGATGAAGAAGACGAAGAATCTGTTGGACTCATGGCGGAGGAGTTGGAACGTAATGGTGGTGATGGTTCATAACTTTGACTGTAAATGCTACAGAAGAAGAAAAGAGAATTGTCACACAGTAGCAGTAAACTTTCCTGAGAGTTAATGTGTAACATACAGATGGATTCATTAGCAGCAGAAAAAGAGTGGCATGATGTGAGAATAATTGGATACTTTGAAGCTTACGGGTTTATCCTTTAACGGGTTTATCCTTCAACTCTACCTAAACTATTACATTCCTGTTAAAGATTGTCCACCGTGTTTGAGAGATTCTACACTGATGAAGAGCATAACCGGTAGGACTAGTCAGTCAGTGTTGCCTCTGTGCTGCTCCTCCCTGCATCTCCCATTTCAAAGTCACCCTTTCGAGATCCAGAAAGTCCCCCAGATGTGGCCTGCTGGCGTTGCTTCACAATGGAGATGTAGCTCCTTGAAGGTGCGGAGGACATTTATGTCAAAACATCCTCATTGGCTCAGTTCCCTTTGTTCTCCCAGTCATACTTAATATGCATCACACGAGAAAAGACAATACCAACACTATCGGGAACCTACAAAGGACTATGCCGCACACCAAGCAACACCATGCTCTTTGTAACCTTTGAATTTGATCCGGTAGCACCTGCACCTGCTAGAATCATACAACTGTATTCAACGAGGCAAATAATAGTTGAGAACCATGCATGGTCTCTTCCAGCTGGATGGAGAGAGACATATGTGAATGCTGTTTCAGCCTGCTCCACATCTCAAAGGTAAGTGGAACATCCATGTACTCTGTGAAGGAAGCACAAAAACCTATTTTCCGCCTGTGCGCCTCAGAGCATCTGTTTTTTGAGTGAGAGACATGACATCTTATGATCCAGTGTTCTGATATTCTTAATACACCCATCAGGCAAAGCTTCACTTATTCCTGTATTTTATTAATTTTCCCTCAGTTGCTAGTCCTGGAAACATAAGACAGCTCAAGAAAATCATCCAGTGTCCAAAGACTCTTCATGAACTTGAAACACAATCTGGCCAATAATTCGAGTCACAATGGCAGTATAGTCAACTATGTCACTCAAATGTACCACTTTTAATTACATTTTTTGTTTGTTATTTGTCTTTCCAACATCAGAAAAGCTTGAAAGAAGCCAGCAATTCACAGTTACATCCCAACAAACTGGATATCGAAATTTCGATGAAACTTTCAATCCATGTGCAATTTGAAGTGCAGGGGGGCTTCCACCAGAGGGCGACACTGTGGCAGGTCCACAGGAACACAGCGAACAGAGAGGTCTGGCAGGGCTGTCTGGTGGGCAGAACAGAGAGAGGAAGACAGGGACGAGGGGAAGAGGCAGAATGTGTGTGGGAGAGCAAAAACACTAAACAGAAGGTGAGGCGAGACAACTGAGTGGGGGGCCATGAGACTGAGAAGTACTCAAACAGACTGTTTGTGTGCCTGTGTGTGTGATGTTAGATCTTGCATAAGCGCAGGTGTCAGCAGGTGCATGCATGCACTAATATGAAGCAGTATATCGGTGTGTGTGTGTGTGTGTGTGTGTGTGTGTGTGTGTGTGTGTGTGTGTGTGTGTGTGTGTGTGTGTGTGTGTTCATTTGTGTGCCTAAAAATAATGTTGCTCCCTCGTTACCCTTTTTCCTCCAGTCTATCACTAATGAGGAACCTCACCATCACGGCTGCATTCAAGGTCAAGCCTAGGCCAGAACACGGAACAAGACGCTCACACATTGAGGAAACACGGCGTGCATGTGAATGTCTGCACAGTCTGAAATGACTACAGTACATGCTTATGATTAGTAAAGTTTTTTTTTTTTTTTTTTTACATGGATTAATTGCAATAAAAAAGAAAGAGGCCAATGGGAGGAGCTCTGCAGACTCCCATATGACCCTCACTCTTCCATAGGAAGGATGTGGGTGTGATGTTACACCCCCCCCCCCCCCCCCCCCTTGTCTCCACCTCCTCTTCTTTAGGCGATTTTTAAAGGGAAAGGAGGCATGGCTGGACACAGGTAGAGTCAAGCAGAGAATTCAAGAACAGACAAAGAAGCACAAGGGTGAAAGAGGAAAGCATGGGAGGGAAGCAGAATGTGATATACAGGGGAGCTGGGAGGGGTGGAGCTTTGTAGGGAGGGGGTAATTATATGAAAAGAGCAAGACTTAGCTCTTTACTCCCATCCCTCAAGACCATCCTGACACTGCTACAGCTACCTAATGTCATAGCAACAGGGAGAAGGAAAGTCTAATGGGTGGGGCACAGAGAAGAGGAGCAAGGAGGAAGGAGCAGGTACATGTGAGATGGAGGAGCGAGGAATGAAGGAGCTGAGTGATTTAAGATGTGATGATGGATGGAAGGAATGAAGTTGAAATGAACAGAGGGAGAGACTGTAGAGTCAAGGACAGAAACATTGAGATGATGATATAAGCATGGAAGTGTGGTTGTGTGTGTAGGAGGTGGGGATGTCCATACTGTCCCTTCCTTCCCACCTATTTCTGTTCCCTTCTCTTTTCATGATCTTGCAGTTACCTGTGTTTACCATTGTTTCTATATCTAATCGTCCCCTTTGAATAATGCGCTACTCTATAAATAATTCAGCTTTAATTAGCTAAGACACACCAGACAGGCTTGGACTTCACATTAACATTGACAGGGCAAACACCCTACAGAAGCCACACAAAAGAAGCAGTTTTGCTTCCGGTGGCTTTCAGGAAGAAAAGCATGTGCAAGATTGTAAGCAAGCTACAAAACTATAAAAGTCTCAAACTAGACCACAAAAAACTATGTGTTGCAGAAAATATGGAGGATTATCACTACTTATCCATACAAAATAAACTTTTCACAGACCTAAAGAAGCTGTATTGGTGTGATGACCCCAAAAGTGATCACTTTGTTTACTGTCTGATACAAAAAAATCAGCTTTAATCTCTAGGGTAAGCTCATTGTAATATTTTAGACATATATTTACACGTGCCATTTTAATATGATTGTAAGGCTGCTTTCTCAGGCACGTCTCCCTAGAAAAAGATATTGTATCTCAAGGGGGGCTCTTAGGGAAATAAAGAAAGAAAATACATAAATAAAATGTTCACTTTTTCTCTGACAGATCTTTCATATGCACATCACCTCTGGGTCTAAAAACAAAAACAATGGTAACAGGTGAATGACAAACTCCGTGTTTCAAAAAAAGTAGTCCCCAATGACAACCATGAATTTCCCCCAATGGGGGAATGTCATGGTTGTCATGTTCTACACCCATTTTTTTCCATCCTTTTTATACCCAGTCTTGTCAGAACTGCATCAGTGTTGCAAGTTGTCTATTACTGACACTGAAGCAGCAGAGGGATCCCGAATGAACAAAAGCATGCAAACAGTACCGGTACTAGTCTTAGTGTAGGGCAGTCGTAGATGGATTTATTTTCAAATTAGACACTGAAAGCTTATGTCAAATGAAAACGGGCATTATTAACACCACAGTAGGCCAAAAGATGGAAAAACAAAAGGTGAAAACCAACCAAGAAGCCACCGGGTGTGAATACATTTTAGGTTGGGCACATAAAAGGCTCTCAGACAACTAACCAACATTAAGAACAAGCAACAACCTTTCGGTGTCCCCTCACATCAGCGAAATAGAGCAGCGGTGACACACGTCTGCACAAGACACAGCACAGAAGGGACAACTGCCTTGTTTAAAAGCGTATTAGTTCAGAAAGTACTATTTAAAAAACAATTATAGCTCATTCATTAGTGTTTTAAAGTGTTTATCCTAGTTTAGAATAGTTTTCAACACGTTGAACAGGGTGGAAAAATAAAAGAAGAGAGAAAGAACTGCTGACAGGGTCTAACGGGACAGTAAAGTTTGTATAAGTCTGCTTAGTCTGTGTGAGTGTGCGAGTTTGTGTTCCAGCCTAAACAGAGTGTACACCAATAAGATCTGGCGCTGGATCAATCGGACTCTCACTGTGCAGGAGTTGACAGACTGAACCGGCTGTTCTTTTGATTGATCCAAGTTCTATATGATGTGAGTGCGTTTAAGTGAGGATGTGTGTGTTTGAATAAAAGACAACAAATAAAGTTAAATAAAAACGCTACGATGTTTGTCTCTTTCGTACTGTGATTAACCATCTTTGGATGTCCAAGAATAACCGCCAGACAACACATCACAGCCACATCTGCTAAGGTGGAAGATTTGCTCTCCAAGTGTCTGTCTGGTTTGAAAAGGTTTACAGTGGTGCCACTTTTTTCTAAAATAAGATCAATTTTCAATTTGTTTGAAGATCGAACATTATATCTATGGTTTGTGAGTGTAATCCAATGTTTTTAACCCTGTTAGGCTCTCCAATTATCTGAAATATCATGACAAGAACACTTCTATAATTGGTGTGCACAACAGTGTGCTAAACATGCTTTCAGCCCGTGTTGCCAGTAGTGGCACGGTGAACATTTTATCATAGAGGGTAGAATGGATTCATAAAATGCGGGCAGATTCTGGAAGCAAACATCAAACTATTTCTACAGCAGCTGAAGATGAAAAGAGGAAGACTTGGGCTTAAAAAAGAATCTTGAACACAGTTTAAAATCCACCATGAACTTTCTCGGGATTCTCTTTTTTTAGGCCTGCACAGGAACAAGGTGCAAGAAAGAAAATTAAAAAAAGCTCTAAAACTGCCCCAAGTTTTGCTTAGAGTCATGTTGTTAAAAGATGGAATATGAGTGTTATTTTCGTGAAGTGTGGAAGTACATACAAGTTTCAATGGTTACCAGCTGATTCATGAAACTATTCCTGCTGCAGATGTAGAAAATTGATTTTAAAGTTCACATCACGGCCATAATAAGATTTTTGTCAGCGCAATAGTTTTTCACACATTCTCAAGCCAAATGATCAAACACGCCTAAGTTTGTCATAATTCAAGTAATCATGTTTAAAAGGACCCCAAATGTTGCCTCATGCACTCTTTTCCAGTCATCATAGTAATAATATCAAGCAGCACACCATGGAGGTGAAGTAAAACTGGGGAAAAAAGGGAGAAAGGAGGAAAATGAGGGAAAAACAAAAGCAGGAAAGGATAGAGGAGCAAAAGCAGCAGGTTAGCACTAATGGTCAATGACATAGCGCTGTGGCTGGGCTTAGCGCAGGCGTCTGAACTGCTGAAATATTTACATGGCTTACAGAACGAGAGGCTCATTCACTTCAAATCAGCTGGAGCAGAGAAAGGGGGAGAGCCGGACCACTTCTCTACCTCCTCACTTGCTGAGCTAACAGCATGCAGTTCAAACGGATGGCAACACACAAATAAATGTGCCTGTGTGAATTTTTGTTTTACTTATTTATTTTTGTCCCAGCGTGTTAGCATTTAAGCTTCATTTTCTTAAATACTTGCATATGAGGGAGTAACTTGATAAACTTATTAGTAACCGTTTGCTTTTGGGTCTTATCTTGTCTTATCATTGTTAAACATGCACAAAAGGGCTTTATTTACCGTACTTTAACTTTCTCTGCTAGCTCTTTTGTTTTTGCTTTCCTTTTTGCTTTTATGTTATGACTTTAACTGGTCTCTCAATTTGAGAAAGTGTTCTTTGCCTACTCATCCTGAACACTCACCCCTTTCACATCTCTCTGTAAGATTAAAATAACTCCTTTCATATATGATATGAGTCGTGGAATACAGAGGATAACTGACAAGCCCAAATCAACTTTAATTTCAATATTTCATGCAAGTTGTACCCTACTATACTAAGTGCCTGAGAGCTGAGTGTGTCTGCGTGTGTGCGTGTCCCTGTGCATGTATGGAAGCCAGCGGGGGTGTGTGAAAAGGAATCATCCAAGATCCTCAGTGCGTTCTTTCCAGCGCTAGTCGGCTTCAAAGACAGGGGTCAAACCAACAGGCACCTGACACAGGCTAACTTCGCCTGCTGCCATGACAACAGAAAACAAACAAAAACGGAAAAACATACTCCATTTCCATAATGACATCTCAGTGTCTCTCCCCGGCATGCTTACGATCACTCTTTGACTGAGCGGACTACTGGAGCGATGAGAGACAGAAATTTGTCACTTGTGTCCTTCCCTGTGAAGTTTTCTCTCCCTCACTCAGCGCATTTACATGGCATTAGAAAAACAGCTAAACTATTGCAACGGATCAACCGAGACTGTAGTTTTAAAATGCATGTTAAACTCTTAGTCCAACAGACAAACTAAATCAACCCGAACTTTGTCATAATCAGATTAACACACCCAGGTAATGCAGCTGAAGTCAGGCTAGTCCCTGCAAGTAAATGTTAAGCCGGACTGAAACTCCCCTGCGTGCTATGTGCATCCGCCACCGCTACAAACCCTGGAGGTTGACCAAAATTTTGGAAGAAGTGGATACAGAGAAAAACAGCCTAAAAGTGTGCAACTTTCACCAAATATACAGAGCTGTAAGTCTGTCCAGTTCACCATCTGCCATTGTTCCAATTTGCCATCTAAACCAAAGATGTATCTGTTATTCTGGTACGTGTTGCAATATGTCAACCGGAAAATCATGATGCTATTAAGCTGAATGTGGGCGTTATCACCACGTATAGTTTAGCATAGTTTGGTTGGTAAATCAAGTCCTGAACGTTTAACTGTTCAAGTAAACGTACTCCGACCCTAAGTCACAGAAACGATTGAACCAGTTTCACCTTTTTCCTCTCATGTTTGTTCTCTTCCTTGCTGGGAGGCTGACTTGGACACGCCTGGAGGCAAACTTCCTGCTGAGGGAGCCTGACAGCTCCAATTTAATATTTAATCGTCAGACGGGCATGCACTTACATACATTCACACATACGCACAGCCTTGCTGCACACGGAGGCACGCAGAAAAATGCATTCAGAACAGAAACCTGTCAATCAAATGTTGAATAAGTTAAAATGCCAACCTTATCTTGCTGTTAATGATAAAAGAAAAAAATATCTACATTGGCTGATTGTGTTTTTGTTATGTTTTTTTCATTACATCATATGGCTCGACTGTACTCAGTATTCCTCTGCTACCCCGGATGATCAAAAAGGTGGCGTGTGAAACATTTGTGCTGAAGAGATCAGGCACAGAGGTCACGTAAAATGTATGAGTGGCGAGTCTGTTGGAAGCTCTCAGTACGGAAGAGTTGAACATCTTTACTGAGTAAACATGGCAAATAAGTGCCAGAGAGCCGCCCCTGGTCAGGAAAGAAAAGTAGGTTTGTGCAAATCCATGATCTTCATAATCTGTGGACAAAGTTGGCACAGTTTTGCAGGCCTAAACAACAGGTTTCTAAATAATACACACAAATCTTCTGACACCAAGAGCCTGTGTGTGTGTGCAGTAGTTAACCAAGCTACAGATACATTGTTGATGCACAGGTGATAATTCTCTCTAGCCGTCCAGAGGAAAGAAATGAGCAAAGCCCAGCTGACTTGAGCCGTTTCACGCGGTGGAACCTGCAGGCGTTCACATACCTGTTGCTGATGGCTGTGCTAATGACAGGTTCGGTTTTTAGACAAAGCTGCATGAGGCTGTCCATTATCCTTCTCCCTTCTGGCCTCTTACTGTCCTTCCCTCCCACTCCCCCCTCTCCTGTTCTTTCTCTCACTTTTCTTTTTAATTATCTGATGTCTCCTCTCCAGACCCTGACGCCAATAGAGATGTGAGCGGCACCGCGCTGGGCCGTCTGTGTGCACCAAGTCTCTGATCTTTCCACTATCTGACTGTTGGTATGGTCTATGTGTGCACGCTTCTCTTGGTGTGTCTACATTTGAGTATCACACCTTATTTGCATTTCTGTCAATGATTATGAGGGTTATTTTTCTTTTTATAGACACATTTTGGTTACATACACTCAGGATTATTCGCTTTATTATGAACAAGACAAAAAAATCAAAAGTCCTGAAATTTCTGTATATAAGTGAAGCACAGACGACTCCACATAGGGAAACTAGCTCTCAATGATTGATCATATCAATATGTCAGCTGATTATTTTTTAATTTATGTATTTTTTGCCACTCATTAACTAATTAATCTTTTGATCCATAAGTCTTGGTGAAAAAACTTAATCTCTCCAAGATGACATCTAAGCTGTTTTCCATGACAATAAGTTCTGAAAATGCAAAGTTGTTCTCAGTACCAAATCCAATCAAATCAAAGTTTGTGTTTCAAGTCCAAAACAGACTCATTTGGCAGTTTCTGAGAGGGATTAGAGTGAAAACAACTGAAGATGCCATGGCAATAAATCACAGTAAGAAGAGAAAACAGTGTTTCAGAAGGATTTGGGATGATGATCATAAACTAACTCACTCAAACTCTGAGAAGAAAACTTACGCAGAGAGGATTCAGAGGAGGCGGCGCTGATCATGCAGTTTTTGGCTGTTTCTCAGTCCCCTTCCTCAATTCCTTAGATCACAATCAGGCCCTCTGTGTGTGAGTGCCATGCACCTCTCCTGTCTACAATTCCATGCTTTTGTACTCTTTTTCTGTTTCCTGCGACTGATCTTTCCGGGATGTCCCTTCTCTCCACTGATGCCAAGCTCAGGTTCCCCATCTGTGACATGCATGAGGCTAGAGGATGCTTGTTACGCTTCAAACACAACTGAGAGGCCTCTGGCACTCTTGGCATTGCAGCAGAGGCAAATGGATACTGAGACGGGGAGATACCTGCCAATGGGGTACTCTGTGTGTGTGTTTGTGTGTGTGTGTGTGTGTGTGTGTGTGTGTGTGTGTGTGTGTGTGTGTGTGTGTGTGTGTGTGTGTGTGTGTGTGTGTGTGTGTGTGTGTGTGTGTGTGTGTGTGTGTGTGTGTGTGTGTGTATGTGTGTAATTGGAAAGCATTTAAAGGTTTTATTCCTCTTGTCTTTGCTGGCATTGAAGTGACTTGATGATAATGGTTTTCACTATGTTTTTTGAAAAAATCAAGCAATCATGTACTGTAGGTGTTCTTTAGGTGTCCGGTAGGTGTTATTCCACTGGTTAAAAAAAGGTTCAAGCTTATTATGACAATATATAATTAAATTAAGTGTTGTTGTTTTTTACAAAAATGTTTTAAAAAAGAGCTTATGTACGGCCTGGAATTCAAACATATCGTTTATAATTAAAGGTGGAGCAGATGAAATTTGCAAGAACATAATATATTCTAAGTCTGAAACCAAAATACTCAGCATCTTTCCTTTAACCTTCATCAGAAAACACAGAAAAGTATCTTTCACTGTCAGGGTGGCGATGTCGGTATGCCAAAAGGTTTGAATCACAAAAACAACATTGTTTAAAGAACCAAGAAAAGCCAATTTTGCTTGTTTCAAGCATTTGAGGATGTTGACCTGTAACTTACGTGCACTTGCTCTGAATCGGGGAAAATGAAACGTAAAGACCATTTTCACACAACCAAAACATGACTCCATCACTGAAGGAATAAGGATGTTGTAAATGGCCAAGAATGCGGCATGGCCCAGAAACTAGCAGCCAGCTGCTACATGCTACTACTACCAGTCTGTTATCTGTTGAAAGCCAGATGCTAAAGACGGCAGCATAGAAGAATCAACACAACACAACCAAAACACTCTCATTCAGCAGACAAAGAACAGCAAAAACAACTTCACTTTCTACAGTCTCAATCTAATTTGGCTTTACCTTCAGTATTTCAACATCATATTCAACAGCAAAACTTTATTAAGTACATATGATCCCAAGTCATTGCACATTGACGTCAAGGATGTGACTAAACCATAATTTGCCCGTTTTATGACAACATAGCATCTATTTGAGGTTTTTGGGGGGGGGGGTTTCCCCAGTTTTTGATGCGTTTTCATGCACATTGAACCCTGACAACAACTACCTGCACGCTTACCTAAGACAACATTTACACACTGAGTATAAATGAGAGCTGTGCACGTAACTGCCATGGAAACAAGCAGAATATCCAGTTGACCCGAAGAAATGGCAGCGAATCATTTCCCCTCGGCCTCAGTAAAGTCTTTGGGCAGATGACGGGTGTTTTTTCATCCTCATCACAGAACATTTGTTTGAATTTATTTATTAATTTAAATCATTTATTCTTCGTCCTAAGGGAAAACAATTTAAACCAATGATACCAAAATAGCTTCATAAAATGATCACTTAAGATAGTCAAAGACAGGAAACATCATGTAGAAAATATTGTCAAAATAAAACACCCTGTGGTATATAACATTGTTACGGCATTACAGATTGTTATTTCAATTAATTTAAAATAAAAGCAAACAGCAAAAAGCATAAAGTTAAGAATATACTTTTTTTATTTTATTTTTTTATTATTATTGTCTTACATACTGCAGAAATACCTGACTTTTCTCTGACTGCAACTTAAAAACCCAGACAGGCAAAACTGTCCACTTCTGTAATATTCCAAGTGTGGATTCCAGCTCCACGACAGATAGACCTCAACTGTTGAGTATTTTCTTTTTCATTTTCTTTTTTTTTTTAACAGAAAAGATGGGAACATTTTTGAAAAGCTGACATGATTCCAACTCTTCATCTTTTAAGCAGTTTTATTGCCAAAAAACGAACAAATAAGCAACTGAAAATAAGTGAAAAGAGAGAAAAATGAACACAAAGCCTGGGAAAAAAACGAAAGTAATATCAACGCAATGGAAGCACACACTGAAATTGTTACACTTAACACTCATACATATACATATATATATATATATATATATATATATATATATATATATATATATACACCAATATACTGTTGTCTTTTTGCTGTCAAGCAGACGTCACCTCAGCTGCATTCAGCCAGCAGTTTGAGACACATTCATGACAGCTGTCGACAAGGGGATATTCCTGAGAACATTCCACATTATGAGGAAAGTCAACATTGGACCAAATCTCAACAAGGAAAGCAAATGCAGAGAAAGGGGAGTGATAAAACTGGCTCTAGAGCTCCAAAGGGAGCATTTGATGATGGAACTATTAAGGCCTCTGATAAAGTCAACACGCTGTGTTTATAGTGAGAAGGTTGGATAAGATCTTCTGAGGTCTGCAAATTCTGAAAACAGATCTATCAGCCATTTTATTTCAACAATCTTGTAATGTAATGGCATGTAATGTGCAGGGATCAATGACGTTGAGGGGCAAATACACTGCGAAACCAGATTATATGGCATACACATACAGTTCAGTACAGATATGGTTTATTAGAATCTGACTCATTATGAGTCTAACACTTAAAGGAGCATGAGGCAGGATTGAGTCAGGATTTATGAAAAAAATTTGTATACGTTTTAAGTTTTTTAGTAATAATGTCAGATGAAGCGTTTCAAACCAAAACGAATGAGCCCTCTAGCGTATCTCTCCATTGCCTTGAACAGGCTGTGTGCTGCAAAATGTGCTGCAATTCGGTCCCGAATTTCCCGCGCTGTCCTGCGGATGTGACGTCACATGACGCTGCATGTGCGTTCTCCCCGTTCTCCCGTGACGGCTTCACTGTTGGCTGCAGTACCCCCGACGGCCGGCGTGGTGAAGGGTGGCGCTAGAGAGTCTCATTTCTTAAAAGGAGCCTCATGCTCCTTTAAGTGTCAAAATATTACACTTCTTCTCTATCCTTGGGCTGCAGTTAAACAGATGCATGTTGCTGATGGTGACTGACAACAGCACTGATCTTAAGGGGTGCTTAAGGAGAACTTGTGATTATCAAGATGAAACAATAAAAAAGATTGTTTAAAAGAGTTAAAAATGTAATAATATTGTCAATACACCACGTCAGATTAATGAATAAGGGCACGCTCTTGGAAAATAAGTGTTTCCTCACAGTTTCTTGATGGTTATATTTAAATTTTATATCCAAATGCCATGACTTGTGTAATAGAGCTATTAAATCATTATAAACATTTGACAACATTTGAATAACTTCACATGTATATCATAGTGGCAGTAGTCCAAGTCGTGAAGGCAGAACACTGGGTTTTTATCATCATCTTTTCTTGCACTAATCCAATGTTGTTGTTTTTTTCAATCAGGGAATTAATGTTTTTTTTGAGGAATTTCTTAACAGTTTAAACAAAATTAACGGTGAAAATATTGACACATCCCCAACATCTGCCCTTCTGCAACAGCTGAACTTTTTTTCCGTAACTATTAATCGCACCTCTACAAGCAGCATTAAAAAGATCCACAACAACATTTATTTCCATCTCAAAAGTCTCAAGCAGCACAGTAATGATGATATGAATGGCAAAAGAAGGTGACTGAGACCAGGACGAAGAGATGGCCGGCCCAACAATCACCAGAACTCAACCTTACGGCTGCTGCCCACTCAGCACAACAGATCTCTTGCACTGCATGGATCCAATTCTTTTTCTACCGAAAGTAAAGAAAACACTTGAGCCTTTTCAAAGAATATTGGGAAGGCAGCACATCCATCAAAAAGTTGCGTTTCGCCCAACTTTATGCAACTACAAATGTCCAACACAAGGACGTTATCCAACCAAAGCAGACATTGTTCTGTACGTCACTGGATTCAACAGGAAGTTTCTCTTTACCTCTGTTGCTGTAGCAGAAGAAGGCAAAATTGGTTTCGATAAAGCGAAAACTCTGCTTGTAAAATGATGGAGAAGAAGCTGATGGTGGCCGTGGCATGATCCCCACTGCCTGCCTATGAGAACAGCAAGCGGAGGGTTGGAGGATGGTACCAGGGGGTTGGCAGCTGAAGTAATTTCTTCTACTAATTCGGTAATTTAGTTAAATTTCTTGTTTACTTAGGTATTACAACAAGATAGCTAAATTGAAATAATCCCCAGCTGTGGATGTACCGGTAGTATGAAATAAGTACACGCCTCCAATGCAGCCCTCTATGCACAAAATTGGGAGAATGATGCATCCCCAAGCGGACATGCAGGCTTACTCTATTTTTAATTTTTGTTTTGTTTTTAGCATGAGCGTAATTATTCCCTCAGTATTGACAAAATGTCCTTTAACCTGAGCGAAATGGTTATTTTAACTTATCAAAAGGCAGCTCATAAAACATCAACTTAACCAAGTCATGTTTGTGCATCATCAACTAACGGCTCTAAGCAAATCTTGCATTTTTTAGCCTGATACAGGCAAAAAAAATTGCGTATTAAAGACAAACATTATGGATTTAGATCATTTTTGAAGTTACTTTAATATTAAATGATAAGTTAATCAAAGTAGCCTCATTTGTGATAGCAAACAGACACTGGTTTACTGCATTTCTATCCCATTTCTTTCTATGATCAATCATGCACATTAGCACAGACACACTAGCATTTTAGAGGTCAACCTGTTTTTATGCCAGAAACCTTGTAGAGGGCCTTCCAGTGAATAGCAGCCATGACAACACAGCAAGCTGTTCAAGACACTAGAGAGAATGTCACAGCATGCGCAGCAAAGATAGCTGTCCTTTGAAAAGCATCACATCATGTATCTGTAGGAATCTCAAACTCGCTGTGTGGAGGGATTCTTCAAGATGTGTCAAGGAAAGCACAGTGGCAGTGCCATTGATATCTCCCTGAGCTGTAAGGTTATGGAGGACAGACTTCAGATGAAGTGGGCCCGTCTTAAAGATTGCAACTATTTGGTCGCAGACAACAGCAATGTAAACACAAAAAGCTGAGTTGCATGGCTCTGAAGATAAAGGTGTGGAGTCACACACCAAATGTTCCAGCAAATAAGAACAACTTTACTTTAACGACTCATGGTTGTCATGGTAGCATTGGGTCACTAGGCCAGGAGGATCTGTGGTCTTTGCAGTTTAGTTATTTAAGCAATTACCGTCATACACATGCTCACACACAGACTCTATACGTTAAACAATCAAGTAGGCTATTAGATGAAATTAGCCCAAACAATTCCTGAACAGGCCTGGGAAAAGAATACTGGGAGAACTGCCACGTCCTCTTAAATCTGCTCACAGTCGTTTAACCCTCGCTGGGTTGAGAGACGGACATTGGAGAGGCAGGGCAGGACTGGGCCTCAGGGGCTTCTTGTGGACAGTGGAGACAGGGACTGGGATCAGGCAACCACACAAAACTGGCTGTGTGTGGTAAAGAAGTGGGGCATAGTTTGATCTTTCCTGTCTCCTGCGTCTTTCTTCCAGCTTTCCGGGCACCTTACTGGCACCACGCATGACATGATGGCATCATGGTGCTTCTCCATTATTACTATAATTCTCTGTGACTCGGTCGGTCAAATGTGGTCAAATGTACATATATATATATATATATATATATATATATATATATATATATATATATATATATATATATATATATATTAGGGGTGTAACGATACACTAATCTCACGATACGGTACGATACACGATATTGAGGTCACGATAACGATACGATATGATATTATAGCAGTATTTTTTTAACAACCTTGAATGAGGAACATATGACTGGAAAAAATTGTCTTTTATTTGAAAGACACAAAATACAAAACAATGCTGTACGTTTGCCCTAGTGTTACAGTTTGTAATGCTTTATAACTGTTTAAGTTTTAAAGAGAAAGCCAGGCCAACTATTTTCCACAAACTGAACTAAAAGTAAATTTCAGGTTTGCATTATGCATCTTCAGTAAACATATTTTGCCACAAACTGAATAGTTTCTCTCATGTATGATTTGACTTTTTTCTTTCTAATTTAACAACTAAAATTAAATAAATAAATAAAAGTAAATAAATACATACAATTTTGCATCATAAAAAAGATTGATAAAAAAGATTGATTCATTCAAGTGTAAGAGGAGATTTATTTTTGTTAAGAAGTTTATTTTGGTAATTCAAGGTTAATTATTTTATAAATATATTCTTTATATTCTGATGTAAATCAGGGACTATAATGACACTAGTCAGTTTATCTGTAGTTGTTAATATGTTTTAGATTGGGCGGAGTGATACAGCACTAGGTGCTGTGTTGATGTTCTAAAATCCTACGCTGTTGAGCGGACATTAAAGTACACTGGAGCTCAGCAGAAGTTGCCTGCATGTTTATCCTACTCACGACCCGAAAAAGGTTTAATTTAATAAGGTAAGGCTTAACTCTACACCAGCCTTACATAAGTAAAAGTTCAGAGCTCAAAACGGGACCACAAGACGGGACTAGTTTCTTCTGAGCGGAGTAAGGTTTTGGTTCCCGGGTCGAGGTGCGGTCCGACCGCGACCGCGGCCGCGGTCAGATGCGCGTTTCTAGTCAACACAATATTAATATTAATAACCCAATACCACGACACGTATTGTGACGTTTTTGTATCGCGAAATTTCGTGGCACGATATATTGTTACACCCCTAAAATATATATATATATATATATATATATATATGTATATATATATATATATATATATATATATATATATATATATATATATATATATATATATATATATATATATATACATATATATACATATACACAGTGGCGAACCGTGAGCACTACCGCTGGGCCTTCACCTCATCACAGAGAAAAGAAATCATTGCGAAAAAAGCAACAGTACAATGAATTGTCACTCTCGTCTTCCGCCATCTACTTCCATCTCTCAGGCGCTCTCACCACTGCAGAGATTTGATGTTCGGACTTCATGAAGGCCTACGATCTTTTGTTTTATTCCTGCCCACTTGAAATCAAACCGTGATTGGTCAATTTGCCCGTCACTCTCCACACCAAAACACATAGCTTGGCCTTCCCCGGGATTTGTGAAGTCCTAACCAATGAATGAGCAGCTAACCGGGCCTTAATAGGGACAGACGATTCTGATTGGATAACAGATTTTCAGGACATGAACTTGACAGTATACTTAATTTTAGAACATAGATGAGAGAAAATCTGTTAAATATATTGTATTAAATGAAATGAGACAGAAATATTTTTTTTTTATTGAATACTTTATTATTATTAACATTATTATTTTTATTACATTTATTATTATTTCTTTTTTTTTTAGGCCTTCTCTGGCGTAGACGTAGAAGACCCTGAAGGTTCCCCACTGATATATTGATATACACATACATACATACACATATATGTGTAAAATAAATATTATACAGACAATAATCCTGACTCCAGGTGCACGGTCTGGAGCACCACTATGCATGTGTTTTTCTATTGTTGTTTTGTTTAGTTTTTTCCTAAAATGACAGCATTGGAGCTTTTAATTTCTGCAAACACCTGCACTTCACTAGACTGACAGAAGGTTGGGATCTTCAGCAGATGAAAGCACATGAGCTGCATTTTAAAATTAAAATAGCAAGCCATTATAACATGAAGTTTGTTTGCATGCACTCTGTTTGCACATTTACATTTGTGCTTTTGTAAGCATTCCAGAACATACGTCATGACTCAGAGATATTTGTCTGAAGTGTGACCCAATGAATATGACGAATTACTCATTTGCAGTAGTAAATAGCAGCTAAAGACAGTTGGTAGCAGCTGACCTTTATGACAAATGCTTCATTTTCAGCAGTTCCATCCAAGTATTTTCATTGCAACCTTGAAAAAACACGACGTTCTCAGTTTATTTGATTCATTGAATGATCAAAGTGTGTTTGCGTGTAACTGCAGGTTAGGTGCCCATGTCTGACATGCTTCCTTCTTCATCTAAATACTCCATTACCCACACGTAAGGATAAAGTGTAGTATTTTCTGGCATCACTGGTGGGCTCAGACAATGGCTTTGGAGTAATTTCCACTCCTCTCTCTGTTATTATTGGAGTTGCCTGCATTTCTTCCACTGCTGTGATCCTGCTGTAATCCAATGTCAAATGCAAATGGTCTGGAGAATCATATGCACCCCTCCACTGCTCATTCCTACTGTTTAACTGCCTAAATATCTAAATTCCTTCACATGTGCACCTGAAGCCTTTATTATTCTTGTAAACATAGAAGCTCCTGTGTATTAACTGAAGATGTCTGGGACTTTCTCACCTGAAGAGTGAGCAGTATAGAGCTATGATCATCACATTTTTGGGGGATTCTTCCCCTGAAAAATGCAAAATGTGGTGTTTGTTCTTATCTAGAAAAGAGTGTGAGCATTAGCATAGTTCGGATGCCATTTTCAAGTCGCCAGTCTGCTTCCACAGTCTCGAGCGACAACACTAACTACACGTTCACACACGGGTCCAGACTTAGTTCTTCACCGAGCTGCTTCAAAGAATATTTCCACACACTGTCATGCCCTATACACGCACTCACACACACACACACACACACACACACACACACACACACACACACACACACACACACACACACACACACACACACACACACACACACACACACACACACACACACACACACACACACACACACACACGCAGGCACAGAGACACACACCTTGCTGTCAAGATGGTGATAAATTGCAGAGAAAATGAAAAGGGGAAGGAGTGATCTGACACCTCCAGTGCTGAGCAACCAGTAATTAAATCCCTTCATTAGGTCAAATATTTGATTATGAAGAACCTGAGGGGAAATCTAGTAATGACCTCTCTCTCGCTCTCCCTTGGGTGTGGATGAGAGGAAAACAAAGCAGGATGAGGATATCAGTTGAAGGTACTGGAGAAGAAAAATGGAGATGGAGCTGGAATGGAGAATGGAAACGAAGCAAAAAATGTTTAACACCGTCAGTGACTGCAGTCATAATAGACGTGACATTGTCTGTAGCTGCTCGCCAAGTTCTTCAGACCGTCTCCCCACATTCCCCCCGTTGTCTAGATAAAGTCGGTGGGTCACTGTAAGTCAAAATCTCTGGCTGCTGCACACGGCTAATGTGTCGATGAAGGCGGCCCAGGCCAAGGGAGTCTGTCTGGTAGAAAACAGACATGGTGCGTGTTCGACAGATGAGTGAACATCGCTGGCCTGCGCCTCAACCCTCTTTGGGAAGATACGAGCTTCACCCTGCAGCAGCATCTCCCCTATTCTGCTCTGCAGCTTCATGTACTTGAAGAGGATTTTTGTTAAAAGGTAACCAAATGAGAAGTCAGCTCAAGTGATGCATGTATCAATTCTTTTGTTTTGTTCTTATTGTTTGCTGGAACAATATGTAACAATATGTATATATATAGCAAATAATTTGTATATACACATATACTGTATACATACATATATATATATATATATATATATATATATATATATATATATATATAGAAGTTTATATATATATATATATGTATAAACTTCACAGCTTTCCAGACTGGCATGAAGTACAGTTTTTAAACAAGTGTGAAGCATTGAAATAAAATTCTTAAATTGTTAACATCTAATTTGATTAACCACAGTATGCCCCAGTGAGTAAGACAAATCAAGCTGAAACTGCAGTTTCTTCTGCTGCCGTTCCAGATGTTAATTTCAGTATTGATTATTTTATTACACAGGCTTAATAGCCTATCAGGTATAGAAGTGTGGCAATACAGTAGGTATACAATGCGATTGATGAAGAGCACTCGCTTGGCCATAAATCACATATGGAGTGACCGGTCCTGGATCTCTCAGGCCTCATGGGCCCAAAGGGAGGCTCACAAGCTGCTGCGCAGAAACTACCAGAACCCCACACCGCCATCTTTCATTACAAGCTGCTGGCTCCCGCCATTAATAAATAGATGTTTATGCAAGAGTGTACCTGAACTTGGATGCTCTTGTTTCATATTTCACAGCTTTTCCTCAATCACTCCCCCCTTCCCATCTTTTGTGTGTGTGTGTGTGTGTGTGTGTGTGTGTGTGTGTGTGTGTGTGTGTGTGTGTGTGTGTGTGTGTGTGTGTGTGTGTGCGTGTGTGGCTCCTCGAATACCAATGCCGTCATCAAAGGATATGTCAAAATCAAGGCTCTGGCAGAGGCTGCTATCAGGATCTTAGGCTAAAGCACACACAAACATGCATACACACACACACACACACACACACATGTACACACATGCACATACACACACACACACACATACACATGCACACACACCGCTCCAGCTATGCTTTCATATCACGCCCTGGCAACGCCCACTGACTGCAGCATATCTCCACCGGTATCACCAAGGTTACCGCCGGTAGCCAGGGATACTGTCAGAGGCGCTTGTGAAAATGTAGATAAAGGGTGTGGCCAAAGTCTAGTTTTGTCAATTCACATCTTCACATCAAAAATTATACAATAAAGGACATAATTGCATTCTGTATGAATGTTTAAAGTGCGCTTGTTTAAATTTCACTGAGCCCACTGACATTTTACTCATTTAATGTCTAATAGAATTATAAAAGGCTAAAATTATTCATTTAAAAAGACCTTTGCATTAATCAAGCACTTCTTATATGTCAAATATTAAACAAGTCTTCAATAAAATAGTCTTCTTGATTTTCCCTCTTTTTTCCATGCTCATTTAAAAGCATTTCCCTTCCTCCTCTTAGTTAACACCTCGTCTGGGAGTAACACAGTCATATGTTAATAACAACCCTGAGTTTTTTGTGTGTGGTTTTTTTCAATCTTTTGCATGTCTGTTTATTGTATTCTAACTCTTTGCTCGCCGATTCTACCAATACAAAGTGTACAGGCCAAGATATGACAGACATCTTCGATGCATCAGTTATACCATTCTGCATGTGTTTGTTATTCACTTAGTTAGCTGATGTGACACATTTAAAGAGCCTGCATTAAAATTGGTGTTTCCATGACAAAGGAGGGCACCCAGCACCCTCACATCCATGGCACTCAAACACAAATTGAAGGAGAGTATTCTTAGGCATGCTCTAAGCTCTGCTAGAGAGTCACAGGGAGATAGATTGCTTTCCTCTTCATTTATCAAAAATAATTCTAATATTTGGAGCCATCAAGGACCCAACAAACAAAATAAAATAAATAAGAAAGAAAAGAAATGATTATGACAATGCACGGTCATACTGTGACTTGCAAGATATTAAAAGATGTACGTGAAACATACAAGAGTCACTGGTTGCAACAGGAACCTTTGTTACTGTTTTCATGATTAACCCACATAAAACGGTATCTTCTGTTATACTGAAATCACAACATTAACCCAACATTAAAGCTTACTAATAGAAATTGTGCCAGAACTGAAACACTAAATATCCTCTAAGTCTTTGAATCATAGGATATGAGTCCAACAGACCTCTCTCACCATGTGCTGCAGCATTCCTGGTCACCTGATGGTGGAAATTAGTAAACATAAGCGTACATTCAGCTGGCAATATCACATGCCAGCCAAGTACACATCAAACACAGACAGGTTTATCCCTAATGAGCTGACAGACCATGCTCTGCACCACTTGGTGAAAAAAAACAATGTGTCAGTCTCTATTTAATCAACAGCACTGTTCCGGGTACCTGATATTGTTCAGTACAATAACAATTTTAGAAACGGCAGCTCCAAGTAGCAGCGCGTCTTGACTGAAACCTGCCTTGTAGCCAAGCAGCTGACCAGCTTCTACTGTCATGATCAACTGCAGTGATGAGGAATGTGACAACCTGGTAACCTGCAGCAGTCGGCCTTTTTCATTTGTGAAACACTGAATGTGGTGATTAACATTTATATAAAAGTTATCTGTTGCATCTAATAGTTTGTGTAATGTCAAATATTCACCAAAAAACACAAAAAAAAACACACAAAGGCCAATTTCAAAACCACATATGATACTACTGGAGTGTACTGATCATCCAAAATGTACAATATGCAAAGGTCAAAAATGTCCACATGACATCTTACGAGTAAAACTCACATACTGTATCCTATCATGCATAAAAGTCATATATATATATATATATACATATATATATAAATATGCATATGGACACCCTTGCACCCTCTCATACACACACACACACACACACACATTCATTGAGACAAATGTGAATCAATCTCTCTCTGAACTATGTAATTCACCTTGTTTTTGATCTCCAGATATTTTATCTAGTAGGGGAAAACCACGTTCCTCTATTGCCCCCAATTACTTAGGCCAAGAAGCAGAGTCAACAGCCACCGTTTTAATACAATCAAATTGTCTGCAAGGAAAATCAGTCCCTTTTCACTTCTGCTTTGAGCTGAGCGCCGCAAATGGGGCTTCAGAAAGAGCCTCTTAAACTATAATCTTCTGAAAAAGAACATAAATGAGCTGAGATCCTCGTGCAAAAGAATTTATACTATTTTGCTGAGAGACATTCTTCTTTTTCTTGTAATGCTTTCGTAGAAATCAAGCGGGCATCTTGGTCCTAAGAATGCAAACAGGCTCGTGCTCAGTACTTCATATGGTAGAAGGAAAGCCTATAGGTTCAATTTGTTTGCAATTTACTGTGTGTGTGCGCGTGTGTGTAGTTTGTACAGGCCTTTCTGCTCTCTGTAAACTCATTTGTATTGCCATTATACATCACAGCACAGCACCAGCGAGAGGCTGTGTCAAAAAGCAGCGTTCTTCTCTGCCATATCTCATAGTTACCTCCGCTAACCAAATTACCCCCAACTCCTGCTTCACTCACCCCCTCTTTTTCCAGACACTGAGAGATGACTTTCAGAGACAGCTGGCTAAAAAAAGACAGCTGCGATGTCCAACAGCATTGGAGAAGAAATTAGAGTAAACAAATACATTCCAGAAGCAAAGATCCCAGCAGTCGTGTTTCTGGACAATGCAAAAGTCATTTTTAAGATAAAAATTCTAATACTTTTACTTAATTTCTTGTCCTATCAAGGTTACCAGAGAGAGTTGGTGCAGCCTGTCAAGACATTGAGGTTTGAGAAGAGTCCTCTGGCACAGAGGGAAGCAGCAGGGAGCACTTTGCATTATTTGAAGAGAAGACTTCCCAGTCATAAACAGGAAAAGTCCATCATCAAACAAAAAGAAGTATGGTGGCATAATGGGGCCATTTGAAGACATAGAAGATAGAGTGAGAAAATATTCAGAGAAAAAAAAGATCTGAATCCCCTACCCAAAAAAAAAACAAGAACAAAAGGAGGGATTGAGACTTTTTAGCCAATCCCATCACTTCACTACTATGAACTCTACTACAGGATCTTTCTTCACACACAGTTATGAAGAGTTAAAACAACAGCAAACATGGCTGCAACGTTCACAGCAGCGTCTCGTCCAGAAGCTGAAAATAAAATCATGACTTTGAGCCATATTTCAAGGGTACTTCCTTGTTGCTAAATTCAGATGCACAGTATCATTTGAACAGGTCACTGGGTGCAAACATGCTTCATTTATGCACCATCTGTGTTGTCAGCCAAGAGTTTTTTCACAAATTTGCATGAATTTCGTTCTTTTTACATTTTTTTTCTGGATTTCACTTCGTATCGCACCCACATTTTTGTAAAGTAATTTTTTTGTTCAAATGACCCTCTTATTCTGTTGTAAAGAAAAGCAAAGTGTTTTAACACAAGCTAGTGGCAGTTTAAACGTTGGTAAAATTATCAGCAATTAGCCGAGCCATGCCAGCTTTGTTTATGAAACACTGGGAAAAAAGCAGCAGTCGCTGTCCAAATGCTGAACATGAAAAAAAAAAAATAGATACAATAGTTATTAAATTATTTCATAGAATGCCCTTTGCATCACCAGTATGTCAGTGTGCATCATTTTATTCTGCGGCTCCTCCTTAAAACAGTCTAAACTGCCAAAATTTTTTAAAGGGATCAAAAGCCAGATGCTGGATCAGAATAAGAACATCTGGGGCCCATTATTCGCCTGGAGGTTACATGACATCTGTAAAGTTATTCTGCACATAATGCACTTCACTGCCATGTTATCTGTGGATTTCCAAAAACATTTCAACAACTGCCTAAAATGAAAGGTTCATATCATTATCAACGATATCAGCTTTTCATCTCAAAGCAAATATAATTATTTTTGGACCTCATTATTGTGGAATGTGTGACCACTCCAGTCTGAATAAGAACTACGCTGATACACAGGGCAAATAAACATAACAAAGGCTCAATTACTGTAAAATTACTACACTTTCTGTGTTCCACAAATGCCTTTTCACAGATAAAAAAAAACTGCAAAATTGCCCCTGGTTAGAGAGATTGTTATGACGCATTATATAAAATAGGAAGTAAAGGAAACCAGCCAACATAAAAACAGAAAACTGATATAAAGACTAAATAACAATCTACATTTTTTAATGACTTATTTAGTAATAAATTAAACATATATTAATGACTAATTTATTATAATGATTTATAATAAAGCGTTGATGCTCTGCTTTCAAACATCTCCATCTGGGAATCTTATGCAGTCTTAATCAATTGTCTTAACCTATTTTAATTATTTTCAGGATTCCTTGTGAAGTGCAAATAAATGATCACAAGAATATTACCAATAAAAAAAAAGCTCTTGCTTTTGGAAAACAAACCGTTGCTGCCTTTGCTCGCAGACATGAAAGAGTAAAACAGCATACTTAGTTGAAAGGAATTCCTGAAGGCCTCCTCACATTTTTCTCTTCTGTATGGCCACTGGTTATCTTTTGGATTTGTTTTTTCTCCAAGGTTTGTTTCAGTGACAGCAACGTCTCTGTTTATCGCAGCCATATGCAGCTTACACAGTACCACCACCTGCTGAAGGCATGATGATGTCTGGGGATTGACTGTAAATCTGGATATAATTCAAGCTGAAATCTGTTTTTTGCCTGTCAAAATTAGGAGGAAGAGAAAGCAATTTGTCCAAAACGTAACTGGCATTTGGCATCAGAAGTTACACTGCGGCTTAATCCTCAAACGTGGGCCATAAACATCAGTACTCTCTGACAATCACCACACCTTGAAACTTTAGTACAAGTATACAAGCACTGAACTGTGCCTTTACATATGTCAGCTGGCGGTCGGCCCAGCAGGACGTTCCTCAGTTACATTTGGTCCCAACAAAATGCAGCAATAAAGAAAAACCAAAAAAGACTTGAAAGATATCAAGCAAACGGTGAAGTTCATGTCACCTTTTACATCTTACAGTGGAAGCCTTCATGCCGACTGACCTGAAGATGACAAGTTTTTTTGTGCAAAGATCACTCTTGTCAGCGCAACTTTCAGAAACAATGTGTACCCAGCAAATACACCCAAATCATTTGAGAAAAATGCCTCACAAAATACTCTAGTATTACTTATCCTTCTCCACAAATGCAACTCCTCGCCGTAAAAAAAAAAAGTGTGGGTAGTATTTTCTCAGATTGATCAAATCTTCTCCAGGGCATTTGTAATTGAATAAATGCTACTCTTTGTTTGCCATTCAGTGAACAAAAATACGGATAAATCAGGCTCAGCTGATTTTTTCAGTCTAGGATTAAAAACCCTTTACTCCTCCACATGCACAGACTGAAAACAGAAAAAGTTCCCATCACTGCACTTTTTTGTTGGTTTTTGCCCTTTTTATTTTCTAGAGCTGTTAGAAGATATGAATAGCTGAGTTGGGGAAAAGATGGCTGTATGCTGTCACACTCAAGCGAAAAGGACAGAAAGAAGGGTTATATCACATCGCATCAGAGTCATCTGTAGCTACACCTTCCTGAGAGCAAGAGCCCTGCCGTCTGGAGAGGACAGAGGAGCAGAGGAAGGGTTTTAAAGGTCTCTTGAGTTAAGAATAAAAAAAAAAAACCCTAAATGACAATGGAACCATCCCTGCAAAAAGAGGATGTCTCAAAATTCAGAAATGTAACACCAGTCCCTTGTTCCTGCAGTCCATTTGTTAATAAAGACCTCTCTGTTACCCAACATGTGCTGGCAAGAGTCCGGCCTTTAACAGAACCGTCAGAACAACAGGGTCCACACTACCAGTATTTAAAGTCAGATTTTTTTTTTTCTTTCCTGTTCAGCCAGATGGAAAATTTAGCAAAATCAGATAAAAAATTCATAAGTGAGTGTATGGTTTGCTTCTTTTTTCTTCCTCTGAATTTAAGACTCCATATAACAAAACCAAATAAAAATCTTCACCAGGACAGTGAAATCACCTTTTCAAAATATCAAAAAAGGCTGACCAGTAAGGGAATAGTCTGGACAAATAAATGTCCCATTGTGAGATGCATGCATTATAATCTGGGTCTGCTCTGTTTCTGTTCAGCTTCAACTCGGTGCACCTAGGTGAAGGACCTACATGCAGACTTCTTACACCCCTTTGCTCCCCATTCTAGTCAGATGAGGGATTGTAAAAGGCAGGAGGTAACCCTCCTTTAGTGCTGAGTAATGGGCAAGTTGGGGGAAGTGTACACACTTTCTTCATCCCACTGTTCAGACACAGCACTCTTTCCTGCACACAGTCTCAGAGGTTTTGGCATGGTGAAACACCACTCTATCAGTCATACAGTCAAGTTCCCTCTCAACATGTCCACAGATGGGGGTGGCATCTTCATCAGATGAGTTTGGTACAGCAGGCTTTCCTGGGTTGAATTTGCAGGGAGGCAAATTGCCGTAAACGTATTGATATTCGGTTGTTCCTCAACCATGTACTCAGTGTTTCTTTGGGGACAAGGAGTCATTTTAAGAAAGTCATGCCTGCAAAACAGAGGTGTGAAAAGATGTAAATCCAGAAAGGCCTCATTTCCTCAGAGGGGGAACTCAGAAGGAAGAACAGTGGCACTAAAGAGTATGCTGGTTCTCTGCGTTGGGCCAGAGCTGATCCACCACAGTCTTGGAAGTGGGTTTTGGGTTAAAGGAGTGGATGGAAGGAACAGGAGAGAGAGGATTAAAAATGAACTGTGGAAATGGAGCGCAACCTGACAATAATCTCCCCAGTGTGTCTGTGTCTGAATCTCAGCTTGTGTGAAAGAGAGACGTAAAGGATTACCAAGTGTGTGTGTATGATGGGGGTCGGGGGGTATAATTTCTCTTTGTGTTGATGCTGTCAGTCATTGCACTAGTTGGAACTGTCTGTCTGTGTGAGAGTGCCAGTGAGGAAAGCAGCTATAAGACTGAATATGCCAATTATGTTTATATTCCTGTAGCTCTAACCGTAGCCAATAGCAGACATCATTAAGTTGTTTTATCACTTAAAATAAAAACGCCACTATAGTCTTCTTACGTCAAACAAATCGGTGTGGGAGACCTTAAATCCTTTCACTCAAATGCATACACACTAGAAAACATCTTTCTATATTTTTAAACCGATCCTCCATTGAAGCCTGCAGGGTTTTTCTTTCTCTCTTTCAGGGAGGCCAGAGGTCTGGACTGACTTCAGGAGCAGGGCAGGGTAGATGTGAAGGTTAACTGCTGATATAAACAAAGATCATATCCTCCCTGCCAGAGACAAGATTTTAATGTATCCTAAGTCTTGCAAAGCCTATTGACAAATTAAATAACCGACAAACCCTTCTACTTCTCAAGCTTTTATTATCCCTTTAAACAAAATCCCATCCCACTTTAACGATATATTGTTTTTCTTTTGTATCATATTTAAGACATTTGGGTACTATGAGAACATTTAGGGAGTTAGAGGGGTTTTTTTTTTGTTTTTTTTTTATTAAACACTCCAGTGTATAAGACTTTGTGACATCTAATGTTTCTAACACCAAACTACAAACAACTAACCTTCACCTTTCAAGCACGTAGAATACGATTAAAACATTTGGGAAAAATATCTAATTGTGATATTTCTGTTGTCAGACTTTGTGACGATAAAAATGAAGAAAACCGGAGCTAATGGAGGAACGGAGATCTACTGCACGAAAGGAAAAACAAATGAAATATAGCTGGGGGGAGTACAGAGCAGGCTGAATAGCACAGCGAAGGGTTGATAAGTTGATACATCACGCAGAAAGGATCAACCAGGGAACTGAAAAGGGAGATTTCCACCATGAAGGACTGGTGTAAAGGCGTCTTTTAAAAGGCTAACCATATTTTTGCTGCTCGCCAGGTTTATAATCCATACACCACGTGGGTTTGATGCCTAAACCTGGAAGGAGAAGTGAGATGTATCTGAACAAGGCCAATTTTCACACATCAGTCTCTTCATATCAGCACTTACAGCCGTCTCCGTTAAGGTGCCACTGTTTTGCCACTGTGAACAGAGGTGGCTCACTCCAGCATTAGTATGTGATTACACTCAGGATTCCGACTTTGTGGAGTTATCTGAGAGCCGAGTGACGCGAGCGCCGCTGGTAAAAGCACTGTGTTTCGTCATACCCATTCACCTCTGCACACAGAACTTGTTTCCCCTTTGTTTTTGTTTTTTTAAATTATTATTATTTTCTGCTGTTGCTCCCTCTCAAGCGGAACAGAATGCCCTGCCATCCCACCTCTGGGCTGCTAACAAACAAAACCGGGGCTGAATATTGATGTAAAAGTCTTGCTGGGGAAAAGCGCTGCGTGTTAGAGGCCTACAGTTTCACAAACCTCTGTGATATCGTCTCGGTGAATCGGTCCAGATGAAAGGAACGGCATAGGTTGCCAATTTGTAGAAAAACAGAATCACACAAAAGAGAGCAGTAATGGCGAGTAATCAGAGCAGATATTTTCCTGCCTGGATGATGCAACTTAAACGGAGCAATATATCAAGTGTAATAGCTATTACCAGCAGAGTTAAAGGTAATGGGGAAGCATCCACACGAGAAGGGTCCATTCATACCATAAAGATTATATATTGTCGCACTAAAATATACAGAGGGGTGCAGGTGTCTTCCCAATGTCCAAAAACCAAAAGACATATGTTAGGTTGTTTGGTAACTAGGGGTGGGCAAAAATATCGATATGGCAATATATCGCGATACTTTTCCAGCCGATTCAATATTGATATTCAAAATTTGAATATCGATTTTTTTTTTTTTTTTTTTTTTTTTTTTAATATTTTTTATCCCCGATTTTTTTCCCATTATATCACCCAGTGCTCCTACCTAAGTGACAGTCCTGGGCATTGCCACTCTCTACCAACCCTGGGAGGGCCCTGCACTGAGCTCCGGTATTATTTCACGTTTTATTTCATTTTATAATTTATTTTTTATATAACACAATTGCCTGTCCTTAAAAAATGAAAAATAATGGACAGAGGTTTATTTATTTATGGATTTATATCTATACTGACTGATCACTGTGCCTGTCCTTGGTTTTAGTACCCATCTTTCTTGTGTTTATTATCATTTGCCACATAATTAAAGCAACCTCATACTAAATTTAATGTTAATTTCATATGATGTAAATAATATGAAAAACATATACAAATATGTTGTAACTTTAGCTTGTATAGTTATAATAAAACATTGTTTTGACTCAGTTTGTCCCATGAATTGTCACTATAATCTGATGAACGTGCAACTCGGATTTTAAGATCCATCACTATCATCTGATGTACATATATACAACTTGGATTTTAAGATGTGTAATGCATTTTTAAATTTTTCGGTGAACTATGTAGAATATGATAATCGGGATATCGCATAATCGGGATATCGCAATGTGTATCGTATCGTGGCTCAAGTATCGTGATGCGTATCGTATCGTGAGGTCCTTCCCAATACCCACCCCTATTGGTAACTCTTCCAGCTCTACTGTGATACTGGAGAGGATAAAGTTCATGTGAATAAGAGAGCATCAACGCTGTAAACATTTTATACAGTTGGATTAGAAAATGATTTATTCAGACAGGATTTAAGATATATCCTTATTTATTAGGATTATCCATTAAATGTATACTGCTTGAAGCTGACAACAACTCGTGGTGCCTTTTCACGTTCTGAATCTTTTGCTGTCTTAAGAAATTTAAACTAAACCCAACCTTGCACTCCATATAGGTACTTCTGTGATCTAACCTGATTAAAAAAACAACAGCATATAGCTGTGCTATTTTTTGTTGTTCTACTCCCTGGCTCCGTCTCTGATTCAGATGCAACATGCAACATACCTTGGGGGTCCAGCTATAAAATATCCAAGTCTTACACAGGGCTTAACATAGACAAGGTCCTCTCAAAGTCTGCACTTTATCTTGGCAAACAGATTATATAATTGATAGGCAGTATCCAAAGCTTTCCATGTTCACATTGGCAGACAATCAGTCACTCTGATCAAAGCACTAGATGTGTTTCTTTGCTTCTGCTGCTTCATACCAGCCCCCACACAGTCAGTTATTAGAATACAATATATTATTATATAATATATTACATATGCTGGTACTGTAACAATTCCCTGGGTCCTTATGTGCTAGCACCCCCCCACCCCCCTTCCCAAACATAATACACTGGGAAAGAAGGAGTGATTATTTTTCTATTGCAGAAAACAAAACAGGAAGCGTTGGTATGATGAGAAAGGTGTGACTTTCTGTTATGAAGTGCAATTCTTAGCTGCATGCTGCACCAGGCAAAATGATTTTTATCCATGTGTACCGTATGCAGAAAACAATTCAGACAGCCAGACAAGCCCTGCCCCATTAATGAACATGCATGCACAAAATACAAGCAAGAAAGAACAAATAGAAACAATAAAATGAGGCCTGGACAAAAAGCATCCAAAGTGAAGGCAGCTGCCAAACATAAATACCTGTTCTGGGGACGAGTTATGACTAAAAGTGAACAAGGGACCTTAGACTGTAAAAACATGACACGGAAATACATTTTAAATGCTATTTAAGAGTCTCACTACTCCCAAAATAACTATTTCCCTTCTGATTGAGCACAGGTGTTGATAGTATGATGGTACTGTTGTCTTTAAGTTTTGAAAAAAAAATACATTCATTGCTGTGTGTGTTTTTTTTTTTGTTTTTCTTTGAGGATTATATCAGGAAATCTTCCAGACAAGAGTGAAGCAGGTAAAACAGTGCAGGTGCTGCGTTGGGTCGGGGGCTAGTCAGGGGCGCTCAGGCCGAAGGCTTGTTGAGACCAACAAGGGGATGATTCCACAAAGATCCACAGAAGTGCTGATGTGCTGAGCATCGATCGCTTTCCCGCATGGCTCTGTAGCCTGAGGGGCCCAGCGGTTGTCAACTGTACGAGAAAACATTTCCAAAACAGTCAAATATCCATGTTACTGCCTTTTTTTCTTCACTTTTTGTCTGCAACCCTTTTTGATGATCCGGTGACTTGAGCTTGAAATGAAGTGCCACTTAAGCAGTTATCAGTCTAACTCAAGTTTACTTGTGCTTTCTCAATTGATCAGTATGTTGAATCTATGATCAGGCTAAACTGCATCTCCTCATATTGCACCACGAGTAGATGTTACCGTCTCTGATACGCTATGCCAGTCTTAATACTGGAGTAATACGGTTATTTACTGTTTATTTGGTTTATGTGCTAAATACAATTGTAAATTGTCTCTGTAATGTTCTAATGAGGCTGTCCTCATTGGGACAACTGATCCTTATGTTTGTACGACACATAAGGTTGCTGAAATAACCAGATGTGCTACTTTTTGCCCTACACAATCTACATTTCAGCTGCCTTACAAATACTTTGAATAAAGTTGAATAAAGCACCCATCAACAGAATACCCTCACATAATATTTAGTTATTACAATTTATTACAGTTGTTACAATTTGTGTTATCATCCGGGAACCTACAGTACAAATCCCTCTGATGTGACAGCTACAGAAGTCTAACTCGTCCGCACAGCCACAACATCTCCAAATACCAGTGTATAAAAATAACCCACTGATATAGTGACATCACAGGGGTATTTCCCTTAAATTGTTAGGGTTCCACTGCCCTATTTTCCTTTGGTGAATCCTGTTATTTCAGCTACTCAAATAAACTGAGCCAGCAGTCTGTGAATGACAGGGAGCGAGAAAAAAAAAGATCGACAAGGGGGCTGGTTAAGTGCAGCGGTAATCACAGGGTCTGGTAAAAGCACTCGTTTGCTGTGTAGCATTCCTCTGAATGGGCTCACTCTCCGCGTTGCTCAGCCTCTTTCTCTCCCTCTCTCTCGCTCCCTCTCTCCTCCTCTGATTCTGATAATAGCCCTAGATTGAGTAATTGTATGTTTGAGTGGCGCTACATAGCAGGGTGGAACCTGCAATCAGATACCGAGAGCGTTTTTCTCTCTCCTGCTGATTTGTCTCTTCATTCATACTCCATTACATCCCAGCAATCGGGCCTCCCGTCCACACCAGGCCTTCCCTCCAGCCCTGCGGTTCCTGCAGGCCTTCCTCCTTTACTTATTTTCTGTCTATTTGCAGTCTACTCTACACGGCCAGCGAGAGCAGGGGTCAATAACAACTGCGCGCTGTGCCGTAATTGATGTCATCATTTCAATTTGAGCTGATTACAGTTGAGAGCTGCTTAGCGTGTGACCCGCAGCGGCAGAACACACTGTAGGGCCCAGTGAGATGCTACACCTGACCAGGCTTAACTGCTGGTTTGGCTGGATGGATCACTGGGTTGGCTCAGGCCTGAATTGACTTCTAATGTGAAGGTAATGACTGAGTTGATGTCGGGGCTTGGCTGGTGCAACTGTCTGTGTCACTAGCATTTATTGTAAGTCTGGCGCTATTAACGTGACTGGTCTGTCGACACTCACGCAATTGAGATCTCAGCTGGCACATGAATACGTGCGTGACAGTGTATTTGCACTACTTTATAATATATATACTACTGAAGTGTTTGTACTATCTTATAATATTATGTATTTTACAAATTTAGAAAAAAATAGAATGTAAATGATTAAGATGTAAGACCTTTTTTCCAGAAAAGAACTGTTTGTACATCAGCTTAGGAGGATCTAGCATAATGGACATAGTGCTCACATGATTAATTGATACTGTGAACAATCATCTTCAAGAGAACAGACATGGTCAATAATCTGAATAGTTGGAGGGGGTCCTAAGGATGTCTCTCCAGTTTTTCTCTTTCATGGGGCCAAGGTGACTGTTTTTGTTTGTTTACGCTTCCCTGAGAAATGATTTCCAGTCATTTATCACCCTTTTTGTTAAATTCCAGCGTCGGGTCCAGCAGGTTTATTCATACCAAAACAGTTATTGGAAACATGCGTCTGAGTAAAATAGAAAAAAAAAAAAAAACAGTTTTAGTAACATTATTTACCCGATAGTTCATTTCTTAGAGGTAAAGTAACGTAAACGTAAAGTAAAAGTACCTAGCAGAAGACTGGATGAGGCATCTGTCCACAAAAGTCAATTTGATGAACCGAGTCACACAGAAACAATTAGCTATTAGGATTTCCCATTTTTGCATGTCGAAAAATTTGGAAATAAAATTATTTTCACATTATTTGAGGATATTATCCACAGTCAGCCAATGTGGCGCCCTGGAAGACGGCCCAGGATGCAAAACACCATGCACAAAGTTTTAGGGAATTGTACCATTGAAGCTTCCTATCCGTCTGTACTGATACCATTTTGATATCATCATTACACATGTATGCATTTCTAATGTCAACAAACAAGAGTAAACAAAAATGCAGCTTGAGGAAGAAAAATGTAAAAACGCGTCTCTGTTAAATGTGTGTCGTTAGTTAGGAGATTCCTTAATACTAAGAAGTGGCTGGAAAAGCTCAACCACACATTTTTATTTCTGTACAATGCACACTCTAAATTTGAGACTGAATAACAGTCTTAAGTAGAGTTCGGATACAGACATTGCAAATACTTGCCAATATCAGGAGGGTATCAGTGTTGGTAAAAGGTATCGTAACCAGATTCCCAATTTTTTGTGCCCTTAAAAGTCAACACAAGAAGTTGTGCTATATTGCTTTGCAACTTCCTGCATTGAGTCACCAGGTGGTTAAGCAGTGGGATTAGAGTTGTTAAATAGAGCATTCAGATTGTTGCAATATGGTTTTATTTTGCAGTTCAAGAGCCATTACGTACAAAATCAGAACAGTACCACACCAGCAAACTTTTAAACATAATTCCCAGCCAGAAACGAAGAGTAACATGGACAAAACCGCAGAATTAAGTGTCCTAGATGACCCGCCCCTATCAGTCATGACAAATGTTAGATTTCACTGGGTGATTGAACATCTGGAGCCGCGGCACACTTTCCCAGGTCAGAAATACATCTTCGATAATTCATGTCAGCTAAAAGTAGCGCAGGCACCGACTTCAGACCTTCAAATGTGTTCAAATATCAGAATATAAATGCCTTTGCACATATTTGTGGCTGCCCTTCATTTAGTTCCTTTAGTTCTTCACTTAACAGATATTCTTTATTTGATGTTAATTTGAAAAACAATATATTTGAAATTGGTCAGTAAAAAATAAATAAATACAATTAAAAATAACATTAGTAATAGGCTGTCTCTACAGTGACTACCAAGCTTGGAGATCTTCAAAAGATGCTGCTGGCTCCTTCAGGGTGGAATATATCAAATAAAATGATTTCCCAGCCCAGAGAAAAGGAATAAATACACTTATAAATGCTTTGACATTTGTCTTTGTTGCTCAGGTCCAAGTATCTTCAATGGAAGCACCAAGTCACTCTGCTACCCTCCAGCAAAGACATGGTATAAACAAAAGTATAACACGTTCACAGAATCGAAGCTAACAAATATTCAACTTAAGGTGAAAGTGGTACCATTTAAATGGCATTCATAAAGGCTCCTTGGCTCTAAACTCTTGTCTGCATGTACAGCGGGCAAAGCCCTTAACCCTCAACATCACTTGTCTGATCAATGCTTCGCAGCAGAGCTGTTGCTAAAAACAGACAAACACGGCTCACGAAAAGGAACACTGTCTCTCACTGTCTGATCTTTGCCTTTTTTCTTTTTTTTTTATTGCGCTGGAGCTCTGAATCTGTGGCTGTCGGGGAGCAAAAAGCTGTCTGCCACTTTCTTTGTCTTCTTCTCTGTCATTCCTCTGACTCTTTTAATACCATCATTAGGAGAGCTCTCCTGCTTGCTGCTACCGCTCCTGGCCAAGAAATGCGAAGCAGAGAGAGGGCGAGGGGCGTGAGGGGTAGGTACAATACGAGAAATGTGCGAGCTGGTTTTAGTCATGCATCAGGGTAAAGACGGTTTAGAAAAGCTTGGCTTTTTTTTTTATCACTGATGTTTGTGAAAAGGATGTTTTATTAGATGCGTGCGAGACGGTGGGATTCATCCACCCCAGCTGTGTTTTGTTATCCAGGTGTACATCCACCTGGACTGGAGGAGATAACAGGTAACACACTTCCTCTGGTATGGACAAGACGATCACTTCTCACTCTGACGGATTTCTGGCCTGTGTGCACGCCCACTGGCCTCTGTTCCCACGGTAACAAATAGCTGCCACGCCATTATTCAGGTTCTGATTACTTCAGTTGTTGTGGACAACCTGGAAGACAAAGCCTCACACTGAAGACAGACTTCTGCAAACCATGCACTGCACTGACAGAATATGTACCATCTGATTATACAAAATTATACAAAATGTCAAGTATCTCTACGTCAACCTGTGTGTGAACCATAAGGATTACTTATCATTATAATTTTTCATCACTTTTGCATCACTGCTCTGATATTATGGTTGCACACATAATATATAAATAAATAATCATATTATTTCTATTTTGTCTTTTCCCCCATTATCTTTCTCTTTTCACTTTCTTCTGATGCTCCCGTTCCAGATGCTTCTCCACCATTGGGTCCCATGCTGAGGATTCAACTACAGAGTTGTTCAGCATATAACTCATCAATCTAAACAGGAGGTCAATGGTTTTGGAAACTTCACCTTATCAAACCACAAATATGTGCGGTAGACACTTAACAGCGTGCTCTGGAAAACATGCATGCACTGTCTGTTTGCATAAGAGCGGAAATACTGGCCTTCATCAAAACAAAGCGAGCTCTGGACGAGTGGAATTGGTTTATCAGATTGTGTATTACGTTATGTACAGTCTCCACTTCAGTATTTCATAATAACACAATTTTGTTTTTCATTAAAATTAAATAAACAGAAAGAATGTTGCAAGCCTTGACCGGCCATCACTGTCTCTGTGTATCCTCTGGAGAAAGGCTTCAGCTGACACTTAAAATTCCCCATGAGACAGCAAAAGACACATGCATTAATGTGACTGAACTCACACCCATATGTGCCCAAAACCAGTCCAGCACAGTCCACATTCTCCACATCTCTACCTGAACAAATACTGAAGGAAAAGCCTGCAGATATATGGCCAAGGGTTCTCTCACCTCCTCTCTCTCAAACACACACATGTGGATATAAAGTTCAGGAGTTGGGATCCTGACTTCAGTTTTTGGATGGAAAAATAGTTTTCATCCAAACTGACTTATTTTTACGAGGAAATCCTATTTACAGCACCAGAGCATTGACAATGTTTCTCCATGTTCAATCCAAGCCACCAGGAATAAAAAAGCTCCTCTGAAAAGGTTGCATGCAACAGATTTTCTCGTCATGTTGCTGCATACATCAGTCAGATAAAATCAAGCTACTTCAAATTGCTTTATCTTTTTTGTTTAACTGGGCTTTATGAAAGACACTGGCATATAACCAATCTTTTTTCTTTTTTTTTTCATTATTTGCAGCTTTGTCGTGTATACTTAACTGGTGAATCCACGAGAACACGTTTTTTCCTGTCACCGCTTCAATACAAGAGTAAATAAATGGTATTTGTGTTATTATTTGCACCTGTTTTTTCTCCAACGGGGATGCCTGTGCTTTTCTGTCAAAGGAGGTAATACTTTCTCAGGAAGTGGCAAATTCAAAAACAAAAAAAAACTTAAAAAAAAAACTAAAATGCAACTCTAATTTCTAAGCCATCATAGATTCATACACACAAAAACAGAACAGCCCAAAACACACCAACATTCGAACACAAGCTGGGAACCCGCTAAGCTTTTGAGTTTTTATTTTGTTTGATTCATGCGGCACCTCATTCTTTCCACACAAGAAGACAGAAACAGTCTCAGCGGCAGCTTAATTTCATTTTTACACTGAACTAAGGATCAAAAACACATGGACACACACACACATACACACTGCCCAGTTTGCATACTGTGAGTATACTGTCTCCTATTAACCATGCAGAGAACTAAGTGGAGGACAAAACAGCTTTCCTATCCTTGTATAGTCATAATAAGAAAATACAGTGGAAGAAGAACAATGATGATAATAATAATAATTAGTCAAATCTAGGAGAGTGCTTTAAACTGCCTACTCGTGACCTCAGTGAGTTGACACAAACCAGAGTTTCTTGCCAGGCTCTTGTGGAGTCTTGTAACACAGTAAAGTTAGTTTTTGTCCTATTAATTACCTTAATTTGAAAGCTAAACTCTTATTTGTTTACAACTATTTTTCATTTTTAGTTTTAGTGCATTTAAAGGTACCTTGTGAGCGCTCCCTTTACACTATAAAGTTACGTTTGCATTCTGTGTTTGTCACAGTGACTTGTTGAGAACTGACAAACACTTGATATTTACTATACATGCTTCATCTTTTTCAGAGGTGCTGGAGCCAGTCCCAGATGTTAACAGGCAAGTGGTGGGATACACCCCAGACAGACTGCCAGACAGACATAACAGAGAGAAAAACAACCATGCACACCTCACTCCTATGGCCACTTTACAACCATCAATCAACCTAACGTTCATGTTTTTGAACTGTGGGAGGAAGCTGGAGCTTCAGGTGAAAAACCCACACAGGCACAGGGAGAACATGAAATCAGAGACTCTAGCTGGGATTTGAACCAGAAGTCTTCTTGCTGTTTGGCAACAGTGCATTTCTGTATTCATATACCACTTTCTGTTTTTCACAAGTTCAATACAACTAAACAGTGATTTCGTTTTCTGTTGCCATTTAAAGCGAGGGTAAGTGATTTATGGATGACATGGCATTTGTTCTGGCTGTATCTTTAAAAAAATAAAACAAGGAGTGTTGTCGCCTTCCTCATCCGTCCCTGTATAGCTCCTCAAGAAAACAGATCTCGTCATAAACTTCCCCAAGCCTTCCCCAAACTCCTCAATACTATATACATGAGCATGAATCCTACCCTCCTCTTAGATGAAGCAAAATGTTGTTATGATCTGCCGCCATCTCACTTGTTAGCCAGAACAAGAATGAAGAATGTACTCCTTGTTTTAACCCTAAGTTGCTTTTTTTTATTCATTTACAGAAAAACATACTGACATCGGGTCTTAGTACTAGCTCAAGTACAACATCAGACATACAACGACATGCAACCTTTTCCACCAGGAGAGTATTATTTTGACAAAAATAAGCCAACCAGAAAAAAAATTATGTCGGTAATACTAAGTACCCCATTACTGCTTCAATGGGATTCCATAAGAGTGTAAGTTGCAACCACATCCTGCTAATGATCAACAGGTTTGTGTTGATGAATTGATCACCCCAAGGTGTGCCTAGCTCTATAAAGCAAACAACTGGTCAAGAGTGTTATTTGTGTGTTAACACATTGCCAAGGAGAAAAGACATCAGGAAAGATCTTAGAGAAACAGTTATTACTGCACATCCGACTGGAAAGAGTTATATAAAACCATTTCAAAACTAACTAATGTTCAATATTGTACAGTGAGAATGAGTATCCACAAAGAGTGAGCATTCAAGGCAGTTGTCAGTTTTCCCAGAAGTAAAGGTCAAAGCAAATTTACCCCAAGGTCAGACCATGCAATCCTCAGAAAAATGCAAACTCTCAAAATACATGCTACATTGAAGGCATTAAAGGCCTCACTAAGGATATAAAAGGTTACAGTCACAGCCTAGATAGAAGAAAACAATACAAACACAGTTTGTTTGGAAGGATTTCGAGGAGAAAAGCTCTTTTGTTTAAAAAGAGAATACGACCAAGCTTCACAAAACTGCATCCAAACAAAACATACAAGAATTTTGAAACAATGTCCAAAAGACAGATGAGACCAAACAGAAGTGTTTAACTTTAAAGCCCAGAATTTCAGTAGAAAAACACCTCATGTCTACCGTCAAGCACGGCGGCGGAGGCGTGATGATTTGGGGGTGTCTTGCAGCCACGGGACCTGGTCACCTTGTAGTCATTGAATGGACCATGAACCCCTGAGGAAGCAAATGTGAGGCCATCTATCCAAAAGCTAAAGCTACAGCAAATACACATCAGAATGGCTGAAAATTAAAAGAATGATCAGAATTTTCAGATGGCCTCGTCAAAATCCAACACCCACCCAGATGACATGGTGCCTCATAGATGTTAGAAGGGCTGAGCATAAGCAAAAACCTCAACGAGGGTATGTTTTTGTACAGGCCAAAAATCCTCCCCATTGATACGAGTAACTGATAAATTCTTACAGGACATAACTATTTCAACCTACAGAATTTCTGGTTATGGTGGATCTACAAGCTATTGAATCTTTGGGGTACTTATTTTTGCAATTTTTTTTTTATTATTTCTGTTAGTGTTTTTGATAATTTGCATGATTTATTGCTTGTATTAAATTAATAATGGTATAGAGCAAATGGTTATACTGTATGTCATTGTATTGGTCTGATACTAACATCTACTGCTGTCAGATGATTTTTTTTTTCATGCATTCACACAAAAAGTATATGATTAAGAGTGGGGCACTAACTGTTGCGTGCAACTGTGTGTTTATTGCTAACATCTTTAAGGTATGATAATTATTTAAGTAATTAATTAAGTAAAATAAAAACAAATTACATTTTGCCCAATTCAACCTGTATAGTCATGTGAGCAGAGTGTCTCCCACTGGCTAAATATTTGGAGTTCCAGTTAGTGGAATCCCATGCTCAAGGTTTCCTTGTCTGCTACAGCATTTTTCCTCAACCTTGTCATTGCAAAGGCTTGTTACCACCAACCAAGGTAACCAACCAAGGTTCCTCTATAGCACCAGCACTGATTCATTTCTGTAGAACATGACTTGACTGTTCTCACATTAAGGAGTGACAGAGGCAGCATCATTGTATGTAAATATATTTTTGAAATCTGGAGTGCAGTCAATAAATCAAAGATTTGTACTGGCTGATCTGTGAACTGTTACAACTAGACTTTGTCACAGACCTCTCCAAGAGATTGCCTGTAGGCCCTGAAATGACAGTCTGGAGCAAAGAAGCAACAGCGGTGAGTTGCTGCTGGCTGGTGTCAGACTAAGTGGGCATGTCAGGCCTCTGCTATCCTGGCTCCTTGCCTGCTCTCTCTCAGCTGCTGGCTTAGTCCCCTGTGTCCTCAACCCTAAACGGATCCAGTTGCTGCTGCTCAGCTCCACTGGTGGGCGGATCTGGCTGACTAATGAACACTTTTCTAATGAGGGGAACTCCTCCCCCTCTTCCTTACATTCCCTATATATTCCCTTGCACATTTCCCTGAATGTACCTGCCGTTATTTAACACTTCCCTGAGGCCTATCGTCATCATTCATCCATTCTACCTCTTCCTCAAGCACCGGTCTCCATCTCTCTGCATCCTCTCATCTCAGTTCCTGTGCACAATCCTCACACTCTATCACAGGAAGCGGTTTAAATTTGATTGTTGTTGTAGTGGAAGTAACAATATTCAAAAAGCTGAGATAGTGATGAATATGACAAACGGTAAACATCCGAGTATTCCATTAACATTCCCTCCCACTTTACAGATGTAAACTAAAAGAGGAAGAGGACAGAGAGATAAAAACATGACTCAGGTATTTCTCATGCAGGCAACTAATATCGATGGGAACAGGGAGAGTGGCACATCATACTGTAAGTCTGACCCCTGAAAAAGTCTCACTTTTAAGGCCAGCAACCAAAAAAAAGGTCACATATCTTGCGTTTGATATTTCAATCTTTTTTCTTGTGTCCCCTCGTGTGATTCTGTCCAAGTGACAAAGCAAATGTAAGAAGGGTTTCCCACTCACCAGGCCATTGCAGTTGCTGATAGCCACGGTGGCTCCAGGCGTGTCCGTGATGTCACCCACATACAGGCAATCATCCAGCAGTGGCTCAGTGTGCCGGATGCTGTCGCTGTCGTCATGCCACTCGATCTTGGCTCCGGGGGCCACCAGCCTTGCATTGTTACGCAGACGCAGGTGGAATTCCCGGCCGAAGACGGTGACATTGTAGTAAAGCCTTTCCTGACGAGCCACGTGCTCTTGGTTTTCCTCAGCTTCTCTTGGTCCTTCCCACTCATCATTGCCTTCTCCTAACTCCCTCCTCCGGCGCCTACGGGACTGCCCTCCTGCCTCACGTCCAGCTGAGACGGCGTGTGACAGAAAGCGGCCCTCTGCATCCACACTGATCGGCCTAACCAGTCCATACTCCCCCAGGACATGCTGCAGGGAGTCTAGGGGGGAGGAGAGTGGGGTTTGGGTAGGGGGATGGGGGGGAAAAGGACATGAGAGATGGGGAAAGAATTTTATTGGGTGAGGGAGATATGAGCATGTGGAAAATTATTAAGAGGGAGGTAAAGTAGAGGTTGAAGATAAAAAAGAAAGAAACCATAGGATGGAGGGGAGGAGACGTCATGGGAGAAGAATGAGGAATGAACGGTGGAGAAAACGGGCAGAGGGGTGAACAGGAGGATGGAAAAAAGAAGTGGGAGGGAAAAACAAGGGATTAGAAAAATGTCAAGACTGCGATGGAATTATTTATTTCTTATTCCAAGTTGCGTCAAAAGAACAGACACGTGCACCGACACACACAGATGCAGAGCCGTAACATTTACATAGTCACACACACACACACACACACACACACACACACACACACACACACACACACACACACACACACACACACACACACACACACACACACACAGATATGCATGCACAGCCCCACCCATGAACCCAGAGGCGACCCCTGTGCGCGGCAGCGTGCAGCCTCAGCAGCGCTGCGCTCCTGACACCTTCTCTGCCCTTCCACCCTCAAAAAGGAAAGCCGGCACAAGTTCAAGGTGCAAACTGCGGCTTTCTCGCGCTGTTTTATCCCTGTCAATCATCTCGAACTCAAATTGACGACCCCGAGTATTGAAGAAAAGAAAAAAAAAAAGAAAAAAGAAATTAATCCTATGGACATTTGTTCTCATTAGGGACTTCTTCTGAACATGTTTCACACTGGACTGCAGTTTTGTAGACACCCATGTCATCAACTTTCCCTCTAGGTACTGCACGACATGAGTGATTTTAATTCTCGCACAAAGCCAGGTCCTGATATTTTCTTTGAAAAAAAAAAAATGTTCACACGTGACATTGACAATACAGATGCATTTTGGGGACGACTGGAGAGATGCTCGCATCAACATACAGCCCAAGGCCATTTAATAGTGTCAGTGTCATCTCGAGAGTCACACAGTTTGTGTTTTCAGCCGAATGTAGTTGCTGCTGCACACTTGGCACTGCCGTTTGCACCCATATGTCTTAATTTATAAAGTTTGCATACTGATAAACTCAAACGCACTCTGTTAACATCGCTTTAAATCTCCACGACGGAGGAACGATTTGCTAATAGTGTGATCAATAGGCTGACATCCGACTCCTGCGTCTAGTGACGGATCGATAGATGCGACAGCGGCCGGATCAGATAGGCTATCGCTGCAAAAATCAACCCAGTACACCGGCGCATGTGATGCCCCGTAAAGGCTGATTTATGGTTCCGCGTTACACCGACGCAGAGCTTACGGCGTACGGTATGCGTCGCCGCGTACCCTACGCCGTAGGCTACGTGCGTCGATTGAACGCAAAACCATAATCCAGGCTTAACACCTCGGATAAAAACCATCCCCTGCATGGGAGGAGGAGGTGGGGAGGGGAAGGGGGGCAGATCACAGCAATGCTTGCACTGCTGAGGGACCCTCAGAAAGTGCAGACACAACAACAGGACACCCAGAAGTTGCAAATTGCGTTATTTTACCAAAACTGGAAAAAAAGCAAACATTGGAGAAGAAGCAGAAGAGAGCGCACAGGGTCGCCCTTCAGCTGCACACTTCCAGGGAGCGCTTGAGGAGCCAGCTGCTGCCCTGCTGATGGGAGACCAGCTCCCAGTATAAACACTGAGCACGTTTAAAGTGTGCTGTAGGTACTCACCAACGCTACTGGCGATGTAAAGGCCGCTTGTGTGCAGCAGGAAGGCCGGCAGAATCATGAGGACGGTGAATCCCCGCCAGAGACCCATGGCAGCTCCGAACTGCGCAGGTGAGAGAGTGGGACTCCGGGCTCCAGTGTGGTGAAGTTCCCCCGCCTGGTTGCGACCAGCCACGCCACGACAGCAACAGCAACAGCAGTCCGCAACCAGACTGCCAAGTGCACCGGGAGAGACGGAGCTCTCCTCCCTCCTCTCTCTCTCCTCCTCCTCCTCCTCCTCCTCTCCGCCGAGGTCTCTCACTCTCACTCTCTCCCTCTCTCACTCAACTCCTGCTTTCTTTCCGCTCTCAGCGTCTCCCAAACTCTTCTCTGGGCGATATTTCCCTGGTGCTCTGACACCACACACCCACCCGCTGCCCGCGCGTCTCCGCCGGGAGACGGGAGGATGTTTCAGGGATGTTTCAGGGAGCGCTGGCCGGCCGGCCGACGCGCACACTAAGACGCGCTGCTTTTATCACACCTCCAAGCGCGAGGTTCACTTTAAATTCATTTTTTACAACTTGGACGCTCTTTCTGGGATCGTAACTACCGCTAAACTCTTCCCTCCGCCGGTTTTTGATGTGCTTGCAAGCCTTTCGGAAACTTTGAGTGCCAGTGGAGCGTCCTGCGTTTGGCTGAACAGCAGCGCTCCCGGTGGCTGACGACCGCAAGCGCACAGCAGTGTTTGCAGGACCCAGGGGTCCAATTTACAGGCAGAACAAAAAAAAAAAGAAAAGGAAATCCTACTAGCCCTAACCTGCATTGCCCATTTGCAATAATAAAATAATAATAACTTTTTTTTTATAAAAAACATTTCTGTGAATGCTGTCGTTGAAGATGTGAAAAATGTCCCGCCCGGATATTACCACATATTTGCAGTGGTGGACAGTAACGGAGTAAATTTACTTGAGTACTGTACTTAAGTACATATCCAGAGGATTTGTACTTTACTTGAGTATTAGATTTCTTTGGTACTTATTACTCTTACTTGAATACATTTCCAAGACAAATATTTTTACTTTTACTCGAGTAAATTTCTAGGAAGGCTGAAAAGTACTCGTTACTTTCAGGTCTGCTCTTTTTTCTCCTTCCCTAAAATCCTATTGGACACAAGCTGTTTTTGTCAAAGGAGGAGACCTATCACAGTGCACGCTCTCCACTGGGATGTACGTAAAGCAGAAATACGTCAAGCCTCCTCAAAACAATACCGCCAAAGTAGCCTGCGTTTGTCAAGACAGAGCCGCAACAATTAATTTAGAAAAAATATAGTAATTTACTGATGTGGAAAATAAGAAATTTACTCTTACTCTTACTTTTACTTAAAGTAAATTTAAAAGCATTTACTTTTGGATACTTAAGTACCTTTAAAAGCAAGTACTTTTACTCTTACTCGAGTAATATTTTGACTGAGCTACTTTTACTTGTAACGGAGTAAATTTTGACCAGTAGTATTTGTACTCTTACTCAAGTACTGGGGTCGAGTACTCTGTCCACCTCTGCATATTTGCAGTGGCGTCAATTCAGTGGAAGCTAAGGTATGGCAAGGTTACGAGTCACAGAACTTAGAGTATCAATCAACACGTCCAGCAAATACTCATCATAGAAGTCTGCTATGTAGCTTATCTGTGTGGTCAAGAAAATTTAAACTTTTTCAAATGCAGTCTCGCTCACTGCAAATCTCAAAATCTTACCAGGAATATTTGTCTTATTTCTAGTTAGAATGTCTCATTTTTGGTCAAAAAATCTCATTACACTTAAAACAAGAGTAATTACCAGAAAAATAACTTGTTATTTGACAATTTTCACCTGTTTCAAGTAAATTTTCACTTGAAATAAGTAGAAAAATCTGCCAGTGGGACAAGATTTATCTTCTCATTACAAGCAAAACAATCTTGTTCCATTGGCAGATTTTTCTACTTATTTTAAGTGAAAATCTACTTGACATAGGTGAAAATGGTTGTTTTTGAGTCTTGTCTTAAATGTAATGAGATTTTTTTTTTTACAAAAAATTAGACATTTTATCTAGAAATAAGACAAATATTCTTGTTAAGATTTTGAGTTTTTGCAGTGTATAATAACTAGTGAAATCATGTTCTGATTTGCATTTGTAGTTATTCTATATGTATTAAGTAATATAATCAATACAAAGAGACACAGAGTAATTCCATAAATGTATTTAAAAAAACAAACACTTACATTTAACCCTTGAAGCCAAGGTGTGGCGGCTGCCGTACCTTGGCATACCCAATTGACGCCCCTGCATATTTGACTAGGATGATTCTATGTTTTTTCAGTAATTTGTATGCATTATTTTTCGGTAATCTGTATTATTTTTTGCGGTTTCCACCTACATAAAGGGATTCCTGGTTACCCTGCAGATTATCGATAGAGTAATTACCTCTCATGTTGTGATTTCTGTTTCACATGGGGGGATCCTACCTATTGATCATTTGCATGTGTTGCCTCTATATAATGATTTATTGTTGATTACCTATGGGTGGATTTTCCCTTTGTCCATCCATCCGTCCATCCATCCATTATCTATACCCGCTTTATCCTTTGCAGGGTCACGGGGGTCTGCTGGAGCCTATCCCAGCTCATTTCAGGTGAGAGGCAGGGGTTACACCCTGGACAGGTCACCAGTCTATCGCAGGGCCACATATACAGACAAACAACCATGCACACTCGCAATCACACCTGCGGGCAATTTAGAATCACCAATTAACCTAATATGCATGTTTTTGGACTGTGGGAGGAAGCCGGAGTACCCCGTGGGAACCCACACAAGCACAATGAGAACATGCAAACTCCACACAGAAAGACCCTTTGTCCATATCAAGGATATAAGGAATTGAACTCTAATTTATGAGTAAGTCTTTTTAACAGAAATGTGTTAATTTAAAAAAAAAAATACAACCTTGTACGAACTTTAAAATTTAGCCATCCTAAAACTAAGAGGCGCCTTTGTTTTTTTTCTGGTTCTCTTTTTATGACTAGATATGACGGCCAGCTGGCCTGATGTTGCCTTATCTAGTTATAAGATGTTTGGATATCTGGATACATGTACTTTGTATTTTATATTTTATTTTACACCAGGTGTTTTGAATTGATTTTTTTTCTTTTTCTATACCATGTGACCCCCTGGGGAGGGCTTAAAATGGGGCGTCTTTTGTATCCACATTGAGTCTGAAGAAGAGCAAAATGCGCTCAAAACGTCACGTTTGATGTGGTAAATAAATCTGCACTGGGGAGCAAAAGTGTGCGGTCTCCTCTCTTGTTTTTTCCTGGATCTATGCTTTGAGACCAGCACCTGTTGAGCTATTGGATGTGCACGACCTATTTTACCCTTTGTTCCATTTGCAATAATAAAAATAACCACAATCATATGCTGTAACAATGCACCTTTCAATAACCATGTCTACCTCATACTGCTGCACCTTTCACTTTTTCTAAAATTGTATATATTTAATAAGATCCATTTGTCTATTTACTGTACAGTGAGCGAAAATAACCAAGTCAAATTCCCTGTCTTGTTTGACCTGACTTGGCCAATAAACCTGATTATGATTATGATTTATCACTCTTGACCAATATTTCCAAACAGCCGTGTGTAAGCTGTTACGTCTACTCAACAATCGAAAAAGAAAGTAGATAAAAAATCATGTTCTTGCCTAAAATATGTCATTTATACAGTTTGAAACATGTAACTTGCCACATTGTTTTTGTGGATTGTCACGTTTCTGGTCTGAATAATTTCAATGTTCAGAATGAACAATTGTGGAAAAATTAAAAGACTGATTTGACTGTCGAATGAAAAGAAAATATTACCTTTAATGATTTAACATCCAAGGGCACCAAGACTTATGCATTTTTAAAATCATATTGTTCATGCTTGCTACACAGGCAGGGCCTTTAGTTTTTGTGGATTTCAATAGTGATCAATTAAAAATGTACTCTTCTAATTGGCTATATCGAAATCCCTAGCCAAAGGCTTTAGGTTATTTAACAGCAAATTGCAGTGCTTATAGTTTTGGAAGGGTGGAAATAATTATTTCGTATAGATTTATCTGTTTAATATTATCTCATTTTTAAACAAAAGTGTGAAATATTTTTGTCAGATTACTCAGTTTATCAGTGTGCAAATACATTTTAAAGCTTTTAAGTTGAAGAATTCAGTAAACTTTGGCTCTTTTTATCTTTGAAGGTATCCAGAAGGTACTCTCGTCCTCTAGTTTGTGTGGAAAAACGAAGAAGAAAAAAGAGGCGATCCTGTGACAAAGGTTTTCTGTTGTGATTAGTTCATGTTTTTTGCAGTAATTCATCAGGTTCATGTGGTACTCTTGGGTTGCAACTAGGGGCACATTGTCGCCTAAACTTTCAAAAATCTTCATGGGATGTTATGACAAATCAAAGTTTAGAATTTTATAACAGTTTTTTTCAGTGGCACCATCATGATTTGCCAATTTTTTTCAACAACATAATGAAATACTAAACTACTTAGATTTTGTTAATAACATAAATTAAACATTGAATCTTACTAGCTTATCAATAGATTTTTTTTCTACTGTTAGATTGTTGTATGTATAATGTATCTATATTGTGTGTGTGTGTGTGTGTGTGTGTGTGTGTGTGTGTGTGTGTGTGTGTGTGTGTGTGTGTGTGTGTGTGTGTGTGTGTGTGTGTGTGTGTGTGTGTGTGTGTGTGTGTGTGTGTGTGTGTATTTATTGTGTTATGTTTGCTTATGAAGGTGGTGCAGAGGTCTTAGAAACCCCCCCCCCCCCCCCCCCCCCCCCATTCTCTATTGCGAACATTTCAGGTTTGCAGCCAGGCCAGTTCAGTATCTGTATCTCCTTCTTCATCCATGCCTTGGTAATGTGTTTAAAATGGTTTTGAGTTCTTTTCCTGAATAGTACGCAGAGTCCCTTGAAAGGTTTTTTCATCTTGCTTTAAAATGTTGCTCACTACCGTCTCAGAAATGTAAATGACCCGGTGTCAAGGGCGCTGATGCAAGCCTGTACCATCAAAGACCTTTTAGACTGTGATGGCTCTTAGAATTGCTGTTGGTAAAAGTCTGGATGGTTCTTTTTGACTTTGGTCCAGAGCACATGGTGCCCAGATCCTCCAAAATACATCTGGAATAGTGATTTATCTGACCACAACATGCTTTTCCCCTCTGTGATGGTCAATCCCAGATGCCTCGGATCTCAGAGGCACCAGTGCCATCTCTTAACAAGGTTAACACAAGGCTTCTTTTTGCACAGTAAAGTTTTATGTGGCATTTGTGAGTGTAACCCTGTATTGTAGCTTGACAAAGTGTTCCTACTGTAATCCCTCGCACACGTGCTGTTATCAGCCATTGATGAACGGAACTTCTTGAATCAGCCTTGTCTGAGGGGTCCGGGATCACAGGTGTCCAACTCAGGCAGTTGCTACGGACCTTTATGCAGTAAAGCTCCCTCATGTTCCTTGAATTTTTTAATAATATTATGCAACATATGAGAAGAAACATGCAAAGCTTTTGCAATATTTCTTAAAAAACAAAACAAACAATAACATTTCAATAAACTGTCTCACACTTTTGTTGCCAAACTGAGCATTCTTTTTAAAATAGCCTCATTATTATTAGAGTCCGAGAACTGACAGTGCGAAGGCCCTATTGTATCTGTAGGAATTTTTTATTTTTCTGACGAAATGAGGGCCTTTTTGCCCCCCTAAACGTGCCCCAAAAGTCACTAAATTTTGCACGCAAGCCAGGCCTGGCGAAACATTTGATATTTCATGGTTTGCATTAAAGGAGCATGAGGCAAGAATAAGAAATGACACTCATTAGCGCCACGACGACCGTCGGGGTTCCTGCAGCCAACAGCGAAGCCGGTGTGGGTACCAGATTGTATCGGGCTGCAATATTTTCCCCGGAAGTGTGCATTTTTTCCCCGCGATGGTATTTTAGTCAGAAGCAGCAGATCATAGTGGAGGTAAAAGGGAGAAGAAACATATACAAGGAATTATCAGAATTATCAGTGATCTTACTGACATAGGCTAAAAAATATATTAGAGTTAAAATATTTATTAGGGACTATTTTCATTAGACAATTGGAGATTCATCAGTGAGCTGAGAACAATAATAGCCTACTATATACAGTATAGGGTAAACAATATTTTGCTTGCTGCATAGCAGTAAGCAGTTAAATATTTTGATCTTAATAGACATTTTAAATTATCGATTTGCTTTATTACATTTATTAATCATCAGTTTTCACAAGACGGAACGTCATCACGTACGGTCAAAAGCCAATCACAAGACGAAACGTCATCACGTACGGGGAGCCGGGAAAAAAAAGCAGGTGGGAAAAAAAAGCACCGACACCGGCACGGGAGTGCGTGTGTAATCTCATGTGATTTTCAAATCCAGCGCTAAATATGACTTACAATGTTATCTTACCTGGTCAGTAGGAAATGAGCCATGTCAGCATCTGTTTTCAGTCCCAATTCAAGTTGAAGCTGCCTCCATGACTCAAACGCGTATCCAATGTTTACTCGTGCGCCGCCGAAAACGCGCATGCAGCGTCATTTGACGTCACATCCGCAGGACAGCGCGGGACATTCCGGTCCGGAATTGCAGCACATTTTGCAGCACACAGCCTGTTCAAGGCAACGGAGAGATACGCTAGAGGGCTCATTCTTTTTGGTTTGGAACGCTTCATCTGACATTATTACTAGAAAACTTAAAACGTATACGATTTTTTTTAATAAATCCTGCCTCATGCTCCTTTAATGGGGGTGGCCTAATGGCTCAACAGCGCCCCCTAGAAAACTTTGTGCCTCAAGCCCCACAATACGGTTTGACGTACATGCACGAAAATCGGTACACACCTGTATTATGTCGCAACTTAAAGAAAAGTCTCATGGCGCCATGGCCGAAACCGAACAGGAAGTGGGCCATTTTCAATTAACTGTGTAATTTGGCGCAATTTATGCCATTTCTTCGGCCGTTTCTTCGCCCGAACCATAACGTGAACCCAGGTGTGTCAAACATCAAAATGTGCGTCTCCATCCTGCAACGATGCACATTACTTTTCTCAGTCAAAAGCATTACCGTGGCGACGATAGACGCCAAAAAGCGCGCCCCCACTTCATCTGATTGGTTCATATTTGATAGTCCCTACTTTCTGCCATAATTTTTGAATGGTTTGACATAAAGACTCGTGGGTGGTGTCATCTGACTCGGTTTTGGCTCCTTCACCGTAATTGGTGCAAATTAGCCCCGCCCCCTCCTCTGATTGGTTGATATGTGATACTTCCTACTTTCTGCCATAACTTTTGAATGGTTGATATAGAGAGTCGTGGCTGGTGTCATCCGCTAAATGTCCAGGCCTGAAGACATCTACATGCAAATCATACAAGCGCTTCCACTGCAGCACGCCTGAACGTGCACAAGGGTGCGGGGGCCCATTCATCGCTGCTTGCAGCTTTAATTATTGTTGTATTGTCATTACCAGCCCCAAATTAAACCTTTTTTCTCAGCTCTCCTTGAAGTCTGTTGCAGCTCTGAAAAGCACACATAAGTACACATTCAATTGAAGAGGCTACAAAATATTGAAATATTCCTCAGGCACCATACACCCTGAGGAAGGCGCAAGCCGACACGCGTTGGTGTTTTTTAGATGTAACCCGTGTTAAAATAAAGGTTTTTTTAACTTTTTTCAATCCACCAGAGTGCCTGCATTTTTTCTTTTGAGTTTCACGTTTGCAGCCATTGCAAGAGCACCGGTGGTTGTGGGGACACCAGCAGCGCTCCTGTCTATCTGTTTTTTTTTTATATTTAATTGAATATTGACATATTTAAAAAGCTTAATCTATATGAAATGAAAATCAAACAACATGTGAGAATTACTGCTTTTTTGTCTACTCCCTCTTAATTAATTTAATTTAATCTGTTTTGCCGGATACAAACACAAACACAAGTGCATTGCTAACAAAACACAAACCCATCCTCTCCAATGCAAATCCCCTGTGGTGTTTCTACCTCCACCACTGTTACCTTTTAGATGCTATTAATGGATGGTGATGCTCAATGCCTGGTTTCTGTCATGCACTCATCTGGGAGTTAGAGTAAAGAATATTTTAAATGTATTTTTCTTTTGAAAGTCATTCAAAGGCCTTTTGACAAATACTAAACTGACTATTGTGGCTGTTAGTGGGTATCTTCTGTCTGGTCACATACTACTAAAGCCTTATTTGTGAGGATCTGTAGAGACAGCAGTTTTTCTTTGAAGTTTTTCTGATCCTAAAAAGTATCTGTCAACCTCATTCATTCATTATAACCATTAGATTGTGAGTTCTTTTTTTATTGGGGCCCTTAGGCTCCTATTACCCTAGGCTTCTCATGTTTGTACCTCAACAAAGTCCAGCTTGGCAGGTCCACAGACAGTTCTCTGGATTTCATGGCTTGGGTTGTACCCTGACATACAACATCCCCTTTCAGACCATCTTTAAACACGTCTGAGCTCACGTGCAAATTCAAGAAATTACAACTGGAATTCAGGAAACTTGTAGACCACTCCTGGAAAGCCGTTTTAGGAAGTATGATATCTCAGAGCTCTGTGGTTTATATTGTAATAAATGGTAATAAACTGGATATTTCTGCCTTTTATTTTATAAAACTTTTTATTTTTTTCATTGTGGGAAGTTGTGTAATTTTGCTTGTGAGGTCCAAAAACCTTTTTAATGCAGCACAGAGTTTCATATCACCCACAACTGTCACACATGGCATGTCTACGTTATTCTAGGACACTGGTTCCTGTTCTTCTCAATACGTTTACATGCACTAACAGAAAGTTGAATTGTTGCCTTAATCCGACCGATATTGAATTTTTAAAAGTCATGTATACACCTTAGCCGGGCTGTAGTCGAACCAAACTTAAGCTCTTGAGATCGAGCTATTAGTGCCAGATAATACGGTCCTAATCTGAGTTATTCTGGTGTGTATATGCAACCCACGCTGAAAACCCACCGAGCTACTGACTGCCCTGGGACGCCCCCTTCTGCGGGAATAATTAAATAAATCACGGTAACAGAAGAAGAATCTTACCTGCAACATGATCAGGTACGTACGAAATTCACAGAGCTGCTGCATCGTTAGCATCCATATTTTTATTCTTTTTAAAATATTTTTATCCCGATTTTTTCTTCATTTTATCACCCAGTGTTCTGTCCTAAGTGACAGTCCTGGGCATTGTTCCCTCTACCAACCCCGGGAGAGCCCACACTGAGCTCAAGTCAAGCTCAAGCTTCTTTTAGCGTGTGGAAGGATCACGTTATTCCGGCCAGATCCTCCCCACCCCATCTGGCGCCCCGGCTGGCCAGAGGGGGCATGTATAGCCCGGTACTGCTGCGTGTTTTTGTAGCATAGCTCACATTAGCTACCCAAGGGAACACGGGGAGAACATGCAAACTCCACACAGAAAGGCCCTTTCACCAACCCCACCCAGGGTGTGGGCGCTAAAGTCATGGGAGAACTTAACACGCACTCAGCCCCACAGCGTCCATATTTTTTCATGTTGTTGTCCTCCTTTGCGCTTGTTTATTAATTTTTTTTTTTTTTTTTTTTTTTTTCCAGAAAATTCCAGTTTAATCCTTAGCTAGATTGCTGCCAATAGCTTGATTTAGATGTTCATGTAACCACACTGAGTGATTCAACTGGTTTTTCTTAAGCCAGTGACCTCTAATTGGTGGGCGGCAACAGCTCAAGCAAAAGAGTGGTCGACTGCCAAGGAAGACGTTTGGTAGTTTGATAGTTGACTCTTCCAAGTGTCACGGTGTCCTTGAGGAAGATACTGAAACCCAGATTGTTCCCAGTACCTCTGTAGAGCAGACTGATCAAACATTCAACTAGTTTTTATTAACAAACATAAAGTATACACAAATTTACTAATCAGGATAAGTGTGTCAGCAGCATTTTACAATTCTGAAGGCAATCATCTTATTTTTTTCTTTTTCTGTCATTTTTCTGTCAGGAGTGGAGTGAATTGACCATTCACCTCAACATACCAGACAATGTATTCATTACTTTTCAATGCATGTGTGCGCAAAATCTAAATAGTCAGAGTTCACAGAAGTCATCGGTGTATGGTAATTAAAGAACTGTGACTGCTGGATAAAGAAAACCACCAAATTAATTTTAAACAGATTACGGTCATATGAAAACTATAAAAACTGAGATGTCAGTGAGGCATGACATTGAAGGGAAAATCACTCTCATCATGACCTCTTAATTTTCCACTTCAGTCTATAAACATCCCACTTCTTCCTGCACTGATGCTAAACATAAACCATTTTGAAGACAGAGTGAGAGGATGAACAGGTTAGGAAATGGCAACTCAGAAATGATTTGTTTCAAAAGGTGTTTTGCTTGAAGAGACAGCTACTTGTTAGACCAAGATGAAGAGAAAGGCAAAAAGTGACCACTGTGAGATAAAGGTCAAAAGAGAGAAGAGCTCAGAGGAAGAGAGGAAGAATGTACAGAGGTGGACATATTTGGGCCAGCATGGACACATGTACATGTAAACACAGTTCAGTTAGACCTTGAGGTCCAAAACCCAGACACTGACCGTCAGCTGAATATGTGTTTCAAAGTGAGAGGTCATCTTTCAGCAAGCATCAGGATTACACCATCAGGGCTCTCACTGCACAGATCTCCACAAGTTAGTGGATGTGAGTACAGATGCACACAAAAACACCTCTAGAAAAGAGCCACTCCCTGTTCGCTATCGATCCCAGAGTCACGACGCACAAATGTCACTGTGCTCTCAAGCCTATGTGCCCTGAGTTCGCGTCTGAAACCATAAGAACCCCCCTCCCACACACACACACACACACTTGTAAATGCTGTCGCTGCTGCCCATCTCTGCTATCCCCACTTCAGTCCCCACCGCCCACTTTCTCCTCCCTCCCCGTTCTCCTTGTTGGTTCACTGTTGCCATGGAGATACCAAGCCCTACACCTTAAAAAGTGCACTTGGAAAGCGCAGGGGAGAGACAGACAATAATATCCCTCTTCCCAGACAAACAGAGTCTTGTGTTTGTGGAGGTTTGCTGTGGTTAGGTTCAGCAGAGAGGGAGGGGTTGTTGTGTACTGGCACGTGTCTGTGAGTTTGTCCTCTTCCTGCACGAACAGATTGTGCGAGTAGACAAAGATCTACATGGTTAGGAAATAAAAATTTGGAAAAAAAACTGCTCTCCTCACAACATGTTTATTCTGTGGTATATGTTTTTAATAAAGAGTCTAATTTTGTTGTTATCTAAGTCAACTCCAGTGTTTATTTTTCCAGTTTCCTGAGGTGTGTGTCCACACGTAGTCATGGCATCTAAGCACATTCAGAAAACTGTTTATACTGCTACAAAATTGTGTTTTATTGGTGTTGTTGACGGCTTTAAGTCCTGTTGTGTTCTGCCTGACCATTAGGCCGTTTTACTCACCAGTAGCCTGATTCTACTGCACATGTTAAGGGCTATACAGAGTGAGCATATGCCAGAGAGTGTCCTGCAGTGCCACCATGGCCAGTCTCTCCAACGACTCCCCCTGTCCTAGCAAGGTCAGGCAGCAGGGCACCATGTGTCTGCATGTATTAGCATACTTTATGAGGGCAAAGACAGGTGTTCCCTGCGACTCAGAGAGGTTACATGATGAGGCATCAAAGCCCCATGACAGCACATCAGGTTAAAACCATGAACCCTGACACAGGTGGCCACTGAAAGTCAGCCTGCATAACTACACGTGGAGACCAATGCACAGTGTACGAAACTGAAACTGTGTATGTGTACCCCACAAAGGCGTAAAATTCAATCAAGTTGCTTTGTATTTATTCACCTGCTGCATATAAACATGCAATAACGACTCAATACGTCTTCAAAATTGGTTATGCATACAATGACCAAGATACATTTTTACAGACCTGCAAGTGTCTATACAGTCATCAACACTCTTTTAAGTGTGGCTGCAAGCCTTAGACAGTAACATATTACTAGTAACTAACATTACCAGTAAGATTCGATGAAAATGTACTTTTTGTGTAAATAATTTTACAGAATTATAGTAATATTGCCACTATTGTGCTTTCAGACACAAGACTCATTTCACACTTTTGGACACAGCAGATGAAATAAAATGTGATGTGAAAATGAATGCTAGCTAGCATTAAGTCCTAATTCTTAAATGCTCTCAGGGGAGCTGTGAGGAGGTTGGAGAGCAAGCCCTGATTGCTATGAAACAGCACTTATCAAAATATATCTTTGTTTTCTGTCCCTGCATCTAGAGAGGCTCAGACACAATCCTTTTTCTGTGATGTTAACCACGAGAACCGCCTGTGCACATCCTGCACCAATTCCACTGTACACATCCCATAGGTAAGCAGCTCTTCTCGCAGCAGAACAACAGAAACTAACCCGCCTGCTGCTGCAGCAGTGATGATCACTGATGAGGGTTTTTTTTTTTTAATTAAAAAGTGAGTTCACTTTATCAACCAGTTGCACTTTCCTTCTGTGGAGAGTTTCAACCGTTTTATCTTCGATGATGACACCAATACCCCTAATCCTCAGCACCAGCAGGCAACAGTCCCTTGATCTTGTTGGCTCCCAGGTTCCTTTTATGTCTTTTTCCAAATTCATTGCATTCCTGAATGAGTGGTCTGATGAATCGTGATACTTGTGTGTGATGTGCCACACAGCAACTTTTATTATTTGTTTAAGCGCGATGTGACTGTACCAATATTATTCTGAAACGTAAATTGTTCGGAGGCACCAGGACGTTGTTTTCCCTGGGTGAAGGATGAAGTCAAGTTTGTACCTTTAGAAAGCTGCTGCGGAGAGCAAATGAATAAGAGGGAAACACAAATATTGTCAATGTGGAGATCAAACAGATGCTTTCATTTTATGGTCTATGGTTATATTTAGCAAACTTTTAAAAAACAAACTAACAATTTAAAAATGGAGGTGAGAGAGGTGAGGAAAAATGTATAAATGTATGTACCTTTAAACAAATCTGCCAGTAAATGAGAACTGGTTAGTTTTGATCTTAGACACACCTTCGTTCATTTTTAACTTAGAGCTGGCTCGGCTCTGTTCAAGGATAACCATAAAGGGTGTTTTACTTGGTGTAAGTACAGTTTCATGAAAAACAATTTAATAAAATACACAGAAAAAGCAAAGTCCTCAATAAATCCTCAAGCTGTTGTGGGCCTGAAGCCACTTTCTAAATTCTTCTCCTGACCAGTTTGTTTTCTTTGATGGGAATATTGCTCAGCTGACCAGTGCTGTGGAGTTGTGAAAATGGGTTTGGGTGATCGAGGGCAGTTTGGTCTGCGATTCCCACAGTGCACATCCCACAGCAGGAGATATGCCAACAGAGACAGTCACTTCTCTGAGCTCTGTGGCCACTGAATTTAAAGTTACCGTGGGAAGTCTACGGTCCAGCCCAAGAATAAATGCTATTGTTGTAATATGAAAGAAAGAAAGAAAGAAAGAAAGAAAGAAAGAAAGAAAGAAAGAAAGAAAGAAAGAAAGAAAGAAAGAAAGAAAGAAAGAAAGAAAGAAAGAAAGAAAGAAAGAAAGAAAGAAAGAAAGAAAGAAAGAAAGAAAGAAAGAAAGAAAGAAAGAAAGAAAGAAAGACATTTTTAAATTTTTGGATCAGAGGTCACCACCATAATCATTGTTTGCACTGGTTATTTTTAAACACTAAGTACCACCATTTTTTTCACAGTGTTCTCCATAACCTACAGTCTTTCATTTCACTTCACAGCAGGCCACTGCACCTGTCCCACTCGCCTCATCGACTTTTTGCATATACGCATTTACATGTAACAGCTGTGGTCAGATTGTCTTATTTGCATGATTTCCTGTTTTGACAGATTTTTTATTTTTTTTTTCTATTTGGTCAGCAGAAGTCCCTGTGGTGAGGTTGATTTTGTGAACAGACTCCACACTGAAACTATGTCAGCCACCTCGAGGGCTGGCCCACCTTAAAACTCACGGGAGATAGTTGTATGTGGCTAATTTATCTGTGGTTAAATACAGTGCATCAGCTTGAGATCACCCAGCTGCTGGGCTCCAAACTGAGCATCCCCACTGCGTCCCAACAAGCATCGCTTCAGCTAATTCCCACTTAAAAAGTCTGGGCATTGGAAGTACACAACACCATCAACATTAATCTGTGAAGTACACTGTATATCCAAGCGTTTTATGTACAAAATTGATTTAGCATCCTCTAAAAATAATATTTACTCATGCTAATAAATAAAGGGGCTCTAATGAATCATGCTGTCATTAAAATGTTTGAAAGGGAACTGATGCCATGATTTAATCTCAACCATCTAATCAACCACTTAATCTGGATCGGTAATGAATCATAAATGAAACACACAAACCCGTTAATGGTTACTTTTTGTTTCACATAATGACAACTGGCAGGACATGAAATAGCATCCCTAAAACCTCTATGAGCTACTGATATCTGTCACATGATTTTCCAATTTAACAAAGAGGCAGAGCAGAAATGCATAAATACAACTACTAGGCTAAAATTAACCATCCCAAAGACTATCATTGATGTGTATGACTTTGTGTTACAGAAATACATAAACTGTTTTCCAAACCTAATACTGTATATCGTGCATACGACAAAAAACCCAGTATGTACTGCATAATAGTTTCTCCAGAAGTAATGCATCTGAATATTTTTTAGCATAGCCTACTAAACGTTGGGAGACTGCCCTCATTTTCTATATTATGTATAACATTTTGGTCAAATCAGTCAGTTAGTGTGCACTAATATTGTAGTGGGCCTATCTGGTTCTGATAACAGTCTTAGTCTCTCTTGTAAGAGATCTCTAGTGGTTGTGAATTTTTTGAAGGCAAAGCAGTTCAATTTAATATTCCCCAGCAGGTTAAACTACACACACTAACAGTGCAATGAGGTCTAAGAGCTGACAAGTCTTTCTTACATCACATGGAGGTTTAACATCAAACTTATAACCAGGTAACTAGGTTGGTTTTTTAATCCACAAAATTATTACTCGCTGTTTTCATCTTTTATTTAATAACTGCTTATATTATTATTTTATCACAAAATGCTTGTATGACATTATGTTGACATGTTGAATTTCATATCTTGGCAAACAAATTCTCTTCTAAACTAAACTTATTTTTTGGACAATGTCCCCTTAACTCTGATCCCACGTCTGCAATGCCCGTTCTGTGAAGGACTAAAAACTGCACTGCAAAGCGGTACATTGGTATTTTTGGTCAACGCAGTTTAGTTGGAACTTAAAGAGGTCGTATCATGCTACTTTTATGGATTTGTATTTTTATTTATTTTGTTATTATTTTGATCTTCTTCAGAGGAGCTAAGCATGACTGGCTGAGTGGCTGAACAGAGGAAGCTGATTCCTTGTTAACTTCTTTTCCCCTTGCTTGTTTTCCGTTTCGTCTTTCGTAGTCTCTCAGCATAGTCTGTGTAGCCCTCTCCTCCTCTTGGCATTCCTGCCTCGCCACCTTCCCGAACAATTCTACCAAGAGCATCTTAGACTGGTTAGAATCTTTAACATTAATAAATTGTCATTTCAGCAGCACGGTGGCTTAGTGGTTAGCACTGTTGCGTCGCAGCAAGAAGGTTCCTGGTTTGACTCCCTGGCCCGGCGCAGGTCTTTCTGTGTGGAGTTTGCATGTTCTCCTCGTGCTTGCGTGGGTTCCCTCCGGTTACTCCGGTTTCCTCCCACAGTCCAAAAATATGCATACTAGGTTAATTGATGATTCTAAATTGCCGTAGGTGTGAATGTGAATGGTTATCTGTCTCCTGTAGACCCCTGTGACCCTTGCAAAGGATAAAATGGGTATAGAAAATGGACGGATAGATGGAAATTGTCATTTCAAAAAGTTGGAAATTTTAAATACAGCCATGATCATCTTATCCAGAAGCAAAAAATAGAAAACAATGAACCTCTAAAGCACAGAAGATTGCTTCTGTGCATTTCTGAATGGTAATTATGATTGTTAGGGGAGATCTACGCTGTTTGGATCAAGTGCAATTTATATACTGTAGATATAATTTAGCTATATTTTCATATGAAATGTGAAAGGTTGTGGTAAATGGTGGTAGGATACTCAGAACTTTTCCCTTTTTTTAGCTTGAAAGTGCGTCCTAACCTGACGTATAGTGAAGACATCAGCGGAGATTAAGACAGAGGCAGCGAGACAGGTGAAGACGATGACTCCTGCCTCGTCTATGCAGAGCCATTTTTCAAAAAACCACCCAAAGGAGGCTTTGGTTCAGTGCATTTATTACAAAAAGTGAGGACATGAATTATGTACCCTAGGCCTTGCTGTCTGTATCTGTGAGAATTGTGACTCATTCGGTTTCTATTAAAACACACACACACACACACACACACACACACACACACACACACACACACACACACACACACACACACACACACACACACACACACACACACACACACACACACACACACACAAATATGTTGGGGTAGGTTGCACAACTGGACCTTAGCCTAATCATAAATTAAAAAAGAAGAAGAAACCATGTACGGACATTACAAGTATTTGTTTTCTAAAGCTGGTATATCAGTCTTTCAGTTGACGGTGACAAGCCATTATGTATATTTGGCAAGACAGAGAAATATTGCTGACAAAAAGTGAGCTAGGCAGCCCCGGTCTCTGTTAGCATATGTGCTAATTGTTTTTAACCTTCCTGCTTAACTCTGTGATGGATATTTTATTTCTGCTGTAGAGAAATATCAAGGGTAGCATAGCAATAAACATTTTTTTTTCTGGTGATGATGAAGTTTAGAGCAGGATTGTCTGTGCACTGCTGTTTACGGTTTGGTATGAGTGTTTAATGTTAAAAAAAACCCAATTTTTTTACAGTGTCTTTGTCGAACTTACATCAAATTCATCTTGGCTAAACTGACAAATATGTAACAGCTTTGCATCTATAATTCAAATGAGAGAATTAGGCTTTGGCCCAGACCAAAGAACACGAGAGCATTATGTGTAAGTTGAAATAAAAATGGAAAGAAAACGCTCAGGTTTAAAGATAATGTGATCAAGTAATTACAGTATTGATTTGAAACCCTGTCACTCAAAATTATAGAATGACTGCCTTCATTCCTGACTACTTTCACAAAAGGCTTTTTAATTCTCTCCACACAGGTTTCAAGAAGAGTCAGTCAAGATCCAAATCCTCCATGTATGAGCAACCATCCTGGCCTACTGCTTAAACTGCTTAAATCCATACCTTTAAAAGAAATATATCAACATGTTCAGGACAGATTGGGGATTGCAGGTGAGGAGAAGTGTTTTTCTTTTTCATTTCCTTTTAATTATCAAGATTTACTCTGTTTATCCAAAAATATGACCCGGAAATTCAAAACAATAAATCCTTCACATAAAGATTAGGAAGGACTTTACTGACAATATATTTTACCCTGTTACAATGTTAACGTAAAATAAAAATCCCAAGTTTTAAATTTGGTAAGGCTGTCCTTGGAGTCGTAATAGTAAAATATAGTAAAAGAGTAATTTTTGTAATAATGAGGGACTTCTTTTGCCTGTAATTACAGGCATTTTGCAAGTTTAATATCAATTTTCTTTGTTGGAGTCCTGTCTTCTCGTGTTTTCTTAAGTTTCAGTCCTGTGCCCTGTTTTCCTTTTGCTTCTGGTATGTCGTGTTTAGCTTCCTGTTTTATTTTGAAAAGTGTTACTCTGTGTGTGTGAGCGTGACTTTCCTTGTCCTGCCATGATTGTTGACACCTGTGTCTTGTCACCTCCTCCCCTTATATCCTGTCCTGCTTTCTGTCGCTTTCCTGTTAGTCTGTCTGCTGATCTTGATGCCTGTCTCTCTCCCAGTCCTTTTGCTTGTCCCCTCTACCGGTGTTTCTGTCAATCTGTCTGTCCTTAGTTCAATTTTTGCTCCCTACCCCTGAATTGTAACACATGTAAACCGCAGCTTTGTATCCTGGTATGGGGGATCCGTGTCAGCATCATCCCAGCCTGTGTTATGTGTTACACTAGGAGTTTCTAGGTTCATCTGACTTCTACTCTTTAGTCTGTCCAACCCTTGATTGAATCATGGTTCACAGCTTGAAACCTTTGGTTCAAATAATGATGTCAAATGAACACGTTTTGAGATTATTTGTAGCTTCGAAAAGCATAATAGGTACCCTTGAAACAGTCAGATTGGGGAAGCCAAGTGAATAGGGTAATTATATTCCTAGAAAGTTACAAATCAGTTTAAAAGCACAGATGGCGTGACATATCCACATTCTCCTTACCATAAATGCTCAATTTTCCATGTCAAAGAAGCGCCTGACATGTTTCGTGTGAATTTAGACTAGAAGATCAGACCCACGTCTAGAAAGATGTATAGTCTCAAAACAGTCCATACAGCCCCCCTTGCAACGGGAGGCTCTATGGACTGTTTTGAGACCTTACATTTCTCTCAAGGGTAAAACTAAACTTTCGCCATAGGCTCTCGGCAAACAGCAAATATGTCTACCTTACAAGGAATTATTTGAGCGCCGTCTTCTCTTCAGTTTTAGAAAATAAATTCCAGATCCTTAACCGACAACACCACATCGGATTCAAACGGCCATTACTCCTAATCTTTAGCCATCTACACAGTTTACATCCATATGACGTGGCCACTCTGTCATCTTTTTGGGCATATTTAATGAGCTCCAATGGATGGTGGCTGGACGTACCTGCAAACCAAATTGAATTTTGGGTTGAGGCGACCTCTGAGAGACCAGAAAAATGTATTTTGTACAGATATACTATATAGATTGCATTGTTTCCAAATTAAAAAAAAAAAAATACAAAAAGCCATTTTCACCATAATATAATCATTTTCTTTTTAAATCTGGCAAGATTTTAAAATAAAGAAAAAAACAAAAAAAAGTTAGCTGCAACCTGACACATGCATGGATATGAAGGGTCTTAGGGTTCACTCATTTAATAAGCAATATGTAAGGAAAGGGTGCTGCAGGATCATTTGCAGGATAACCAAAATAGTTATTTACAACAAACCATGATAATTCTACACAAAAAGATGTTCCTTTATACCTGTGTGGGAGAAATACTCTAAAACCTAAATCTAAATCTAAAGCATCACCGTGCTGCAAAACCAGCTGTATTTTAACCTGTTTCAGTGACATATTTTTAGAAAAAAAAAGAACAGCATAGCATTTCATTGAACTGAGCAAAGGAACTTTTAGACACAATGCTGCTCACGAGGTGGGATAATCCCTTCAGAAGAATGAGAGGTATGACGGCACAGCCACCCGTGAGAACACACTCCCACCTGTAACAATATTGTGGGTGAAACCAGGGCCTGAGCGGAGGAGGACAGAAACGCCTGGTAATTGAATGGAAACATTTCTTCTATCCTCTTTCATAGTGTGAGTTTCAGGGTCAAGCCTGCCACAATCACATGTGAACTATCTAATTCTGAAAAGACTGGTGCAACTTTGATGTTAAAATGACACAAGGACAGAAGGAGATTTCACTTATGCAGCATTAAGGTACTTGTGTCATGCAAATATTATAGGTCCTGTAGCGGCCTAACCAAATGCAGAGTTGATATCAACACACAAGTGAGTGTTAATCATTATATACATGTAGATGCCTGAGTCTGTGATATCAGCTAATGGGGCTCGGAGGAAATTTTATTATTGCAATGCCTTGTGCCCTGGAGGTGTTGGGAACAGTCTTGTGAACTTGCTTAACTGACTGTGTGGAGTTTCACATAAAAAGGAAACGGGGCACAAGGTAGTCATTAACCGTTATTTTATTTTAAACCATTTTCAAGTTATTGAAAATGAAGAAAACTCATAATCTCTGCTGCAATCCAGAACATCTTTTCATGTATCTTATCCAGAGAGATGAAACTTTAACCTGCTGACTCTGAAATTTCTAATCTATGTGTGTTAAATAGAAAACTTTTGTATTCTTTCACAAAATACATGTTCATACTTTAGAACTTCTACCGCTGCACCATCGAGAACATCCTTACCAACTGTATCACAGTCTGGTACGGGGACTGCTCTAGCGCTGACCGGAAGGCACTGCAGAGGGTGTTGAAAACCGCCCAGCGCATCGCCGGAGCTTCACTTCCTGCCATGAACACTATCCACAGGAAGCGTTGTCTCAGGAGAGCAACCAATATTATTAAGGACACCTACCACCCAGCACACAGACTGTTTGCCCTCCTGCCCTCTGGGAGGCGCTACAGGAGTCTCTTTCCCACAGCTGTCTCCCTGCTGAACTCTGCCCCCCCAGGCCCCCACCCCCTTTCACTCACACACACCAACCCCCACCCCTCCACCCCCCCAGAAGTGAACGGGGCTAGGACCAGCCCCCCAGTCTCGCGCTCAGAAGGTGTGCCGATTTTTCCCAGTGGCCAGCCGCGGTACTGCAACCAAAAATCCCATGTGGCCCAGAAAGCTTTTTTCCCATAGACCGCAATAGTAAAAGAGAAGCCTCTAAAACTGTTCACAGGACACCTCCAGCTGTAATCACCGGCAATAACTAATCTTTGTATTCTATATTTTTAAGTCATGGACTTTATATCCGTCAAAAATGTTTTATAACGGCCAGAAAAGTCAAAGAAAAGTCTCTTTCTGGGCGTGAGGTCACGGCTGACGTCACAGCCGTGTCCGTGCATTCCACGGATGTTTTATATTAATATATATTATGTAATTATATTATATTAATACATTAATAATATATGTAATACTATACATGTAATAATATACATTAATTAATATATTATATTAATACATATTATATTAATATTCGCGTCATTGCCCCAGAGCATCATGGGAGGTGACTCAACTGCGCATTCTCTATGGGCCAGTGTATGCGGAAGTAAACCCGGAAGTCAGAGATTTTTTCGGCACATGCGCTGGCGGCCATTTTTGGCACTGTATCCAGTTAATATTATAGATCCATGGCTAGGACCCACTGACTGCACAACTTTATATAATATATTTGCACTGGACTTTTTACCTTTTTACCTTTTAACTACCTCCTCGCACTACTGTAGATACCTCCACACTCATGTAAATATTGCAATCACCCATGTACATACTGTAACTCAAATCTGTGTAAATCGTATAATCACATCTCATCTGTTCATAATATATATTATCATTCATTCATGTCTGACCTGCACCTTATAACAACAGTTATTTATTAATCTGCGCTATGTACATACATATGTATATATACAGTATATGTGTATATATATGTGTTTATTTCACTGCATAAGCACTTCTGGTTAGATGCTAACTGCATTCCGTTGCCCTGTACTTTTGACATGTGCAATGACAATAAAGTTGAATCTAATCTAATCTAATCTAATACGTGGGAGCCTTAGCTGCCCGTAAAACCAGCTGGAGTGGAAGCTGCTTCCCTGTGGTCTTGGCCCCAGTTGCGGTTACAGCAGAGACAGGGGTCAAAGGGGAAGAGATTAAGGGTATTGGGGTGAAGTCAGGAGGTGGCTGGCTGACAAATTAGAGCATCAGCAAAGACAGAGAATGATGAATGAGGGACCAGAAGGAAGAAAAATTGAAGAAAAGAAGGTTACAGTAAGTGCTAAGAAGACTGAGGCAACAATACAGGACAAGAGAAGGTGACGTAATAGAGCCAGTTGAAGATATAAATAAATAAATAAATAAATAAATAAATAAATAAATAAGTAAATATAAATATATATATATATATATATATATATATATATATATATATATATATATATATATATATATATATATATATATATATATATATATATATATATACACACACACACACACACACACACACACACACACACACACACAATCTTTCTTTTACAGCCTCTGTCTTCCTCCACAACCACTCATCTCAGTTGCAGCCCCGGTGTTGTGATTAAGCTGCGTTTATGTTGATTGCTGTTATGAAGTGTCACTAGGTGTTTATACTTATTCTGTGGATAACTCACACAGAGAATTAAGAAAATGAACACTCATAAATTGTGTATTTAAGCGTGGTGGAGATTAATGCAGAGAGGAGCTCCTTCTCAATCCACATACACTATCTATCACAGTTTTGATGTTTGGCAAATTAAATGAAATAGGACCTACGGTATTAAAAAAAACATCTTTCTGATATTAGATGTCAGTATTTGACACCATCAGAGCCCGTTTATGTTGGCCTATGGAAAAGTATATATCAGCTCTTAAAGATTGTGTTTCTCTAAGGCCCAAAAACCCAGAGGAAGCTCGCAAATTCACGAACCATGTGTTGAAGTTAAGTCATAAAAAAGAAGGGTCCACCCTCCTTCACCAGTAGATATTTATAATTTGTCAGAAGGCTGGTAACTTCTGTAAGGAGCGGACACCCACCACATGGACTACATCTGGACTGGTTCTGATCTCTATAATTATTCTCCTGCAAACACATGCACTGTATAAAAAAAAAAAAAAAAAAAACTTACAAAGAACATATGGAAACCATATCTGCCGTGACATACTGTTCTTTTTTCCCCGAGCTCTTCAGCATATGCACAAAATATGACAAGAATGCAAAAACAACCCAAAAGAGGAAGAACAGGTCACACCAAGCCTAAACACAAATTAAGAAGGAAAAAAAAGGACTGGAAGACAGAAAGCAATTTGAGTGTATTCCACAACTCAATGTTCTATATTTGTCTCTACATTTTACATACTTATCTTCAGATTAGCACAGCTAAAGGAAAAATGTGTCAAACTATTATTGCTGTGATAATAAAACATAATACCTTCCCAAATCCTAATTAAGCTTTTGGCTTGTTTTGATGCCAGTTGAAAAGAGTGAGATGCTGCACATTTAGCCATTTCTTGAATAGTGGAAAAGAGCATTTGTACAAGCAAGATCCAATTTATTTATCCTGGTGCTCATAGCACAGAAATCCTCTTCTAATTTAGACTTGATTTGGGGCAGAAATTAAATGTAGAATTGTTTGGATGAAGTCCAAAGTGATTATCAGGTTATGAAGAATCTGTTTGTATTTAATGGATTCCTTCTGCTTAGTTACAAAAAAATAATAGAAAAAAACACAGCAAAGAAGACATAAGAAATTGAGGATGTGTTGGACTTTTTTGTGTATGATTAATTCAAGTTTATGCCCTTTTGTGTCTCTGAGGGATACGCAGTTCAAAAGGATAAAGAAGAACAGATGGATTCTTTTGAGGCTCAGTCTCCTGTTCATTAGTTTGACTGCAGGAGAACGACACCGGGCTTATGCAAGAGTTCATCTAAGGCCACATGATGATCTGGAGGTCAGGGCATCTCGAATGTTTTTCTCTGCAGTTACATACTCATGATTTCATAGTCTTAACTGCTTTAGATTATCATAATTTCATATTTTTTCCAATTTGATTTATTTGCAATTTATTCTTCTCAATATTTTTATACCAATATCACTATTCCAATGTGAGACGGGTGTCGTGGTGGCAATCCCACAGAGAACTAATTCTGCAGCTCCCTTCAGATCCAAGGAGATTCTTCTTTTGGCTCATTGTTTTGGTTTTTACAGCACGCAACTATTTTGTTTTGGTTTCCTCCCATCACTGTCATCAGTCACTTTTTCAGCTGCAGCAGGAAGCTGCTTTCACTTAGAAGGCTGTGATGAACCCATCAAAGATTAAAGCGCCACAAAAAAGAAGACGAAAATATAAGTGAAGATCTTGTAAAGATATTAATTAGCAGCCAAATATTTCTTGGAATATAGAACAAAGCCAAAGAGGTGGCCAAAAAAGAAAGGTCATGTGATATTGTTTGTTCATATATTTTATACCAGAACTTTGTAGGGAGACAAAATGGATTTTCTAGAAGCAGATGGATTCAAACCAGAGATTTTGTAAAGTATCTTTCCATTTTTCAGTGTTTTAAGATGAACCTTTGTTATTTCAGAGCATATAAGACTCCTCTTTGAAACTTTCTGCACTCACAAACATATCATATATCATTTCCAGCAACAGCAAGCTAAGCAAAGAGCAGCCACACATACCAAAATTAGAAACACTATCAAATCTCTTCTCACTTTGTTTGAATCACTCCTGAAAGTGGTGCTGTCATTTCAATCCCTTTTGTAGCACGGCATCTTTCCCCTTTGTGTGAGCGCTTGTATGAAAGTGTGTGTAAATCCTCTGCAGCACAGAAACGTTTTATGCACCCCGACACAATTTAATTTAGTTTAATCTCAGCCCTTCCACTGGGAATGCAACATATAATTAAACTTTATGGAACTGCCCTGCAGCTCATGCAGAACAGCACATTGTCTCACATTTTGACTCACAAAGACTGAAGATGCTAAATCATTTGTGCTGATGCATAATCAAATCATTATGTAAGCTATGATTTGAATTTCAACATTTAAAATAAATATTGATACATTCTGAAAGCATAATTGAAAGAACAGGGTGAATAACCACATATAATGCTTCTTTTCTACCACATCAAAGTGGGCGGCTCTCCTTGAGTTGATTCTCTGCTTTATTACTTTTCAATGTATATGAGATAACAAAGTGGACACAATAATACCCGTTATTAGAAAAATATACTCACACACACACACACACACACACACACACACACACACACACACACACACACACACACACACACACACACACACACACACACACACACACACACATAAATTGGTTCTGTTTATCCAACTGTCCTCCCTGCTGCTGTCTGTTCACAGCTCCTGAGTGTTACAAGCTGTTTTTATTAGGTTACTGAGAACATAACGTGGTCATCTGTCTATCTGGATGGGGCTTACTGTGGTGAATTCTCATTGGACTTTCCATGGAAAAGGAGTGGTCAAAACGTAATACCTTAGTAACACAGGGCTCAGGGACTGAGGGCATCAGAAAAAAGATCAGCTGAGCCGAGATATGGATTAGATATTGTGTAACCTGTGAAGGAATGTGTGTTGCACAACAGGCAACTAGAAAGACAAAGATGGCTCTGAATATGTTCATGGATCATGCACAGACTCCTACTGGGTACTGGGTGTTTTTTTCTGTGGCTTAGGGAAAGACCAGGGGTGTTTTGTTGATGCGTCTTTCTTTATTCATCTCCTATGTGGAACAAAGACCTGCTCCTCTGAGACCTCCTGCATCTCCTGCTCCTCTTTTCCCTTGACCTAGTTTACCTATTGATCTCTACTCGGCTGGCCACTTGTATAACACAAACAGTCCTTGAGTGTGTTCCTGCACATGTGTGTCAAAGTATCCTCACAATGTACACTAAGGGATCCCAGGGAATGATTTACTTTACTAATAATTAGATAGGAGCTTTTTCTTAAACCCTCTACATCCTATACAATCATAAAGTGAACACCAAATCATAATGAGCACCAAGTTGGAGGGCAGATTTCACTTGTTTAGCTCTCACACCTCCATCGGTTTTTCATAATTTTCTTTCCCCCTATTTTCTACAGCTAACTTTAGCACGAGTGAAATTTCTGTTGCTGACAATGCAGTTCAACATATTGTGCCTTTTCTTACAAAGATATAGAAAATTCAACAAGTTCTGTAAGCAAATCAATTTTGCAAGCAACATGAGTCTTTTCTTCGCTCCAAGTAACCTTAGTACAGTCCATCTGGGTCCCACATACACACACAATTAGACAGAGTGTACTGCCAGTACTGCTCCTAACACCCCCTTCATGTCCCTTTGGCCTTGCAAAGTCTGTTTCTCACACAACCACAGTATTTATAAATTATCTTTTTTTTTTGCTTTCTTCTCAGTCTGTATCTGATCATCACAAATTGAGAGACATAAAACCCCCTAATAACCATACAGTAATCATTCAGTGCTGTTGCTTCAAGACCTAGATTACAAGTTACAGAAGGCACCATGAATGACTGTGATTTGTCATATGTGTAAAACTGTTGCGTACAAGCTCAAAATAGTTCTGTCACTTGTGATGAAATTCAGATGAAGCAAGACACCCTCGTCAAAAAGTGGCAAAACTTCTGCTTCTGACACATAATTTGTTTTTTTTCTTAGGTGACTACCAAATCAAAAACTCTAACATGACACGATTCTGTCACTTCAGTTGATTTTTTTTTCTTTCACGTATGTTGATCTACACCATGGACATGCGGGCTTGGTGCACATCAAATTGAATTATATTTTTCAATTACTTTGGTTTGTTATCACAAGTGTTTTCAATGTAATTTAAACACCACCCCAATACACATGATAATGGTGAGTGCTGTCTTTCATCAATAGTGATCTTGGCGGAACTATTTTTCCAACCTGAAAAACATGATGACACAACTACTTGATTCGACACAGACTTAGCCATTCTTTTTCATGTTGCTTCTTTGTACTACTAGAGGCAGCCTATACAGTTTTTAAATGAAGTATTACTGCAGCTGGTTGTTTGTGGTAGGTATTTGTCTGCGACAACCAGCGCTACTTTCTTTGGCCATGTTTAGTCAAGGCTGTGGAGCTTTTTTTTGGGGGGGGGGGGGGGTCACACATTGCCGCAAGTGAGCCACATAGGGCTGACCTACACAATGCCGGAGTGAAAACCCCCTAAGTTAACTGTTCGGATTTGCTGGGTACAATGACATCACAGAGCCCGACCATAGAAGTTTTCCTATCAATTGACATTATGCTCCATTCCCGGTTTGCAGGAAGTCAGCAGCATCAACATTAGTTTAAAAAAAGGTGGAAAAAGAATGGCATCAGAGACAGCTTAAAGGGACCTGGACAAACCCTCTGTGACATCAGCCGTAGGTTTTTGCAAAGTAATTTCAAAGCCAGGTGTGATTGGTGCCATGATACCACAAAGCGACTTCTCACAACCCTAGATAATCAGAATCAGAATCAGCTTTATTTGCCACATATGTAGACACAGACACCACACAGTCAATTATTTGCCAACATTATCCTCCAAAAATGGGCAAATTTGCATAATCAATCAACCAGGCAGTCAGATGGAACATGGCCAAATTATTTTATTCTATTTCTTTTTTGCTAAGCTGTCTGTATGTTAATTAGGGGTCAATGGAGATTGGCTTATTTTTAAAGTCAGTTAGTTCCTAGTGGTCATTCAATGAACTGCTTCTTTTCCTACTTCTGCATTCACAAAAGCTTCAAAACCTCATGTTGGCCTTTGACAAGAGTAAATTTGTGTGTCTGACTGCATGTCCTAAAACCAGCTGCTGTAAACTGAGCTGTAAAAGAAAATGAAACTGCTACAGCATCTTTTTGACATTTTGACCAAAGCATTTTGCAGGCATTTCATTAATTTTAAAAAGTGACACAAGATGACATATTGTGTCACTTTTTAAAATTAAGGGGAGAAGATGCTTCTTTTAAGCCTGACGTGAAAGCTTGCTTGTGGGAAATGGGACTGACACAGATAAGCCATAACCTCTGACAGCATTTAGTCATAATGCAATGTTCTGGGTTCCCGGAATTCCAGTGACCAAACTGAAAAACCACTCAGTAATGGCAAAGGGAGGGAACCAAAAAAAAAGAGTCCAAAGCTTTGAACCGGCCACAAACTCCCCAGATCCCACTTTAGCAAGATTCCACTTGATGTGCTGGAAAAAGCCTGATCCACAGAGGTCCTAAACATCCCAGTCTGACATGCCACAGGACCATGATGTTCACAACAATTTTTATAGCACAGAGAAAATATGCATAACACCATACATGGCAGGTGTGGCATACTGTTCGCAATGACCTCATGAAGGGACATGAAAGACACACAAAGAAAAGAAAAAATCAAGGAAAATCCTAGCGGTTATGACTTCTATCAGCAATTACAATGTTGTATCTATCACCTTGTTGGATAGAACAACAAGTTGTTGGAGTGTGTTGCTCACAAGCAAGTTCTCTGCAATGAAATTCTTTCTTTGCGGTCCACCGTGATGTTGACATATGTACAAATATAAAATAAACAGAGAATGCAATAACTAAAAATAGTTAAAAAATATAATACAAGTTGAATAAAATAAATTTGTAGAGTAAAAACCGATGGTACAATTCTGATGTATAAAGTGTTGGTGTGCATTGTGCAGTGAATATGATGAAATGTCCAACACAGTTGTGCAAGAACGCAGTTATAAACAGTTAATAGTAAGTGGCACAATATAAACATTACAATGTAAACAGTAGTGCAGTTTAAGGTGATGATGTGGGGAATGTGACTCCTGTCAACTGTTCAGGAGTCTGATAGCAGATGGATAGAAAGAGTTTTTGAATTGTGTTGTTCTGCATTTCAAACTTCAATACCTCTGGCCTGAGGGTAGAAGAGTGAATAGTCTGTGTTGTGGATGGGTGGAGTCTTGGAGCATGGAAGCAGCTCTCATGTGGACTCTGCTGTGTTAGATGCTCTGCAGAGAGGGCAGTGGTGATCCGGTGATCCTCCCAGCTGTCTTATCCACCCTCTGCAGGCCACTGTGGGCCGCAACAGTAGTGTTGCCGTACAATGCTGTGATGCAGCTGGTTATGGTGCTCTCAACTACACAGCTGTAGAAGTTGCTGAGGATCCTGGGCAACGTGCCAAACTTCCTCAGCCTCCTCGGGAAATACAGCCATCGTTGGGCCCTCTTAACAAGCTGTGTGGTATTCAGTGTCCAGGTGAGATCCTCACTGACGTGGACAGGTATCTAAAACTGCTCACCCTCTCCACTTCAAGCTCCTGGATAGACAGCGGTTGATAAGATCTCCTCTCCTTCAACCTGTCCACAATCATCTCCTTAGTCTTGTTTGTGTTGAAAGAGAGGTTTTGTCCTCACACCAAGCCACTAGACCGGCTACCTCTCTCCTGTAGGCCGCTTTGTCACCTCTGGTGATGCAACCAATCACTGGCCATCCGCGATGTTCAGGGTGAAATTGTCTCTGTGGGAGGCGAAATGGGTGTAAAGGATGGGGCTGAGAACGCATCCCTGAGGGTTGCCACTGCTGGTGATGGTGCTGGTAGAAGTCCTATTGCCAATCTTGACAACCAGGCCTGCCAGTCAGAAAGTCTATGAGTCAGTCACAGAGGGTGGGGGCAGGTGCAGGCCAAGTGTAAGTAGTATGTGGGGGATGACTCTATTAAATGCTGAACTGTAATCCACAAAGAGTATCCTGATGTGGGAGTCTTTTTTTTCCCAGATGAGAGAGTGGATAGTGGAGTGCAGCAGTGATGGCGTCTGAAGTGGACCTGTTCGGACTATAGGCAAATTGCAGGGGGTCAATTGTGTCTGGTAGGCTGCTCTGAATCTAGGTCATCACCACTCTCTCGAAGCACTTCGCTATGATTGGAGTGGGTGCTACTGGCCTGTAGTCATCCAGACAGGTGGGTGGGCTTTTCTTGGGGAGGGGAAGAAAAGCCCACCCACCTGTACCTGGCCTTTTGAAACTGTTGGGGGAGGGGAGAGGTGTTGAGTGGTCTGGGGAGTCTGGGTGTCTGCAGGCCTCTGTGCTATGGCTAGAGGTCTAGAACCAGGTGTAAAAGGTGTTGAGGTCAGGCCAGGCTGTCTGTGGAGCTGATAATGTTGCTGGTGGTCCTAGTCAGTGATGTGCTGCAGGCCTTCCCACATCCGCCCTGGGTCAGCAGTAGTGTAGAAGCTGTTCAGCTTCTCTCTATATCGCCTCTTAGCTGCTGTGATAGCTGCTGTGATGGCTGTCCTCAGTCTGTACCTCGCAGCTTTGTAGTCCTCCTCATTTCCTGATTTGAAAGCAAGGGAGCAGGTGTCGTACCTAACTGGTGAGCCAGGGATTCCGGTTGGGGAAACTTTCTGACTTGTGTGGTGAGCATGATGTTGTCAATACAAGTGCTAATGTTTCCAGCCACATATTCAGCATAGTCCTGTATACTGACAGAACAGTCCTCCAGAGTGGCTGCAGCTTTAAACACACCCCAGTCCCTCCTGTCTGAGGAAAACAGTCCTGCAGGATGCTTTAAGACTCTAGGGTCCAGAGTTTGACCTGACTGGCGACAGGGTTTTGGGGAGTACAGTCCGTAGTTTGCACTGGTTGAAGCTGCCGGCAACAATAAAAACAGCATCAGGGTGAGCGGTCTCTAGTGCACCGATCACGTCATGGAGTTCACTGAGTGCTGCTGATGAGTTGGCTCACGGATTAATGTAAACAGCAGCCAGAAACGCTTCAGTAAATTCCCTCAGTAGATAATAGGGATGGCATTTCAACAGTAAAAACTCCATATAAATACAAGCTCACTCCACAGTAGTGAAATTTACAACCCGCTCTAAAACCTTCTCATATGTTTTCTCAGTTCTAGTCCTCATTCCCCCCATGTCCTGCATGTTTTAGATGTTGCCTTGAACCAACACATGGTTCAAGGCAACATCTTTTTGTTGCCTGGATTGTAATTAAGGGTCCTCAGTAGCTTGTCATCAAGGTCTGTACAACTCTGTTGATGACACAACTACTTGTATCACAGTGTGCTGAAGCAGGGTAGCATTTAAAACATGCAGAGCAGGGGGGATGAGGACCGGAATTGAGAAACACTGGTTTAACCCAACTTTGACTCAACCGTATATTCTTTTCTAAAACAATTAGCTACAAGAGGTCACAAAGCATTACATCTCACTGATCTAACTTCACAGATGATAGTACATGTTAATGCTGCACCAATATTGTGTAATGATAATAATGCTTTAGTTGATGCTGTATTGCTACCATGATGGACTCTCGTGAAACTGATACACGTATGCCCTCCTCACAACCCTGAGTTCAGAAATGTAATCTGTGAGACATAAACTAAACAACTCAATTGAACCACATTCATGGAAATCAATCCTCATGGCGAAAGCCGTGGATAAAGGAATTGGAAGTTACAGTTAACATGCTAGTAACACATTGAAATGTCTGGATAGTAGGCTGGAGGAGCTGGAGGAGAGATCCAGCCGGTATAATATGTTTATGGTAAGTATTGGCACTTTTATACTAGTACCTAGTCAGCCCGACTCAACTCGCCACGCCTCGTATCGACTCGACTCACCTTGCCCTTGTTTCTTTTCAATACCCAGATCAGAAGTAGGCAGGGTTGGAGCGAAGCTGCTGTGACATACTCGATTGTGCGATTGGGCCAGCCCTCTGACCAATCGGTGGCGTGTAGTGTGATGACGTCAGATGCAGCCCGACTCAGCCCACTTAGAACCTTTGCAGAGTAGTTACAGAAAAGGTATCTACTCGGCACGCCTCGACCCCTAGTGAAAAGCCTAGTGAAAGAAAAAACGAGTAGAGGCGAGTTGGGCTGAGTAGGTACTAGTGTTAGAGCGCCATATGTAGAAGGGACTAGAAGGACCTCATCCCATAGGTTTCATTGCCATACCTTCAGGATCTGCTTGCTCTGAATGAAAAGCCCCAATTTTATCATCCCCATTTAACCGTATAAGAAAAGCCAAAAGACAGGAGTCCACATAGGCCCACATCATTTCTACCATGCATGTCTGTTAGAGCAGTGTTATGATCTGGAGTTGCTGGCATTGATCAGGTCAAGGTTCAGCCAGATTTTATATGTGAACACAAAAATGAGGCCAGCTGACTATTTCAATATAGTAAAAGAGCAGGTTGTTCCATCGACTGATTTTTTTTAAATTCCCTGATGGCACAAGCAGATTCTAGAATGACGATGACCTCATACTGGGAAAGAGTAGTTCAAGCAGCATGGGACATCATTTTCATGCCAGACACTGACTAACACATAGTCCATCTTAACTAGTGTGAGACTTCTTAGGTCGCGCTGGAGAAGACCCCAAACAGCTGTCAAACTCTCCCATCGTCAAATCAAAATTTAGTTTTAAGGTTGCAGACATTACACTACAGCCAAAGCATTTATTTCATTCTATTGCACTTATTCACACTTCACTCTTATTGTTAAAGTTACAGATGTTTTTTAATTGCATACAGTACAGAGGTAGTACAGGTAGGGGCCCTAAAATCTATTAACCTGGAATCTTGTTAATTCTTGTTAGGCTAATTCAGATCAAATCAGTTCATGTTTGTGTTCCCAGCTGTCATTGAAAACAATAAAGTAATGGATATGTTCTGATATTGGGGGCAGTGTGATCCAGATTAGTGTTTTGTGGCCACATAAACAGGCTGTGAGTCATTGGATCAGAGGGAAGAATTCACAGCTAAACAAACGTAGGCCATCAGCCAGGCAAACCCACTCTACTGGCAGTCATGCACGGACATGATAACATACACACACACGTACAACCATTTACACATATTCTACTAACTTTACAAGTAGAGCCATACATGCTCATTCCAAATAGTTACAAAGCCATGAGTTCACACATCACACTGACAACACTACTTTGGCTTTGATAAATGTGGCCTTTCTGCTGCTGTTGTTAGTTGTATCTCTGCGAGTAGCTTTTATCACATTTGATGGAATCTGCATTGTCTGTCACATCTACAGAGAAATAATATTTTTTAGAGTGTGAATGTAATGCTTAAAGCCACTAGAAGCTCACATGAAGAACAGTCTCAGTAAATGAAAGGTTGTACAATTCCCCTGCTAACACTTCATTCTTCCCGCAAGCATCAATAGAGAGGGGCAAAGACGACATTCACGTCACAGGATGCTCCATATCTATTACTACATCTTTTCTTTCTTTTTTCTTTTTTAACCCAGCCTACTTACAACATAAATGCGGGGCATTTATTTCACAGGATTAGGAGATAAGGCGGCTTTCAAGATGACCTGGCCGCAAGTGCCAAACAGAAATCCTCCCTTGTCCCACAGCCTGAGGCTAATACTTGTGCTAACCGCTAACACCATCATCCAGATGAAGGGGGAGGAGGAGACTACACAGAAGAGATGATCCCAGCCAGTGGGCCTCTAGCCTGGGTGATTTATTTCCTACTCTGCCTGCTGCTTGGGGAATGTGGGAACGGAGAATGTGGCTGCATGGACTGTGGCAAAACCGCCTCGAAGCAATCTCGTTGATCTCAAACTGGAGCCAATTAAAGAAAGAAAAACAAGGGAATAAAGTATTTTTCCCCACAAGCCAGATTTATAAACTTTCACAGCTTTAGCCTGGCTTACGCAAAACACATTTGAATTCATTTCATGAGGACAACAAATCTGTAGTGTTTACAGCTTCGCTTCATAACAAACATGAAATATTTGCATATTATTCAGTCACTTCTATTGTATCCACTCAACAGGGACGGCCGTTAAACTCTTGGCACAGCCTAGTGACAGGGTTCAAGACCTGTCACGAGTCGATGACAGCTCCCGGCTTCTGCCATTGAGTAAAGCTAATCACAGAAAAGGCTCAAGTAGCGGTGCTCAGTTTTTAGTGTGCAGTTCTCGATATTTCCATGTGGGGGTGTGGCAGAGGGCATAAACTTATGGCTGAAAAGAACAAGATGCTCCATCCTTGACATTATAAAAGATCAGGGAGCTCTAAAAGGTCGCTGTTGCCATATTCTTCTTCTCTGCAGTATTGACACTTGGTATTTCTCTGATCTTTTCCTCTAATTAAAAAAAAGAAAGGAAAACAGTTGCCGAGGCTGCAATTTAAGTGTGTTTGTGAGCTGCGATAGGGTCGCTGTCTGTGTTGTACAGCCTCTGGATGTGGACGTTCAGTGTGCTTCAGTGTGTGTGTGTGTGTGTGTGTGTGTGTGTGTGTGATCGTGTGTGTTTACACTGGGGAAACAGATCATCCTGACGGACTCATATATCTTTGGCTAATATCTGAATCATCAAGTCAGTCCAAGAAAATCTAACTTCTTCTCCCTCCCCTTGATTCTTAGCCAAAGCTCAGTCCAGGAAGTCATAGTTCATGAGACGAAAAAAACAATCTTAATGATTAACAGTTCTCAGTGACATCTCAGTAAGATCTCTGCTTTGTTTTGATTTGCAATTTTTGTCTCTGTTTTAGATTTACCCAACAAACAGTGAAGAAGACGCGTGAAAGGTGAAATGCTTTTCAGATTCAGATTCACACATATGGTAATATTTGACTTGCCAGTTCTGATCTGCTCCTTAATGTCCCCCGTGACATGTTCTATATTGTCTTTATTCACACAATTCACATTTAATTGGACCTGTTTGCTCACCACAACTGATATTATTTCGATGAGCACCGTAACACAGCGCTGAATTCAGATTTTGTGATAACAAAAAGAAAAAATTTAAACTGCAAGCAGCTATGAACGGGCCCTCACACCCTCGTGCACGTTCAGGCGTGCTGCAGTGGAAGCGCTTATATGACTTGCATGTAGATGTCTTCAGGCCTGGACATTTAGCGGATGACACCAGCCACGACTCTCTATATCAAACCATACAAAAGTTATGGCAGAAAGTAGGAACTATCAGATATCGACTAATCAGATGAAGGGACAGGGCTAATTTGCAGCAATTATGATCAAGGACTCAAAACTGAGTCCGATGACACCACCCATGGGTCTTTATGTCAAACCATTCAAAATGTATTGCAGAAAATCGGAACTATCACATATTGACCAATGAGAAGAAGTGGCGGGGCTAATTTGCACCAATTAAGATGAAGGAGTCAAAACCAAGCCCGATGACACCACCCACGACTCTCTATGTCAAACCATTCAAAAGTTATAGCAGAAAATAGGGACTATCAAATATTGACCAATCAAAACCAAATCGCTTTTTGGCGTCTATCGTCGCCACGGTAACGCTTTTGACTGAGAAAAGTAATGCGCATCGTCGCAGGATCGAGACGCACATTTTGATGTATAACACACCTGGGTGCACGTTACGGTTCGGGCCGTATTAACGGCCGAAGACATGGCATAAATTGCGCCAAAGTTACACGATTAATTCAAAATGGCCGACTTCCTGTTCGGTTTCGGCCATGGCGCCAAGAGACTTTTCTTTAAGTTGCGACATGATACAGGTGTGTACCGATTTTCGTGCATGTACGTGAAACCGTATTGTGGGGCTTGAGGCACAAAGTTTTCTAGGGGTAGCTGTTGAGCAATTTTTCCACTCCCATTAATGCAAACCACTAAATATCAAATTTTTCACCAGGCCTGGCTTGCGTGCAAAATTTGGTGACTTTTGGGGCATGTTTAGGGGGGCAAAAAGACCCTCATTTTGTCGGAAGAAAAACGAGGAAAAAAAAAAAAACGAGAAAAAAAAAATTCCTACAGATACAATAAGGCCTTCGCACTGCAAGTGCTCGGAACCTCATAATTGAATCAATACTGACAGTCAAAAGTCTTTTTCAAACTGTATGAAAGTTTTGTTGATGTTCGCCTCTCTGTGCAGACAGAACAGAAGGTGGAGTTTTTGGTCCCACATCCGATCACGCAGCGGCACAGGTCGGCATTGCTTTGCCAAGCATCACAACCATCAGGCATGCTACTTGAAAACAGACACAGGGACAGAGGTGTGCTGATTCATGAGTGAGTGAACAGCAGCTTAATAAGGGGGTCTTTCTAGGGGCTTTTTGTGTTGCACCTGTGTGAAAACAATCTAAGACTTTCCATATGCTCTCCAAAACCACGACAAAGGCAATCTGTCTCATCTGCACAACAAAGACTTCTAAAGACACGATAATGTTGCCACATTCGATTTTGTAATGTGGGGGAGAAGAGCGGAAATCTTAGCTCTCAGCAGTTTACCATCATCTTGAATATATAACCTGAGATGTGGTTGACAGTGCAAGAAAGAAAAAGAGATTCAATCCTTGGGATGGGGATGAGGTAGTTTATATGTACCAGCATGTCCTAGCATGACATCTTCAGCTGCTGTGTTGGTTTAAAAAGACTAATGAGCTGGATTGGACCGATGTTTGTTTTATAGCAAGTTTAGGCAGAGTGGCAGAGTGAGGAAGGACAAGCTGGTAACAGGTCTGATTTAAGTAAAGGGAAAAACCTGAAGACAGTCACACACATCCTTGTTTTTCCATCTTTGTTGACAGGATTCTCTTGCCCCTTACCCGAATAATCAAAACTGAACACTTAAACCCGAAAACATAGATCTCATCCTAAAACAACACACCTTCGAAATTATGAGGTGAAACAATATGCTGTTTTCAAATTGGTCAGACGCCACAAATATATCTAAACAAGATAATACAAACACAACATGAGTTCAAACTGAGTTCAGGGAGTACTTTCACTTAAAAAAAAAAACCAAACCAAAACATAAACCGGCCAATCAGGCCAGAGTTCTTACTGAAATATCTCTCCCGTTCAGTTGAAGTAACCTTTATTCAAGACAATCACTTCACCTCTCAAGGAACCAGACAGAAGCTTTTACAGGTGATACTAGAGATGCTCGACTGACCCCAGATGTGTTTAGGTCTTATTTACCTGAAGTGAAACGGAGTGAAAGAGATTCAGGCAAAGGGAGGACAGTTAAGTCTTCCAAAATTCCTGCCATTGTGTTTCTATAATCATAAAGTCTGGGACAAAGTTGGACCAACGATACCCTCTGACAGTGTTTAACTCTTTTAGTTTCTGTCCCATACACATACAACACAGGCAGTGAGGATAAAGATCTTCAGTGTCTTGTGGCATCAAAGCACATAAGTACTTGGCAACTGGAAGCAACTACAGAAATCCCAAAAGACAACACATACGGACTACTGTACACTGAAACATCTGCCTTCCATATACAGTACAGCAGTCACACATACTGTAGACAGCAGCACGTCTGCTCTTCCCAGAGGAAATGTCTTTAGCTGATTGACCCCCAACAATGTATGTTGTATATTTGGAGGATTACACATTTTTACCCTGGAATTTGTACATTTAAACCTAATCTGACTTCTTTTGGTAATCATTTTACCCACACAGACACGAGGGCCTTCTTTAAAAGGGTGCTCTAAAAAAGGCTCTCAGATAAAACAACCAAACAAAACCGAAACCAAACAGGAAGTTGGCGATTTTAAATTAATCGTGTAATTTTGGCGCAATTTATGCCATTTCTTCAGCCGCTTCTTCGCCCGAACCGTAACGTGCACCCAGGTGTGTTATACATCAAAATGTACGTCTAAGTCCTGCGATAACGCGCATTACTTTTCTCAGTCAAAAGCGTTACTGTGGCGATGATAGATGCCAAAAAGCGTGTCCCCCCTTCATCTGATTGGTCCATATTTGATAGTTCCCCAAAAGTCACCAAATTTTGCACGAAAGCCAGGCCTGGCAATATATTTGATATTTCATGGTTTGCATGAATGGGCGTCGCCTAATGGCTCAACAGCGCCCCCTAGAAAACTTTGTGCCTCAAACCCCACAATACGGTTTGACGTACATGCACAAAAATCGGTACACACCTGTATCATGGCACAACTTAAAGAAAAGTCTCTTGGCGCGATGGCCGAAAACGAACAGGAAGTGTGCTGTTTTGAATTAATTGTGTAATTTTGGCGCAATTTATGCCATTCCTTCTGCAATTAATACGGCCCGAACCGTAACGTGCACCCAGGTGTGTTATACATCAAAATGTGCGTTTCCATCCTGCGACAATACGCATTACTTTTCTCTTTCAAAGGCGTTACCGTGGCAGCGCTAGACGCCAAAAAGCGCGCCCACCCTTCATCTGATTGGTTCAGACAGACAAAACTTTGTGCATCAAGCCCCACAATACGGTTTGATGTACATGAACGAAAATCGGTACACACACCTGTATCATGTCGCAACTTAAAAGTATCTTGGCGCCATGGCCGAAACCGAACAGGAAGTCGGCCATTTTGAACATTCTGAATTAATCACGTAATTTTGGAGCAATTTATGCCATTCATTTGGCAGTTAATACAGCCCAAACTGTAACGTGCACCCAGGTGTGTTATACATCAAAATATGCGTCACCATCCTGTGACCACGCGCATTACTTTTCTCTTTCAAAAGTGTTACCGTGGTGACGCTAGACGCCAAAAAGCGCGCCCACCCTTCATCTGATTGGTTCAGACAGACAAAACTTTGTGCATCAAGCCCCACAATACGGTTTGATGTACATGAACGAAAATCGGTACACACACCTGTATCATGTCGCAACTTAAAAGTATCTTGGCGCCATGGCCGAAACCGAACAGGAAGTCGGCCATTTTGAACATTCTGAATTAATCACGTAATTTTGGAGCAATTTATGCCATTCATTTGGCAGTTAATACAGCCCAAACTGTAACGTGCACCCAGGTGTGTTATACATCAAAATATGCGTCACCATCCTGTGACCACGCGCATTACTTTTCTCTTTCAAAAGTGTTACCGTGGTGACGCTAGACGCCAAAAAGCGTGCCCCCCTTCATCTGATTGGTCCTTATTTGATAGTTCCCCAAAAGTCACCAAATTTTGCATGCAAGCCAGGCCTGGCGATAAATTTGATATTTCATGGTTTGCATTAATGGGCGTGGCCTAACGGCTCAACAGCGCCCCCAGAATACTTTTCTCTGCCATAACTTTTGAATGGTTTGACAAAAAGAGTCGTGGGTGGTGTCATCGGACTCGGTATTGAGTCCTTGACCATAATTGGTAAAACTTAGCCCCGCCCCTTCTTCTGATTGGTTGTCCCTATTTTCTGCTATGACTTTTCAATGGTTTGACATAGAGAGTTGTGGGTGGTGTCATCGGACTCTGTATTGAGTCCTTGACCTTATTTGGCCTGAATTAGCCCCGCCCCTTCTTCTGATTGGTTGTCCCTATTTTCTGCTATAACTTTTGAATGGTTTGACATAGAGAGTCCTGGTTGGTGTCATCGGAATATGTATTGAGTCCTTGACTTTCATTGGACTGAATTAGCCTTCTTCTGATTGGTTGTCCCTATTTTCTGCTATAACTTTTGAATGGTTTGACATAGAGATTTGTGGGTGGTGTCATCGGACGCTGTATTGAGTCAGCACACCTCTGTCCCTGTGTCAGTTTTCAAGTAGCACGCCTGATGGTTGTGATGCTTGGCAAAGCAATGCCGACCCGTGCCGCTGCGTGATCGGATGTGGGACCAAAAACTCCACCTTCTGTTCTGTCTGCACACAGAGGCGAACATCAACAACACTTTCATACAGTTTTAAAAAGACTTTTGACTGTCAGTATTGATTCAATTATTAGGTCCCGAGCACTTGCAGTGCGAAGGCCTTATTGTATCTGTAGGAATTTATTTTTTTTCCTCGTTTTTTCTTCCGACAAAATGAGGGCCTTTTTACCCCCCTAAACGTACCCCAAAAGTCACCAAATTTTGCACGCAAGCCAGGCCTGGCGAAAAATTTGATATTTAATGGTTTCCATTAATGGGCGTGGAAAAATGGCTCAACAGCGCCCCCTAGAAAACTTTGTGCCTCAACCCCCACAATACGGTTTGACGTACATGCACGGAAATCGGTACACACCTGTATCATGTCGCAACTTAAAGAAAATTCTGTTGGCGCCATGGCCGAAACCAAACAAGAAGTTGGCAATTTTGAATTAATCGTGTAATCTTGGCGTAATTTATGCCACTTCTTCGGCCGTTAATACAGCCCGAACCGTAACGTGCACCCAGGTGTGTTATACATTGATGAGGCATTCCAGGCCCCTGCGGGGACACGACGCCGCCTTGCGGATGGCTCCTGAACTCATGTCCCCCTCAGGGCATCGACATGCAATCTCCAGTTCCTGAGGACCCCTGCCGGGGCGACGACTTGCCGGCAGCGCATTGTCTATTTAGTGCCTCTAGACATTGTCTTCCTGCGTCTTGCATCCCTGCTGAGACCGGCACCGGGGGAGTGGTCGGATTTCCAGCCCCCCGCAGAGACAAAACCATATATGGATTTCCTGACGAAAGATCACACCTTTGACTGTCTCTCACTGACCTGTTTATTTCTGTTGTTTGTTCTTGTATAAAAAGCTTGATACAAAATCACTCGAGGTCAGCATTTCAACCAGACCCCTGGTCTGTGTCGACGTTGCTCACCGCCGGCTGAATAAACTCTTCTAAAATGGTTTGATAAATTCCTCAACAACATCAAAATGTGCGTCTCCATCCTGCGACGACGCGCATTACTTTTCTCAGTCAAAAACATTACAGTGGCGATGCTAGACGCCAAAAAGCGCGCCCCCCCTTCATCTGATCGGTCTTTATTCGATATTTCCTACTTTCTGCCATAACTTTTGAATGTTTTAATATTAAGACTCGTGGATGGTGTCATCGGACTCGGTTTTGAGTCCTTGAACATAATTGGTGCAAATTAGCCCGGCCCCTTCTTCTGATTAGTCAACATTTGATAGTCCCTATTCTCTGCCATAACTTTTAAACGGGTTGTGATAAAGACATGTGGGTGGTGTCATCGGACTCGGTATTGAGTACTTGACTTTCATTGACCTGAATTAGCCCCGCCCCATCGTCACTTGATTCTTTAATCTGTTTGTCCAGATAAATGTTTTGATTTTATCATTTAACTGGTTCTCTAATTTCATTTTTGTCTGCGTTGTGTTTTTAAATCCTTCTAGTAAAGCCATCAGCTTTTTATTTTGATCAGTAAGCGAAGCTATTTGGGATTCTGCATTACGGCGTCTACTTTCATCCCTCCAAAGATCTGAGGGAGTTTGAAGTGCTTTTAGTTATTTTAACCATATTTAATACTAACTAAGTAACAAATAAAACTAACAAATAAAACTATCGGTACCGTGATTACCATACATGTATTTAAAAGGACCAGTCAACTCTTTCTCTGACTCTCTTACTAAAAAAACTTCCCAAAAACTTTCCATTTTCTTTCTGTAAGATCCCTCCAAAAAAACTTACTTTTACTCACTTACTTTTACCCACAAATCACTTGCTAATTCTTCCAAACATCAGTCTACTTCAGAGCATACAAATTATTCCTGTTGATGCAAGGAGAGCGCGTCAGATCCTTGCAGAAATGAAATATACCTTGAGTATTTGGGAGAGCGAGTCATCCCCATTTATAAAATAAAAACAGTTCCTCTACATACAGTATATGTCTATTTCTCACAAATATCTCAGTGTTCCAACACGTATGGACCTGAAGTGCTGCATATGCTTATAAGTCCCACTGGACTATTCTTTTGGTACTCAGACCAACCATGGCGTTCTGGCCATTTCTCTCTTTAATGTTACCCGAGATATTAAACCTTTTTAGAAGAGCGAGTCAAATTCTAAGGCAGGAGAAGCAGAGCATTCTCACAACACAATCAAATTGAAGTGTTATGAAATTGTCAGTATTCCTAAACATCTCTACAATAACTTTTCCCAATAACCCCTTGCTCACAACCACACATCGGACTTACCTAAAGTTTCAGGATGACGTCAACCTTTTCTCTGATACTCCAGTCCACAGACTTTCGACAACAACTCAGCAACAATAATTTGGGATTTTGCAAGTGGATCCCTTACCTCTAAAATTTTAGATAGAGTCGCTGATTGTGCCGTTGTTCTAGAAAAGGAGTTCCCATTGAAAGTCTATTGTCAATCCGGGTCACAGCACCAAATTGTTGAGGAATGTATCAAACCAGTTCAGAAGTCCGATTTGTGGTATAGTGAGTTTTTTATTCAGCAAGCCGGCGGTGAGCGAACCTACACAGATCGTGTCTGAGTTGGTGTGCCGACCTCGAGTGATTTTGTAACAAGGTTTTTATACAAAAAGTTTAACGAACAAAAGGCAGGAATAAACAACTCAAGTGAGAGACAAAAGTAATTTACAGTCAGATGTGATATGTGGCCAAATGTCATTATCAGACATTTGGCATGACTGTCACAGACTTCTAAATTACCCCTAGGGTGTTCTCGTGATTCATGTCTGTTTGAACCAACTTCCAAGGTGTCGGGATCTGCATGGGGGGTGGGTAGGGAGCTGGGTAGGAAGCTGAAGATAACACAAAGGTGTTGGGTCCTAGTTCAAAGCCCTGCAGGGGGCCACGTGCTGTCACAATGCTTCATCAACGCACACATACACATAGACATATACACTGGTTTGTTCACCTGCATGCTTGCTCTGAGTTTTTGGGGTTAGTTAATAGCGGTAGTTTAGCTTAGACTGTGTTCGGATCTCGAGATTTGGGTCGATTGCTGCTCGTGTTTTGGTCGGCTCCGTGTCGGTTTTGTGTTTCGGTTGTGGTTTTTGTTGCAGATTTCCAGTGCTCGACGTGTGCCTCCATGTGTTCTTGCTTCCTGGATTGGAAGTGGTTGTCACCTCCCCCCGCCCCCCCCACCCCCCATAAAAAAACAAAAAAAAAACTCACTGGGTTTGTATGTGTGTATGTGTATGTGTATGTATGCGTATATATATGTATATATATTAAATATAGTAATAATGCACATATATATGCCTTAGGTTTTTACCGGCATGGTATCAACCATTAATATGTGTGCAGACAAGGTAAAAAAAAAAAGAACATAATTGCTGCAAATTCGCCCCGCCCCTTCATCTGATTGGACGATATCTGATAGTTCCTACTTTCTGCCATAACTTTTGTATGGTTTGATATAGAGAGTCGTGGGTGGTGTCATCCGCTAAATGTCCAGGCCTGAAGACATCTACATGCAAGTCATACAAGCGCTTCCACTGCAGCACGCCTGAACGTGCACAAGGGTGCGAGGGCCCGTTCATCGCTGCTTGCAGATTTAATTATGATTATTATTAGATTAGATCAGATGTCTTTATTGTCACTGAACAAGGTTGACATTTCAGCTCTCGTGTGCAAAGAAAAAGAAAAGAATAACAACAGTGAAAATACAAAAAAATCACAAAAAAATACTTTAAAATACAATAAAATACTCATTATTTCTATATACTTTTATTATTGCTATTATTATTCTATTAATATGCACATTGTTACTTTCATTGCATTAGACATTTTTTATCAGGGTGATGTTGTTAGAAGTGTTGAATCACTGATTGTTGTCTCAATCGTTTTAATTGTTTTAACAAACTTTTACCTTACAGGCTATACATATTACTTTCTTTCTTATTGTATTTTAACAGTGACAAAGGGTAAGAAGCTAAAGTAAACCTAGTCGAGCACACAGCCTGCAGCCTCTGCTGTCTTTTTTGGCTGATTATGTTAATATATGCAGTTGATTCGGGCTGTAAGAAAAAAAAATCTGTATTGGCAGGTCAGACCTTTCAGACAATCAGAACTTGTAAGTGGCAAAGAAAACTGTCAGTAGTGCCATTATATTGCTAATGACTTGGTGTCTACTGTGTACATGCGTCTTTTGAATTCGGAGAGCCTCATCTGCTCATCTCAACAATGTGGGCAAGATGTTTTATTGAGGCTACTTAGATGTTGTTTATCACACCTGTTCTCCGTTTTTGTTTGTTTGTTTTCATCGATTTGAATATTTTTGGGACTGCCTACTTATTATAAACAGTACTACTCATTTCTTCTACAAAAACATCTTGCAATGTATTTTCATTATGATTTCTGTGTGTTTACTTCTGTAGTTCATTATAAACTCTTTGACTATGCTGTCAGTGAAGTGCCAGGTAGAGCCTGTCGCATGTAAACCTCTGACATCCCTGATCTGCTTTCCTTCACAGAGGTTCGTGGAGATTCTTCACAGGTGGTTCTTGACAGCTGCTGTTTGCTCTATTTGCTCTTTTGATTTGATGCTCCACTTTCTACTTTCTACCGCTGGATCCACTTCAGAGGACATACTTGGCGAGGTCATAGTTTTCATTATTTCTTCTCTTGATTCTTGTCTCATTGCTGCAGTGTGTTTTGGATTATTGGGATGTTTGAAAGAACCCCGCCAAGCTTCTTCAGCCCCTTTGCAGTCATGAAGACTCATATTAACACACTCCTTCATCCTTAGTTGTATGCATAGTTCTTTTCATTATTCAGGTTGCTCCTAACCATGTGGAGATATGTTGCTTTGGATAAAGATCAGCTAAAGCTGGGACAATTATGGTGTCCACTGGTATTTGTCTAACCTTAGTCATGCAGTAAGCAGTTATTTGAAATCACACGTAGGTACACCGTACACTTCCTGTGAATGTGTCATATTTGCTAAATTGAGGTGGTCATTCGTAAACCAGAATTTAAGTGTAGTTTATCTAATCTCTCAGCTTTTACCAATAACGTTGCACAACTCACACACCTCAAGTAAAAGCATTAGAATAATTTATAGTAAAATTCAAACATTCTGAATAATTTAACATTTTTTGATCACTGTACTTGGTTTTGTTCTATAAGCTAAACTAGAGTATTAGCTCCAGCTGTTGCAATAGTCTTCTATGAAATCCTGTTGTTAGATAGAAACTACATTGAATGAGGAAAAGAAAGTACATGTTCATGTACAGCGTGTGTTTTGGGCTCTCTCTGTGTATCTTGGCAGCAGCTGGATGATGATGGATGAGAATCAACACCAAGTCAGTGTTTTAACAGCTGAAGAGTATTGGATCAAACAATGGGGAGTGTTTGTTTCCAATACACAAAGTGAAACCATTGATTTAAGAAAATGTGTGAGAAGTTACATTTGAATGATCACATGTGCATGCAAAGTGGCAAAAAGCACAGATGAGTACTGACAAAACAGCAGTTGAGACCTTTATTTATGGCACTCGTTCCAGTTTGATCCATCCATCTATGAACTTCTTCGTATCCAAGTTCGGATGCTGCAGCCTAAACACAGAGACCCAAACCTTCTCCCCGACCACCTCCTCTTGCACTTCCAGACGAATACTGATTTGTTCCCAAGTGAGCAAAAAGATGTAATCTCTCAAGTATGTGCTGGGTTAACCTGGTTGGATATGTCCAAAACACGTGCAAAGCATCTAAGTGAGATGTGCACGCTCTTCTCTGAGTGTCACCCAGATGGTAAACCTGTTTTACCCCCAGCAATGAGGTCAGTACAGTCAGGTGCATTTAACAGAAAACCAACCAAATGTAATTTTACAAACTCACCGGATATTTTAGATACAATTTCATTAGTTGTGATTAAGCAGTATTTCCCGTAGTTGATGTTTCACATGAAAGGCAGCACAGTGTTGGGTCACCGATGGCTGGCGCTGATGTCCTGCACAGTATGATCAAAAACCCCTTTGTATCCGAAGTGCATGGTTCATTACTCAACTCAGTTTGCCAGAATTAATCACATTAAATGCAAGTGTACAACAATGCATTTTCTTTGATCAGCCAGTTCCTTACATAAACCGTGCATTTGCGTAAGTCTGTTTTTCCTTTGTTAAACTAAATGGGCTGTGGGATGACACAAGTAGGACTAATTTTTCCAGCTTGGTCATCTTGTGTGACCTTGTTTGATGTGCATTTCCCAGATTTGGGTGTAATATAATATAATTTGCCAAGAAATAATACCCTTTAGAAGAACAACTAAAGGGTGTTAATGACTTTTGCAGAATTCTTTGAGCTGGGGTACTGCAGTGGTCTGCAGGACTTCATGTTAAAATGTTAACAAGCATTATTAATAAAAAGTTGTTTGTTTCCGTGTCAGGGTAAACCTGAGGTAAAAAGCAATAAGCAGCATAATGCTGACATAAACAATTAAATGTTCATGTAGTGGATTTTAGTATTTTACACATGCAACCCCAAACCAACAAAAGCATCAAACTTTTCTTCATTATGTCATGAAAATGAGGGTATCTCCTTGCTGCTTCCACAGATTTAACAAAGCCTAACTGAGCATGCGATATTAAAGTCCTCGACAGTTCAGTTGGAGGAAAAATGAATAAGTGGGGTTTGTTTGAAAGGGTTGCAAGAAAAAGAGAAAGCCTCCCACAACTGTCTACCTCCACTATCAATGCTGTGTTTTCTGCATTCATTTGTATTCTGGATTAATTAGTTTAGTGTTCTGAAATAAAATGGATATCTTTTCTTTGCCCTATAAATTCAACCTTCACCATGTTTTTTCTTTTTCCAAAGATGTCAGTGCACTTAATGTAAAAGCAAACAAATGTTTCTGAATCGTTTAAGGATAAATGGAACTCATCAACAAACATTTTTACCTTGCACATAGTTTTATGCTGTATTGTAACATGAGTTAAGTAGGTTCAACTTTATTTGCTGCTGAAATAACTGCATGAACCCTAATAACTCTGTGGTCCTCTCAGTCCATGGTAATTCATCTAAAGAGCTTATGAACTACTACCATAAAATAATGCAGATATATGTTGGTGATGCAAAGGTTTCGAGCAGTGACAAACTTGTATTTTGACTGGTTGCGGACAGAATGTCAAACCTTGTAATTCCCCAAGTCATCATTTAAAGACTGTAGATAGTTGGCATGGATTAATTAAGTGCAAAATGCAAAGCAAAGATAAATTCAGTATAGAGCATTTCTGTCTTCATAGTCTTTATTCTTCAACTTTGTCACTCTTGCTCTCTCTCTTTCTCACACTCACCCACTCAGACACACACACACACACACGGTTTAAATGAAATCCCTGCCTGTCTGTGTTGGCTGCCATTAATGTATTCGTCTGCACACTTTCAGTATTTACCGAGCCCCAGGTGTCTGGCATCCCCTTAAAGGTGAAGAAACCTCAAATGGAGAGGGAAGGAGTGTGGTGGGTGAATTCCTGCAACAAGAGGACAAATTGGGTACTCTCAGCTTTTCCGGTGTAGCAGTAGAGTCAGAAGACATGCAGTGGCAAGAAAAATGTATGTGAAGCTCTAAGAGTGTTGGTGTTCCGTATGACTTTGCAAGAAAATTCAATTCAGTTAAGTTCAGTTCACTTCAGCTTTATTTGTAGAGCACCAATTCACAACAAAAGTCACCTCAAGGCACCTTCTGCAGATATGTCCAATATGGTCCAATCAAAGGCAATCCTATTTAATCCAGTTCATTCCAATTCCGTTGTATTAATATATTCCAACAGAGTCCAGATTCAAAGTTCATTTAATGCCAATTAATAAAAAGGCACTTAATTGTCACTTCAGTGCATTCCCCATCCTCAGCAAGCAAAAGGTGACTGTGGAGAGAAAAAAAACCTCTCATAAATGGGGAAATATAAACAGGGGTGCACACAAGCCGGGACTCGAGGGCAAGTCTACTTCCCCTTTTAGATGTTTCCCTGCCTCAACACAACCCTGATAGACAAGGCTGTGTCACCAACAGAGTTGTGTAAACCTTGATGACATGTTGATGATGACCAGTGATTAGAATCAGGTGTGTTGAAGACAGGGAAACATCTAAAACATGCAGTAGACTAGCCCTCGAGTCCCGGCTTGTGTGCACCCCTGAATATAAACCTCCAACAGAATCAGGATGGCAGCCATCTGCCTCGCACGGTAGGGAGTCTGAGATAACAGGAAAGAGAGACCTGTAATCTGATCTTCATTTAAGTCACAGTAACATGAAAACACAATATGCCTAAACTGATACGCAAACAATTATACATTATTTCATGTTTTATTGAACACATCCATTATTCGTTCCTACTGGTGGAAAAAGTAAGTGAATCCATAATTTTTTTAATTTCTTCAACAAAACCTTTTTGGAGACAGTGGTTTGCACGCATGCACCTTAGTTAATGAAACACGTTTGGAGGTGAGGTACTGCTAGACTAATAATCAAAGATATAAAATATTACAGTAATTAGGTTTTCAGCTCATAAAAAAAGCATCTGTTAATCATGCAAAAAAGCTTTCTGATGACATGATTAAATGTAGCAGATCTGCACAAGGCAAGAAAGGGAATTAAAGTGATCTCAAACGGTTTAATCATCCATCAGTCCACGGTTTGACAAGCTGTCTATAAATGGAAACAGTTTCGAAGTGTGGTTCCTTTTTCTTAGAAGTGGGCGCCCATCCAGGATAACTTCAAAGGCACAATGATGAATCCTCAATAAGGTAGAAAAGAACCCACAAGGACCAGCTAAAGCCTTGAAAACGCCACTGGAAAAGGGCATACCAGCAACCCTCCCCACTCACACTCATGTTATCCTACAGTACAAACAATTATACAGCAACAAAAAAGGTGTGTTTTTTGTTTTCTCTTGAATACCCAGAGGTCAAAAGAAAACCCAATCCCAACCGGGGGCAACGTGCAAGCTCCAAACTGAAGCCACAGCAGGGTTTTGAATGAGGAACTTACTTGAGGGTTCTAGTACTAATCACTGCATGACTTAAGTAAAAGCACCAGTATGATTTGTTTGAGGAGGGTTCGTCAGGAGAAACCCTTATCTCTTGGAAACTTTGACATAGCAGCTTAGAGTGGCGCAGTTACATCCGAACAAACCACCAGACCTTTGATACAATGTCTTTGGGAGGGGTGCACCAAAGTTGAGATGAAACAAGGGATAAAAGCACAAATGAGGCTGTGATGCACAGCCTCATTTGTGAATTTATGTTTTAAAAAAATCCCATACAAATAATGAAGAAAAACAAAAACATTTCAAATACATTAATAATGTAGTCATGTTTTTTTTTAACCGAAATGTTTTCTGTACTTCTGTTGTTATCAATCAAACGTATAGAGTATTGCAAGTCTGTGTTCTTTTATTTGCTTGTCATTGAGCCTGCATTCTTCACGCGGGATTCGTGATCAATGGTTTGTACATTCTTTATGTTCTTCATATTCATTATCAGCCACAAACAAGTACACACAAAAATAAATAAATAAATCAAACGCAAGCACACCTACCTTGGCCTTGGGCCATTTTCAGAGGCAGGTCCAAGTGAGGGTCTCCAGGTTATTAGAATGTCATTTAACTGCTTTTGGAAAAGGATCAGATTTCCATTTCCTCTTGACCTCACTCGTCTCTGCTTCCCCTGGGCTCCAAAGCAAATGAACAGGGTCGCCATGGTAAAACAGGCTCCGACCAACAGCTTTAGTGCCACAGGCGTCCTGGTGGCAGATTTGATCCAATCTACGTGGAGCCAAAAGTGCAATAAAAAGCGAATCATAGTGTGATTAGTTTTATGTCTGCCACCATAAAATAACAGCGGCTATTTTAGAATATTTTGCCTCTCACTGAAACATTGAGCAACAGCTGGAGAAAAGCTATGCCTCTTCATTTGAGATTTAGGTGAGAGAGAGTGTAAGATCAGTTAGTGGTAATAGGAAGTCTCCCGCCTTTCAGGTTTGTGTGAAATGGTCTTAGATTTTTAGCATCTTCTCATAGAACTTCAATTCACACAATGGTACCTTTTTCAAATGACTGTTGACAAACACGTAACCCTGTAAGGGATGGTGTCAGCACCAATCTGGAGACTCTGCACCAGGGAGGCCTCCCTCGGTTAAAATGATCCTGTTTTACAGCGAGGGCAAACTTGCTCTCTCTACCTACTGTTCTTGTTCTTAAATTGAATTTAACTCTGTAGAGGTAAATTCAGTCAAATTTTTTCTGTTTTTTTGTCAAATTCCTTGAGTGGACATGAGCTTTCAGCAAATAAAGAAGGAAGATGTAGTATGGAAAGACACACAGTGGAGAATGATGTATAAGAAAATAATTCTGACTTCACCCGAAATTGAAGCCCCAGAGGGAAGTTTAACAGTACGAGTATCACATATTATATTACATTATATTACTATGTAAGAATGGACACACATAAGTCGCCTGTGAGCTCCGTTCAAGAACATGAATCAGTTCAGATTTTTCACTCAGGATTTTAGATAATGAACTCAGTCAAGAGAAGTCAAAGGTCAACTTTGGTTGTTTTAAATGTGCTACATAAATAAACTTGACTAGACTTGACTTGACAAATAAAAACAAATTAGGATGATCATGAAAATGTGTTTCTTATTTTCAGTCTTATGAAATAGGATATTTTACTGAGTACTGTGGGCAGGGAAGAAGCCTTGCTAAGAGTAAACATTAACATTTTGAATCATATCCATCCCGAGCAAATAGGAGTAAACGATTAAAACAAGAGGTATGTGTGGGCATGCAGCAAAAGATTGAGCAGAGCAGGCAGCTTAAATACGCTGCAATGATTTATGGGATATGTGTAGCAGTGAAAGGTGTGCGACACGTGAGTGTTTAAAGGCACAATGATGAATCCTCTCCAAAAAGGTTGTGTAGCAACAAACTCAAGCTGAGCTGCCTGCAGTCTCTCCCGGACTTGGCTTCCTTTAAGACCGAGTTGTTCTTTTACCGGAAGCACCAAAGAAAAATTACACAAGGAAAATATTAACTTAGGAAAAAATGTTAATCCCAACAGTTGATTTGTTATTCTGTTATTCTGTAAGTGGATGGATGGCTCATGCTCTGACACATGCAGGATTAACAAAAGGATAAGTTGTTGATTTTTTTTGTTTCCATTTATCACATAAGGACATTTTATCTTGTTGTTCTGGAGGGTGAATTTTCCATAAAGTCCACAGGAGTATCCAGTAACTGATTTGGTATGATTCAGTATGTTAAAAGTGGAAAAATTCAAGTTAAAGTTAAAAAGTTTAAATTTTTCCTGAGTCTACACACAAGACATCATAAAACTGTAGAATAATGACATTCGGAAAAAATGAATATGAAAGATATGAAATTGGTAAACACGATTATTTTTGAAATATATACTTTAAAACTACAGAATGTATCAAATTTAATCTATCAATTAGTCATAAGTCTTTTGTTACTTCTAGCTGTATATACAGTAAATTACAATGTGATAGGAAGTACAAGTTTGAGCTTTAAAAATGCCTGGAATCTGTCATTCCCTAAACGCTGTACGCTGTAAACTAAATTTGACACACACTACTCTCTGTCATCGTACAAACCTTTTTTTCTAGCTTCCATATTATGTCTTAATATATAAACGTTAAAAGAGGATATACTTTGTTTTCCACTTGAATAAATCTCTATTTTACTGTCTCAAAGCTGGAGTTAACTGATCTCTGTCTCTCCAAAGCTCCAAAAGCAGACATCAGCTGTCAACACACCCGCTGTCTCACAGATGATTGACATGTTGCTCCATGTCCCTTTAATCATCATTCCAACACTTGAAAGATTCATAACCTCTGGATACTTTGTCAAGACTCTGCATACTGCTCATTATACCTGGAACACATCCTCTGGATGGTATGAAACACATCAGAAATGCAATGAAGCCCCCATTTAGGGTCCCAGTTTCCCAGAGAAAGTGTAAAAAATATAAATAAATAAATTATCCAAGAAATCAAAAGTTTTCTTTTTTTTTGTAATGCTAACAAAAGAAACATGAAGCGTATTCCCAGTGTCTCAAAGACCCCGAATGGTGATCTGGTGTTGGAACTTTGTCTTCTTTTCTTTTTCACAAGCCTTTAAGAGATCCAAACAGTGTTGTGCGCGTGTGTGTGCATGCGTGCATGTGTGTGGACATGGTCACATCTTAAGCTGGTGTCATTATCTCCTCCTGTGTTGCCTGGCTCGAGATTTCATGATCATTAAATTACATAAAATGGAAAACTGAAACAGTTAAACTTCATGTCTACTTTACTGTTTCACCAATCTTTTTATATCCATCCATCCATCCACCGTTGTCTATACCTGGTTCTGCGTATTCAGGGTCACAGGGGTCTGCTGGAGCCTATATCCCAGCGCTCTGTGAGTGTATCTTTTTATAATATTTCCTAGTTATTTATACATACAGACCAATGTATCTATGTAAAATACATGTTGGCATGAGGATCCTACTTTATACACTAATACATACATTTTAATGTGTATGGGGATCAAGCTGCAGGTCATGCTGCAGGTTATCAATCCTGTTAACGGCTGCTCAGCTTTGGAATCATGACAGCAACAGATTTACACATCACAGATGAGACACTGAAGTCTAAGCAAAACAGAAATATATAATTGTTTCTTAAGTTTTTCATGCCACCGACAACAATACCATTAACCTCTCAGCCAAACATGATTAATTCAACCAATCATTAAGTTAAAAGTTTCAAAATTATTAGGAAATTAGCTGTGTCCTCTGCTACAAACTCACATAATTTGGAAATTAAACCACTTCTCAAACATACATGCATACATATGGTAAAAAAAAAAAAGAGCAGCAAACTCAATTAAAACTTCTAAGACAAAAGTTGAATAAAATGGGCAGTACCACATTCACGCACACCCTCATATTAGCCTTCTACATCCCAGCTTCATGTGGCATGGTGGGGAATTAAAGACGGTGAGTCTCTTCTCCCTTTAATTAATAACCGTCTCTGTTATTATCAAAGCCACACACTCGTCTTTAACAGGGTGGGGGGAGGAAGTGCTTCCTCAATATTTCATGAAAAACCCGGAGAAGGTGGTGAAGGAGAAGTTTGACAAGACCGAAGTACAAGACATAGGATGTTAATAACCATCTGTTTGGCTTTGGTGAGGGAACAGAACCTGAAGTTGTACATATGTATTGAACACGTGCAAGAACATATAGTGTGTGAGCACTTTGTTTGCATGTGTGTTTGAGTGTGTGCTGGAGCTGGGGGTTATTGGGACTCTAGTTTAATAACAGCCTTGATACTGTTCTCACAGAGGCCTCTGAAGTTGCTTCCACTCCATCAAGTCAGTGTGTGGTTGCCTGGCAACCAAGGGTCCGGTGTTCCCGAGCGGCGTTGTTTGTTCCCTGCGAATGATCTGCCAGAGAGAGGGAAGATGGGCGGAGGTGAGGATGAGTGTAGGAAAGACACAAATTGGTAAATGGAAGACGCAGCCTCGGGGGGCCCCGAATCAATGCCTGAGCAAACAAGCACCGTCTGTCTCTCTCTGCCAGCCGCCATCTTTCTCTCTGCTGGAAGGCTCTCCCGTTTCACACTGTTGTCTTACTCTTCCTGACCCTCTGTCTATCAACTGGTCTTTTATTCAGTTCTGGCTATTTCACTCGATCAACTAATTAAAGACATTTTCTAATTTGAAAGTTTTTCTTAAACAAATTCATCTCAAAATCTCGATGCCTGTACACATCCAGAAACTCATAAAAAATGAAAATAAAGGAGAGAGAATTGCAAATGTAGTGCAGATACGAGGTAGCTGACTGCTGATCAGTCCTGAGCTCCATTCAAAGTGAATTGCACTGTTTAGTGGTTTAACTCGTGACTTGGAGCTAAAGCCTTTATTCATATCCGAAACTTTTTTTAAAACTCCTGAATTTCATTAAGTTTGGTTCTTTGTCTATTTCTCTTAAAAGAAGAAAGATAACTTCTGCCCCGATAGTAAGGGTTTAAGAGAGAATTATGGTCATATGATGACCTGGCTTTTATTATGTTGGTTCAGCAGTCAGTTCATTTTTATGAACCAAATGTTTTTTTCCCCTTCTCAAAGCATTGATCAAATTCCAAACTGAAGCACACATATATATTTTTTCCCAATATGAGAAGGTTATGATTTGCACAAAGACATCAGTGATACATCAGGGTTAGTTTACGAGCTGCTGGTTGAGCCGTGAACCCAAGAGGATAGGCTTCATCTTGATAGGACCTGAAATGGGTATGAGCTAGCATCAATATAAAAAAACTAATGACAACTGTGCCTTTTAATAAACACTGTTAAACAATCCACCCTCCCCTTGTCTCACTAACTTTCTTCCTCTCACCAAAGCGGTACAAAGAGATCAAACGGTAAAATGACAGGTATTTAAAATGTACGTGACATGTTGCAACAGCGACTCTAGGGTGTGTTCTTTATTTAATAAGGGTTTTTATGAACGATGAAACTGCTAAACATGTTAACAGGCTGCTTTTTAATCACAAGTAGGAACAGCATTTAAACAACAAAGCGGTGGTCACACTTGCTGATCATCAGTTAATAAAGTGCATTTGATTAGCGGCACCCTCGCAGCTTAATAACTTCTTCTTAATGAATGTGGAAACAGTAGAAGTGTTAGTTTTCACACCCTGATTATTTCATTTACTTCATTTCAGAAACATGTAAAGACCAAATTGTGTTTACTGTGTCCTGATCTGTAAAACCCTTAGAAATGGAAGCGAGTGTATTTCCATGTTTTCCATGGAAATACACTGGTTTGGTTTCTTAGCTGCTGCATTGTTGTTGAATGTGGCTCAGAGTTAAACTTTTACTTTAACAACCTGCATTTAATGCTGACGGTGAGATTCATTTATGATCAATACATATTTGTAACTTTAAACAGCATAAAGGATCTTTTTCTATTTTTTAGCTCAATGGTTCCCCTCTAGGCAGCGAAGTGAACTTGTTTTTACAACACTATTCCAGATTCACTCTTGTTTTGTCTCTTTCTCCCATTTTAACTGTCATCTTTGCTTTTTTTTAACCTCCTTCTTGCCTCTGTCCTCATGTCTGCTGTAACTGTGTGGGCTATAGGCATAGTGCAGAAGAGCAATAGCAAACCAGGACGGGAGTCAAAAGTTACTTCAGTTGGTTTTTGGCATTATTAGAGACAGGAGGCCGGAGAAAGCTAGATGACATGCCCTAAAGATCAAATATTACTTCAGACGAAACTGAAACTCAAGTGCTACACACACACACAAGGATTAGAGTGGCTTTTTGTGGTGTACAGACTTCTGTGCAAGAAAGAAAACACAATCAACCTGATGGTACTTATGCAAATATATATACTGTATATATGTACAGTCAGATGAGCTCACATCCTTGCATTCGAACCTCATGTGGCATGACAATGCAACGAGATGTCTTTTTTATGAGCAATATTTTTCATACCGTGTGCAACATGAGAAATAAAGTTGGGCTCTGCCGACTTTCACAAGCCGAATCAAAATAACTGTGGCTCGACCCGGCCCATACCACAGGCCAGCACACGACAGCAGCAATCAACACAGATTCATATTCTGCGAGTCAGAATGTGGAAAATGTAAAGTCTTGCTTTTCGCTTTGAGGTTGGTGGAAGTTTTATGACATCACTGCATGTCTTCACGACTTTGCAAATCCTCAAAGTTACTTCGCAGCAAGCTGTCATTTGGGTAAATGTTATGAAAGCATTGAAATCAATGAAGCACTCGTTTTTTGTCAAGACAGTAAGTTAATGGATCCTGACAGATTTTGGTATGCAGTAGTTGAGACAAAATCAATTGGCTAAAGTTGCTCCCAATGGAGTAAGCTTCAAAGGAAAGGGACCGGTGAAGCGTGAGAGTCTACCTGGCCTTTCTGCTTCAGTTCAGCTTACATTATCACCGAGATGTAACCAGCAAGAAGGTGGAGTGAGAACACACACACACACCTAAACACACGCATGCACACGCACACACTGAGCCCCTCAAAGGACACAATGTACTCAGCACCTTCTCTTGTTCTTCTCCTTCTTTTTCACCCTTTCCCCCTTCCTTAACCTAATTATATCTGTCCTTCTTTCTCCTCCTCCCTTGCGCAGCAGAGCTGGCGTTCTCACTGCCACTAATGACACGGTGTGATCGCAGCGCTCCCCCAGCCAGCGAGCCGGGGTCACATATGTTCTATATCATCTCCTGAACACTTCCATATGGAAGCAGTGCCACCCATGCCAGGACCTGACACAAGCAAAGGGCCGATGCGAGAAGAGGAGCGGAAAACCGAGATGGAAGTGCAGGGGGACTGGCGGAAATAGTTGAGAGACAGAGAATAAACAAGAAGAAAAACACGGTTAGAAGGATGGACCGAGCGAAGAAAAAAAAAAGGGAATTGTGAGGATATAAACAAAGTGGGGCTGACAAAAAAAAAAGAGCAAAAGGGAGAGAATCCGCCAATTAAAACTAAAACAGGGAGAGTGAGAGTAGGACGGAAAAGGAATGCATACCAAGTCTAGTAATTTCTCCGTCTGGCTGGTGGCTGAGATCGACAGAAGCAGACATAAACAGGAACGCATTCGACAAACCTCCATCTAAAGGGGTTGGTAATAAAGGTTTTTTTTTCATTCATTTTTATTACATGTGCATTTACCGTAATGTGAGAAAAAGAGAGAACAACCACTCTCAACCCCAAAGCATGCAGAACTATCCTCGGTAGGAAAAATGTTAAATAATCCTCATGACGTTATCAGTCTCACTTCATTGTGGAGGAATTTACAACTTTGGTTTGTGGGAATTCTTTAATTCACAGCTCTGTCGAGGTCCTTGCCACAGCTTTTTAATAAATATCACCCCAGACACAACAACACAACATGCAGCACAGGGTCATTATTTCTTTAACAAAACGTAGCCCATAATGCAGAGAGAAACCGCGCATGCCCTGACTGCTTCCCCGGAAAGGTAGTGGCATCCAGGCGCCTAATAGATGGACTTGATTACTGTAAGGGTTATTCTGTTCCCTTATTACTTTTTTGTTATTACTTTACTATACGTTCATGTAATGTTTCCTTAAAACATACTGCTGTATGTATCGGCACCACAGAGGCAACTGAACAACTCCAACAGGTTGTCCCAAAGAAAAACTGTGCCCATCATCTGGACACATGTTGGCTTTTCCAACAATGTATAAACAATATAAACAATGTAAGACATCGGTTTAAGTGACTAAAGATAACAGCACTAACATGTTTCAGAGAGAGAAGATATGTTAAATATCAGTTGTTATTCAATACATCTTTTTAATTCACTTATTTCAAAATTATAAAGAAATGTGCTGTTTCACCAGAAATATATTCCAGTTGTAATAGTTGAGTATATTTATTTTAAAAACCTTGTCAGTAATCTATAAACTCAATAATTGTTCATTCATTTTTATCGTGGTAAAATGTACAATTAATAGTGTTATTGATTTGAGGATTAAAGAAATAGCTCAACCTCTCTTCTCTAAAAATGCAGGGTGCTCTGCCTTTGCACATTAGACAGGTGTCTTCTTTCCTGACTTTTGAATCTCTTCTTGGCCTTTGATACCTTATGAGTTGTTGACTTCGTGCTGTATTTTATTTTTATTTAATCTTTTTTATTGTATTTAATCTTATGGTATCAGATTTTTGATTTTTTTCTGTACAGCACTTTGGTCTACTGCAATTGTTGTAAAGTGTTTTTTTTTAATAAAGTTTGATCGGACTGTAATTGAATTACATTTAACTTTAAAATTGTGTTTTGAAACTTAATAATAATACTAAGCCATTTAGTTTCATCTTTTTTTTTGTCCTATGTCCCTTTTTCTTCACTTCATCCATTCACCGAGCCAACGCTATGAGCACAGAAAATAAATATTGATTTAAATAAATGATGCTCTTTTTTGTATAGCCGAGACAATGGAGACAAACAAACACTTGAGCACGCAGGATCCCTCGCCAGAACTAGCCATCATTTCCTAAGTCCACGAGTCAGGGAAGAGTGGAGGAAAGACTAGACAGAGAAGACAAACAAGTCGGTTGCCATGCAGATGTGAGGCGAGGCTTTGAGAACGTTTCTTTGTTACTAATCAGCCCATCACCTTGACAACACCCAGCCTTTTAACTCTGGAACTTACACATGCATTGGATATATCAACGAGTGTTACAAGTTGTAGGTGTGACAGACCTGTTAATGCACATGTGTGATGAATCTAGTCAAACAAGAAAATCCAAGCACACAAACATGCTATAACAGATAAATAAAAACAGTGAGTCTTTGTTCAGTTCTTGTTATTGCAACAGAGTGAACTACCGCTCCTCTGGGGGTAACATATGGTATAGAGTACTTTAGGGGGCCAGAACAGCTTGTGAATATGTGCATATGTTACTGGTGTCATGCAGCTCTTTACATTCAGAGTGCACACAAAGAGTAAAGGGATACCCAAATCAACAAAATTAAGTGTACACATTTATTCACAGTAAGGTTATTGCTTCCAATCCAACCTCCATTTACACGTTATTTTGACTGCATTCAATTATTTTATGATTCCTTTGATATAGATTTGTTTTGATCTGTCCACTGATTCCTGAAACACAAGCAATCCACAGTGTTTTCCAACTAGCTCGCAGTGCACTTGTTTCAATGCCTTTGAAGGACATTTATGGCTAAATCGCTCAACTTTGTTGTTGTACAATTTACTGAAAAATGACACTGAATGAAAACAGTAAAGATAGAGGCAGTTATGAGACAAAAAACTAAACTGGAAACCCTTAATAAATGGCTAGTGGGTCGTGATATGAGCAATACTTCTCTTTTTAAATAAAAATTACATTACACATTACAGTGTCATTACAATCTCTGATAAATATATGGAATCAACAATCCTGCAGAATGGTCACTTAGATGACAGATTTTGTAGAAAATTATTGAAAATTATCATAGTTATGACACAAATCATTCAATTTAAATGTTGACCATTCAGAATGAAAAAAAAGCAACAACAACAAATTAATGAAAATAAAGTAAAATTGATGATAATATTTCATTGCAAAATGCAAGGTAATTTTATATTTTGCTTGTCAAGAATAGATGATTCTACTTGATCTGTAGCAACTGTCTTTAAATATGCTGTGGTCAGGCCACTGTTAAGAAATCAAGTCTTGATTCAACAATACTCTCCAATTTCAGACTAGTTTTCTCATTTATCTTTCTTATCCAAGGTTTTAGAAAAAATAGTTCTCATCCAGTTGCTCTCTTTTCTGGAAAATAATCATATTTTTGAGAAATTCCAGTCAGGATTTAGAACCAGACACAGCACTGAATCTGCTCTGCTGAAGGTCCAGACTGACATCCTGCCATCCCTCGAGGCTAAAAAAACAGTTCTGCTAGTGATGCTGGACCTCATTGCTGCATTTGACACTGTGGACCACTCAGTCCTCCTAAGAAGGCCGTTCATGCTTTTATCAGCTCTCAGCTTGACTACTGTAATGCTCTACCTTGGGGTCAACAAAACGTTTCTAAATCGCTTACAGCATGTCCAGAACGCTGCTGCTCGTCTGTTAACTAACACCTGGAGACATGAGCACATCATACCCTTGCTGCATTCTCTTCACCGGTTCCCAGTGGAGTTTGAATCCATTTTAAACTTTTATTGTTTGTTTTTAGTGCTCTTAATGGCTTTGCCCCATCTTATTTATGTGAGATTTTAACTTTTTATTGACCTAGCAGAGGCTTGCTGGCCAACATCTGTTAGAGATTCCACATACTAGATCAAAGAATTGGGGGGACCATCTTTTGGTCCAAGACTCTGGAACACACTCCCACCAGAGTTATGTACTCTCAGCAGCCTGACTCAGTTCATGTCAAAACTGAAGACTTGTCTATTTAGGATGGCATTTGACACCTAATAGCAATTTGGGATTTTATTGGGGTTTTTACTAGTAATTTTTCAGTTTTGTGTGTAATTATTACTGTTTGTTTTAGTATCTATTTGTTCTTAAACTTCTATGAAGCACTTTGGGTAACCTTGGTTGTTAAAACCTGCTATACAAATAAAGATTGATTGATTGATAAAAAAAGAAGAACCCCTCCCCCCCAAAAATCTATTGTACTTTTTAATAATTTTTACGTAGCCAGACAACCGAAGTGGGTAATTAAATATAGAATATTACACAGCCAACTAAACAACCTTTCAGAGTAGGGTGTTTTTTTCTCCAGGGGTTGTGGAATGCTACATTTATAAATGGTTCGTATTTATATATGGTGTTTTTAGCTTTGCTTTGAAAATGCATGGATATAGATATATTATTCACTCTCACTTTATTATATTCAATATTCAAACCTGCAGTCGTAACATTTTGACCATTGACAGGTAACATTCTGCTTGGAAACACTTGCATTCTGGTGTCCACATGAACATTATCTTGTTACTTGTCACCAACCTAAAACTGTTTGCAGACCAGTACCATGTGTACACATAATGCCCCTGCAGAAGCAGGCAGGACCTCCTCCAGCAGGTCAGCAGTGGCAGCACTGCTCAAAGTGCACAAACTACTCAAAGAACATAACAAAGAGTCTGGCGTTCATTTTGATATCAAACTCTTCAGAAGGATATTAGATGGGACCTGATGTCATCTGTGGGAAGCAATCCCAATCCACAGAGACCCCAGCCCACAAAGGATCCATTGCTGACATCCTGGCACCAGACACTTCAGGCCACCCTCAGATTTTCTGTCTCAAGACCCAGAGTGGTCAGACCTTTTTTGGGTGCACACATAGAATGTGGTCAAAATTAAGTGGATGTTCCCAGTCAAGGGGTCGGCAACCCAAAATGTTGAAAGAGCCATATTGGACCAAAAACACAAAAAACAAATACTTTATGTCTGGAGCCGCAAAAAATGAAAAGTCTTGTATAAGCTTTAGAATGAAGGCAAATGGCGAAAGGCGAAATGTTGAGAAAAAAGTCAAAATTTCGAAAAAAAAAAAAAAAGTCGAAATGTTGAGAAAAAAGTTGAAATGTTGAGAAAAAAGTTGAAATGTCGAGAAAAAAGTCAAAATTTTGAGAAAAAAGTCGAAATGTCGAGAAAAAAAGTCAAAATTTTGAGAAAAAAGTTGAAATGTCGAGATTAAAAAGGAAGAAAAAAGAGAAAAAAATTTAAAAAAGAAGAAAAAAAGAAGGAAAAAATGAAAAAAGAAAAAAGAAGAAAAAAAGAGAAAAAAAGGAAAAAAGAGAAAAAAAGAGAAAAAAGAAGGAAAAAAAGAAAAAAAAAAGGTCAAACATTTTTGAAAAAGCTCCAAGGAGCCACTAGGGCGGCGCTAAAGAGCCGCATGTTGCTCTTTCTAGAGCCGTGGGTTGCTGACCCCTGTCCCAGTCATACACTGTCCTCAGCTGTATCTAAAGTATCTAAACTCTCAAATATTGTGACTTGTCAGTTTTCTTGCCCTGTAGACAACCTGTAAAAGGAATTTGAATGTAATCCAATAATGTCTGATACCTACTTATCTGTGACGAACTGTAGAAAGTGACCATAGAGAGATGTGATCCTCCCTGCGCTGCACAGTGAAGACATCACCGTTTTACAGTGTGAACAGTGAGAGATTGTCATTTCACACCTATAAGGTGAATTATGGATAGTGGAACAACAACAAATGTAGTGTCCTTGATTAAAATCATTTTCCGCATTATTTTCCATTATTTAGTTGTTCATTTGTGGTGAGAGTAAACCTGGGACACCCGTCTCCTAATCAGGGACCGTATTGGACCATGTCTGTGTTTGTGTCTGTCCTTGTATGTGAGGCAGCCAAACACATGGTACTGACACACACACACATGCACGTGCGCACACACACACGCACACAAACAAACAAGCCCAGCATGGTGTGCAGATGTACTGAATTTAAAGCGGGCCAACAGACAAATACCAACACGTGTCATGTCTGTCTCGTACACTTCTAATTTCGAACACTTTCTCACACGTAACTTTGTGAAGGAGGATGATGGTCCGACAGTGAATAGGTGGACATATGACACGAGGAAGACTCATTTGCAAGCATACCTGTCCTTGAATCCTCTGCTCCTTCACCACAAGTTTCCATGGAAACCCAGGGAAAGCAGGGAGTTGTGTGAAAGTGAGTTTGTGTGTGTGTGTGCGTACTAGCACATGAAAAAGAGAGAGAATAAGAGAATTTTCAGGTAAGCAGGTCCTCACACCTTACAGACCTGGGTTCATTTCTAACACCTGGCTGTTCCCATTAAAATCTAAACTCAGGGTGATTATTAACGATAGAGGAAAGCTGGAGGGAAACAGCTCAGAACAATCTGTGTAGAAATCAGGTTAGAATGATTTGAGAAAAAGTGACTCTTCCATGATGAAGTGTGATATGAAAAGTCGCTGCTTTGCCAACTGTAAACGTTACTTGGAAAGAGCTCACGTGAACCATGCTGACAGCTTGCCCTTGACACTAAAGCCAACATTTAAGCACATATGAGAACTAGGCTCATTCTGGCCAGGTCCACAGCCACCGCAATGCCAATGATGTATTTACGAGTGGCAGACAAAGAAGTCCCGGTGAATTTTTAATGGTAGTTCTATTTGAAATTTTGAAGAAGCTCTAATTGAGTCATGATTTTTTAATGGGGTCTGTGGAAGCTTCCAGAATTGCTGATTGTTTCTCCTATAAAGAGCAAACAGCACATCAGCAGAGGGAAAAGAAGAAACTGGGCCATGACACAAACTAATTTCCTATGTTTTCTCCCCACGCTCTACACAATATTTAAGAAGGCAATATCCTGTCTTGATGTTATTTCATGCAACTTGGTTGTGAAAGTCTACTCTTTTGGAAAGCTTTAGCCCCCTCACTTAGAACTATTGATATAACTTCAGCAAGTCCAAACTTGACTTCACATCTGGAATCACAACAAAACCCCTGAGCCCTCGGATTCAGGTGCAGTACTATCTCTTTATTTAGCTGACAATTAGATTCACACATTACAAGACGATTATTATTTCCTTATCCAGAACAGTCATGAAGAAATTCTCTTGGATAAAAACTTAAAACTTAAAGAAAAGTGACACAACCACTGTGGTTCCAAAATGAACCTTGAAAGAATTCAACCACCTGTCGTTACATCCATCAATCCACATGAAATACGCAACACGTGTTAACTTTTCTAAAACGTATCTTTAACTCTCTTTTTGAAAAACGTACATGGAACTCAATAATATTTTTATGCAATATTTATGTCGATATCCTCATTTTCATATATTAAATGGTTTTTATTCTTTTTCTTTGTGTTGCCTTTTACATCTCTTTTTGTAGCTGTTTTATTAAAATTCCATTATAATTTACACTGAGAAGTTATAAGATGGTCAAGCTGATCAATGAATATATTTTTATTTTCAAAATGCCAAAGTTAGAACAATCTGCTTTTTTATCTGGGTACTTTTATTGCATAATATAACCTTTCAATAGATTTTTTTTCTTTACTTGTGCTTTATTTATTTATTTCCTGGTTCATTTCATTCTTCATAGGCTCTCTGAAATTTAGAATTGTCACCAAACTGTGTTACTATAATATTCATTTATAATCTGTACTGCTGCACTACTTACTTTCCAGGTACAACAAATGCAGTGTGGTGTGAAGCTGGATGGATATGACATCGAAGGGGCGGCTGGATAATTCAACCTTGATCCGAGTCTGGGATGTCACAAAAATATCAACAGCTTACTCAGTGACAGTTTTTTCAGAGCAACGTGGCTGCAAACAAAAGCCTTATTCATGCAACTTCATTTCCCTTCTCTAAAGTTTTGATGTATGAAACATACTAAGGCAGAATTATATAACATCTCATTCTTTCTCTGTAATTTCTCTGAAATGACTGTGTGAATTGGCAATGTGGTAAGGCCTAACAGGCATGCAAGGACACCTGGAAACTGTGCAAGGAATGAACCCCCTCTAAAACCTGGAAGGCGAGGGGTTTGGCACGCAGGTCAGAATGCCTAACCAAGTGCCAAACACAGAAAAGATGCTGCAGGATCTCAACAACAGCCAAAGAGGCAGACTGGCCATATTATGAACTTTGTGGGTCACCATCGATTCAGCGAGACCTAGAGCCATTCTTACCAACTTAGAGGAGCCAGCACCTGCTGAACCAGCCTACTGTATATCACCCTGCTACAGATGCAGTAAACGCCTGGAGTGAAAGGAAAACTGAGGTCAGTAATGTTATGTCTCACACGAAACAAGCAGGTAGGAACTTTTTTTTTTTGCATTTATTTAGCATCAACAGTCAGTAAACTGGGACACATTGAGGGCGTTTTGCTGACTGTGGTGGAGAAGTACAGGAACGGGACGGTCTTCAGATTGTTGAACGCCGTAATGCTTGGAGAACACACGCTGTGGAGGGAATTCTGCGCCTTTATGGGATCACTGTGAATGCACAGCTGGAGAGGGAAGTTGCAATGAAAAGTCCACCTTTATACAGCACCAAAATTTATGTGTGAAAGTGGTTAAAGTAGCAGGGTTCTGTGGTGTTAGAGGTTTTCAGTGTTTAATTTGAGAACCAAGTGTGTGTTTTCTAACAAAGGAGATTTTGATCATTTTTCATGATACAGTATGTCCTCTTACAATAGTTGAATATGCTTAAGAATGGGTAAGGCAATGCAAGATTATCTCCAGCAACCAAAAGCCTGGTTTAAATGTGCAGAATGATTTAACAGGTGACATTTAATGCTCCTGTTTTTTAAAGTGACCATTTGCTTGATTGCCTTTAAGGTAACAGGGGGAAGACTTTAAGAGCCAGGCCTTAGCTCTGCTCCAGCTAGCAGCAATAAATCACGAGCCGGTAACGTCAGGCTCCAGCTATTGCTTTGTGGATGAGGTTCAGGTGTCCATCCGTAACCATCTCTTTCCCACACTTAATTTATATTACAGGTGTAAAGCAGTCTCTGCTCAGCTTAAGGTCTCCTCCAAAACCCTCAGGGCCACAGTTCTCCTTGGCTTGCAATAATTTATGAACGGCATTGCCAGGTTTAATGAGGCAGGAGTGTCAAGTTTGTGATACCTTTATCTATTCTGGACACGGACTCCGACTGTCTAAAATATAGATCAAAGGCCGTGAATGGGGTGTAGATTGAGAATGTAATGAAGAAAAGATGAATTCATGAACGTGTTTGTTCAAGAATCAAATCTTGGTAAATATTTTATCGTGCAAAAATAAATAAAGTGCCTGTGAATGAAGATAAAAGATTTTGGTGAAGTTATGTTTTAGAAAATAAGCGATGAAGCAAGCGAGGTGTTCGTTAGAGCAGGGGAGAAGCACTGGCCGTCTATCAGCACTGTGAGAAGACAAGCATCCTGACAGGACTGAGATCTCTCCTCTCTGCTACTCAATGTCACACTATCCCTCTTCAGTCCCTGGCACATTTTCTTTTTCTTTCTGTCTCATATCTTTCGTTTTCTCAAGTGTCCTTTCTTTCTTTGTTGAGCTGGGCTGTGCATGTCTCTTTTTCTGCATCTGCAGAACATACAGTATATCCAAAGGAAACCCACATGAGAAAAAGTACACTGTATGATCAGTCTATGATGTGAGCAGAGGCCACACATCATGCAGCTCTTGTATATTTGTCGTCCTGCGATACAGAAGGGCAAAACCTTCACACTGCTTAAGGCTCTCCATCATCCTCCACCCTGACTCCACACACAGTAGCATTTCTCTTTCAACTTCCCGGAGGTCAGCCGGAAAGAGTGAGCCATCTCACCGTGTTCTGGCTTCTCTTGCTGCACGCCAACAGCCTGGATCTGCAGGGCTGATCTGCAAAAGGATGGAAAAGGCTGGCATTTCTGCATGACCATACACAGAGTCAACAAATGGACAACAAACAGCCAGGTGTCATCGGTCGTGGGTTAAAGCGATGGCAGGGCAGCGAGTGCAGGTTGGTTGTGCAACATGAAGAGGTAGTTCAAAGGCCCCAACTGCTTATGCAACAGACATTTTTCACAGAACCTCTCTGCTGTCTGTCATTGTGCCATACAGGCGGCGCACACTGCTGCAGGGATATATTCACTTTTAGAAGATGGCTGTGCGCTGTGGCAGTTTTTACTGTGATACTTTGCAGGTGTGAGATCCTTTTAATCATCTGCAATCATGGAACATTCACATAAAACACAGTGCCGTTATAAATATTCCCTGCTGTGAAAATCCAGCTCTTAACCTTGTTAACCCCACATGGCGCCTTTAAGGGCTGGAAGATATATCTTCAATAAGAGTCTGACACTGGTTGTGAAACTCATAAAACACAATCTAGATTTTGTGTAAGTGGACAGTTTTTCTATTTCTTATTACTGAAACTAGGGATTTTATTCTTAATAAATAATTGATTGTTTGCAGTTTATTTCCTCTTTAAACATAGAAGAAAACACAGGTTTCTGCTATGGAATGAAAAACAATATTTTCCAACAAACTGTATTAGATGGTTGTATGGTTTAGATACCTTATGAAGACTCAGGCTAATGCTGAACTACAGCCATTTCTCAATACCAAGTTTGCCAAATTTGAACTTAAATCGGCCAACCTGGTAGTTAATTCTCAGACCGACTCTTGAATGAAAACTATTTTTGATAAATTCGCCACAGAGTTGAACGAAGAAGCAGTACAATTCTCACGGGAAATTATCTGAAATGACAACTCCACTGTTACAAAACCGATGTAACATTTTGAGGTTGTAACTTTGGTCACAATTGAGAGTTTCCTCCTGCAACATTATTCTGCTCCTTGATTTGAAATCCATTGTGGTATAGTACTCTGCTAGCAGACGAAAGTCTACAAAGTCTCTGATGAATGCATCGTTGATAAAAATGAGCAGCGCAAGAGCACATCCACGGATTTCAGCCGTACTTGATTGGATGCAGACTGAAGATTGGAACGGATCTTCGGGCTGAGAGGCATCGGTAGCCACTTACGCTGCTCACAAGTGGCAGGACTCCAACACTAAAACCAAAGTGGTGAAGTCTATTGGTGGCATTTTAACGCTTTTAGAAAATAACAAAGAGCCCTAAAGAGGCCATTTCATTGGGTATGTAGGTCCCATACCTCTGGTGCCAGACAGGAGATGAATTTGTATTAACTCAGGGGGGATATTTCACTCTCTTTCTGAGTTTTCAAAAAAGCTGTCTCTGTTGCAACGCCATCATTTACTTTAAGTGTTTTATGGCCTGGCTTCTGCTAGGATTGCATTATCTCATCCTAAATGTGAGCACCGGAAATTCTTTTTTTAATACTTTGATTGTGTCATTCTTTTTTGTTTTCTCCTCTTGTTTACTTTCATTTTCACTTAACTGATTGATAAGGTTAGGCATCAAAACCACCCGGGTGGCGGAGGGCACTAAAAACTACACGATTAATTGGTTAGCCTTAAAATAATTGTTCTCACAATGGCAGCTGCATCCCAAACGTATCATCTCTCTGGCTTAATGAGGGTGCATGTGAGAAAGCTCTCAGTTGAAAACATTCCTTTAAGTCATATTTGGTGAGCTGAGGTTCAGGAAGTAGAACAGTCATCTCGCAATGAGAAAGTCAGAGGTATGATTACTGCCCTCGTAGTCCACATATAGAAGTGTCCTTGGGCAAGACGCTGAACCACACATTCCTCAGATGCATTCATCAGTGTGTCATTGTGTGTATGAAAGAGAAAAACAAAGAAAACTGAAAGTAAATCTGTCTAGCTCGCTGTCGACTAAGAGGGTGCTGTAAGAATGTGTGTGAATGGGTAAATGTGGATTGTAGAGTGAAGCTCTTTGAATGGTTAACAAGACGAAAAGAACGGTATGAATAAGTCCATTTAAAATTTGTATGAGATAAAAAGTATGAGACTGCAGCTGGAAAGTAAGCAGCCACTGCCGTGGGTGAGCGTAATCGTTTCGAAAGTGCAACAAAACAAAAAACAAAACAGAGATTCAGATGAACTAACCTCCTCAGCTGTTGGTGTGGATGGGAATTGTTAGAGTAGGATGATGGGAACATGCTTTATCTGACATTACTATTATTTATTATTCACATAACATTGATTTTTTTATTCCTCATTATTCTATTATGCAAGTCTAATTATGCAATTAGACTTGTTATACATCACGAATGGGTGAAGAAGGCAAGGCAAGGCAAGGCAAGGCAAGTTTATTTGTATATCACATTTCAGCAACAAGGCATTTGGGTTCTTTACATAATAAAAATATGAAAAGTGAACAGGAGAAAAAAAAAAGTTACATTGCAGTAGCAGAATAAAAAAAAGTTAGACTTAAGCTAGAGTTGCAAATTGGTACTGAAACGAACATTGTTTAAATCTCAATTCTGAATGGTTGAAGTAATTCAGTAAAGAAGAAGCGCCATGGGTGGAGCCATGTCATCTATCTTTTTTCAATGAAAATGAAATCCAGATCATTTGCTGTCCATATCTTTGAGTTTATATGTGGACTGTCAAAGTGAGTTAATGCAAATTGTGTTAAATGCATCTATTTTTTTTTTTTACCATGAGATTAACATTCCCATATTTCAGGAAATAAGGCCTTCAGTTTAACCTGTACATTGGAGCAAGAAGGGATGCAGCTGTAATAGACTGTTAAATACACATTGGTTTTCTGACAAGAGATTTTGAACCAACTTTGTCCCATAGACTGTAAATCACAACAAAAATAAAGATTAGATACACGCCGGAGGACTTGCAGAGCTGCTGGTGGATGTTTAAAGCAGAATATTCTGCTTCATGTGTTGTGTCCAACTATATTATGTCCGGGTTGAGCCTTATGTGTAACTAAGATTTGCAGTTCATCGACTGTCCACTAGAGGCGGCTCCAAAAGCATATACATTTCTATTGACCTCCGTGTTAAAATGTCCAACCATAGAGCAGAAAGAAACATATTTACAACCTAGTTCAAAAAACGTTCTTCAACGGATTGATTTGCCATCCATGGCAACTCTGAGGAGAAGGGTTTTTTTTGTACCGCTTCCAGAGAATTAATATGAAGCAATAAATTAATTTTCTATTACGATTTATTGACAGTCAGCTAAGCCAATGGTTCGCCCCTTATCACTACCGCGTCAGATTTTTGATTTTGCCATCTAGTCAACATGAAGAAGGCGGGAGTCACAGATAACTTTGATTGGCGTACCATTGGCGCGTTCACGACGGCTTTTGGGGCAAGGGCTCAGTACAAAGAAAAAGAGGCTTCAGAATGGGTCCACAGAAACCACAAATATACCGCTGCTTTCAACTAATACTAGATTAGTATAAACTGCCAGTTAAGTGATGATGGCTAACTTTTTGCTGAGCCTGCTATACCACAGCCTAATATCATGAATAAATCTATTTCTTTATATAAATTAACCTGATTAAAAAATAAAATAAACACCCCTTATAGTTGTCATGGATGTGAAAATATATTTTAAAGGTAAACAGATCATTAGAAAAAAATATTTGTGCGAATAATTGCAATTAATTGTGAGATAACTATGAAAATCTTTTGATTAACTGATCTACTGATAGCCTTCCATGAATATGTTTTACCACTATTTCTCTGGGAAGATATTCAATCATCTTAAAAAATGGGTCAATCCTTGTCAAACCAACATTCAACTGAAGGGATGAGGAAATTGTTAAAACATTCAGTGTACGTGTATGCATTTAATAAAGTATTTTGGAATTGACCCCCATCCCTCTGGTACCTTCACTGGCATGCAAACACATATCGTGCTCCAAAAGACCATGGATAAGAGGTGTTTCCTGTCTATGTCAAAGATGACGGAATCCTCTGAAGTATTGCACGAGTGCATACAAATGGCCCTTTTCTACTAGTCCCGCTTCACCTCGGTTCTACCCGCCACGGCCCCGTCTTGCGCTTTTGCACTCGGGGCTGAGACGGGTAGAGCCGCTCCAAGCCGATACTATTTCTGTAACCATTCTAGCGAGGTTCTAACCGGGCTGAGCCGGGACTATTTCTGACGTCACCACCCTCCGCGCCACTGATTGGTCGGGGGCGGGGCCGTCAGATGTTTGAATCAGGAAGCGGGAGTCAGCGCGAGAGTGACCCGCGGCTCGCGGCGATTTTATTATACAGCACAAACGTTTGTTTGGTGATCCAACTCTGAGGTGCAGATGTTCATAAAGCTGGTGGCTGAGGAGAGAATTAAAAAAGCGATGTAGACGGGCTGTTTTACTCTCAGCCGCTCGCAGCTCCAGCTGATTTCTGATCAGCGCCGACATGAACAAAGCGGTTGCGCAATCGAGTACGTCACAGCAGCTTCACCCCAACCTGCGCACTTCTCCCCTGGCTGTGGAAAAACAAACGGGGACAAAACGGGTAGAGGCGTGACGAGCCGAGTCAGGCCGAGTAAGGACTAGTCCAAAAGGGCCAAAAGAGGCGGAAACAAGACTCTTATTTTTCTTGTGCCGGCTTCAAATTTGAAACACAGGTGACTCGGTGCTACCAACGTCTTTTGACACATGCTGTGAAGACTTACCTTCAAGAAGGAGTCCTGAATGATATTAAGAGTTTCAACTGACAGCTCTCTGGTTACGGTTACATTTACAACCCATGAGCCAGGTACCACAGTTTATGGGCCGTGCTTATAACTTCAGACTAATTAAGACATTTAGGACGTATCTGCTTAAGATTAATCCATGAAAGGAAATCATATAAATGTAGTTTTGATATGAATTTTCAAGGGTTTATTCAGAACTAAAAAAAGGAGCAACCCTGAGCTGCTCTTTGCCACCTCAGACAACACTGAATTGACAAAAAAGACCAAAGTGAGAAATTAAAAGCACTGGCATCAGTTCCCAAGGAATTTAACACAGCAATAAAGTACTCATCTGTGTATCGACGGGGTCATAAAAGATAAATAAATAAATAAATGCTGACATGTGCACATACACACACACACACACACACACACACACACACACACACACACACACACAGCTGCATTATCCTCAGCCAAAACATGAAAGACAGCCAGATTGATCAGTGGCTAAACGCTGAATCGAGACAATGTCTGATTAAACACAAAGAAAGATGGAGTCAGAATAACTAATGAGTACTGGCATTTTTCTGCAGTCAAAGCCGTTTCTTTACCTGCTCTCATGACGATGAGGCCAACATGTGATCTCTGCCACAGGACACACAGGCACTTTTCCCAGAATTCCCAGGGGCTCACACACCATCTGCATCATTATCTCTTCTCACCTCAGCTTTTCTGCCTCTTTTTCCTCTCACTAGGGCTCCCCTTCCTCAGCAAATAATTTGTCAAATCCTTCCTTAGAGAGATGCTTTATCACAACGAGAATACTACCTGCTTAACCCAAAGTGATGAAAATCACAGCCATACATGAGCAAGAGAACCTGAGTGGAGAGAGCCCAAATATAGCCTCCATGTCATCTTGTGTGACTTTAAAGATCAAGCTTTGTCTGGTTCTTGTGTTCTCATCTCTTTTAGGGTATATATCCAGAATAAGGCTTGGCTGTGCTTGAACTTACCATCATAGCTTCAAAGTTCTGAACGGGGAATGTGAGAACCGTTCCTGGCTGCCTCATCTGCTACGATCTCATCAGTCATAACATTGGCAGTCTTATTCAGGTAGGCTGCACGGTGCTTGTCAACTACAAATAAACCAGAAAAAGAGTCTTTGCCAAAGACTCAATCCATTTAAACAAGTGTGACAGGTAGCATGATAGGTAAAGTAATCATCTTATACCGTATTTTCTGGACTATACGCCGCACCTGTATATAAGCCGCACCCGCTCTATTTTAAAAAAAAACAATAAAAAAAGATATACAAGCCGCACCTGTATATAAGCCGCACCCGCTCTATTTTAAAAAAAAACAATAAAAAAAGATATACAAGCCGCACCTGTATATAAGCCGCATCCACTTTATTTAAAAAAAAAAGATATGCAAGCCGCAGATATTTATGTTGTTAGATTAGATATTTACTACATGTACAGAACGATTTTGAACTGTAAATGATGTACATGTTTGTATCTAAATAGATCTTTCCTAACAGTGTCTTTTAACACGGCAGCAACTTTGCTGATTAAAACTGGACTGAACCAAAAGAAAATAACCGGTATTTATTTATCTATTTATCTGTTTGAAATCTGCTTCTACCTACTTATATCTGCTAAAGAAGAAGTAGCGTATTCTTCTTTGCATTTATTTTGTCTTAGTTTTAATTCTAATTCCGGTTAGAGCGCCCCGAGTGGTGGAAGAAAAATCCACAGAATAGCCGCACCTTTGTATAAGCCGCATGCTTCAAAACCTAGGAAAAAAGTAGCGGCTTATAGTCCAGAAAATACGGTATGTTGATGATCAAGTCCTGCGTCATAAGAGAAGCAAGGAGAAAGGGTTTTTTGAGTTTTACTGCTTGTTGCAGGTTGTGAATGTGTGTCATCATGGTGAACGCTCTGCAGGCAGGATGACATGCACATAATGAGCCTGGTGAGATAAGATGTTGATAAATCCACAAAAGATGCTGGATGAAATGAAGAAATGAAAGCAGCACTTGGTCACAGAGGACACTGTCAGCACCTCTGCTCTCAGATGCTGCTTTGTTCAATAGCGATCAATATCCAGAGACAACTGCTCTCCCACAACCCACACACCCAGGAACCAGCCTAAAGTCTCTATCTCACTCTATCAACTCATTTGTCTCTTCCTTCCTGCCTCCTTGTCAAGGCTGTCATCGGATCACTGTCATTAATCTCTCTCTCTTTCTCTGCGGCTCATACAAACATCCAGTTTCATACTTACAACTGAACTGACACACCGGCCCACAGATATTATCTACGATTTAGCTTATCACAATAACAACCTTCATAAATACCATACAGGAATGTCAGATAGACTGTGAACACAGTTATTATTCAGACAGCATTCCACAGACTTGTTCACACCCTCAAAGTTGCTGATGCTGTTGATGTAGCAGAAGTATTGAGACTCTCATTTGCTCTGTTTTGGGCCAAAAAGAGTACGTTGATCCGTCTTCTTGCCCCATCAACAGCGTAACCTTCATCTACTCTTACTTTGAAAGGGAAAGGATTGGACACGTCACGGGGAAAACTATGTTCAGTTTGTTTGGAATTTGTGATCAATGAATAGTCAGATCTTGGCATCAACATGGTAGTAAGAAGCCAACAAAAACCCAACAATAAAACAGTTTGCTGTCATTATTTCCAGGAAGAGCGCAACAGTATTTTTTATACTGGGACACGACTCATTCTGTAAGAACACAGCGTTCATAGTGCACTGTTTTTGTGTTTACTCAAGTATGGTAAAATGTGGTGAAAAAATAAAATGTGCCATTTGGAACAAAGCTGATGAGTGTATTTACAAGTGTGTGTATATTTAACTAAGAACAAAACCAGCAGGGGCCAACAGAACACATTAACTTACGGCCAGGGCCGTAACAGTCGTGTTTTTATGAGGGTACTTACTTGAATAACTATACTCTGAGCTAACGCAATATAAATGAGATCATGATGGACATATCATTAGCAGACTTGTGCAGACATTGATGACAAGCTGGTGATGATCATGTGAATCAGAATCATCTACAACATGCAGGACCAGAACTGGCAGCTCTGCCGTCCGCCTGCATTTGGTGTCAACCTCAAAAATTCAGTAGTCGTCAAGCCTTGTTGCACAAACGACTGCATGTCAACGTTTACATAAGTTTGGTCAGACCACAGGATTGTTTATCTATAACCTTTTGAAAGCTAAAAGTGAAACATTGCTTATCTACAATCTCAACTTCAGACTGATTCTTTTCCACAAATTCAGCAGCTTTTCCCTCCGATAAGAAGTTTATAACCAAACTGCTTGCGTACAAACCTCTTGAGTTTTTGAGACTGTGGATGAAACAGGATGAGATGTATATGTTCGGCTCACTAGACTGTTTTTCTCCTGTCAAACCCCACCGACCGATCCAGCACACTCTCAACCCAGCACACAGTGTTTTGAAAACGTGTCAGCCACTCCTCCAAACTATGCCAATAACATCCTCTCTGCACATGTGTGTGTTTGAGTGGATCTGGGCTGAATTATCTTCCAGGCTTCACAGAACGAGCTCTCTGTATTCCTCTCTGTGTGGGACTGGATCAGAAATCTTGTTTACATGCGAGCGCGAGGCAGACTGGGGCCCACAACACAGACACCAGCGTCTCATCAAGATTTACCTACGGTTCCTGTCGCTCCCGTCGCTCTAAAGCAGCTGCAACTGCACCACAAAACCACACGACTGAACGCCAAGGACATTCTGTTTTTCTCACAGGCAAAAACACTGGTCCATATTGTTTGTCACTGCAATCGCCCGTAACGTGGACGTTGAGAGGGGTATTTTAGTATTTTAGTATTTTAATATTTGGCGGAAAGCCTTTCAGACCCTTGCTGTTTTAACAAATGACTCTTTGAACTTGTGAACTTGGAGCCTGGATTAACAACTGACCTGAGAGCAGCAGAGTCTGGGAAACTATGATTAACGTTGATGAAAGAACGTTCTTGTGTCTGTGTCTGCATGTTAAGTGAGCTGTGGAGGTTGAAGGAGACCTGTGCCCCTATCAAATGAGCAATTTCTAAGCTGAGAATGAAATATGGGTCATGAAAAATGCAACAAGGCGGCGCCCTGAAGTGGCTGCTCATTGTAAATTTGCACAACTTTGGACAAAGATTGCATGTACACACACAAGGCCCTTTCACACAGCCAGTTCGAGGCGGGAACGTTGCGCCTTTAAGCCGCCTCGCTGTTCTGTGTGAAAGTCACGGAGGCGGAATGGGGGGGCCAAGTGGCCCCACCAATAAGCCGGCAGCGGAGGTAGTCACAGAGCCGTCACAGAGACGAAACGGGGTCTGTGTGAATGACACAGCCGGCATGCCGCTGACATGACGGTCGGACTGACGCTGTCGTCACGCCTCTGATTGCGGAACGCCGGCATGCTGTGTGAATTTACAGACGGGAGCGGCGTTATGCCGGCGTTGTATGGTTCTGTGTGAACCAACAAAGGCGGCGTATTGGCAGGACTTCTTTACACCAATATTGCGGAATCTCTGTGTGAAAGGGGCTACAGTCAATGTGCACAAAACCATACACATGCAAGCTAAAGTTAAGGTATTGTCAACCACAGGGAACTGAGCAGAGAGGAAAACAGCTCCAGTAGGAATGCTTTGGAAAGCCAGCCAGTCATTACTGACATTATCCCCACGATATGCACAGTATAATTGGCTAAAACAGGCAGCACTGTGACTATAAATACTAGAGACTAAACAGCAGTAAACAAAGGGACAACCGCAACCAGTCACGTCTCAGATTGGACCTGAGTTCGCGACCACAAACCCAAACATCAGCAGCATCAACAAGTAAGTGTAAGTAAGTGTAGCATCAGTGACAGCAGCAGAAGCAAACTCAGCACTTGGGTGTCCATAATTAAACTTTGCTTAAAGTTATGTAGCTCTAGAGGAATGTTAGCTTTGTTGTGGTCATTGCTATTTAATGCATCACAACCGTGCGGTTGTTGTCCTCGTTTATCCCTATACTTCTGAGACATTCAGAATGACCACTGGATTGCAGACACATGAGACAAACTGGGTCACAGAAAGCAGCAGGATCATGTCATGCAGACTGCAGCTGCATAGTAAAGGTGTTTATCAAGCCTGTCAATTAACCTGATGTGACCAAAGCCGTACTCAGGATTCACGTGTGGTAGGGCTGGGCAATATATCGAGATTTTAATATATATCAATATATTTTCAAACACGATATGGTACGAGACAATATCGTTTATATCGATTTTTAATTTTTTTTTTTTTTTTTTTTTTTTTTACTTTTTTTTTTTTACGATTTTGATATAGCTTATTTTGTGACAAATTGACTTGAATGTTTTATTTGAGATTTGCACAAATGTTTTGTTATTTGCACAACTGTCAACCTCAGTGGAAAAGTCTGCCTGTTACTGTCTACATTGTATTAATTGCACAGTGTATTTTAATTTAATTGTTATGCAGGAAAGGGATTTTTGTTTTATTCAAGAAGCATTTTTATTCTATATATGCAGGCAGTTTATTTTTATTTCATTTGTTTTATACATTTTGATATTGTGCAGACCTCTGTTAACAAAGGTACCTGTGTGACATTTGGCACGAGGCTTTGTATTAAAACTGACAGTTTTTTTAAGGGTTTGCCTCAGAAAAAAATGAAGCTAACAGAGATGCTATGCTATAATGCTTTGGGGGAAACCCCAATTAAGGCATAGAAAAAATATCGAGATATATATCGAGTATCGCCATTTAGCTAGAAAATATCGAGATATGACTTTTGGTCCATATCGCCCAGCCCTAACGTGTGGGTATTTACACTGTATAGTACACTGTACACAGTATAAACACCTGTTAATGTATTATTTTTACATTTAGAAAAACCCATTGATTTGAGTATCCTACTTGTGGTGCAGGTGATGGATTTGGACACATTTAAGCCCATCCTTCAATGAAAGTGCCAGCCCGTTTCATTATTCATCTTTAACAATACAAGTGAAATCCTGCGTTTGTCCTAAATTGCATGTTTTGAAATGTTCATGCAACCTTTTCTTCATTCATGCAGAGCTGTTTCTCTTTTATGCACACACCAACTGCAGAGAGAGAACTGCAGAGTCCAGGAATCAAATCACCAACCTTCTAATTGACAGACTACACCTCAGCCATAGCCACGATGATTTTAATGAGACTTCTAAATCTACTAAATGACACTTGAGATAAATGTTACAGACTATATTATGAACAGTTACTCATGCGCTGTTGCATGATTTACCAGTGTCTTTTCATGTGTGACCTCCTGGCCACAGACACGGTAGGAGATGACTGCACCAACATCCTGCGAGATTAGCATTTTAATGACCGTTGGCTAGAAAACAGCAAAAACAGACAGAAGGACTGAGGCTCTTGCTGGACCCTCTTCCACTCCAGGGAAACACCCTGCACAAGTCACTAGTCCATCGCAGTGGTGCTCTATACATAGAAACTGAATGAAACTGAAACTACACTGAAAACAAGTCTTGATAATTATAATAATGATAATGTTTTTAAAAAAAATATCTTTTATTTCATGCTTTTAAGCTGCGTGGTTGAAAAGTCTGATGCAAAACTGTTACTGACAGACTTAGTCTGACAGAACTGGTATTGCCTCTAGATAACCACCTTAATTGTGCCTTCTCAGTTTGATTGATTTCTTTTTAGGTGATGGCAAGTAAAGTTTAATTATAGGAAAAAACAGACACATTTCAAAAAATATAAGATGTTTATTTTCCTATAATTTCTTATCATTCTGCTGTTATGAAGTTCAAATTGGTTCTTTACTGTTTCCTTTTTAACGCAATAGAAACTGTAATAATCATCTACTGTATTAACAGCTTGACAAGTGAAAGAAAACACCTTAAGACTGACCTCATAAATTGTACCTCAGCTACAAATAAAATGAGGAAACAATGTGTTGTTTAGAGAAAAGTCAGAGTATGCAGGCTTGTTCTGTTATTTCACAAAATGTGTGCCGGAGAATCCTGGCATGCCTTCACAGATGAGCAGCCTTGTTTCCCTGTGCTCTCTGCGGATAATATATGTTGGTGACAGGGTTGTTGCTGCTCAAGTGGTTGTTCATGTGTGCATTTGCAAGCAGGTGTGCTTGTTGGTTGGCGCAGCCTCCTTAATTAGGTCTGTATGTCTGCTCCGCTTCTGTTGTCATCTCCCGCGCAGGTTCAGAGCTAATTTAACATTTCACTAGCTAATCTCACGTTACATGTGTTATGTAAGTCGAGGTTTTGTCACTTTTTCATGTACGCTTGAACTTGCAAATCTTAAAAATCTAACCGACGTGTTCTTTTTTTCTGAATAGTGCTGAATGGGACGACCTTTGTTTGAGCCGACTGCTGGAAACATACCGTGCAGCAAAGCAGGTCTGCAGGAAGCATACTTAAGCTTGAGTCTGCCTTGCGTAGACATTTTATGATGTTTTTTATGATCGGAGTCATAAACAGCACATGACTTCATAAGCTGCATTTGAGAGAGTTTGTACAAAATAACAATAAAATTCAGCAACGGGAACCAGCCCCCGGATAACTCAAAATAAAGGCACCAGCCAAAGAAGCTTAAAACTTTAAAGAAGAGAAAAGTTCATGTTACTTTCCATTGGGAAATACATTCTTTAAATATTACTGTTCAATCAGTTTAGTTGAATTGAACTGAACTGTATACACACACACACACACACACACACACACACACACACACACACACACACACACACACACACACACACACACACACACACACACACACACACACACACACACACACACACACACACACATTTTAATTTGGAAGTGTGATTTGAGAAACGAGTTCATCTGTAGTGTCACCTGGAGCTCAGATAGCAGCACGGAGGCAACTCTTAGTGGTCTCACATGCTTTTGTCGCCCTATAGACAACTAATCAAATTTCTTCCCAGTCAGTTGCAATTTAAATAAGCTGCATGCTCTGAAAAAGAGATTGGGAACAATTCAGCTTTTAAGGCTTTGACGTGCATCAGCCAGTCAAACTGACCTGTCAGCATACCTGTCAAGTCTCCTGTGTTGGCCGGGAAACTAGCGTATTTTACCCCTCTTTCCCGCCGTCTTCCCGTATTAGTATTTTCCCGTAAATTTCCCGTTTTATAATATCATAATCTTTAAACAGCAAACTGAATTGCCACTAGCCTCACGAGAACTGCCACCTGCTGTAGCTGGGTGGCAGTTCTCGTGAGATTAGAGTGAACAACGGGAGCAAACTCGGAAAAACAAATCAGAGATGGATGGATGTAATGAGAGAGAAAGCATTTCTGCTAAAAAAGCGAAGACTTTGTGTAAATATCTGTAAAAATGGGATAGTGAATTTACTTTCTTAAAGAGGAGAACAGTTACGAGTTCTGAAAGATGTGTAACTAAGATTTTAGTGTCTCTCACGAGGGAAGGAAGGATGTCCGTCAGCAGCACCAGAGAGTGAAAATGACAAATTGAAGACAATCAATGTGTATATAAACTAAAAATATTTTAAATAAATAAATGGGCCTTAATTCCCTTTTGTGTTTTCATTGAGGCTCTATTATAGGAATTACATACATAGGAATGTTCCCAGCATTTCACTGTCAACAAAGGTAGACTTCTGAGCACATAATTGTAGTTTGTAAGTCGTTGACAGGTAGTTATTTTGGATTCTCGTAAATCTGTGTTAAAACGTAAGATACTGGACCTCGGTTGGGCCGTTGGGACAGCGGAGGAAAATTTCCTGTATTTTTAAATCCAAAACTGACAGACTGACAGCCAATCAAATCCAAAAATGGGGGCAGCCCAATATGGCCAAAATTATTCCCATGTGCAAACCGAATATTTTATGACTTTTAGTGACTTTATCATGACACAAACCTCTGAAATACAGCGTGGAGAAGAGTGGCAGAAATATTTGTTAAATATGGTATGCATTGTGTGGTTATTCACACAGGACAGTGATATTCCCCCCACTGACACATTTTAAATAAACTCCCCCAAAAAGCAATAGGTAGCATGGGCGCTATACAAAGCATTGGTAACCACCACTGTCATAGCAAAATTGACATGGATTATTGTAGCACTGTGTCAAAGCTGTGTCTTCATTAATCACATGACAAAGACATCAGCAAGTGTCGACCCAAAGTGTCAGACACACTCACTGTCAACCTGAAGCTTATTTATTTTGAATTAAGTTGAGATAATGACTATATGAACTCAAGCAGCAGGGAATCTTTGAAGTTGAATCCACTTCCAGCGTTTTACAGTGCACATCTGCACTCAGAGCTGCTATTACCTCCCTGATCTCACCTTTCTCTCTTATATGACAAAACCACACCGCAGAGTTTACAGGGTAATAAAACACACATATGTGCAAGCATGTGCTCTCTACTTAGCAGCAAATGCTCATGTGCCAGCCCCTCCATAATAAATGTTTTTGGTCATACTGGCTCCAGATTACATCAGTCTGTTCTGCTGCTGTTCAGCGAAGATCAGGATCGGTCTGAGATCATCTCGACTGCATGAAAATCCTCAGGAACTTTCCGGTTGGAGTGCAGGCCCATCTGCGTTTTGAAATGCGTCTGGTCTGGCAGACCCAGCCTTGGTTAGACACGCGTAGCTGTATTTTATGTGCTCATTTCTGGATCTTTACAACTTAAATCCACAACGCTGGAATGAGAGCATTCGGAAAGCGTGTTAGGAGTAGTTGGCTGAACATCACAAAAGCAACTGGCCTCGTCGTCATCCACGCACACTCACACAACTTGGAATTTCAGAGAGAGAGGAAGAAAAAGAAAAACATGATAGAATGAGGGAGGACAAACCAGATGCAAAAAAAAAGAAACAAGAGAGGAGAGATAGCAAAAGACTACGTCTGCAATGAGGTTTATAGCCTGCGCTGCCACGTCAACAGAAGGCAGGCAGCTCTGCAACATCGGGGTGATGTAAAGAGGAATCTTGACTCTTTCTTCCCCCTCTGTTCCTAGTGTGAACAAATTTCCTCAACTAACACAAGAAAACATTTGGCCAGCTGTTAAAAAGTTTCCACTTAAAATGAAAAAAGTAGTTCATGACCTCAGAGGTAAAATTGCTCTTGGAAGGCCCACCATGCTGTCTTCCAACTTCCAAAACTCTCATTTCAGACAAATTAACTCCACTGAAATTAAAGCAGCATGTTTTTAAAGCTCTTTATTCCTATCTTAGCGCAGTCAGGTGAGAATTATATTTCCTGTCACAGCCCATTTGAAGGAAATAATACGAAACTGTGTATTTTTGTGTACAAGATTATGAAGTTTTATCAAGTCTATGTCTACAGCTAAAAACTCCAGAAAATACTGATGGTTAAAGTGTTCTGCAGAATTTAATGTCATCTTATTATCATTTTATGTTACTGTTGTCATGTGAGCATCTGTTAATACATCTGTGGGTGAGTTCTACTCTCCGCCTGAACTCCTTCACGATGTGTAGTGCCAGTATTAAGGATTAAGGTGGCTCACATCCCAGCTCTGTTAACTGGTATTCATTTCAATGACGCAGTTTCAACACTTGATGTTGGAGATTACCTCTGCAAAAATGTTCTTTTCCAATAATGGGCCACCACCAGTTTGACCGGAAAGGAAAAAGTAAGATATTAGACTGATTGAAAGCTAGTTGGACCACATTCACTATTGTATATTTTTCATGGCAAGGCCATTGTGATAAAATGAGACACATGAGCAAAGCAATGCACTGTGAAATATTCTAGTGGAGCGAAATATGATGATATAATGTTTTAACTGCTGAAATAAAATAACGCAGACATGCAGGAGGAGGATCACTACTCAGATTGTATGTCTATGTAGGCTGTGCATGAGCAGATGTACAGTATGCAAAGATTTTCTTTAAGGTATGCTGGTATCTAAGAATCAAGTTGAATCAAGTGGAGATCCCTAAAGAAAGTAAAAAAGAAAAACTAAATAAAACAGAATTTATAAAAGCAAAATTCATTTTGAAATTCATTTAAATTAATTGAAAAACAAAGACATTTGATGTGCTCGGACACTTTAACGGCGCATCACGTTATGTAGACTGACTGGACTTGAAACACTCCTGTTAAGCGAGTTAATCTCTCACGTGATATTGTGATCTAGCAAAGAGGCCCAGGCTAAAATTGAAATAATCAGAGGCTGAAAGGCTAAACATTTTGTGTTTGTGGAGCTTTATGCACTGTGTATTGCTAAATAAATAATGTACCATTTATATATATGTGTTTGCTGGTCTTTAATTTAGACTCAACACCCTATAAAGGCCTCTTCTCTTTTCACTATCCACCTCTTCACTAGGTGAAATCATCACTTCTCATGGGTTCTCCTACCACTGCTATGCCGATGACACCCAGCTCTTCCTTTCATTCCCATCTGCCGACACAGCCGTCTCAATGCGAATATCGGCCTGTCTTTCTGATATCTCTGCATGGATGAAGGACGGTCACCTTCAGCTAAATCCATCCAAGACCGAGCTTATTGTCTGTCCAGCCAGTCCTTCCTTACCTCCTCAGATAAGCGTGCAGGTGGATTCCACCACACTTCTGCCCACATTTTCTGCTAGGAATCATATGGCGCTTTTAAACTAGTACCTAAATAGCGCGACTTTACTCGTCACGCCTCCACTCGCCTTGTCCTCGTTTGTTTTTAAACACCCAGAAGTGGGCGGGTTGGAGCTGCTGTGACATATTTGATTGTGTGATCTAAACGGGGAAAAGACAACAACACTAAAGATGTAGAACATGGAGGAGATGATATATGGGCTGCTGGGTCTGTGACTTGTGTTCGATATCAAGTTAAAAAATGAGAGTGAGAGAAGCTTCAAGCAGCAACGTTTTTTTTTAATTTTGTTTGTGTCGGTGCTGCTGAGAAATCAGCTGGGAGCCGCGAGTGGCCGAGCGCCTGGTGGATCTGGTCGTTCCTTATCGCCCGTCTAGATCCCTTTTTAATTCTCTCCTCAGCCACCAGGTTTATGAACATCTGCACCTCAGAGTTGGATCACCAAACAGACGTTTGTGCTGCCGTTGCCTGTCGGATAAAATGAGGAAGCCGCAAGCCACTCTTGCGCTGATTCCCGCTTCCTGATTCAAACGTCTGACGGCCCCGCCCCCCGACCAATCGATGGCCTGTAGTGTCATGACGTCAGATCCAGGGCCGACTCAGCCGCTTAGAACCTCGGCAGAATAGATACAGAAAAAGTACCTACTCTGCACGGCTCCACCCGCCTTGGCCCGTAGTGTAAAAGCGCAAAACGGGGGCGTGGCGAGTAGAGGCGCGCTGAGTAGGTACTAGTGTAAAAGCGCCATTAGTGTCATGTTAGACAGCCAGCTGACCTTTAAGGAGCATGTTGCCTCGGTTTCCGGATCTTGCCAATTCCCTCTTTACAACATCAGGAAAATCAGACTCTACCTGACAGAACATACGACACAGATCTTGGTTCAGGCTCTGGTCATGTCACGCATTAACTACTGTAATTCCTTGTTGGTCGGCCTCCCTGCGTGCTCAGTTAAACCTCTGCAGAGGATCCAGAACTCAGCAGCAAGTCTGGTCTTCAACCAACACAAGAGAGCTCATGTCACTCCACTAATCACCCTGCACTGGCTTCCAGTTGCAGCGCGTATCAAGTTCAAAGCGCTGCTTTTGGCCTACCAAACAATTGCAAGATGATCGCATGATGGTCTCTTTTTGACGTTGCTTTCTTGTATAAAGGGACTGTTGGGTTGGGGCGAAAAAATAAATAAATAATTTGAGCACTGGCATGGCAGCACCTGTGTCCAACTGGACTCACAGAAGTCTGACCAGCACTGATCCAGCTGGACCTCCTATGTGATTTCTTACTTGTGTTGTTCTGTCAGATGTAAGTCGCTTTGGATAAAAGTGTCTGCTAAATGAGAGTAGTTGTAGTAGTAGTAGTAGTAGTAGTAGTAGTAGTAAATATGAACGAAATTAGTATGTCGGATGATGTACAGTACTCGTTTTGTTAAAGAAATGACAAAGACTCTTGTCAAAACTTAAACCTTTGTCAGGTTTAAGTAAACATGGTGAGTTGATATTTTTTGAGGACACAGCAAGATTGATCTCATTTGCTGTGTCTTAAAATTTAAATAAATAAATAAAACACATGTGCGAAGCAGGCGTGGACTGGCCCGCGGGTCAGATGCACATTTTTTGGCCGGGGCTGGCTGTCATAAATCTACACCCCCCAAAAACAAATCAGTATGAGATACAAAATGCAACCATTGGTAGAATTTCTTGAAGGACATTGGGCTAATCCAATGAAGTGTGTGTCAGAGAGAGACAATTTATCATATTTGTTTTCAAATAATGCTACAAGTAGACTTGGTGTCCAACTTACCATATTTGGTTACACTTTATTTGAAGGTGCCTATCTACATAAAAGTGACATGAGCCTGTCATTAGCATGACAGGACACATCATGAACATTATTGTTTATGAGTTAGTGTCATTCGATTTTTGTAGGCTAATGCAAAGTTGACACTGGTTTGCAGACATTCAAAAAACATAAACATCATTGAAGTGTCATTAATATTCATTAAAATGTTATGTTAATGGCTCACGTCATTCTCATGTAGACACCTATAAAGTGTGAAATTGTTATTTTAGCTTGTCATAAATGTGTCGTTTGCAGTTGTTACAGCTTACAATTATGATCATGTAATATTTGTGAAACATTGCTTTGCTGAAATGGATGATTAATCATTGGTAGATAACAAGAGAAATAACACCAGTGAAATTAACATGTCTGCCTCTTTCTTTCTCTGTTTAGTCAAGACGGACTGTTGAAATAGGAGCGGAAGAGTCACAGGGAGATCAGGCAGTGGTTGACTATTTTAGCTGCCCTCATTCCACAGAGAGGCAGGGATTTTTTAAGTTTCATCCACAACAGGATGCCACAAACCCTGTCCTCCAGAGGCTCTGGAACGGAAGACATAGCATGGAAATGGCTGACGTATAGTAGGCAATTGCCTCCGTGTACCTCTTAATAATCATGTAGGGCTGCCATGGCCAAAAATGCCCTGGACATTTTTTGGTTCCAGTCCAGCCCCGGTTCAAAGGACAGGAGAAGTAGAGTTGAAGAGGTCACATGTCTCACTAATCTCAAGGACATTTCATTTTCATGGGAAATGCAGGGAGTGCAGTTTTTGCTTCTGGCTGTGCAGAACCCAAGTCCGTTGTGGCAGTTTAATGTAACATCCAATTTCACACGCGTAGCACTCTCATCAGACTCCTTAAAGAAGACGTATAGCCCAGTCCCATGTAAGGTCCCCATGGGGAATAATAAAGTTAATTGAATTGAAATGCATAAATGTCGGATGAGTCAAAACATGATATTTTGACTAACATGCTTTTTGTCGGTACCGGCTATTTCTGCCCTTTGATTTGATTTGATTCCTCTATTTATTTGACAGGGACACTGCACAGTTTCTGCAGTTGCACCAGAGTTAGCTGGCACATAATTTGCATCTGCAGTCCCTGGACAGACAAAACAAACAGCAGATCTCAACAGCAATGAAAACATGATACACTTTTAGAAAAACTTTGGATCAGCATCAAAAATTCAGAATGAAATCGAATGATAATACGATGGAAAGTCAATTTCAAAATTTCTGGATATCTATTTCCCTCTTTCATAATAATAAAAATCGGGATTTACAATAGTTGAAATCCCTCAAAACTATTCGGAGCCAAACATATCTATTGTTCACAGTTTACTTGGAAGTTATGTCCCTGTTAAACCAGCTACTGATCCAGCCGATGACGGCCAGTTGTTGACAGCAGAGCAGCTGCATTACCAGAGACGGTTACAACTACCTACAACTAGCTAAATTAGTTGTTTATTTGGCTCAGCTTCTTCTTCTTTTCTTCTTTTCTCCTATCTTTTTCTTGTTGAACTGCAACCGTGTGCTTGTGCCAGCCATGCTCGGGCCCAATTGATATCGTACCAGATAAATATTGCTGTGTTCTTATTGACCCTTGTAGACAACATGTCATGCACTTTCTATGATGAATCTATAAAATTCAACAACACATGTTAAATGACATGATTGGTTAGTTATTTCTTTAGCTAAGCCATTGACAAATTGCAGAAACAGTGTTTACAAAAGAAAAAAGTACACTCCATGTACTAGATTGCTGATTCAACTGTTTCAAGTAGTCCCTTGAAACAGTTGAATCAGCATAAATTTTAAGTTCATTCTTGCATCATTTCATCAATCTCCAATGTGACTGTGAAGAAACTGTAAGCAGAGCCAATCTCTGATGTCACTCACACTCTCTTCTATGAGTGTTTCTGCAATCACACTCAATCTAAAGTGCATGTGTTTATACTACTGGAAGAAGCTACTTTCATCTGGCTCAAATCTGAAAACCTTTTTTTCAATTTCATTTATTTTTTTAAATGTCCTATTAAGTAAAACTTTAAAACTGCAGAAGAGAGTACTTTACCTGAGTGTAAAACATGATAAGAACCAGATGATATCTTGCAATATTTCTTGTTTTTCACAATTTTACACACGGTTTATTTAGTTCTGCAGTGAAATGCTGGGAAAGAGGAAATGTACCTTGAAGTGTTAGATTCAAAGATTCAAAGACTTTTATTGTCAATTCACCATATGTCAGAATATACAGAGGAATCAAAATATTGTTGTCTATCACCAAAAAGATATCAAGGACATGTAAAAAGTAAAGACACACATGAAGTAAAACGATAATAAATGAATAAAAGATAAAGTTGATGTGGCAGACAGTTCAAGTGTTCCAGGTGTGCAAATTGGTCAGCAGCACCAGCGAGATTCAATTGTTGGCTATAACATTTTACAATATTTACAGTCCAAAGGAAGGGGACAGAGGGCGGAGGTAGTGGATACAGTTCAGCATCCTGACAGCCCGGATGATGGTGTTTGACAGCCTTGTGGAGCGGGCCCGGATGCTGCAGAACTTCTCCCTGAAGGCATGGGCATAGGGCTGAAGTGGGAGTGGGAGGGTTTTGAAAGAGCCTCAACAATCCTAATGGCTCTACGGGTAATTCGGGTGTGGAAAATCTCTGTGACGCAAGGTAGGGGGACACCAGTGACCTTCCCGGCTGCCTTCACTATGTGTTGCAGGGTCTTTTTGCAGGAGGCGATGCAGCTTCCATACCACACAGTGATGCAGCCAGTGGTGTCTCTCTCAATAGTGCCCCAGTAGGAGGAGAGCAGGGGCGTCAATTGGGTATGGCAAGGTATGGCAGCCGCCACACCTTTGCTTCAAGGGTTAAATGTAAATGTTTGTTTTTTCAAATACATTTATGGAATTACTCTGTCTCCTTGTATTGATTATTCTATTACTTAATACATATAGAATAACTACAAATGCAAATCAGAACATGATCGATTTCACTAGTTATTATACACTGCAAAAACTCATCTTAACAAGAATATTTGTCTCATTTCTAGTTAAAATGTCTAATTTTTAGTCAAAAAAAATCTCATTACATTTAAGACAAGACTCAAAAACAACCGTTTTCACCTGTTTCAAGTAGATTTTCACTTAAAATAAGTAGAAAAATCTGCCAATGGAACAAGATTGTTTTGCTTGTAATGAGAAGATAAATCTTGTCCCACTGGCAGATTTTTCTACTTATTTCAAGTGAAAATTTACTTGAAACAGGTGAAAATTGTCAAATTAGTTATTTTTTCCTGGTGATGACTCTTGTTTTAAGTGTAATGAGATTTTTTGACTAAAAATTAGACATTTTATCTAGAAATAAGACAAATATTCCTGGTAAGATTTTGGGTTTTTGCAGTGAGCGAGACTGCATTTGAAAAAGTTCCAATTTTCTTGACCACACAGATAAGCTACATAGCAGACTTCTGTGATGAGTATTTGCTGGACGTGTTGATTGATACTCTAGTTAAGTTCTGTGACTCGTAACCTTGCCATACCTTAACTTCGACTGAATTGACGCCACTGGAGGAGAGCATGATGGAAGAGGGAACTCGTTCTTTCCTCAGTTTGTGGAGGAAGTAGAGGCATCTCTGGGTTTTCTTGGCCAACTGTGTGGTGCTGGTTGTCCAGGAGAGTTCCTCAGAGATGTGCATCCCCAGGAACTTGCTGTTGCTCACTCTCTGCACCGCAGCACCATTGATGGTCTGTGAGGGATGCGGTAAAGACTTTCTCCTAAAGGTACATTCCCTTAGTCTTTTCCACCTTCAGGAAGATGTTGTCATCGAATCCCCGCACCAGCTGGCTCACCTCGGTCCTGTAGTTAGCCTTGTCATCGTTGGTGACCCCAGTCCTGTCATCCACAAACTTAATGATTTAGCTGGTGTTGTAATTGGGCACGCAGTCGTGAGTCAGCAGGGTGAAGACGAGAGGGCTGAACATGCACTCTTGCATGGCTCCTGTGCTCAGCAGGATGGTCCTGGATGTGTTGTTACAGCCCAGATATTGTGTGGCCTTTCTGATAAGAAGTCGAGCATCTAGTTCCAGTAGATCACAAGGAAAATCTTGCAAGTGAAAACAAAACTTGGAGAGAGACTTATTGCAGGTAGATGTGTTAAACAGGGTGAGTATAAGGAACGTACAGACTATGATTAAATGTATTTATAAGTCATAATTTCTAAGAGTGCACTGTGACATTTTAGCAGTTTGTTTTACCTAACACTAAGCTAAGAATCAGAGACAGTGAAATAAAACAGAAAAAGGCACCTCCTCAATTCTGACAAGCTGGAACCAGTGAGTGTTTAGCTTGTACATTTTTGTAATCTTCATTAATTAGTTCACATAATTACTTAATCTGTAATGAAAGTGACTGGCAGCTAATTTTATATTAAACCAGTAAGAGAGCAAAGAGCTAATCATGGCAGCAACAGAAGCTTTGTGTATCTAAAATAAGCCTATAAATATGAATTAGAAAAATTGCTCTGTTGTAAACAACGCACTGTAAACACTATTTATTCACTTAACCCCTCCCCCTTTGATTTTGAGTATCTTTAATTGCCATGTCAGCATCAGAAACACGTTTACACCTGTCAGGGTAAATTGTAAACAGCAGTAGGCTCATTGTATTATTTTTTTTTAATTAAAAGCCTTGGAGTTTTATTATAGCACTCTGTTGGAACGCATCTTCAGATGTTGTTGTTAAAACTGTCTAATACTTGCACTTCAATTAATTCATACTAATGCATTTTAAAATCATGTAGTATTAAATAGTCCGACATTTCAGAACGTTTTATTTGTTTTTCAAGTGAACAGCTGTCACTGTAAATCTCCCCCAGCTCTATCAGCCAGAACCAGAACAGAGGCAGTAACTGCTCAAAGATGGTGCTGTGTCGCCACCATGTGGCCACAGATGGTACTACACATGCACTACAAATATTCAAATATAGTTACTGTTAAACCTTACCGATTCCAGATGGGTTTTTATCTTTTGTCTCTCGGGTACAAATAGGTCAGTCTTATGAGACTGCATCTGTGGTGTTGATGTTCCTTGAAAAATTAAACATTTTTGACCTTTGACTCGGCGACTTCAACCCGGATAGTTTTTAAAACCCAGCAGTTTAGGGAAGTGTGTTAACAGCCAGTGATATTAACATATTTTAATGAAGCTGATTCAAGGTTTGGCTGGAGCTGGGAGAAGAAAAAACAACAACACAGCACTGTATACTCTTGGGTCTCATACTCCAGCCTCCAGCAGCTGTTTGACACATTTGCAGCTTCAAGAAGTGCCGAACACTCGTGGAGAATCTTAACGAACATCCACACTATTGTTTCTAGCAGCAATGAGACCCAGAAACCTCAAAAACAAGTGAGTCGCTTCCTTTCTCAACATGTTTGGTTCGCCCATAAATAAACACAAACACACTGAAGATGAGAATACTATAAAAAAAATCCCTTCTATTATAATACCAACAGCACAACTACTGCTAAAAGTAGCCTGAGGGAGAGAAAAAAGATGGAACAAGCAGGCAGGACGTGGAGAACAGATACAGAATTTATTTTCAATATCCATCGCAAAGAATCAGGCGACACCGCTTGAAACAGATAATACAGAATTTATTTTCAACCCGAAGTAGGAAAATACATAGGTAGGTGTAAAGGAAACAAGCAGAACCTGTAGTCAAAGGAAAAAATAAAAGAATAAAACTAATCCAAAAATAATCAAGAGGACGGCTAAGGGGTACAACATAAAGCATTGTTTACCATTCAGTATCTTTTAAAACAGTATGTGTTGATTTGAAAACAGCTGCCTTGATTTCTCGTCTGGGTTAATGGACATTCTAAAACATTGTGCAAGTGTTTTGTCTTTTTTTTTTCCTTTTTTTTTTGCTGGTATTTCATGAATGGTAAACAATAGTTGGTCCAGTGCATTAACACAGTGACACAGATCAATATATGTACTCAGCTGACTACAGAGAGACAATCCTGATCATTGAACAACTACCACTAAATTGGCAGGGAGATGAGAAAATATACAAAATGTATGGTTAAAAGATGTAAAAATGTGCTCAGGTAAATCAACAGTGTGGAGAATTGAAGATGGAGAGTTTAGATAAAAAGGAAGAAAAAAAAAACAAAAAAAAAACCCGCCAGTTTGAAAGTAGCTACATTTCCCCAGATGAACTGAATAAAGACCCAAAGAAATATGAATGACAATGTTTCCGGTTATTATTGCCAAGTTTAGCTGATGAATTGAAAAAGAAAAAAAAAAAAAAAAAAAAAAAGCAGTGGAAAGTTCTTGTGTGTGTTTGTGTTGATGTGTTTCAAGGAAAAGGACAAAAGTACCTTGCTTTCCTTAAAGCCCTACTTTTCATGGAGGTGATGGTTTGGGGTTTTTGGATGAGTGAGTGGTCGGTGCAGGGAGTCGCTCTAAAACACAACCGAACTACAAGCAGCTTTGGTGTGCACCGTTACAAAGATGCAGCCTGGGGAGGAGAAACAAAAATCACTCTACACCTAAACAAAGCAACAGCAAAGAAAAAACAGAAAAAAAAAACATGTGATCACTCACAAGAGCTTACAGCGTTCCATAAGTTCAGCTCTGATTTGACAAGATATTCAGAGGAAAAGGGAAAGAGGAGCGTCAAAACCAAAGAAGATGGACTTAAATCAGTGACTATCAACAGTAGCTAACTAGCTCAACAGATTTAACCACTGTAATGCACAAGAACAGAATGAGATGGACTAGAAGTACTCAAAAAATCATCACAAGACCAGTCTAGTGGCACATGATTAGCTTTGCCGTTACAAACACGTTTTACACCTGTCGAACGGTGTTCAACAGAACTGTGCGGCCACTAGTGAGATCAGTCCGCCGCCCGAACCGCCGGGCGCGAGCACTGTCCGCCTAGTGCCACGAGACATCAAAAATAAAGCTGAAAACTTTGCTTTTTTTTTTTTCTTCCCCTCCTACTTTTCCTCTTTTTTTCTTAAAAAAAAAATCCCTGTGCTGAGATTTAATTAATGTCAACGATGCAGGTTCTTTTCTGTCAAAACACGCTCCAGACTTAATCCCGTGAGGCATCATCACGAACATTCAACTTTGACCCGTCAAGACAACGTCAGTCGTGATGATTTCTACAGAGGATTTGGTTTGTGATGGGAGGGGAGTTGGGGAAAGGTTAAAAACAATGCAGTAAACATAACACCATCAGAAAAATCAATGATTTACACATCATTAACACAATCCAATATCTTTTTAGAAGAGAAACATGGGATACATCTTTTATTCACACTTTACAAAAAAAAGCTACCCTTTAAAGTCTACTACAATACTAATGCCATTCAGAAAAGAAAAGGATAAAAATCAAACTGGACACATTGGTTTTCATTAGGGAGAGCGGGATAATGAGGGCAAAAAATTTTGAAAATAATGTTGGGGTACAAAGACATTGATCTGAAGATTAAATTTATATTTCCTACTTGCTTTTAAAAATATCACTTCAACACACGAAGTGATGAAAACCTTTAATAATTCATACGAGTGGACAGAGTGAATAGGGCGGCATCTGAATCTGCTAAGTGCTCATCATCCATGTGAAAGCGTGACAGTTGAAATAATTACATCACTGCTGACAGATTTCTCATTTTTTGGGGGATGTATCAAAAATCAGATTCATAGTAATACACCAGCCTGGGTTTCAGAAAGCCTGCTGACCTTCATGCCTTGTTCAAAAAGCAGAGAAAAGTGAGAGCTTCCACCCTTTCCAATGCAGAGTTAGGGGGTCCACAAATGGCACTATAGCTGCAGTGACAAGGGTAGAAAATGTATACAAAGCAGTTGGGCAAAAAGACTTAAAAAGACACAACTTGATTAGTATAATTGTCAAGTAAAGTCTGATGTTTGGGAGGTTAATGGGAGGGGGAGGTGATGGACAGACTTGGGTAAATTTAAAATTCACGGCCAGGAACAAAGCCAAGGGACTTGGGTACAAACAAGGAGTACAACAAACAAAAGTGAATTCATAAGATGCCCTACTCATGTTCCTTGCAGAGGAAAGAGAGGGTTGGTGGGAAAAAAAAGCATACCTGATTAATAGAGAGCTCAATGAATAGGAAGGATGTACATATCATAGTATTGTCACATCTCATTAAAAAAGGAAATGAACATCAACAAAAAAAAAAGGACATTAAATCTTCACAAATGTCTCGACAGTATTTAAAAATAAAAAGAGAAAAGGTTGTTCAGGCGTTCGTCGCATGTAAATAGTGCAAGACGACGTCAACTGCTACAGTGAGGCACGATGTACAACGGGGATTGATGCAAGTTGTGTCAATCAGATGTCACTTTTGAATGAGATGTATAGAAGAACAGATGCGATTCATCCTTGCACGTCCTTTTCAGAGCTGATGGCAGCAGCGTGGATCAATGGCTTTGTTAATGGGCAAGAAGCAACAGAATTTCCTCAATGTCTATTTACATCGCAGCAATATGCCAGCAAAAATCACGCCAACCTCAGAGTGAGAGGGAGAGCAAATCATTAAACAATACTGATACATTACTTACAGTTAATCTCTAGGGAGTGCAAAGTAGTGACAGCGAACGCCATGAACAACCTCTTCTTTCGTCTTTTGTACAAGCTGGTAATATCAATTCATCTTAACATCAACTGGATAAAAATTTAGCCATAGTTTACAATACAATCTTTTTTTCAAATCGGATCATAATTTACTCTTCGTACAAAAAACGCCAGAAAACAGGTCTTTTGTGGTTCATATACAATCATGTAAAGACTGAGTCTAGGTTTCTATTCTGTACAAACACTTGTGAAAAAAAACAAACGAACAAAAAAAACCTCACTGGTTTTGTGTATGGGACTTATGGCTGGGGAAAGTCATTACTGGCCTCGGAGACAGTGCTACAGATCTGCCTGAAAATTCATCTTGCGCGTGTATGCAAGTGTGTTTGTGTGTGTAAGCTTGCATGTGTGGAGTTGGACGACGACAACTCCCGACAGTGAAAGGAATGCTGGTTTTATTCCGGTGTATCAGCCATTATCGCCTCTGCCATTCCGCCCAAATCCCTTGCTCAAAGAAAGGTGATACACAGCCCACGTGACCTCCTAAGCACAAGACGAGCCTGACAACTGTACAAGTTGGCGTGAAACAGTCTGCATAAAGGATGGTAGCTGCTCTCAGTTTCTCACAGCGTCTTTCTTTAAGGCTACATACTGCCGACGTGAAACATCGGACAAATGTAGGCAAAGAAATCTGGTTGTCTAGGCATCGGTGGGTTTGGCGGCTAATGCACCAGGGCTGGGGTCGGAGGTGTTTACTATCTTGTAGCACCACAGGAGGCCATGACCTCACAAAAGGCCTCAGCACCACAAAATGACAGCAGAAAACCCCACCACATGCAACCTGAACTTCATCCGCCTCTCAGGGATAGTAATCCAACAGATAAAAAGCTGCTTTTGTTCCATCGCCTCCAAATCCAGAACGCGTCCTAGAAAGACTGAGTAAGTATCCTTTTGGCCCAAAGTACAGGCGATAACAAGCCTAAGCTAAAGCAAGGTCTGAGACGGATAGGTCTGCTGTCTTTGCTGGTTTTAGATTTATACAGGACAGACAGACCAGCAGACCATCAGCTCTGGAGCTTTGTAGGTAAAACATCATCCCCTCAGCCGCAAGTTTCCCCTCGCTTTAAAACCAAATCCAATGTGATGAACCTGAATAAGCTACCATCCCCTCTAGTTTGCAAGACAGAAGCAAAGTAGGTAGGATCAGTGACTCGGATGAGGAAAGGGAGCCCAATACACGAAATATAATACACAAACCGGACTGAATCAAGCAGTTAAAAAAAGATCTTTAAAAGAAAAACAGAAAGAAAACAGAAAAATATAGAGTATCTATAACATACGAAATCCCTGTCAGCCAGACCTCACTGTACGAATATTTTACAGGTTGTGTTTTGTGTTTGTGTGTGTTTGTGTCTGTGTGTGTCTTCCATCTCCAGTGGGGTGGAGGAAGGAGCTGGTGGAGGGAGGGAAGCGGGGTTGAGAGGGAGAAGCTGTGGTTGGAGCTCCCCCTGGTGGTATGGCGGGGTCTCACTACCTGCGTGTGGGCAGGTGAAGCCCATTGACCTGGGAGGGGAGGTTGGGCAGGAGCAACTCCAGCTGGGCAAACAGGGAGAAGTGGTCAGAGGGGATGTGAGGGTGTGGGCAGCCGCTGACATTGTTCTCTACAAGCCAGTGGGGGTCCAGAGGCCCCAAGATACCCAGCACGTTCAGGTGAGGCCGAGAGTAGAAAATATAGTCGATAACACCCTAAAGAGAAAAGAGGGGAACTTTGTCAACGAACAGACTGACCCTTTAGAGTGCAAATGATAAATATTAATGTGACATTTTTATGTACATTCATTCAACTCAGTTTTAGTTCAACTCAGATTTAGTTTTTTTGCACCACACAAATATTTCTGCAATTGGTGAAATTACCTTGAAGTCAAAGGTGTAATTGGTGTAAGGCATCAGGCCGTTCTCGTAGGCGCTCTTCAGTTTGAAGCCGTGTGTGATCCTGCCGTTGGACGTGCTGTTCTTGCCGTTGCAGTTGAATTTGGTCAGGCAGTCACTGTAGCGCAGCTCCTTGAAGTCCTTGTGGGTGCAGTCCACTCCGCCAGTACTTAGGTACTCCACTACACCTATACAAACCAGAGAAGAGAGGCGTCATTAAAATAAAAAGATCCAAAAAGTCACAAGACCCTTCGTCCTCTGTAACTAAACCAAGTCTGTTTCTCCCTCTAATATACAGAACAGCACACTATCAGTATCGTTGTAACAAGATGCAATTTAAAGGATTACACATTCATGGCAAAATGTATTCTTAAGAAGAAAAAAAAAAGACTTCATACAACCCATAATAGATGGAGAGAAAGACAAATAGTTGGCTGGTAAATGAATGACAAAGTGAGATGAAGTTAAGAGAAGAAAAGCCAAGACTGGCGTCTCTGGCAGTGCCATGAGACATCTGTTCCATTCCCAATCACAACGAGGGCGGTATAAATCATTTTGGATCGCAGTAAATCTTTTCATAGTTCCAGTGGTTGGCGCCAAGTACGTCTGTGCCAGTATCGGCATAACAAAGCGGGAAAGGGAAAAAAAAAAACAACAAAAAAACTCAAAGATCAGATATGTCAATTAAAACCTGATAATTTAAGTTTTTCACATCTGCAGCTAAAAACTGGACTGCAGTGAAGTTCAGGATGTCTTGAGCTTCTACTGAACAGCAGAGTTATTGTGCAATTTTCACTGGTCCAGCACTCAGTGTAGGCCGTTACAGCACTTCAATGTTTATACCCACGAAGCAAATGCAGCCGTAGATGAAGGTACATCGTTCTTCAGAGCTTCTCAGCCCTCAGACACCAGAGAACCATATTGGTTCAAATGTACCTCTAGAAAAGAATGTGATTGGAGGCATTTAAACCCCCTGATGGGGATGCAATGGTTTGGGGAAAACCTAACAATCTGATTTAACTTTCTAAGGAAAAATAAAAAAAGAATGAGAGAATCTGACAAATACATGTTTGTGTTGCAAAGATTGTACCAAAGGCAGAGTTACATCCCATTTCCCTCAAATTCCTATCACCATTTCTGGTCATTGCATTTTCAAAAGGTGTAAATCATCAATATTCCCATTAGAAACAAACCAATAACAACATTTCCAACCTGACAATTCTAATCAACCATCTCACAGAGAAATTTACAGTGCATTACTATTCTTACTCTCATTTTCTAATAGAGGGAATGTGCATGACGTCACAGATGCGACTTCACAGCGGGTTACGCCCACTGAGTGGCAGAAAGACTGAGTGGCAGAAAGACTCAGTGGCAGCGTAGACTTTCAGTTGGAGCAACTCGAAAACATCTTAAATGGGAAAGAGCTGTTGTGCGATCGACTGTGCTCATAGATTTAGCAAGAAATCGGGGTTATGGTTTTACAGACTGCCAAAAAATACGCTTAAGAGAAACAAATGGATCGCTGCAATTCGAAGAAACAACTGGATTCCAGGCACTGAAACGTGGATTTGCGGTTCCCATTTTGTATCAGGTAATGTTGGATTTTTGGGTAGCTAACGTTAAACGGTCAAATCATAAAGTTCGGTGTCCTCATCACTTTCATTTCTACAATAAATCCTGCCTTGAAGTCGGACCAAGCGTCAAGACTTTTGTATGCCTTCAAGCTTTGCTTCGTGTATTTCACCGGCATATAAATTAAGTACATATAAATATCAGGAAACTGGATTTGTGGACAAATATTAATGTCCATGGACCACTGGTTCTTGGGGTAACTGTACGGGTCACTGTCAAGTCCAACTGCCTTTAATTTAAGCCGATAATTGGCTGTTATCCCGTCTTCTCCACAATCTCCCTACTAGTTGCAGCTGTTTTTGCCACTCAGTGCGAGTAAGGGGACGTGGTCCAGTGGGAAAGTGACGTCAATGCAGACCCTCTATTTAACAGAGAACAAATTACCTGTTTCACCTGCATTCTAGTAGTTTTACGCTCTAATGGCGCTTTTACACTAGCACCTGCTCAGCCCGACTCGACTCGCCTCGGTTTTGCGCTTCTCAACAAGGGGTGGAGGCGGGTGGAGCCGTGCCGAGTAAATACTTTTTCTGTAATTACTCGGCTGCATCTGACGTCATCACACTACAGGCCACCGATTGGTCGGGGGGTTGGAGTCAGACGTCTGAGTCACGAGGCAGAAATCAGCGCAAGAGCGACTCCTTGTTCATTTTATTCGACAGGCAATGGCAGCGCAAAAGTCTGTTTGGTGATCCAACTCTGAGGTGCAGAAGTTCATAAACCTGGTGGCTGAGGAGAGAATTAAAAAGGGATCTAGACGGGCGATAAGGAACGACCAGATCTACCAGGAGCTCTGTCACTCCATAGCTGCTCGCAGCTACCAACGGACTTTTCAGCAGCGCTGAGACAAAAAAAAAAAAAAAAAACGTTGCCGCTTGAAGCTTCTTTCACTCTCATTTTTTAACTTGATATCGAACACAAGCCACAGACCCAGCAGCACATTTATCATCTCCTCCAGGTTCTACATCTTTAGTGTTGTTGTCTTCTTTGTTTAGATGACTCAATCAAATACGTCACAGCAGCTTCGCTCCAATCCCACCTACTTCTCATCCGGATATCGAAAATAAACGAGGGCAAGGTGAGTGGAGTCGGGCTGAGGAGGTACCAGTGTAAAAGTGCCATAATAGACACACCTGAATTATGAATGAAAATCCTCATTGTTCCAGTCTGAGAATTGTACCTGTTTAGTGTGAAGTCCCTTCCAGGCATTTCTTTTTAATTATAACAAGGAAATTATGAACTGACAGATTCAGTTCAAAAACAAAAATACTGCAATTTAGATGACAGATTTTCTTTTTTGCTCCAGATCAACATGACACTATCAGTGACCGCCAGTAAACTAATCCAACAACCTTATGGTTCCAGTTAGTCTTGCTTACCCGAGTCGGGCAGGGAGTTGAGGTCAGCGCACATCACCAGTGGAATGGGATTGATCTCACCAGAGACAGACGACAGCTTGAGACTGCGTGTGGCCTTGTCTACGATGTTTTTCACCTCTGACAGGAACATCATGGTTTGGACTAGCTTGACATCGGAGTACTCTGGGTCCCAGTGCATGTGGGCATTGGCCACCAGGATAAGCTGCTTCTCCATACCATGGAGTGACTTTCCAGCTGAACAAAGGGAGAAAGTGTGGTCGGAGAAAAGAGCGTTTAAGGCATATCAAGATAAACCCAGCTGCTCAGTGAGTTTCTGATAAAGATTAACAGTAAAAATCAGTGCTTAAAAAAAATAAATCTAAATGTAGTTAATTTTGAAATTAATACCCTGCAGTCAAAGAAGAATCCCTACAGAACAATCAAAATAAAGTGATTACTCACAGGAGAGCTCCATCATCTCTTTGCGGACCTCAAGAAGTACAGCTACTCCGATGTTGTCCTTCGTCATCACCCTGTTCAGCATGGCCTCTGAACCCTCGGAGTTAGCCATGGCCAGCTGGTTGAACTCCACCGTGTGCTTCTGCACTGCACTGAACCTGGAGAGAAACGTTGAAAAACACATTTCGCAGAGAGTAAGAATAAATTATAATAAAAAACAAACGAGTTCATCATTTCTGACATGTTACAAATAAGGAGAAATAACATCATTGGAAGTATACTTTAAGTGGTGTAGGCTTAAAATGATAGTAAGGGTTCTGCAAAGACCTGTGGATGATCCCTGAATAAATCTGTTATGTGCAGGGCTGCACATAATTATTTTGGTCTGGTGCTAAGAGGAGCCCCTGGATATGTGACTTGGGGCTCCAAAAACGCGGTGACCCGTCTTGCCGGATCGATAAGAGGGGTGCAGGAATAAGTTATAGGCAAAACGATATTTATTCCCTTATAAAGAATAATTAACAAATTATGGTGCGTGTTAATCTGTAGAGTCAGTATAAAAGCATATTTTGCACCTAGGGTTGCCAACTTTCAGAAATAGAAATAAAGGACGCCCCGATTTCAGCAGCGCAGGAGCCAAAAAAAAGCCCCAAAACTTCTAAACTGCATAAAATTGTTTATTTTATATGAAAAAACTTGTTCTTTAATAGCATTGAACTTGCATGACTGTACAGACAGCCAACCATATAGCAGCTGAAATAGCCGCCTATGCTATGTATGTCCACATCAGCCAAGGTGTAGAATATTGCTACAGGTGAAGAATATGGTGTAAAAGTTAACTTATTTCAATAATTCAACTAGAATTTGGTGTAAAAGTTAATTTATTTCAATAATTCAACTAGAATATGGTGTAAAAGTTAAATTATTTCAATAATTCAACTAGAATATGGTGTAAAAGTTAATCTATTTTAATAATTCAACTTAAAAGGTGAAACTAATATATTACCTAGTCTTATTATATGCAAAGCAAGATATGTTAAACCTTTATTTGTTATAATTTTGATGATGGAATTGTTTATTGATTTCATAAAATATTCTCCAATTTATTTGGGGTTTTCATAAACTGTGAGCCATAATCAGAGAGCAGCGTCCTCCTGGCGCAGGTAACTGCTGCACGCAATGACGGACACTGGCTGATTTATGGTTCCGCGTTGCACCAACGCAGAGCTTACGGGGTAGGATACGCGGGAGAGCGAACGTACGGTGCGCGTCGCCGCGTAACATCATGCAGCCACTTCTCGGCGAACACATGTTTTCTGTTCGATTCGGGTAGTAGTTCAGTTAGGCGTCTCTTTGTAGTTGGTGGTGGTGGAACGCCAAAATAATTACTTAATGGCGCTTGCTTCTTGGACATTTTGACGAGACGTGTCGGGGTTTGTTCAGTAAAGCTGATCCTTACCTCTCTTCCTGCTCAACCCACCGAGTAAGGACGCGCTGTGATTGGCCAGTACCAACTTTGAGTGGCAGTTCTGGGGAAAAGCTCTCCCAATAGATTTTTTAATATTAGTATTCTGGTCTGGCCACAACCAATAATATGACCCCCAGCTGTTGGTACGCAAAAGCACTTCGCAGCACAAGATTGACAGCGCACTGTGGATTTTGACGGCGCATGCGCTCTGGCGGCCCACTTATGTGCAGCCCTGGTTATGTGCCATTAAATACTGTGAATAAGCTTTTTTTTTTTTCCTTTTGAACTTAAAGGAACCGTCTATAAGAAATGGCCAAAACTGGTACTGCAGTCACTTTCCAAATATTGTTGAGCGGCGTGTACCCTCCCCCTCCTCCCCCCGACCAGAGGTTGCCAGGTAGGCTGCAGAATGCAGCAGGAACGTAGGCTGCCATGGCTGCGATAATTAGAGCCGAGCTGGCAACCCGGATGCCGAAACAATACCGACTTGGTGATTGGGAGATAGGTGGAGGGTGGAGCTTCAGAAACAATACTGACTTGGTGATTGGGAGATAGGTGGAGGGTGGAGCTTCAGAAACAATACTGACTTTGTGATTGGGAGATAGGTGGAGGGTGGAGCTTCAGAAACAATACTGACTTGGTGATTGGGAGATAGGTGGAGGGTGGAGCTTCAGAAACAATACTGACTTGGTGATTGGGAGATAGGTGGAGGGTGGAGCTTCAGAAACATTACTGACTTGGTGATTGGGAGATAGGTGGAGGGTGGAGCTTCAGGCCAAAACAAAAAATGACAACATCAACATCAGTTGAGGGCTGCAACTCCTCTTTTTAAACTGGAATATCCTGGCTTGAGTGCTGTTGTCAGTGACATAAGTATTTGAAATTAACATGATTTTTAAATGTCTGTTGACATATCGGGGTCATTTTATGATTCGTTTTATTATTGCTCTTACATACAGCTCCTTTAACAATTTTAAAACATCTGAAACTGGGGTCGACATCAATCTGATGTACATAAATGAACCACTGACATTGAAATATGAGTATACGCATTAGGTGCATCACACGATATGAAATGCCAAGCAGGATTTTTTGGGGGGCGACGCAAGCTGGTAAAATAACATCTCAACATTTCTCATTGTAGATGACTAATATAGTCAATGTGAAATCTGCTTAGTAAAAGACAAATTAAAAAGCATGGAGCAAGTGCTTAGCATGCAGGCTCCACGCGTTCAGCGAGATGAGCATGTAGAGCTTCTGTTTCTTCCAGAGCTACTTCTGCGACCTTCAACACAGAAGTGGGTGGATGGATCCACCCTCTCCTTGTGTGGTAGTCTTCCCACTTTCAATTATTGATGGCTACCCAGAGTTTTAGCACCTCTGCAGCCTATTCCCTCTTGTCAGAATGAATGCTGAAAGGGACTATAGTTTGCTGTAAACATTAACCTTTCAACAGCAGGTTGTGTTCAGATGTACCAACGCTACAGACAGCAGCGCTGGAAAAAAGAAAAACAGCCTCACTTCTGAGGAGGGGAGGGGTAATGGTGGCGCCTCAGGACAACAGAGCGCGATAGCAGGAAAAATAGCCACAGCAGAGAAAAAGACATTGTGCTTGGGTAAAAACACCAATCCAATGTTAAATCTTTAGATATCAAGCACCATATTTTCCGCATGCCAAGGTGCACTTAAAATCATTCGTTTTTCTCCAAAATCGAATGATTTTAAAATTGAACCAATTTTATGTGGTACACTGCGCTCAAAAATCTGTCTAAATATATTGGTGCAACTTTGATAAACGACAAAGTCGTACCTTACTATAATTAGATGTCAAGCCAACATTAGGTTTTTAGCGTAAACCCAATTTTCAAATCTATATGATAATCCAATCATAATCCAACCTCCCACCAACTTCAGGTGTCAGCTATTGTTGGCAACGATGAACCAATCAGAACAGGACGTAGTACGAAGCTTCCCCCCTTCTAGTTTTTATTTGTGGATTCGTGGAAGACAAATTATTTGAAATTAGAGTGTATTTCTCTGTATTAGTTACAACTAAATGATATTCTGAGGTATTGTGAACGAGTTGAATAAAGTTCGATTTACCAGACCATTTCGCGTCACTTTATATATGCTTCATCATGCATCTTATAACCCGGTGCGCTTTATTTATGAAAATAGACCCATTGATATTGCGCATTATAATGCAATCTGCCTAATGGTCCACAAAATAAGGTACCGGTAGTTATTTGCTTTTGTATAAAAAAGGTATAAAAAATTGTATATTAACATATTAATTTGTCAACAATATGTATAAAAAAAAAAAAAGTATTTTCTTTAAATGTAGGCCACAAGTTATTTTGTAGACCTACTTCTCGGGCTTGAAGAAAATTGCACATCCATCCACATGTTTACGATCCGATTCGGACATCGTTCGCGCTCGTGACTTTGGACTGAAGAACCCATCGTATCCTTGCTCCTTCAGCTCAGGCAAGAAGTAATTGAAATACTGCTCCGTCTCAACTTCCTGTAATCAAAACGGCGGGGAGAAGAAAAAAAAAAGTTAAATTCTCACTAAATCAGCTCAGTTTACTAAAAGTAAACAATTATACAATGATGCTAATATAAAAACACATGCACATACAAATATTCCACTGAATGTTTTATCACTTTAGTTGACAGATATTGTTGGCTTTTACAGAAAAATTAAAAACATAATTAAAGAAAATCTAATAAAATTTGCAATCTAAAAGGACTCTGACCTCCACCAAGACACGTACACATCAGATTCTTAAACCATAGTTTTAGTTTGTGTAGATATTGAGAAACACTCGTTCTACTTTTAGCCTCCATTTGTGGACGGCATGGAGAGCCGTGTTCCCAGACACTGAATTCTGAAGTGATCTAATCTAATAAAAAGTATTTCCATGACAGAATTGCTCCTGTTTTTAATCTTGTGTTGCTCGAGGGGCCCGAGATCACAAGAATTAAATATTGATTTTTGGCCTTATCCCTTACACAGAAATTTCTCCACATCCTTAAAAATCTTTTGACAATGTTATGATGATATATTCAAAATCTTCACAGCCTTCAAGACACTCAAGAGTTTTTACCAATTAATTTAATCATTTCCCAGATGTTGCTACAGGTCTTTCTTGTTTGTATCATTGTCTTTTGCAGCCTTTTCTTTACCGTGCCCCAACTTTTTTTCCAGATATGTTACTGCCATTAAATCTACAGTAAACTCATATTTTTCATTAAAGTGAGACATTTTATAATTTCAACACTTTTTCCATTGATTTCTACAGTTCCCATGAACCCAATAAAATGTGGGTTACTGAGATTTGTCATTTATTGTACATTATTTACACAGCATTTTTCTGTTTGAGGAGGTATGGTTGTAGTCTGATATGCCTTACAGCTATAAGGTGATGAATCACAAGTTCACATATGCTGAACACCAACCCCTTGATAATCATGCAAAGTAAGGCCACAGAAATTCACAGAAGAGGTGAAAAGGTTTCTGGCTGAGTTGACTGGCCGGTTGAATTAGTATATTATAGAAAAATATCCGGTCTGCACCTGAAAAGCATCAGCATCCATCTCTCATAAAATTAACAACTGCGTGAGAAAGTTTACCACATTTTCATGAAAATGGTCACACTATTTTCCTGATTATTTTTTATGTAAACGTTAAAAGTAGTAAACTTTTCCCATTGGAGCAGTCGTAGTTTTGATTTCCCAGCTTGCAGGTCACCGCTCCGAGTGATCCAGTTACCATGGGTACCGCTGATGTCTTCACCTCCACATCTTTTCTAGTTGCTCCCTCAACCCTTTGGCATTTTTCCATCTGCCCGTGTTCCTGCTTCTTGACATTGCCGTGTCTGTTACTACAGCTTTGTTCTGGGGTTTGTCGACCAGCACAGCATCTGGTTAGTTATCCATCACCAGTTTATCAGTCTGGATCTTGAGAACCCAAAGGATCTTTGAATAGGACTATAAACACTTCCTCTGTGTAGTTGTAGCTCTTTTTCCATTGAATTTTCCATTTTATTTGGACTTGTGTCATAAAATCCACAGTATATTCTTATAGCGTAGAAATAGGAGACAACTGTAAGGATTCAATAATACCGATTTAGTTCAGTGTGAGGTTGAGTTAAAAAGCCATGATTGTGTAGCACACAGTTGTCAGTCTGTAACTGCGACAACAGAGTTGATTCATTCATAGGTCCCTCCACAAATACAACGCCTATGCCCTAATCTATTTTTTTCCCCACATTTATGACATTTATAATTTTGCGTGTCTATTTGATATTTCTGAGTTTTACAAACATTAGGATCTTTTGGTCAAATTAAAATCCATGCAATTACCAAAAGATTTATCAAAATTAGGAAAAAATGTAGTCCTTCATTAGTGATAATATGAAGAGCGCTGACAGCCCAGAGGACAAGGCTTGCATTTGATTATCCAGGAAAATTGCATTAGGCTCAGCAAAAATGTTTGTCAACTGATGGGCAGACAATCATGACCATTTGTAAATTGGATAGTAAAAACAAACATTATCAAGTTAATACTGGATATTTGTTTAGTTTCCAGTTTCAGGTAGCAGATGAATTACATATGAAAAGCTGGATTATCTTTGGTCAGGCAGTTCAGCATTCTGCTACAAGTGTGTCTTATAATCTGTTTTTCAGAACCATAAAACTTCATTTTCCAAGAAAGCGGTTCCAATACTTGTTGAGCCCAACCTCTTCTTCTAAAGAACCAAACAAACAAATTTAAAGGGGCAACAAGATACCAGTCTGATAAAAACATTTTGAATGTTATATAAAAAAGGACCACTGTACACCCTTTAGTATGCTAAAGAGAAAAATAAAAAGCTTTGCTAAAACATGGAAGTGGAGAACATTTGATGTTTAAAGATCAGCCTTCAACTCGGTCTGATATGTTGCATAAAACAGCATTTACAATAGTCATTTTAAAGTGAGTTTAAAAACAGTTTGTGTTGATTTCACCCAACCTTGTTAGGCGTTTCTAAATGACCTGCTTAAAACAAAGGGTATAAATCTCTGTTTGTAGTGGTTTGTAGCGGATTTCATAAATAACGGTCAGCATTTGAAAATTCCAGTTGGCAGAGCAAAGAGCATTAACACGCAGCAACTATTGGTTATGACCATCTTTATAAATGCACATTGGCATTTTGAAGAAAACAAGATGAACGCTGTGATCCATGTCATTTGTGCACTGTGGTCCTCTGTAGAAATTCAAACACCAAAGGGAAGCACAAGCACCACTGAAAAAGATGTAATGACATGGCTCTGTAATGACTCCCTGTGGAGGGAAAAAAAAATCTAAACAGTTCTTAAAATGCTCCAAAGCTGAGGCAGCTATGAAACGGTGATAGCATCAGCTTTGCAACACCACCTGGTTAAAAATTGTCAAATAAGGGTATGACTATAAAGCACATCTTTCCAAAATGTACAAGATTGAAGGGCTGAACTGCCAGAGCACTACAGAAACTAAAGATCAAACCATGAAACACCATGGAAGGTGTGTATTAATCAGCTACCAGGCAGTATGTGAGGTGAGATGGCCTGAGAAGAAAAAAAATTTAATAAAAAAAACCTAACCCTTATTGTCTGATTCATATCTTTTACCAACTTTTCCTTTGGTGAAATAATTTCTACCAAATCTATTATTTACGCAAGTCAAGTGCGTTTCAAACGTAAGTGAATAAAGACTTCTGATGGGGTGCATTATTTCCTCAACTCCACTCAGTCTCAACTCTGAACGCAGTACTTCAACAGAGGGACTTTATGTAGCAGTGATAATGGATTACTCAACTGTTCGTGCATTTTCATTTGGTGCGGGGGGGAAAAAACTAAACTAAATTGTCCACAAGAGGCCATTTTAAAATCTAAATAGATGTTATTTCTCACCTGCAAACTGATGATGTCTGCATTGCAGCCCATGATCTCCTGCATGATGGATTTCTTCCTGTACTCCCAGGTTAGAGCCCAGGAGGGGCAGTAGCCATATAGCTGTCGAGTGGCATACTTATCGCACAGTACGTTGTAGCACATCACAGAGAACAATGCTGAGGAAGGGAAACCGACAAGAGTTTTCCATTTTCAACAAGAATTACAAATTTTGAATGCCTTTAAATGAGCAAATTCAAACCATTCTGCTATGTTTTCTACCATTACATGCGCAACTTTTTCTTAACCCAAATTATGCCCACAAGTATAACCTGAAATTCAGACTTGTTTAAAGCATTAATCAGACAAGAGGCAGGATACACCCTGGACCGGTTTCACCAGTTCAACCAAAATATTTACATTTACTACAAAAGTATTTCTATGGGTTTATGTCCAGATGCACATCGATAAAAACAACTTTGAAACCTTACACTTACACTCAAATGGTTCTGCCATTTCAACACATCAACTCATATTTATATGGAAAAATACATGCCTTTTAAAATGTAAGAATACTTAATGCACCGCAAGTAATCACAATGAGGGTTCATATTTTTAAAATATGATTATGTAGAGTTTAAAACATCTAAAAAAAAAAGATATGTTCAAAGTCACTTTTCGGTGTAGGTTATTCTTACCCGAGGGGAGTGTCCGCTCCGGTTCCTGGATTGTGATCCATGACCGGGCTGGGGGTTGCTCTGCTGGTACTGTGCAAAAAAAAGAAGAAAAAAAGAAATTGAATACAGTTTCCAGTCAACTCAACAACAACTTGTAGGTCACTGATTGATCAAATACAGATAAAACACAGTAATGTGGCAATATACTATTCTTATCCAGTCTCACAAGTGCAGAAGAAAATAAATGCTCACTGCGTTTGATAGCCCCTGCCAGATTGTCTAACAAGTAGCTGAGCAGTCTCCGTGTGCCATCGGGTTCCTGGTAGAGGCTCATAATTTCTTGTGCAAGTGGGTTTCCTGGTGAAGAAAGAGATAATAAGTCTGAATCATCGCTGACATAAACAGTGGGATTTCAAGGGTAGAATGGCTATGAAAAACTTGATGAGCCACTCACCTTTCAACCCCAGTGTTTGTAACTGAAACAGTTTTCCCAATTCAAATGGCAGAACTCGCAACTGGTTGTTATTTAAAAGCAATTCCCTGTGGAGGACAGATGGGAATTGGATAATTAGAAGCTAGCCCTCCTGAGATACATCTTTTTTTTTTTTAAACCTTTCAAAATGTGTTACTGTGTTTAAAAGAAAAATAAACCGAGGGGGGGGGGGGTTCCACATTTACATAATAACATTTTAAAATCCTGCTTTTTTTTTTTTTATTTGCACATGTGTAAAATGTCAATATGTGTATGCTGAAATCACTAACCTGAGAGACACCATGTTGCCGAGCTCTGACGGCAGGCTCCTGATCTTATTGGATGAGAGATCCAGGTACACCAGGTTGTGTAGTTTGGCAATGTCTGGCGGGATGCGTGACAGTGAGTTGTCACTGAGGTGCAGGGCAGTGAGGTGGGTGAGAGACCACAGGGCTGTGCTGAGACTCCTTACTCGGCCTACAAAAACGTCAAGAATGGCACACACAAAAAAAAAAGTATGTTTTTCAATATAATGCCTTTTTATGAAAGGAAGTGTGTACATGGATGAAATGACTTCAGTAGAATGAAAACTATGCCTGAGCACAACTGATACTGCAGATATATCACGGAAGACTACACATGCAAACAGAATCAAGGCGACACACTGTCAATGTTTTTCTAAAGCCACCTACCTCAAACTTTTTATAAAATAAGGAGTTTGAGGGGAAAACAGAAACTGTCAAAAATTATTCAAGAATCAGGATTTATAATTTGTAATTGCATGTCCCCTGTCATGCAAAACCGACCTCCAATGCACTTCTTCCTGCTTCAGTGTTAGATAATGTAACAATGCCATCAGGGCGGCACTATGTAGTTGAATCTCTGCTAAAGTTAGCCATCAAATGTAAAAAAACTAAAACAAAAAATGAAACAGCTAGAAATTCAGCAAGCAATAAAATTGGTCTTGTCATCATGGACACATGTCTACATGTCCTGGTAGGGAGGGAGCTGGAGGTGACTCATCTAATAAGTAAAAGGTGTGAAAATTAACGCTGAGTACTCCAGAAAAACACCATAAATGTCTCGACTCACATCATCCCCATCTTCTCCTAAAATGAGTCAGATAAGAGAAATTGAACAAGTTGAAAGCCCTGCTGCAGACGATCATACATTGCTCCACTTCACCAAAACTAGCAAGCTCGGCACAGGTCAAAAGAAAAGAAAGCAAAGTCACTCACTCCATTCCATTTCTATTGACCGATATTGGCAAAGTTAAACTACTATAATTTTATTAAGAAAATAAGGTAAAGAATTTAAAATATAGATTATCTAAAGTTGCAGAGCTATTAATATATATATGGAGACAAGTTTAAAAAAAAAAAAAAAAAAAAAAAGAATTAAAAAAAAATAAATTTGCAAAGCTAATATATGAAAAAAAAAAAACTTAGATGCACATCCTTCGTCTATTTTCTTTGCCTAGACTACTCTACTTACTTCAAATCAAACTTTATTTGTATAGCGCTTTTCATACAAATAAAAAAAAATGCAACACAAGGCACTTTACATAAAACTTAATAATGCCCCCCCACCCCTCCCCACACACTTAACAAGATTTTGAACTTACAGAAATTTCATGACGATTTAACCACTGTATTAAGCTATAAAACCTCTCCCTTTAAAGTCACTCTCGAGAAGGAGCCCCATTACTCATCCATTTTTATGTTTGATGCACTGCAACTAGTTGAATAACAATTAAAATCAAAGTGTGTGTGTGTGTGTGTGTGTGTGGGGGGGGGGGGGGGGGGGGGGGGGGTTGGAGGGGGTTGAGAGTTGATCTTAATAAATCATCCATTTCCTCTGCAGCTGCACTTTCCTTTAAAGATCAGTCCAATTAATCTTGAGAGACTAAACCTTTCCAAATAAACCTACTTTAGTCATCCACCCAATATCATAACATGTTTTGGAAAATAATATAGTTTAGGATTTTTTTTTGTCTATTTTTAATCAGTGTCAGGAGCATCTGGTGTGAACTGTTAAGTCAAAGTTAGCTTTATCTGTAAAAAAATCTGATGTATCCAGACAATACTCACCACTGATTTCCAGCTCAGCCCAGTATGACTTCTTCCCGTTTGCTGCCTCCTCGCTGGACATAATTGTGTACATCCGCCTGGGATCCGGCGGGTCATATTTTTCCTTGGGCATTCCTATAACACTACAGAGATAGTTTGCATTACAACTTACTCTCATGGAAATCAGAATCAGAATCAGCTTTATTGGCCAGGTTCGAACATTGTCCAACAAGGAATTTGACTCCGGTAGTTTCGCTCTCTATGGTATTAAAGGTAAACAATAAACAAATGAACAAACGACAAATGTGGAATTTCTATGTACAAAAATTATAAACATTTTAAGGTGCAGCAGTTTGAGGTAGTGAGAATAAGTATGACCTATTTACAATTTCAACAGACAAGAATTATGCAAAAAATACAAGATAAAAAAATAAAATTGTACAAAAGAAATACAAAGTGATTCTTTTGTACAATTTTAATTTTTTATCTTGTATTTTTTGTCAAAATCAAAGACAACCTGGGCCTGAAACATGCCTAAAGCTCTCTGTGGGAGGTTGGAGAGGCATGCATGCATGCAGCTCATCAAGTAACAGGCTTCCCAATTCTAACCTAACCCTTACCAACCGATACATTTTCAATCAAGACGTAACATAGAGTGTATATTATAAGCGACTATATTAGTACGCATCACATGCGACAGCAACTGCGATTACATTGCTGTTACATAAGTTAATAATGTAAAATTAAGCGCTATAATACAATGATTCCAAGCATGATTACAGCTATCTAAAGTTTTAATTTACATCTAAAAAAAACTATACAAATGAGACTTCATAAATGGGAGATAAACAGATCTGTGACTAGATTGTTTTCGTGTGGCTGCCTGATTAACAAAGCTTAACCTAAATTGGCAGCGAGCGAACTATACATAACAAAAGTAGATCTAACCAGCTTGGAAGACGTGTACATTAACTTGGTGAAATGTTAGTATTTTATCGGCCCCGGGCACCGTCTCAAACGAGTCTCTAGTAAGCATTTCCTCCACGATTATCAGAATACTGCACACTTGTTGTTTACATAATGGCAAAGCACCGAGCTGCGCATGCAACACTAGGCCACGACACACGGAACACCGACACATCCGCAGAGAAAACGAGCTACAACAGGCACGAATCACCCTCGCTGGGGGGAATAGTGGCGGAATGGACGCACAAAGAGCGACAAAAGGCTGCACTAACGTGGTGTTGTGTGCTGTGTAGCCTAGCCGGAGTTAGCTAAAGGCTAAAGGCTAGCAGCTCCAATTATGTGAAGCTGAGCCACTTCCTGCTCCAATAAGTTCCTCCGGGTAGAACCACGGCCCGGCCGGAGCGGGGCGCACACGCCGCGGGGAAACCTGCCAGGAATACGGGGAGGTGGAGGGGAGAGGAGAGGGCTGGTTTACCTGCAAGAGCATACCAAACGGCGAGGACGACTGCGTGTTTTCTTTTGTTTTCTAGCTACTTCTCCGCTTCCGCTGCTGCTGTATCATGGCGACCGAGGAGCTGGAGCTCTGCGATAACAGAGAGGATCCTATTGGTGGAGACGGACAGCTGTTGATCAGTGGACACGAGGAGGGAGGGGCGGAGGGATGGATGGATGATGGATGGATGGATGGATGGATGGATGATGGATGATGGATGGATGGATGGATGATGGATGGATGGATGGATGGATGGATGGATGGATGGATGGATGGATGGATGGATGGATGGATGGATGGATGGATGATGGATGATGGATGGATGGATGGATGATGGATGGATGGATGGATGGATGGATGGATGGATGATCGATGGATGGATGGATGATGGATGGATGGATGGATGGATGGATGGATGATGGATGGATGGATGGATGGATGATGGATGGATGGATGGATGATGGATGGATGATGGATGGATGGATGGATGGATGATGGATGGATGGATGGATGATGGATGATGGATGATGGATGGATGGATGGATGGATGTATGGATGTATGGATGGATGATGGATGGATGGATGGATGGATGGATGGATGGATGGATGATGGATGATGGATGGATGATGGATGGATGGATGATGGATGATGGATGGATGGATGGATGGATGGATGGATGGATGGATGATGGATGGATGGATGGATGGATGGATGGATGGATGATGGATGGATGGATGGATGGATGGATGGATGGATGGATGGATGATGGATGATGGATGGATGGATGGATGATGGATGGATGGATGGATGATGGATGGATGGATGGATGATGGATGGATGGATGGATGTATGGATGTATGGATGGATGGATGATGGATGGATGATGGATGGATGGATGGATGCATGATGGATGATGGATGGATGGATGGATGGATGGATGGATGGATGGATGATGGATGGATGATGGATGGATGGATGGATGCATGATGGATGATGGATGGATGGATGGATGGATGGATGGATGGATGATGGATGGATGAATGGATGGATGGATGATGGATGGATGATGGATGGATGGATGGATGCATGATGGATGGATGGATGGATGGATGATGGATGGATGAATGGATGGATGGATGGATGGATGGATGGATGATGAATGGATGGATGATGGATGGATGAATGGATGGATGGATGGATGATGGATGGATGGATGGATGGATGGATGGATGGATGTATGTATGTATGGATGGATGGATGATGGATGGATGATGGATGGATGGATGCATGATGGATGGATGGATGGATGGATGTATGGATGGATGGATGATGGATGGATGATGGATGGATGGATGATGAATGGATGATGGATGGATGATGGATGGATGATGAATGGATGGATGGATGATGAATGGATGGATGGATGGATGGATGGATGGATGGATGGATGTATGTATGTATGGATGGATGGATGATGGATGGATGATGGATGGATGGATGCATGATGGATGGATGGATGGATGGATGTATGGATGGATGGATGATGGATGGATGATGGATGGATGGATGATGAATGGATGATGGATGGATGATGGATGGATGATGGATGGATGGATGGATGGATGATGAATGGATGATGGATGGATGATGGATGGATGGATGGATGATGGATGGATGATGAATGGATGATGAATGGATGAATGGATGGATGATGTATGGATGGATGATGGATAGATGATGGATGAATGGATGGATGGATGGATGAATGAATGGATGGATGATGGATGGATGAATGATGGATGGATGGATGAATGAATGGAGGGATGGATGATGGATGGGTGGATGAATGAATGGAGGGATGGATGATGAATGGATGGATGGATGATTGATGGGTGTTGGATGGATGATGGATGGATGGATGATGGATGGATGATTGATGGATGGTTGGATGGATGATGGATGGATGGATGGAGGGATGAATTGATGGATGGATGATGGATGGATAATGGATGGATGGAGGGATGAATGGATGATGGATGGATGGATTGATGAATGGATGATGGAGGGATGATCGATGGATGATGAATGGATGGATGGATGATGGATGATGGATGATGAATGGATGGATGGATGATGAATGGATGGATGGATGATGGATGGAAGATGAATGGATGGATGGATGATGGATGGATGAATGGATGGATGGATGATGAATGGATGGATGGATGATGGATGGATGAATGATGGATGGATGGATGGATAAATGGATGGATGATGGATGGAGGGAGCGATGGATGGATGATATATGGATGGATGATGGATGGATGGATGGCTGGATGAATGGATGGATGATGGATGGAGGGATGGATGGATGATATATGGATGGATGATGGATGGATGGAGGGAGGGAGGGAGGGAGGGAGGGAGGGATGGATGGCTGGATGATTGATGGATGACGGATGGATGGGTGGATGGATGGATGGATGGATGATGGATGGAGGAATTATGGATGGAGGGAGGGAGGGAGGGAGGGATGGATGATGGATGGATGGATGGATGGATGATGGATGGATGGAGGGATGATGGAGGGAGGGAGGGAGGGAGGGAGGGAGGGATGGATGATGGATGGATGGAGGGAGGGAGGGAGGGAGGGAGGGAGGGATGGATGGATGGATGGATGGATGGATGACAGATGGATGGATGAATGGATGATGGATGGATGGATGGATGATGGAGGGAGGGAGGGAGGGAGGGAGGGAGGGATGGATGATGGATGGATGGAGGGAGGGAGGGAGGGAGGGAGGGATGGAGGGATGGATGGATGGATGGATGGATGGATGGATGGATGGATGGATGGATGGATGGATGGATGGATGGATGGATGGATGGATGGATGGATGGATGGATGGATAGATAGATAGATAGATAGATAGATAGATAGATAGATAGATAGATAGATAGATAGATAGATAGATAGATAGATAGATAGATTTTTTTTCCACAATGTTTGTCGTTTTTTAGTTTTTCAAACTTACATTTACGCATACATTACATAGACACACATACACTTAGCTTGCACCATTTTCAATTGAAATATAAATAATATATTGAATTAACCAATCAGGGAGGAAAAATAAAATAAATTAAACAGAAATAAATAAATAAAAAATAAAAAATAAATAAGATGATATTTTCCACAATATTTACAAGTTATTTTCAGGTAAATCTTGCACTTTCATCTGTAATAATGTTCATATATGGTTCCCAGAATTCAGCAAAGTCCTTTCGTTTTCCTAGCAATGTACGTTAGTCTTTCCAGTCCAATACAGCCAGAAAGCTCCCTTATCCACAGTCTCAATGTCGGAGCATCCATACTCTTCCAACATAGTGCAACAGCTCTCCTGAAAGTCCAAAGTCCAGAACTGTATATTGCTTTGACGTTTGTAGGAAGTTCTTTGGGTATATTCCAAGCACACACAGTTTGGCATTTAGGGGGACTTTAGCATTAAACATCTCTGACAAACAATTTATAACATCCTTCCACACGTTCCCATAAGCAGTGAAATAATGTTCCGTTCTCATGGATGGATGGATGGAATCAGAATCAGGTTTATTGGCCAAGTCAGGTCAAACAAGACAGGGAATTTGACTCCGGATATTTTGCTCACCGTAGCCTACAGTAAATAAACAAATGGCAGCTCTTATTAACATATATACAATTTAAAAAAAGATTGAAAGGTGCAGCAGTATGAGGTAGTGTAGAGAATCCATTTGGTTTTTTTTCTATAAGTAATAACACCTTCATCAATGGACTGAAGAAAAACACTGGAGTCAGGTTTTGGCTGGCGTTCCGTTCAAATACTGCGAAGGTCTTTATTGTAAGTGTCAAAGGGGTGGTTCTTAGCGGTTTGGTACTACAAGAACCAAAGTCCCCCAGGAAATACTTTAGTTCCGTTCTTCGAGGGTGAGCAGCGCTTAGTAAAGCACAAACAAAACAAGGGTGCAGCAACAAACATTTATTGCGCAAAGACTGTTATAAAATCAAGGGTGGGGAAAATTTCACTTAAAATGGGAGAACTGTTTCTTAAAATGGCCAATCCTTAAAAGGTTAAAAGGTTAAAAAATGAACAGTCACAGTCATTCCGTTCCAGGCTCACTGTCCTCTAGCGCCCCCTCTGGAAGCATCGGCAGTCAGGCCCACGCCAACAGGGAGCCCCGGTCCAAGTCCGAGGCCGCCGGGGGCTCCCCAACCACCTGGGCCCCCGTGGGCATCAGTCCATCCGCCTCAGTCCATTCTCCGTCCATGCCCTGTGCATTCTCTGTTGAATATCTAGGGGGAAGGGAACCCTCCCCTGGTCCACCGTTGGTCTGGGGGGGCCAGCCTGCAGTGGTTCATTGGCCACTGCAGCTGTCAGTCAGAATCCGGTTCCTGCCTTAATGGTGTTCAGCTGTGTCTAATCAACTCAAAAAAAAAGGTAATTGCATGCCAAACTCAAAACACACAAAAAGTTACATTTCAAACAATAATAACTAAACAAAGCAACAAAAACATGCATGCAAATTAAATGTTACACCAAAATTCCAAAACAATAAAACAATTAAACACAGCCTGACACTCAGAATGACATAAGAATTACAATTTGTACCAAACAGGGCAGGGTTCCGGAAACCAACTCTGAAAACCCCCAAGCTTCACCAGTCTTTCTCTGTTATGCGCAATCTGTCTCATTTAGGCCTCCCATCAGACAGGTTTTGCCTTCAATTCAAACCCAAACAGACCTTATATTTATGACATCACTGGCATATGTGTACAATTTAGCGCATACATATGACTTTCTGTTCATACATGTTGACATTTGGCCCCGCACCTGTATGTCTTCTGCAACCAAATTCACTTCTCCTTCATTATCTGACGCCCATCCCTGTCTATTACGCTCCAATACCAATTTCCCTGTCTCACACGTCTTGATCAGATAGTGTTTTTCAAATTCCCTTCCTCCGGCTCCACGTCTCAATGGTCGCATTGTCCAAAGCAGTTCTACCTTCTTCTCCTCATAGTCATACATTTGCGCTCATCTTTATCAGCGATAGCTGTTTTTAGTACCTCTGTGTGTGTGTGTGTGTGTGTGTGTGTGTGTGTGTGTGTGGGTGTGTGTGTGTGCCTCAAGGGCCATCTGCCTCGTGAGAAAAACACACACACACACACTCTTCTTTTCTCTCTTTTTCGTCTCGTCTTTTTCTCTCCCTCAGCTTAAAGTTCTATACAGATCATTCTGAAGTAAAAAAGTTCCAATGTTAGATTCCAACCAAATGATTATATATATAAAAACACCAATACCTCTACAGTAGTCATGGTTATTGAGAGGTGAATTGTTACAGCATATGATTGTGGTTATTATTATTGCACAGTGGTTGATTCCTCTGAGACTCTATGAGTGATGAGAGTTCATCAGAGCAACAGCTTGGGGGAAGAAACTGTCTCTGTGTCTGGAGGTTTTGGCTACAGAGCTCTGTAGCGCCGTCCAGAGGGGAGGAGTTCAAACAGACTGTGTCCTGGGTGTGAGGGGTCTGCAGAGATGCTACCAGCCCGTTTCCTGGTCCTGGACCATACAGGTCCTGGATAGATGGGAGGTTAGTCCCAATTATCCTCTCTGCAGACCTAATTGTCCGTTTCAGTCTGTGCCTGTCTAGTTTGGTGGCCGATCCAAACCAGACAGTGATGGACGTGCAGAGAACAGACTGTATGATGGCAGAGTAGAAGGTGGTCAGATAGATAGATTGATAGATACTTTATTATTCCCAAGGGAAATTCAAAGTATTCAGCAGCTACATAAATGCCCAAAAAAGCAGGTTATTATCAACGACAAACAGAAAAACTTGGTTAGTAACACATAATTACATCACAGTGCAACACCTCAATGAAAGTGTCTAAATGTAGAGTAAAAATAAATAAATATGATGTTGCACAATGTGGGGACAGTTCTGATGTAGATCTGTGTGGGTTTGATCATGACCCTCCCTGCCCCCCAGTGAGGAGTTGTAGTCTGATGGCCAGGGGGACTAAAGTTCTTGTGTGTGTTTGTGGAGCAGGTCAGAGAGAGCAGCCTGCTGCTGAACATGCTCGTCTGTCTGATCAGTAGAGGGTGTCTTGTGTTGTCCAGGATGGACAGTCTTCTCCAGGGTCCTTCTCTCTGCCACCGACCCCTGAGTCCAGCTCTGTGCCAAGCACAGATCCAGCCCTCCTTACCAATCTGTCCAAACGCCCAGCATCTCTCTTTCTTACACTGCTCCCCCAACCAAGCACAGCGTAAAAGAGAACACTAGACAAAACAGACGGTAAAAAATCAGCAGCAGTTTATTAAGAGATGTTAAAGGACCCCAGTCTTCTCAGGAAGTAAAGACGACCCTTTCCTTTACAGTGGATGCTGTCTGTGTTGACAGTCCAGTTTTTCATCCAGCTGCAGTCCCAGGTATTTATATGTCCACTTCCATGTCCAAATGCAAATGGACCTCTTTGAAACGGATGGACGCCGCTGTTATCCCGATTTATTTCGGGAATTATACATATTACAGTTAATGGCAAATTTAGTTTAATCACACACTGTATAAGTAATGCTGCAATTGTTAGATATTTGTATTGGAGAGAAGACTATATGGCAAAAGAATGCAGATCCTTCTTTGGATAAAAGGTGATTAAAATTAATTTAATATCTTATTATAAAACATTTTTTATAATTATAAACATGGACACAACAATATATAAACTGTAGATTAATACAAAATTTCAGGTAATAACTTTAAAAAACACAACAAAGTCATTTTTTATCTCAACACTGACAGGCATCTAGCAGATGATCCTGTAAATAAGTTAGAGATTCTTGAACATCATCAGGTAAAGCTTGGCCGAGGTCCATCTGGGATCTGGACATAAAGGCCTCCACAGCTTCCTGAACACCAGACTTTGAGATCTTGTCTTCTGGCTTGTAGACTAAAGTTCCAACTTTGCGTCGCTGTTCAGTGTTCGAGTTGAATAGGTATCCTGCGGATAATTGACGATAAACTGGGAGTTAATAGAGTCAGTATTTTAGTCACTGTTAAAAAGATAAAAGCAGAAAACTGTCAGGAAGCAAGGTCACATAGCAGTTTTTTCTAGCAGAAGAGTTCTTTCATAGAGTGGGTTTCCCTTTTTGTTTAAATGAAAACAGTGTCTTGACGATGCATCAGTGTCTTATTTTGTGATAAATCAGCATTACTCATTTTGAGTTACCAGTACCTTTTTGTCAATCAATGATTTGCTTCACACTGTCAAATGATGAGCTCGCTCTCTTGACAGTTATGAGACAGACTGTGGGCTATTTATTTTTTTTTCATTTTAAAAGACTGCTTCTGCTCCGTCGATGTCACATTATTAATATTATCGCCAGCATCATTTAGTGTCCTGGAAAATTCTGGCAAGTTCTGAGGCTTTCAGCAAGTTAACACTTATGTCAACTGTAGAAAAAACTAACAAAACTTTATCAATACTTTAACAAAAGGTGCTGCTTTCAACATTTTTCTTCTAGATGGCTGCATGGACATTTTCCCAGGGGAACAAATGGGAAAAAGGGTATACATCACTTAAGAAAAAAAAAAAAAGTCTTAAGTCTTAAAAAAAAAAAAAAAAAAAAAAAAAGGCTTTCAAAAATCAGAAATATTCTTGAAGAGGGAAAACATTTTGAGGCATTTTTCTTCTTTTCAATAAATGATAACTTTGTACTATAGTTGCCATGCTTGGTTGAAAAAAATCTTTATATAGTCTTTGAACATGACAACTCTTGACTTACCAATCATGCTGTTGCTGAATCAATACTTGACAGAAACACATTCATATTGAACCTATGGCAGTCCTGCAGCCAGGTAAAATGAATATACACCCCATAAACCTAAACTGTTTTCATTTAAATTATTTTCCATTACCAATAAGTCATTTCTAAGTAGATTTGTTTTCAATGAAAGCTGGATTGAGATGGCCAGGAGCCATATCCGTCCCTTGAGCTGCATTTTACCCTTGCACGATGCAGAGCGATGTTACCCACCCCATGGCTTGTAAGGGGTTCACCATTCACATTAACACTTATACAATGATTCTTGTCCTACACGTCAGCAATGTAGTGTATACAGGGGTGATAGTAAAAAAAAATCCTGAGCCTGAACTTTTTTTCCCTGGGAGGTAAGCGAGCCCCTAAGCCAAGATATATGCCCCGATCAACACAATTGTCATTTTTTGTCCTCTTAAAGTGTAAGTCTGGTGTAAATTGACCCATGATCCTGTTGTTCAAGCTCACCACATGCAGCCCATAGAAAACAGAATGAGACAATTGAACAACATAGGCCAGGGGTGTGATTCCCTGGGAAAACATTTTGATAAATAGTTAATTAAATTGAATGGCCTATTTTACTGTCATGAGGAAGAAAGATTGTAGAAAAACATTAATGTCAACACTAGTATAAATACAGGTTTGCTTGGCCTCACAAAATGATGCTGTTTACAATGAGGTGGCAACACTTATGATTCTAATGTAGGGCTGAACGATTTTTGAAAATAATCTAATTGCGATTTTTTTCCTCAATATTACGATTGCGATTTAATATGTGATTATTTTTTTTCAAGGTCCTGTTCTCATGTATTTTTCAACTACACAAGCAATAAATCAGTCTGTTTCAAGTAGATTTTCACTTGAAATAAGTAGAAACATCTGCCAGTGGAACAAGATTGTTTTGCTTGTAATAAGAAGATAAATCTTGTCCCACTGGCAGATTTTCCTACTTATTTCAAGTGAAAATTGACTTGAAACAGGTGAAAATTGTCAAACAAGTTATTTTTCTGGTGATGACTCTAAATGTTGAAATAGCAGTAAAACCACATTCATTGATGAAATGACATAAGGGATGGGAAGGGGGGATGGCAGTTTTACAGGGGGGATGATTTGGACCGTTTTTATTTCAGGGGGGATGATTTGGACCGTTTTTATTTCAGGGGGGATGATTTGGACCGTTTTTATTTCAGGGGGGGGGGGGGGGGTGCCATCACATCACCCCTCATCCCCCCTCAACTCGAATACTGCTCACACGGAACTCAGAACTTCTTCATAAATAACTCCCAGAGAGAAAAAAAACACCAGCAAGCTAACAAACAAACCAATAAAGCTCTCAGAGTTGACAAAACGAACCAGCAATGAACAACTCGCGCTGTTTTAACCTCTCATCCTCATGAACTGATGGGCTGCAGGTGTGGTTTAAGGCTGATTTATGGTCCGCGTTCCACCAACGCAGGCTTTACGCCGTGGGTTATGCGAACTACGGCGTACCCTACGGCGAAAGCTCTGCGTCGATTTAACGCGGAACCATAAATCAGGCTTCACAGCGCGACTCACTGTGCGCCCGGCTCCTCGCCGAGTCCGCGCTCATATATTTAATACATTTATAAAGCCCATATATTTATAAAGCCTCACTTGGCGCTGAGGCCATGGTAGATTTAGGTTACACGCGGACACGCCGCACTGTTGACTTTTCCCTGCCGGCTCTGCTCACTGGCTAAACAGTCCCCTCACAAACAGTGTCCAGCAGCGCTACGTTCCGCCGCGCCGCGTTCCCAACGTTGTGTGCGCTACTCACCGGTATTACGGTATATGAAAAATTCATATCATAAGAAAAATAAACGGCAAACCTGATTTTTTTTTTTTCTCTCGCAAACACCTCGGTATGCCGGAAATCCGGCGTGACGCCGGAGCGCTATCACCCCTGTGTATAGCTATACTGAATGCAAACAAAGATGATATGAGAGAGATAATTCTTGGGTTGGGTGGCCTTTTGTCTTAAAAGTTCCTGTCATGACTTGTTTGGGTCAGAAAAGAGTTAAGATTATTGGTATAGAGGCATTAACCAACAGCTCACCTTTCATTGCTGTGTTATAGCTGCACAGCAACATCCAGATGAGCTGGATCAACTCCTCCCATTTATTGGACCTCTTAGTGTCATCCTGGCAATCATAGTCACAGATCAGTTCAAAACATTTGATTATTTCCTTTATCTTTGTCTTTCCTTTTTTCCTTGACAAAAAAGGAAAATGTGTCTTAAAAAAAGAGGTTGTTCCTGTCTTTCAAACTAAACTCATAATGATATCTTAATGCTAATGAATCTGTGAGGAGATAGGCCATTAAGATAAAAGATACATGGGCTGACATTCACCGTGGGGTCTGGTGCCAAAGTGCAATGCTTCAGAAAGTGCAGCAGCAGGCTGAGTGACGTGGGAACTGAGATTTTCTGTGGGCATGCATAGTCCAGCAGAAGTTCCAACAGCTTACATCTCAACAATTTGCTCTGTAGGCCCTCCAGCAACAACATCCTGCATATCAGAAACAGATGAGAAGCTTAAAAACGGCCCACCTTGATAATTACACAATTTCAGCTTCTCTTTTCATATTGTAATTTACACATGATATCATAACATCTATTTTTAAGCAATTCACCTATAATTATATAGCACATTTAGTATGAATTAATAAACAGGAGTGTATTTTAATATCAGATAAAAGATCACAGAACACTATCTAGATATTTTAACAGTTTGATAAAGTATACAAATTACAAATTGTTTCAGAGTCATCTTTACATTGGATTAGAACATAGCAAACCTATTATACAGATTCAAAAAATTTAACATTTATTTCAATTCAATTTTATTTATATAGCATCTATTACAACAGAAGTTGTCTCTAGGTGCTTTCCAGAGACCCTGAACATGACCCCCGAGCAATTATTACATACACATAACAAACACTTGCAGGTAAAAACTCCCCTAGCCGGAGAAAAACCTTAAGCCTTACTGAACACTTAAGTCTTACTGAACATAAATGCAAATGTATTAAACATTTACGTTGATAACAAAATGTCAAGCTTTATTATAATATTGTTTTTCACTTTAGTAGCCCTGTAATAGTAAATATTTATATTGAGTTATTTATTTTTGCATAATTAAGTTCTATGTACTCTTTACCTGTATGCTCGGAGAGGTGCGTGGCTGAGGAGCATGTGGAACAGCTCCTGAGCCAGCTTGCCACAGTTTAGAGCAGGAGAGCGGTCCACCTCCAGAGCTAGAAACAACATCCTTTGGAAGATGAACACTAGACTGCAGAGAACAGAATGCAAAGAACTTTAATCTACCGATGCTCAGAACCATCCTGAATGAAGTAATCTTTTTTTATTAATCTGTATTCCTTTTGCTCCAACAAGAATTTACAAAGTGAGATAATTTCTTTGTCTTCTACCTTAACTGGTCATCTCTGTCTCTAGATGTTTCTTTTCCCTCTCCGGGCTCTGTTGATTTCATAATAGCTGAAAACAGCCACTTGATGACATCCCTGTATAAAAGTAAATGCATTTTATTAATTTAACTATATTTGGCAATGTTAGCTATAAACAAAAACTATCATTAGTTGTCACAAGGTCTAGGTCTTGTGGTCACACCTAGAAAGTAGGTGACCCTGATGACCCGAGGGATCTGGTTGGTTGATAATGGACCAGGAGATCGGAGATGCATTTTGGCTCGAGACCATTCAGAGATTTATTAACCAATAACAGGTATTTAAAATATATTCTGTGACACACAGGAGGCCAGCGTAAATATTTAAAAAGTGGAGTTATGTGGTCCACTCTCTTGATCTTAGTGAGGACTCGGGCAGCAACGTTCTGAACTTACTGGAGCTATTTGATGGAGTGTGACAAGTACAAATACTCAGCTTGGTATCAAAATGACATCATACCAAATAGACAAAGAATGAAATTGCCAAGAGGTGGAAGGATATTGTTCATAAGTCCACTTATTTCACAATAATAAAGAAATAAAAAAAAAAGAAAATCCAACTAGCCCAGTTGCACAGAGACTATATTCTCACTTCTCTAAATACATTATAACAGGTGACCATTTTGTAAGATACAAGTCCGTCTGAGTCGAAGATTTGCCGTTATGTGTTTAAACGTTTACATCCTTAAGTCTTTGGGTCCACTGGTCCAGTGTGGGTGAATGAGGCTTAAGCCAATTTACTGTGATCATTTTATGTTCAATCAACAAAAAAGCCCTGAGCACAAACACACAATTTTCCTGATGATTTTATACCCAGTCACATTAGAAAATGATCTGCAAAAGAGCATTTCCTTGTGACAAATGCATATGCTTTCAACAAATGATATGTTGTCTTTTACATGAGAAACACTGCAATAGATTTGTATTCATAGTTTACACATCCACATTGGGAACAACAGCCTAGAGCTGGATAAAATCCATAATCAATAAAATGTCTATTATCCAGAACAGCTCCATAACTAAAAGGTACACAAAAGAAAAATAAAGAAATCTTGCTCATGATTTAATGTATTTAATTATTTTAAGTTATCCTCAAACTACGACAATCCTGGAGTCTTCATGTGTCGCTGAGCTTCCACTTGTGGGTGAAATCCATCCATCCGTCCATTTTCTACCGATTATCCGTTCCCGGGTCGCGGGGGCAGCAGTCTCAGAAGGGATGCCCAGACTTCCTTCACCCCAGACACTTCCTCCATCGCTTCCGAGGGGAGTCCGAGGCGTTCCCAGGCCAGCCGAGAGACATAGTCTCTCCAGCGTGTCCTGGGTCTTCCCCGGGGTCTCCTGCCGGGGGGACATGCCTGGAACACCTCCCTAGGGAGGAGGGACATGTCTGGAACACCTCCCTAGGGAGGCGTCCAGGAGGATCCGGTACAGATGCCCAAGCCACCTCAGCTGACTCCTCTCAATGTGAAGGAGCAGCGGCTCGACTCCGAGCTCCTCCCGGGTGACCGAACTCCTCACCCTATCTCTAAGGGAGCGTCCAGCCACCCTGTGGAGGAAACTCATCTCGGCCGCTTGTATCCGCGATCTTGTCCTTTCGGTCACTACCCAAAGTTCATGACCATAGGTGAGGGTAGGGGCGTAGATTGACCGGTAAATTGAGAGCTTCGCCTTGTGATTCAGCTCCTTTTTCACCACGACGGTCCGGTACACCGACCGCATAACTGCGGACGCTGCACCGATCCGTCTGTCAATCTCACGCTCCGTCTTTCCCTTACTCGTGAACTAGACCCGAGATACTTGAACTCCTCCACCTGAGGCAGGACTTCTCCCCCCACCTGGAGAAGCCACGCCACCCTTTCCCGGTGGAGAACCATGGCCTCGGTTTTGGAGGTGCTGATTCTCATCCCTGCCGCGTTGCACCCGGCCTCAAACCGCCCCAGCACATGCATGAGTGAAATCATGTCCTGGTGACCGACTGTACAGTGGGTACAGAAAGGATTCAGACCCCTTTAAATGTTTCCTTCTTTGTTTCATTGCAGCCATTTGCTAAAATAAGTTCATTTTATTTCTCTTTTCATGTACACTCAGCACCCCTTGACAGAAAAAACAGAGATGAAGACATTTTTTTAACAAATTTATTAAGAAAGAAAAACTGAAATATCACATGGTCATAAGTATTCAGACCCTTTGCTGTGACACTCATATTTAACTCACATGCTATCCATTTCTTCTGGTCCTCCTTGAGATGGTTCTGCTCCTTCATTTGAGTCCAGATGCATTTAACCTGTTCAACCCTATGGGATTTTGGAGGTGAATTTCACCTAAACAATCCTATCCAAATTAAATCAACAATATCTCCACAATTATAAGGACAATATGCATATTCCTGGTCTCAAGGGATAGCTAAGACCCCACAGCATACATTTCCAGTGTCAGAAAAATTGTGAATGTTCACATGCCTGAGCATATTGAGATAAACCAAAGAAAAAAAATGACATTTTTATCCTCGTCCATATTTTTTTTTTAGTTTGCACAGTGGAAACCACCATGATAGCAATGCATATATGCATAAAGATACCACTGCCTGAATTCAGCAACTCCTTGACTACAACTGTACCAAGGTACATGAGCTTAAAGCACATAATTTTTATAAATGTTTAAGTGTGGATAGTACCAGGCAGACTCTCTATTTGGGCACTTGGATACCTATACTGTTCCAAAATGTGCCAAATGTGTTTTTTACCTCTTCGAAGGGAATATGATTATAAAATACTTTGATGATTTAATTATACGTGATTTCGTAAATGTAAAATCTCAATCCAAAAATCACTGCGCTCTGTGCGGGTCTCTCTGTGGGTGTCACTCTCTGCGTTGTGCAACTGTGCGTCACTGATCCAAGATGGCTGCCGCGCTCCAGCGTCTACGCTCAACGCTAGAGGCCTGATGGATGAAGTCTCGTTCAAGTCTCATATCTCGTTTGAAAGCTTGCGACATGTAAAATGTCAACAAAATTTACATAAATTCCCAAAAGCCACGACAAGTCAAAAAAATGGCTGCAACCGGCAGGATATGAAATGACGGCGCATGACGCAGTTTCACTACTATGAAGGATCAAGCCGTTAACTTTGGTCAAAGAATGGTGTGGATAGAGAATGACAACAAAATGGTAAAGAAATAAAATCTATTGGGCCGCTTGGTGGCGCAGTGGGTTAAGCAAGCAGCTCATATACTGAGGCTATAGTCCTCCTGCAGTGGTTGCAGGTTCGATTCCTGGCCTGCGCACCTTTGCTACATGTCATCCCCATTCTCTTTCTACCCCCTTCCTTTCTGCAACTTGAATACAGGTCCACTAGAGCCCAAAAACATCTTTGAAAAAAGAAAGAAAGAAAATATACTGCTTTTGGTGGGAATAGGTTTAGGATTTGCTGACGTACTGTGGGATAAACCAGCAATCTGATGGGCTGGCTGTGAAATGTGAATGTTGGCTTTCGGTTTGCTTTGAGATCGGCACGAAGAGGTCGGCCCAGAAAAGATTATGTTCGATATCATCAGAAAGTGTAACTTTTCTAGTTTCATATGATACCCACTACGTTGGGATGGAGAAAATTGATCTTGCGTTCTGTTGCGTTTTATTGTGGGTGTTGGGGGCGCCCACACTATCACAATTTGTTGCATATGTATTTTGAAGTTGTTATAAATCAAATACTTTGTTGACAAAACATACTTGGAGTTTTCACATATTGGCTTATTTATCACAGTTGAGAGAAAATACCCTGACATCACTTGAGTAACTTTTTCACACATGAACTGGTGCATCCAGCTGCTGGACCCGGTACTGGGTCCGTCAGGGGGTGGGACAGGTTCATTAAACTGATTGGACATGAGAACCATGAGGTCCAAGGAACTGCCAAGGAGCTCCAAGACAAAATTGTGGTAAGGCACAGATCTGGCCAAGGTTACAAAATCATTTCTGCAGCACTCAAGGTTCCAAAGTGGCCTCCATACTCATTAAATGGAAGACGTTTGGGACGATCAGATCTCTTCCTAGACCTGGCTGTCCAGACAAACTGAGCAATCGTGGGAGAAGAGCCTTGGTGAGAGAGGTAAAGAAGAACCTAAAGATCACTGGGGCTGAGCTCCAGAAATGCAGTAGGGAGATGGGGGAAAGTTGCAACTAACGCAACTATCACTGCAGCCCTCCACCAGTCGGGGTTTTATGCAGAGTGGCCCGACAGAAGCCTTTCCTCAGTGCAGGACATAGGAAAGCGTGCGTAGAGTTGAAAAACTTGTTGCATCATTCCCAAGTAGACTCATGGCTGTACTCGCTCAAAAGGGTGCTTCTACTCAATACTGAGAAAAGGGTGTGAATACTTATGACCATGTGATATTTCAGTTTTTCTTTAATAAATTTGTAAAAAATTCTACATTTATGTTTTTTTTCTGTCAAGAAGCGGTGCTGAGTGTACATGAATGAGAAATAAAATTAACTTTTTGATTTTAGCAAATGGATGCAATGAAACAAAGAGAGGATAATTTAAAGGGGTCTTAAATCTTACCTTAGTGAGACAGATGCTGAGCTTGGGTCAGAGGGTACTTTCATTATGAATGAGGTGTCTGGTTTTCACACTCACCTGACCCGGGGAAACTGCTGATCACATGACAATGTTGTCTTTGCGATTGATTGGTGAAGTGCTGAAGTAGAACGTTTGGCCTGAAAGTCATCTTCTAAAGTCTGCACAACGTACTCCAGGAACAAAAGCACAGCCTCACATCGGATCTTCTTTATGAAGTCATCATTATGCAAGAAGACAAAAAGAGATTTGTCAACTAAATGTCCATAATATTATACAGTTTATTTACTGTTATATAATTATAAAAGTACACAGTATATTATATACAGTGGGGAGAACAAGTATTTGATACACAGCCGATTTTGCAGGTTTTCCCACTTGCAAAGCATGTAGAAGTCTGTAATTTTTATCATAGGTACTCTTCAACTGTGAGTGATGGAATCTAAAAGAAAATCCAGAAAATCACATTGTATGATTTTTAAGTAATTAATTTGCATTTTATTGCATGACATAAGTATTTGATCACCTGTCAACCAGTAAGACTTCCGGCTCTCACAGACCTGTTAGTTCTTCTTTAAGAAGCCCTCCTGTTCTCCACTCATTACCTGTATTAACTGCACCTGTTTGAACTCGTTACCTGTATAAAAGACACCTGTCCACACACTCAATCAAACAAACTCCAACCTCTCCACAATGGCCAAGACCAGAGAGCTGTGTAAGGACATCAGGGATAAAATTGTAGACCTGCACAAGGCTGGGATGGGCTACAGGACAATAGGCAAGCAGCTTGGTGAGAAGGCAACAACTGTTGGTGCAATTATTAGAAAATGGAAGAAGTTCAAGTTGACGGTCAATCTCCCTCGGTCTGGGGCTCCATGCACAATCTCACCTTGTGGGGCATTAATGATCATGAGGAAGGTGAGGGATCAGCCCAGAACTACACGGCAGGACCTGGTCAATGACCTGAAGAGAGCTGGGACCACAGTCTCAAAGAAAACCATTAGTAACACACTACGCCGTCATGGATTAAAATCCTGCAGCGCACGCAAGGTCCCCCTGCTCAAGCCAGTGCATGTCAAGGCCCGTCTGAAGTTTGCCAATGACCATCTGGATGATCCAGAGGAGGAATGGGAGAAGGTCATGTGGTCTGATGAGACTAAAATAGAGCTTTTTGGTCTAAACTCCATTCGCCGTGTTTGGAGGAAGAAGAAGGATGAGTACAACCCTAAGAACACCATCCCAACCGTGAAGCATGGAGGTGGAAACATCATTCTTTGGGGATGCTTTTCTGCAAAGGGGACAGGACGACTGCACCGTATTGAGGGGAGGATGGATGGGGCCATGTATCGCGAGATCTTGGCCAACAACTTCCTTCCCTCAGTAAGAGCATTGAAGATGGGTCGTGGCTGGGTCTTCCAGCATGACAACGACCCGAAACACACAGCCAGGGCAACTAAGGAGCGGCTCCGTAAGAAGCATTTCAAGGTCCTGGAGTGGCCTAGCCAGTCTCCAGACCTGAACCCAATAGAAAATCTTTGGAGGGAGCTGAAAGTCCGTATTGCCCAGCGACAGCCCCGAAACCTGAAGGATCTGGAGAAGATCTGTATGGAGGAGTGGGCCAAAATCCCTGCTGCAGTGTGTGCAAACCTGGTCAAGAACTACAGGAAACGTCTGATCTCCGTAATTGCAAACAAAGGTTTCTGTACCAAATATTAAGTTCTGTTTTTCTGATGTATCAAATACTTATGTCATGCAATAAAATGCAAATGAATTACTTAAAAATCATACAATGTGATTTTCTGGATTTTTTTTTTTAGATTCCATCACTCACAGTTGAAGAGTACCTATGATAAAAATTACAGACTTCTACATGCTTTTCAAGTGGGAAAACCTGCAAAATCGGCAGTGTATCAAATACTTGTTCTCCCCACTGTAGATAATGACTCACCTAATTCAAATCTAACACAGCCTCTGAAACCAGATCATATTTTGTCTATTTCTCAAAATAACACCTCATGTAATTTTCAAAACCATGGGCGTAGCAATATTGTAGTGCTGCTATGTCACACATATTTTCTATATATTGACACATTTTGTTTCTTGCTGTGCGGTACCTCACTAGACATGACAGAGGTCAGCAATTCCCAATCCCATGGGATGGTGGATTTAGTCGCCATGTGGTGTCTGTAACAAGAAAGCAGCTTCAATTTATGAATTCAAAGATTGACATGGAGGAGAGAAGGTTGAAGGTAAAAGATAGAGCACAAGAAATTAATGTTTGTTTCCACAGACTTTTTACCTCTGATTCTTCATGAGCAAATTAGAGGCCTGTTCACAGAGGTGATGGGGACACTGTGGGTCAAGCAGAATGCCATTGAGCAGGTGGGCAAGGACATCTTTGGGCGGATAGTAACCAGGCTGTAGCAGGTCAGACAACAGCTGCAAAGTGCCTTCTGGGTAGTTCACATCGATGGTAATGTACAGCAAGCTCAAGCTCTTACGACAGAATACCTCTGGATTTCCAAAACTTTCATCATCTTCATCAGCCTAAGAAAGAAATGTGTATAAAATGAAAAGATACAGCTTGACATACTATATCATAATAAGAAAAATTATTAGTTGGATTGTCCCACTACAGGGAAAATCATGGATTGGAGGAGTATAAGCAATATAATTTGAAAAAAAAAGAAAAGAGTAAAAAAAAAAAAAAAGGGGGGGATAAATATATTTAAAAAATGTAAAAACCTAATTAGTGATGCACCGATTGTTCGGTAACCGAAATTGTTCGGCCGAAAATGGCAAAAAAAGACTTTCGGTGTTCGGTGGAATAAGTGGGGAAAAAACCGAACAATTAATAACTGCGTTGTAATATAAGGAAATAGACTGGCCGCTCCGTCCCGTAAATCGTTGGCCAACCAAAAACTAACCCCATAAGAATTTTACCTAACATTCACAAGGAGGTGGAACCAAAACAACATAATGCTGGGAAATTAAATTTTTTAATTTTTTTATGTTCAATAAATATTTTCTACCTTGTAATTTTGTAAAAGATTTTTTTCTTTGAAAAGCATGCCTAAATCAAATGTATTTGATTTATGCAATGGTGAAAAAATTGGCAAAATAAATGAAAAACTGCTGAAGAACCATGTTCGGTATTGTTCGGTATTCGGTCAAGTGTTTATTATTATTTTCGGTTTCCGTTTCGGCGACAAATTTTCATTTCGGTGCATCACTAAACCTAATATAAGCAAGATATATGGAAAAAGGAAACACCATACGTTTTACAATACCCATAAATAGGGAAAATCTAAAAGAAGTGAATTATTTATAATAACAGAAAAGTATTTAAGAAGAGTCTCTCACCAAGGCTTTAGCCATTACTTTCTTGAGTTCAACTGGGCAGAGAAACTGCCTGTCCTCTCTGCTGACTGCTCTGAAGACGTCCGTGCTCAATATGGTCTCATCTCCTTCACATTCTTCTTGCAAACTTGTTGAAATTGGACATTCAGTTTCTATGGCCTGTGTTGGGCATTGTTCCTCTGAGCAAAGAGAGTCAACTGGACTTTGTCGGGGAGGAGATTCTTTTTTCTGCACGTTTTCACTTGCAAGCTCCTTTCCGTTTTGTCCAATTGCAGATTTTGCCACCTCAGGAAGACACTGAACAAACGAAGGTTCCACGTGGGAAACGTTGGATGCAGCTCTTGTCCCGAATTCACTGTTACATTCTCTTGCTTCAGTGTTAATGTTCACTTTATTAAAGCACAGGGACATTTGTGAGGAACTTTCGCCTAAGTGGACAGAATAACCAGATGCTCTCATCTGTATGGCATTAGATTCAAGAAAAGGCAGTCGTGACAACTTTACAGCTAGTTTGTCTAAGCAGGGAACAGCGCTCTGCTTTGCCTCCTTGTGCTTAATTGGAGAATTCAATTTTCTCCGTTTTGCAATATGGATACCACAGTCCTGCTGTGGAGCAAAATCATGGGAATCTCTCAATAAGCTTTCTGGAAGGTTAGAATCTTGATTGTTTAAGATATCATTTACACTCTCCTCTTGTGTCTGAGTGGCACAATCCACTGATACATTCTTTGTGTCCACCTCTGTTGCTGTTTTCTCCTTGTGCACCTCTGTCGCTGTTTTCTTCGCGTGCATCTCTGTCGCTCTTCTCTCCCTGTCCAACCCCCTCTGTGGGTGATCTTCTGTTAAGTCTATTACTGGGGGTTTGCAGCACTTCAGCTGTGGAAAAGCCCACCTAGGCTCTGTCAGGTCAATGTAATTCTAAAAGAAAAGGAAAGAAAAGAAGAAAAAAATGTCAAAAAAAAAATTTGGTTTTGCATCGACATTTACCCTCATAAAAGGATCAGTACCAACAGTACGGACCCGGCAACTGCAAACAGCAGTCAGCGGTAAGTGACGTTAATTTTTTATGTTATTTACATTTGTCTACAAGCATGATCTTTGCATGGGCTAAGTATTTAGCTTAGCTCCGGTGTTACGGAGCTCTATTAGTACCGTAATACATTTTTTTCTGTTTATGGTTTCAGATCTTTCAAGCACCTGAAGCTGTTCAACGACACATTCAGAAGACACACGGTCCTTCCTTGAGCCAGCAATAGTGCATTTTAACAATAAAATTGTCATTTGTGAACATTCAGTGTTGTGATTTCTTTACAGTTAACATGATTAATTTGTCTTGTAACATAAGAAATGAAATGATGAGGAATCGGAGTAAATAACTGTGGTGTACCTGTTTAGAATTCAATTAAAGCCGTGATATCGGACGCTCTCTGTCCACACTGAAACCGTTAAACTCGCGGCCAGTTAGGTAAGTCCAATAGAAAATAAAGCAATGGAATTGATTTTATCACTGAAGGTCGCTCGCATCGCACATGCTTTAATAGTGTACGCAGCCGGCTCTTCTGCCCAGAGAGGCTTTGTGCCCTCCCCTGCTACACGTCATTCAAGCAGCCAATCAGCGCAGAGCCTCATTATCATAGCCTCCCCGCCCCTCAGGATCCCTCATAGAGAAGGAGGTTAGAAGCAGTAAAAATGAAGACATGGCCCAGAGGCTGAATTTCTGATTTATGTAGGAAAAACAAGCTTTTGATTGATTGAAGGCCTGTTTAAAATATATATTAAATGCCATAATAGGTCTCCTTTAAATCCATGCACCTGGTCAGCTAGTGCTATAAAACCTAAAAAAAATTATAGTCCAGTAAGTTTAATGGCCATATGATGATTTCTTTTTAGGTAGCCATAGAAGATCTAAAAGTGTTTCACCTTTACTATAATGGTCAACAAGGTTAAGTATTCAGAACTTGAGCCATCTTTCTCTATTATTGGTGACAGAGATATGATTTAAGAAGAAAACCAACAATAGGTCAAGGTGGGGTAATATAACAATATGTGTACTACTATACCAGGTTAGGGTACAAACTTCTCAACTGTTACAGTGAGAGAAATGACCTCAGTAATAGTGTTAGATTTCAATCTTATAACTCTGTTTTAGACCAGGCCATCCTAACTGGTGATTTTATCCATGTGTATAAGCATGTTTTTGTTTTGTTGGAAAATGTCATCATGTAGCAATAAAAAGAGAAGCATGGTATTGTGGGGGTTTGCAGTAAATTGAATAGACGCTAACAATTTAGATCCATCTTGCAATACTTGCATAGCATAACAATATTTCGGAATATGCCATGTCGTTTACATTAACTCAATTCCCGTTAGTAATAATCAGAGGTGTCAAAAGTATTCACATTCATTACTCAGGTAGAAGTATAGATACTAGAGTTTAAAAATACTCCTGTAGAAGTTGAAGTATCCAATCAAGTTTTTTACTTGAGTAAAAGTATAAAAGTACTGGTTTCAAAACTACTTAAAGTATAAAAGTAAAAGTAATGTAAGGGGGAAAAAAAGCCATTAAGGACAAAAGCCATTGAAAATGAATGCATCTTAGTATAATGCAAATATATTAAAGAACCATATATGTGTACTATTGAGCATTAACATGTGTTTCAGAGAGCAGAAGATATAATGACTAGTTGCCTATAAGTATTGTAATGGTGCAAAAAGTCAAACTTCAGAGGCATGTTATCATTTATCCTAACCTTTATTGGAATATACATCCAAGTTTAGTTGCAGGAATCTGAGGGCAACGGATGTAAGAAACTGGACACGAACATCTGTGCCACAACCACAACCAAATTCACTCTATCCGGATGGAGCAATTTAACTGGATAGTTCTTTTTTTAAAGGTCGAATTGAAATAGAGTAACGAGGCTGTTTTTAAAATGTAAGGAGTAAAAAGTACAGATAATTGCGTGAAAATGTAGGGAGTAAAAGTAAAAAGTCGTCTGAAAAATAATTACTCCAGTGAAGTATAGATAACCAAAATTTCTACTTAAGTAAGGTAACGAAGTATTTGTACTTCGTTACTTGACACCTCTGGTAATAATGATGACTTATGTTTGCAGAGCTTACAGATTTGTAGTCATGTCCAAATGTGTTTGGATAGTGACATGGTTTTACAATTTTATGAATGCTCAGTCACTACAACAGATTTCAAATAAAGTGATCAATATTGGGATTAGGGCTGGGCGATATGGCAAAAAAAGTGATCACGATTTTTTTTCCCATATTGAACGATCTCGATTTTTAATCACGATTTTTTAAATCAGAAGATCCCCCCTCCCTTCTGGAATAAAATAGAAAGAAACCAGAGATTAGTTTTTTTTTCTATTAACAAATAAAGCAAATAGCATGTTTTAACAAGAGCCATATAGAAAATGGCACAACAAACAGTTAGTTTTAAGCAGTTTAAAAAGGTTTCAAGTAGTTTTAGCAGACAAAAAAAAATGTTCATGATCATTTAAAATGTAAACCAACCAAAAAATGCGGTTGTTCACAGTTTTTCATTTATTTTGCAATTTTTTTTCCCACAATTGCATAGATAAAATTGCAATGACATTATTAACAACAAAAACAGTAAACTCATGAGTTGAGCCACTGTCAAGCAGCTGGCGATGCTGTTGCTTAAATTGACCAAAAGGTGGCTCTTTAACATCACAGTTTGTGTACTGTACTTGCGTGACTCTGACGCTGGTTAGTAATTAAGAAGTTAAAACTCACTTAGCCAGCAGAAACGGCAGTAGGAGCATTTATTAAATTTATTAACTGTAGTACCGCTATTATGAGAGGTTATTTCTCACAGTATTAACCTAAAGGGACTTAAGGCTGATTTATGGTCCTGCGTTACACCAACGCAGAGCCTACGGCGTAGGGTACGCGGCGACGCGCACCGTACGGCGCGCGTCGCAACGCGGTTAGGCTTTCTTTTTAATACAAACTGATTACATTCTGTAATGGATAGCCTGAGTAATAAGGACGTACCGTTTTTATGGTGACAAAAGAATCATGCTGAGCTCTGCTTGTTGCCTCCGACACATTCAGTCCGCTGAGCGCGCACGCACGCACGCACACACACGCACACGCACACGCACACGCACACACACACACACACACACACACACACACACACACACACACACACACACACACACACACACACACACACACACACACACACACACACACACACACACACACACACACACACACACGTCGGGGCCGCGGAGTTTCTGTATGAAGTCGGCGGTGTTCAGATCAGTAATTTGTGTACAAGCAGAGCGAATCACAACTTTAATGAGTGCGGTTCAGTTTGACATTATTGTCAGTCTATGAGAAAAACATTTAATTTTATTAAAATCGAAAAATAATATGTATAGGCTAAAAAAATAAGCGTAATTAAAGTAGCCGGCTGGACCTAATCGAGTAGTCGGCTATATGGCCGGCAGCCGGCGCTTGTGGAAAGCCCTGCTTTAAGGAACGGACCAGAATTATGCATGGAATGATGAATAAACGTAAAACACAGAGCTACGTACGTCTCCCGTCTGGATCCTTACCGACTGCCGCGGCATGTCATGCGCATGATCAATTAATGCAGACAGCGCGGTGCCAGGAAAGCGGGTTGTGATTGGTTGTCGTGCACTTTGCTGCAGCATGTTTTGCACGTGATCGAGAAAGTAGACCCACAGCTGATCACCGTGATCGAACTTCTTAGATCACATATCGAGATCGTATAATCGCCCACACACACACACACACACACACACACACACACACACACACACACACACTGATCACAACTACAAACATGAATGAAATTCATCTGCAGGGTGGTGGTTCCACCCAGCCCTGATAGACAAGGTGACTACTGAGCATCTCCTGCATGACTGAGCTCCTTAGGCACAGGGTGAGGGGATCAGTCATCCAGGAAGGGCTCAGAGCAGCGTATCTGCAGAAAATGCAAAGGTGGATGGATGGCTTTAATGGTTTGTAAAAATTGAGCAGAACCAAAGAAAGTCTTCTTCGGTCACATATTTTCTGTTTTGTTTGTTTTATGTACAGGAATTAAACATTAAAATTTACACTGTGATGCAAATACAACAAATTAGGCTCAATTATTAGCTAAAAACAGCATACAAATCGTAACAAATTATTTATGACTAAAAATGTTTTCATTCTAAAGTTAACCTCAAATTTCTTACCTTTCCCTTTTGATATGACCAAAGATACTCTATACAGTTTATAGAACGTCTCTGATATGACTAATATAATAGAGGAAAGGAAAAGTTGTTATACGAAAAATGCAAACTGATTTGGTCTCCAGGTGGGTTTCCATAGCAACGGCAGTTCACGTGCTCACCGGTGGCATGGTGGCGTTCACGGTCTTTATGTCGACTCGGACATCTGACAGCGGCGGGGCGTCAGGCAAGAGCTCCTCATCAGACTCGTCCGAGCTGATGATGATCACGTCCTCCATCTGTCCGTACGAGTTCAACACCAGGCATGCCAAGTTTGGAGGGGAGATAAATTAAATAGATTAGATTAGATTGTCCTTTATTTCTCCCTCAATGGGGAAATTCGCTTTGTGCAGCAGCAGTACACTCAATACACATGCAGGGAAAGGGTAAAAAAAGTAAAAACATATATAATTAAAAATTTTTACAGAAGAGTATTAGGACCATGCAGGAGAAAGAATATTTGAGAGGGGAGGTTTTTTTTTTTATTGTGCACTTCGAGAAAAAAGTCGAAATGTCGAGAAAAAAGTCGAAATGTCGAGAATAATGTTGAATGCCTTTTTTCTCAACATTTCAACTTTATTCACGAAATTTTGACTTTTTTCTCAACATTTCGACAAATTTCTCGACATTTCGACTTTTTTCTCAGAGACACAACTTTTGGGAGCGGGGCTTAGAGGAGGTGCCACTTTCAAATCTTGCTAGCTCTCCAACATTACTGACTATACCTTTAAAGCAGCACAATGTAACTTTTCCACCTTAATATAATATTTCCAGAGTCATTGTGATGGTACATCAACTTCCAACAGGTTTAATGACACCTCTGTCATGGTCTGAGGGGTCTGTATCACCTTCACTGGCGCTATGTAACTTTGAGGACCATGGTAGGAACCCTTCCACACTAAAAAACTACACATTTTTACGGCTTTGACTGCTTTACGGCATACGTCACTTCCCCCTCCTTCCCGATTCGTAGTCGAGACGAAAGCTGGGTTGGGGCGTGGAGCGCAGAGCTCAGGAGAAGCTGGTATCATGGCCGAAGCAGCGAAAAAAACGAAGAAAATAAAAGTTTTATCGGAGGAGGCGAAAAAAGAAAGCGGGAGAGTAACAAGCTAAATGCCCGGACAAACATTGGCCCAGCGTTCACTCGCTGGCATGAGATAACGAGGAGGGATGTCCGACCGATGGGGATTTATGGGGATAAAACAAGAGACATAATTGTTATGATACAAATTTAAATGTAGAGTTCTATGTTTAATAAGAATCAAATTTAGAATGTTTTCACATACAGCGGATTCGTCTTGGGTTCTAGTATTTTTCCTGAGAACTGTAAAATTGTGCAGGGCTGATCTGCAAAATATAAGGAATGGGCATTCAGTTATTCACAGGTTATAAAGTATTTTTTTATTTTGTCAGTAAGTATGTTGGACTACTAATTTATGACGAAGTCCCTCTCAAAAACGTGACAGGAAAAAGGTGCAGAGCTTATGAGTTTGTAGGGCGCATTATCTTGCTGAAACAACTTCATAAAACCAAGTTTAGTGTTTTTCAACTTCGTCATATTATATTGTTTAGCCAAAAATAGATACATTACTTCTTCGCTATCCATCCTGCAAACGACCGCTGAAAACAGAAAAGTAGTTTTGAAAGTCCGTCCCGTCTTCTCTCATCAAAACAAATGCAGCGGCGGGGACGGGGGTTTTCCGGCAGTACGCGCTGGTGCTCATGGGAAATGTAGTGTTCTTTCTGGTAAAGCACTACCGATTTTGTCCAAAGGAGCCGCCAAACTCAACAAAAGCACTATGTAACTTTTCCACCTTAATATAATATTTCCAGAGTCATTGTGATGGTACATCAACTTACAACAGGTTTAATGACACCTCTGTCATGGTCTGAGGGGTCTGTATCGCCTTCACTGGCGCTATGTAACTTCGGGGTGGATGGTAGGAACCTTTCCACACTTAGGCCCTCCAGAAAAACGCGATTACGCGATCGCATAATTCATTGCATAATCAGCCAAATGGCGCAGATTACGCGGGGATACATTTATTCCTAAAAGGGCGCATATTTCCCGCGACGATCGCATATGTCCGCGCTGAATATGCAAATTATGCGGGGCTCGCTTGATTTCACCAAGCACATTTTCGCATAAAGTTTGGAAAAAGGGGGAAGTGTTGTGAGTGACATGTCGGGACGCCCGGTCGCGACGTGCGGGACCCGCCCGGGGACCTCCGCACCCCTCGCAGAAACCGCCACCCCCCAAACAGCAGCTCTCACCCGCGGGTGAGAGGAAAAAGGGAGTGCCGTCTCCGTCGAGCCCCCCGCTTGCGCGGGGGGCGCGGCTGCCGGTGGACTCAGGTCCCCACGCTGACCGCGTACCACTGCGCCCGCGAAGGCCTGCGGAGGCGGACGCACGCTCCCATCCACTTGGGGATCTTGGCGGCGGACGCGTGGGGTGACGGAGCTCCGGCGTCCCCTCGCCGCGGCGGTGCGCCCGGCAATCACCCGAGCACTGATCCGCGGGCTGGGGGGGGAGAGACGGCTGGCCTCCGGGCCGCCACCGCCCCTCTCCTCTCCTCTTTCCGCATATTCATCGACTTCCCGCATATTCCGCAACTTCCAGCATATTCCGCAATTTAACCGCATAAAAGCACATAAAAAACCCGCACATTTAATCGCATAATCAATGATTTTAGCCCGCAGAATCAAGGATTTTTGCCCGCGTTTTTCTGGAGGGTCTACACACTACTGGTAAAGCACTACCGTTTTGTCCAAAGGAGCCGCCAAACTCAACAAAAGCTGAAAGTTACATTGTGCTGCTTTAACGGCAGTTGAAATGGGAGAGTGAAATAAACAACACAAGTTTTTCCTTCGTCCACAAAAAGCGTTTTTCAGCTCTTTTGTTCCCAAACTCCTACATTATAATTATAACAATAATAACAATAATAATAATAATAATAATAATAATAATAATAATAATAATAATAATAATAATTCCATGTTAAGAACACGTGGGAACTTGACTGGATGCATCATTACCATCACAACTAACCTTTTTTGTGAAGCTCCCGTCCAGATTCCTGAACATATAACTCAAGTGCCACTGGCACTTGAGTTATATGTTCAGGAATCTGGACAAGTCTGGCACTGTGCCAGACTTGTATTTAAAGGAGCTAGCGGTCCTTTCATTTCAAGAGGACATTTCTCACTTTCATGTTGTGAGTCAACGTGAGTTTCTCTTTTTTTTAATGTAACCTTTGATTACATCTTGGCGTCATTAGCTGTACATGTGTTGCTGTTCTCACCGTCCAGAGGAGTTCCCCCGCAGCCTCGCATCACCTGCAGCCTCTGACAGTCTAGGAAGTCCCGGACAAAGAAGTGACAGTTAATAATCCACCTGACGAGAGCGGAAAGCTCAGTGTGATTTCAGTGTCTCGGCACGAACCATCCAGCATGTCCTTATTAAAATCCCAAACTACATTCTCTCGATGCTGTCGTGACTCTGAATGTGATGGTAGGAAAACAAACGAACTTCAATGACCGATCAGGTGCGTTTTTGTTGAGGCTTCCTGCTTGTTTCCACTCCTGCTTGTCATTTTTCTTCTGCCTGTGTCGGACCGAGATCCGAATCAGCTCAATAATTTCATCTCTTGCCACCTGGTGGACTGGAGTGCAAGTACACAATCTGCGGTCATTAACTTCAGTTATTCTTTTGATTTATCAATTAGATCATTTCTATAGGATTTTTTTAAAAACATGATCAATAACTCATAAATCATAATGATTGAAATGCCTTAGTTCTTTCAGGACATGCTAAATTAAAGAATGTTTATTCATCTGCACAAGGGTGAATCTTTAGTTTCAGTGGTGGGGGGGACACAAGTAGGAATGGCAAATTTGTGCGTGTAGCTGTAGCGTGGATGTGCAGTGTGGCTTTGTAAGACTATGTGTGTGTGTGAATGTGAACAATCAAACAATTTTAATATGCATTTACTTTTTTAGACACTTTTTAACTTTTTTTTCCTGATATATGTATTTATCATTATTTTCATTTAGTGCTATTATACAATGATAAAAAAGAGTCTTGAATCTTGTGACCTCTTTCTCTGTGGGGCATCCTTTATTTTTGACACAACACAACATTAACATGCCACATAAAAAATCAGCTCTTACCTTAAGACAGTTTACAAGCTTTACAGGCTTACTTACAGGCCTATGGAGAAACTGAGCTCTTGGCCAGGCTTGATTTTTCATTTTCAAAAGCTTGGGCACAGAAAAAACATAGGATTCCATTGACTCCTTGTTTATAATGGAGCCAAGGAAATTCACAGTAGGCTACCACTTCTCTTGAAATCTTAAGGTTTTGTTGCTGAGATCTGCATTACAGTTCATAACAGTTCATTCGATTATGCATGGATTAATTATTGTTGAGGCTGACATTCTGAAAAGGGCTGAAACACCGATTACTGTTCACTGTTTTCTATTAAATTCTTAGGTGTCATAGTTGATGAAAAATTAAAATGGAAGTGCCATACTGAACTTGTCTGTAAAAAAACTATGAGGTCAATCGGTATTATGAGTATAATACGATCACTGGTGAATCAATCTTGTATTTTAACTTGTTATTATAGCTTAATTTATCCATATATTGTGTATTGTAATTCTGTATGGGCAGCTACATGTCCTACTTTTCTCAATAAGATCCTGCTAGCCCAAAAGACATTTTTGAGAATGGTTACTTTTGCTAAAAAAACAGAATCTTCTATTCTTCTTTTAAAAAAATGTAATTTGTTATCTGTCTTAAATGTGAACATCTATCAAACCTGTGTGTTTATGTATAAGTATGTATATTCATCTCATGACCTGCCACTCAGCTTCCAGATTTTTTTTAAGTTTTCCTCAGACATCCATTCATATCAGACACAACACTCAAAGGACTTTCACCTTCCTTTATGCCGGACTTCACACAATCGACGCACTTTAAAATAGAGAGGACCCTCCCTATGGAACAATTTACCTACATCACTAAAATCAATATCTTCACTGGCTTTGTTCTAAAAACACTTGAAAAAATCATTCTTTAGTTAAGAGTTGTAATCCTGGACCACAAAATCTGTCGGAGACCACACGTAAGCAACATGCGAGCAAAGCTGGCAAAGTGCACTGCAATTCTGGGGAAAATAAGACACATTCTGGATCATAAATCATTACATACTCTACAGTGTATACTGTCCACTGTTCTTACCATATCTATCTTACGACAATAAACAATGCAGGATACAGAGAACACACAAACCCAGTGTTTATAAAATCACACACACTGGAATTTATAGATCTGGTTAAATACAAAACAGCGCAAATAATGTTCAAAGCAAGGAATAATCTACTATCGGGAAATATCCAAGGAATATTCACAGAGAGAGAAAGGGGCCTAATCTAAGAGGAGAACTAAATTTTAGAAAACATAAAGTACGAACAACAATGAAAAGCATGTGCATATCGAACTGTGGAGTGACTCTGTGGAACAGTTTGGAGCAGGAAATGAAACAAAGTACTAACATAAATCTGTTTAAAAAGAGATACAAAGAATTATTTATAAACAGGTATGGAAGAGGAAATGGGTTAACGACGAGTGTGATAAACAAATAAAATAGGGAAAAATGGTATATTATACTTGCTTAAGATATGTTTAGATATCTACTGGATGGCCGGTGGGGGGACGCGGGTGTCTTATCAGGGCCGGCTTTGCTGGTCCTGCCTCCTGGCTTCGGCCTCCGCTCCCCCTCTTGCCCCCCCTACACGATTCATACGCACATAGGCGAAAGGCGGGGGGTCCGGGTCGTGGGGGGCACCGTCCCGCGTGGCCCGGCACTCCCCGCCTCACGGTTTTAACAGCAAACTAGACACTGCACATTCAACACTTTAGAAATACACTTGACAAGGACACGTAGTTCGGGAGGGGGGGGGGTCGGTGTCAATCGATACTTGGCCCTCCCTCCTCCCTGTTTTTATGGCATTAATCACATGCACTCAACACAAGGGGCGGGAGGGGGTCCCACATCACCCGCGTTCCCTCACCGGCCTGGGCCTCGGACGGGTGGGTCGGGTTACCCGGGCCTGGCGGGGCCCGCCGTGCAGCCTGGGGTGCCTTCTGGCGGTGCTGGACCCCCCCGGGGAGGGGGAAACGGTGCGTGATTGTATGTCTGTGTCGGTGAGAATGCGGTATGGAAGGGTCCTGCCATGGAGGATTTGAGCCTCCATTGGCAGGACATCAAAAACTTAATAATTTATCAATATTATATTATACAAAGATGGTTATTATTATTATTATTATTATTATTAGTATTATTATTATTATTATGTATAGTATATTATATTATTATTAGTATAGGTATCGGATAGGTGAATGGATGAATGAATGGGATGCCTGGGTCTGGGGCCCTCCGTTGTCGGGCCTGCGCGGGTGTCGCCTTGTTGGGGGGTTCCCTCTCTCCGGGCCCGTCCCCGGTCCCCCCCGCTGCCTCTACGGCGGGGCGCCCCTCTGGTCTTGGAGGGCCACTTTCGTGGGGGACGGGTGCGCCTGCCCGTGTCGGCGGCCGGGGCGGCTCTGTCTCTCCGGGCAGGCTGGCCCCCTGCCGGGTGGGGGTCGTTGGCCTGAAGGGTGAGGGCCTCCTGGCCGCGTGTCCGGCCCGGACCGGGTGGCCGGGGATTGCCTGGGTCGCGGTCCGCCGCCGCGGGATCCCTGGCTGCTTCTTTCCGCGCCGTGGGGGCCCCGCCCGCGGGCCCCCTCGGCCGCCGCCGGGTGGGGGGGGGGCCTCGCAGGCGGTGGGTTGCCTCCCTCCTACTTCTCCCCTCTGTGGGGTTTGCCGGTGGCCTGGGTTCCGGGCTCTTCCTTGTCGGCCTCTGGTCTCGCGGGTGGCGGGGTCGCTCCCCCCCCTCCCCCACTATAGATACACTTCAGGTGGAGCTTTGTTTGGTTTATTACACACACACACACACACACACACACACACACACACACACACACACACACACACACACACACACACACACACACACACACACACACATACACACATATAGTCATTTAGTCACATGCACACACACACACACACACACACACACACACACACACACACACACACACACACACACACACACACACACACACACACACACGCATGATCATATACATACACACACACACACATAGACATACACACTGGCTTGTTCACCTGCATGCTGGCTCTCTAGTTTTTGGGTTTAGGTAGCGGTAGCGATAGCTTAGCTCAGACTGCGATCAGATCTCAAGATTTAGGTCGATTGCTGTTCGTGTTTTGGTTGGCTCCGTGCCGGTTTCGTGCTTTGTTTGTGGTTTTTTGTTGCAGATTTCCAGTGCTTGACGTGTGTCTCCGTGTGTTCCTGCTTCCTGGATTGGCAGTGGATGTCGTCATCCCCCCCCCCACCCCCTCCCCCCCCCCAAAAAAAAACGAAAAAAAAAAAAAAAAAAAAAAAACACTGGGTTTGTATGTGTATATTTATGTATGCGTACGCATATGTGTGCGTATATATATGTATATATTACATATAGTAATAATGCACATATATACACTTTTGGTTTCTACCGTTATGGTATCAATCAATAATATGTGTGCAGACAAGGTAAAAAAAAAAAAAAGATATGTTTAGATATTTATGTGGATATTTATGTAGTATATATTATATGTTGAGAGGGATAGTTATGATTATGTAATATATGTTATATATTTATTATGTATGTAGCATATATATATTTATAGGGGTATTGATGTAGTTTATATACTATATATTTATATAGATTTATATAAGATTTGTATTTTCTATATATTGATATATTTATGTAATATTTATATTTTCTATATACTTATATGGACAATTATGTAGTAATAGGCATGTTTACGTAGTATTTATATAGACTATATTTATATGGATATTGTGTAGATGCACAATACACACAATGCTTCATTTGACCATTGTTTTTACTGTACTGTTTTATGTGCAAATAAACTAAACTAAACTAAACTGATGGAGGAAAAACGACACAAAGCCATGGACTCTCTGACTGGCATGCACGCATACTGACACGCGGCGGCAAGCAGTCATTTATTAATACGCAGCACCTGTGACAATCAACCAAGCCCCCCATACGCCCTTGTATCTATCTATCTATCTATCTATCTATCTATCTATCTATCTATCTATCTTCCCAGATGAATGGAAGAGCACATTCAAGATCGTTCAACAAACTCAAAGAGGCCACTGAGGTGGCTGAGTCACATGTCCAGTCAGCACTGAGTCAACACCAGCTCCCACCAAGCAGTTTTTACTGGGGTGATCTGAGTACTTAATCCATAAACCAGTGGTCGAGAACCCCTAAAACTACCTCATACCCCCACAGAAATAGGTTTACAGTTTTTCTCAGTCGCTTTGGTGCTATTCTCAGATCACTCTTAACATTTGCACAACACTTAGTGCATTTCTCAGAACAATTATCACAAACTGCAAAACCTAGTGGATGACCTGCAAAAGCGCGTCACTTGCTCAAAATGGATTGTCTATCCCTCAAAAGCAAGTACTCATGTCAATGAAACTGTCAGTGTCGTCAAAATGAGAAGTCCTGTCACCATTGTTTATGAGCATGATAGTCAAATGGCTTTGTCATGTTTTCATTAGGACACTATATTCTCTAAGAGTTTTCTAATGTAAAAAAAAAGGTCAGGACTTGATGACACTACCTGAAAATGCTCAAGGCAGAACTATACACTACTTGTACAGCCATTTGAAAACTACAGTAAAGTTACACATTGCTGTAGTTAGGGGAGTAACTGAGTACAAGACACTGAATATGTATGTTTCACATTTTTACTGTATGCTCTTTGCAATTCTACAGCATTGTGCAAAAGAAAAATACACTACAGTCACTAATTTACTGTAGAACAAACATAAGAAACACCTTTTTGGTAAAGCTGTGCACAAATGTGAACAATACACTATAGCAATACATATTCTAACTGAACATAGGTACAGTAAATCATTCTGGCACATCCAGACGTTCCTGTCTGTCTGGCCACATATTTTCATCTACATCACAACGGATATCATCCCTTGCAATGCAACGAGGAAAGTATCTTCTGGAGTGGCGAATCCACCCTCTGCATGAATCTGCTGTGATGTCGTCACATGCTGCATCCATGGGTGCTAGCAGGGCCATTTGTGTATGTGGACGCCGGTCATAAACCTTCCACCTCCAAGCAGAAAAAAACTCCTCAATCGGATTAAGGAATGGGGAGTAGGGAGGGAGATACTCGACCAGCATCCTGTCATCATGTGCAGCAAACCACTGCCTGACCAGAGGTGAAAGGTGAAAACGGACATTATCCCATACAACGACATAATTGCTCTGTTGGCCTCCACCCCTCTCATTCTCGGGGATTATATCCCTGTAAAGAGAGTCTAAATAAGTGAGCAGGTGTTGTGTATTATATGGACCAATGCGTGGGATATGGGTGAGGACTCCATTCTCCGACATGGCTGCACACATTGTGATATTTCCTCCGCGTTGGCCTGGGATGTCAGTGGTTGCTCTCTGTCCTATTCCTTCCACGCCTTCTACCTTTGGCCAGATTGAAAACCCGCCTCATCGATGTAGATGAATGTGTGCAGTGGTTCCCTTGCTTCCAGCTCCAATACACGCTTTATTGTAAGAGACAGAGACAGAGAGAGACAGAGACAGAGACAGAGACAGAGACAGAGACAGAGAGAGAGAGAATTGCTAGTGTACTGCATGGGACTACACAAAGTAAAACAGTTTACAGTGCTGAAAATTAGAGTATACATAGAAGACATGTTTTACCTGTACATACTGGTGACGGATCTCCTTCACTCTGTCACTGTTCCGGTCAAATGGCACTTTGTACAATTGTTTCATGCGCATTTCGTTTCTTTTGAGCACTCTATCAATTGTAGCAATTGACACAGATTCAATATTGCCAAATACATTGTTATCCTCTATGACAGCGCTTTGAATTTCTCTCAACCTTATTGCATTGTTTGCAATCACCATTGCACAAATGGCTTCCTCTTGCTGCGGGGTAAAAAGGGGACCTCTTCCACCTCTGTGAGGTTGTCTTTCAATCCTATGTGGTGCAGAGTAAAATTACACCAATGCACAGTAAACATGAGATATTACTGTATGAGATGTTGGATTACTGTCAAATACTATACATACCTGTTCTCCCTTCGAAATGTTTGAATGATTGAATTCACAGTGGTTCTTCCAACATTTGGCTGCACCCTCCGACCAGCCTCAGCCATTGTGAGGCCGTGATTGATGACATGGTCCACAATTGTAGCCCTAATTTCATTAGGAATATGCGTATGTATTCGGCCTCTTCCCCCTCTTCCCCTGTTTTGTCCCCTTCCCCTTCCCCTTCCTCCCCGCATCCTCACCCCTCTTCCACCATGCTGACCTTCCATTTCTGTGTCACAGAATTGTAGAAATGGTACACATGTCTTGCTCGGTCTATATATGCTTGCCAAGTGATGGTTCATGGGATTCAGCCCTGAGTGATTGTGGACAAGTGGCTTGTCATTGGTTGCAACTAAATGCTTCACACACCTCCTCATGAGTGAAAACTGAAGTTCACCTGAGAGCAATTGTTCAATTTAGAGAGATTTCCAGGAAAAAATGATAAAGAAAGGTATTACAGTAAATTAGCTTGACACAATTTGATAACTTGTTCAACAATTTTGTATGTAATGACTAAAGCAATGAAATGAGGACTATTAGTTTTTTAGGAAATGACTATTCAGCGTCCATAAGTATAGTTCATTTTGACTGACATGACATAAACAAATGATAATGTTGTAAAACAGCAGAGAATTGTATGAGAGCAACTGATACATGTCCAAAAGCATTTGCAATTTGTTCAGAGGAAGGAGAAACTGCTACTATGATGTGGACAAAGGACTACATGTTGTGGAGGTTGAACTAATAGTTATGAGAACTTTCATTCTGATCTGAGAATAGCACCAAAGCGACTGAGAAAAACTGTAAACAGAAGAGTGGCAGCCTTCCACTTTTAAAAAGCCGCGTGTGCGTATTTTCACAGTGTGCCCTAAACAGACCAAAATTTGAAATAACCCAACGAAATGTGTTGCGTTTGCGTGTAATCTCCCTTTTCACCACTAGAGTGCGCTCGAGCTATGCAGAAGATATAGGGATTTGACAAACGTGTCCATTCCCACTTGTATCATCTGATATATTCAGATGCTTATTTCAATAAACCAAACATTCAGTTCAGTCTCTTCAGCACATATTACATTTTCCCACTTTCCTTAAACTTTGCTTATTCTTCTCTGATACTTTGCAAGTTTACTAACTTGTAAGACTAAAAATAAAACCCTAATGCCATATATACAAGTGTGTTATAATGATATAAACATAGTTCCCCAGAGAACAGGAAAGAGATGTGTATCATTTCTGTATCAAGATGTAGATCATTGTGCATTTGTAGAACATTCTGACTGAATCATCAGTTTGCATGCTTGTTTATGGCAACATGTGTTTTTCATAAAGCATAATTCTTAATATCAATTTGCAGTGTGAACCCAGTGTCTTAGAATAACATGATGCAAATATATGCATTTTCGAGGAAAAGAGAGATTTTTGTGCTTGTTTAAAAAAAAAAAAAAATGCAAATTTTTTATCCTGCACTCTCGTGTAGTCGGATGAAAAGGGTTATTAACCTCAAATGTCTACAACCATTACACGCTGTGAGGAATATCAGGCGGGATGAGTCATCGTTGTCAGGCACACACAACCTCCTAACTCTTTTTCAGCAATGTGACGACTTTATTTGGTTGGGTGATGCAAAGACATTGTGTTTGCGTGTTTTCTGGGTTAAAAATCCCCCATACATTTTTAACATATGAATACTACACTATTTACATTTTGAATATGCATTTTTCACAATTTGAAAACATACAATGCTAAACATTTCTCATAAACCCAGCTCTTATTTGAAAAATAATCTCCAGTGCAACAGTGGTTGATGCAAAATTCTTTTTGAGTGTCTTAATTGCATTCATTTTTTTTTTTTAGTTCTGAGAACACAAATCTAATTCAAATGCAAAAGATGGTTTAAATGAAGTCAGAGCAGGAGGGTAAAACCCATCAAATACTCAGATGATGCCCATGCATGGGCCCAAATTAAAGATGAAATACTTCATCAGAAGCAGAGCATGCAGTTTCCTGTTTTAAAAGGTAAAAACAAATCTGCACTCATTACTTGCAGTGGGAAGCGATGATGTTTGCCATGAGGCCACCTGACTTAGAAACATTTGTGGAGGTCTGGGAATCATGTTGGACTGAATTTAGACATCAGGGTTTTCATTTAAGGGAAGACTGTCAGTTTAAAATGCATCTATCTTTGCAATCTTTATTTGCCTATTTGATTTGCTGTATCACTTGTGATGTAATTGTGCAACAAAGGGACTTCTTGCTCATCTATTTGACTTAGTTCTACAAAAAATAAATTCTCGAGCCTTAGCTCGCAGATTTTCTACACCATCAGTTGTAATGCTTCTTTTTTGTTCTTGCTAAATCAACAGTGAAGGAAACGCTGTGAGACCCTCTCACTGCGGTGGAAGTGAGGCAAATTGCTTTAAATCTATCTAATCTGAACACTAAAGTATTCGTCACATCACACAAGAAAGAAACCATGTCTTTTTCTTATTAAAATTTTTTATTCTTTTTATTAACCTTGGCTTTTATCAGGGGATGTTCTGCCATTAGAAAGGATAACAGGAGCACCCACCCTGACACTGTTGGTGAAGCGTATACTGTACGTTTGGAGCATGAAAATATCCTGAACATGAAGTTGGTTTATTAAAGTTCTGAAAATTTCTTATTCTACACTTCCAAGTATTATAGAAATAAAAGGAGCGACTAAAGACGTGAAACGCACTCTGCACATAGATAATAATAATAATAAGCTTTATTAAGGACACAGGGTCCATAGCACAACAGACAACAGACAAAGGGTACAAAAAATAAGGATAAAATCCACAGTAATCACATCATATTTACATAAAGGCTGATACGCCAATGATTCCAGATTCTGGAAAAGAACCTGACTGAGCTCTGTGCAGGGTTAGTCAGTTTGAAAATTATATTGTTCCCAGAGTCCGACAACCTGCACATACATCTGTGCATAAGGTTACGCAGTACAGCAGTGCAGGTAGGCACACCGACACTGACAAACAGCTGACTTGCACTGCTCTAGCGTGGCACCTTGAGCAACAGCCTCATCCCATCATTGTAGGCTACATGAAGTTTCTGCATACTGGTCTTTTTATAGCGACGCCACAAGTGAGCAGTATACATGGGGGTACAATAGGCTCTAAAAAGTGCAGCCTTCACAGGTACAGAGCACACACCAAATTTGCGTACAAGTGTGTTCGCTTGCGCATACAATGCACGACGCTGTCTATAAATGTCCCTATCATCAGACAGGTCGTCATTAAAATAGTGTCCCAAGTATTTGATCTCATTGCACACTTTGAGGACAGTGCCAGCCAAAAAGAAGTCAGGAAATGACAGTTTGCTGTCCTCTTTGGTCCTGACGAACATTATGTTGCTTTTTTTTGCATTATAGAGAATGTCAAAGTCGAGGCCATATTGTGAGCAGACCCTCAGTAGCGGTTGAAGACCAGCACTATATGGTGAAAAAACAACTAAATCATCAGCGTACATCAGGTGGTTGATGATGGTGTTACCAACCACGCAGCCTGTACCACAACCACTGAGCAGCTTGGATAAGTCATCCATATAAATATTGAATAAAAATGGAGATAAAATGCTGCCCTGTTTAACTCCATTGCATACTCCAAACGGAGCAGACATGAAGTTACCCCACTTTACATGCATTGCCTGATGAGCATACCAGAAAATCTGAATCCTTAAAAGATACTTGGGAACACCTCTGCTGTGCAATTTACAAAACAATTTTTCATGGTTTACACGATCAAAGGCTTTAGAGGCATCAATAAAACACAGAAACATTGTGGAATTATGCCTATTGTACAGATCTAAAATCTCCTTTAGAGCAAAAATACACATATCGGTCCCATGTCTAGGTTTGAAACCAAACTGGTTATCAGATGTGAGGAGAAACCGTTCTAGCCTATTCAGTAAGATCCTCTCCAGGATTTTGGATAAAATACTGGCTAAGGCTATAGGTCGATAATTTTCGCTACTATTTATCTTGCCAGCTTTGTCTTTAATAGAGAGTGAGACAATGTAGTTTCTTAAATGTAAACAGATGTGATAAACCTTTGTGAGCCAAATGTTTTTAGTTGTGATGTAGGGTACAACACATCATGGCAATCAGAAAATATAGTTTTTACATCATGGAATTAGAGGCTGCTACAGAGTAGAGTAGAGATGAAGCAAGCAGGGGAATAAGCAAGACAATATTTTGTGAGCTGAGAAAGCCACACTGAATTAATGAGAGCATTGTTGATCCCTTGCTTCCCCAGGCAGTCATGGCTCTCTGCAGTCCGTTTAGCACAGAGATTCCATCAGAACTCCTTCGTTATGTTTCCTCTACATGATTTCATTCAGTCACAAAGCAAACATGAGGCACCAGCATTTTCTGCTTTCAACAAATAGGTTAGCGCTGTTGAGTAACATGTTTTTTAAGTTTCGGGACCAGCTTTACAATGACTTTGCATCTTGTGCAAAGCCCTAAAGAAAAAAAATACTATTAATATCTAATAACAACATGTAGTAACATGCAGCTGTAAATTAGAGTAATTTATTGTCTGACAGCTACGGGGAAAGTATTATTTGCACCTGACCCTGATAGAGGGAGTTCTCCTTGTAAAGCAAACCTCAGGGGAGGAGATTCTTTTTTTTGATGAACCACCGCAGACTGATTTATTGAGCTTTGACTAAGCTTCAGCAATTCAATGCAGATTTGCAATAGCATCATGCACTGCCAAGAAAAGCTTGTCCTAAATGTAACAGATATTTGGACAGGTACTGCCAGTAGGATCCACAGGTTTTGGACTGCACTCGTGTGTAGGAAGAAATTCTCCATGAATTTATTTTATCTACAATCTGGACCTGTCCAGGGGGGTACCCCTGCCTTTCACCTAAAGAGAGCCGGGATAGGCTGGCCCTCGAAGAAACTGGTTGTCACGTTTTTGTCGTATTTTGAAGCCCATAGCTGTGTCCGAAATTGCATACTAATGAGTATGCAAAAACAGTACGTGAGATTTTTTAGTGCGTCCGAAACATTAGTACACAATAGTATGCGCTATCCATACTCATTCCGGAGAAATTTATTAGTATGGATTGATGGACACTAGCTAAGCAGAAACTTCCCACAATGCAATGCATCTGTGTTTGGTTGCTAAGTGCTGGGCAGATACGTATATGTCATAAGTATAATATTAAGTATAATAATATTATTATTTAATATTAATATTATAATATTCATTTATAACAATATTATGTAATGCCATCTTGTTTCGACCAGGATAAACGGGAAAGAGCGGAGCGGTGCGCTGCTACTGCTGCTGTGACAGGGGTTGTTACCATGGTAACAACTCCTCCTCCCAACAGCAGGAAGTGACGTGTGCGCTCTGAGAAATACGTCCGAATTAATGCATACTACTGATATTTACTCAAAAGTGTGCCGAACTTAGGTATACTTTTTGAGTATACTGTTTAGTATGGCATTTCGGACGCACCGCATGTCTTTGTGTTTGAGTTCTTGTTTGACGTTCCTGTTTCCCATCTGCCCTGATCGTCTGCATCTGTGTCTCGTAAACCCTTGTGTACTGTATATCTGGTCTTGTCTTTCCCTTGCTCCCTGCTGGTCCGTAATGTTTGTTCCTCCGTGTTTTCTGCCCCGGTTTTTGTAGTTGATTCTTGTTTTAAGTTCTGGTTTTTGCATCCTGCTTGGCAGCGCTTTGGTTTCTGTTTTTGGTTGAATAAATCACTAGTTTTTGAACTCCTGCCTTCTGGTCTCCTGTATCTGGGTCCTACTACAACCGCGCCGCGACAGAACGGACCAGCCAACATGGACCCAGCAGGAGAAAGTTTTGACTGGTGGGAATTCTTCTTCCACAAAGCAAAGAAAACAAGGCCCTGTTTGCAGGAGCTGGATTCACCCTACTGTGGAACACGCCTGACTCGAGGCGGGCCCAGGGGTTCTCAGCCCCAGGGGAATGGACGACGAAGGCGGCGCCAGCCCCAGCCTGTTCCGGTGGGGGTCCCGGACACACTTCAGCCGACACCCAGGCCCCTGCCAAGGACCCGGTGTCCCCCTCAGCTGATGCCGAGGACCCGGTGCCCCCGAAGCCGGCCCCTCGGGTTCTGTGTCCCCCGAAACTGGCCCCTAGGACTCTGCCTGCGCCCCAGCTGGCACTTAGGCTACGTTCACACTGCAGTTCCCAAGTGACCCAAATCCGATTTTTTGCTCATATGTGACTCAGATCCGATTTGTTTATGACAGTGTGAACAGCACAAGTCACATGGAATCCGATCTTTTCGAATCAGATTCAGGTCGCTTCCATATGTGGTTCTAAATCGGATACAGGTCTGATGTTTTGCAATGCGACCTCAGTGTGAACAGCCAGGTCGGAATTAATGCGACTTTGACGTCACACGCAGAGCCCCGAGCCGCGGGGGAGAGACACGGGAGACGGCGGGGCTTCTATTTAAATATGATTTACATGTTTATTTAAATTTAATGAACATAGTGTAACTTGTGTGGCAGAGATAATTATTATAAACACGTTCACCTTTTGCTGACACTGAATGCAGAGGATTATAACTCTATGTAACTCTTAAACCATGCTAACTGTTGAATTGGCCTATTAAAAAAAAGCGCTGACAGTTATGACAGAGCCAACAGGGTGAGACTCCATGATGAGCTCATTCCTAATACTTCATTTTGGAGTGTCTATTACAATGAGTTTGCACATGTTCATGGAAAATGTCTGATCACGCTATAAATTGCTTTATTGCTCCTGCACCTCTCTCAGTTTCAACTCCCATCTCTTTAAATAACCTTCCCAACTGGGTCAGTCTGCTCTGATTGATTAGTTATCTGGTCAGATTTAATGAGATGAACGACAGATGCTTTCTTTTCGTAAAATGTGTGAAACCAGCCACCATGCAGGCATTGTGCTAACTTGTTTCATACTTCGCATTGGTCTTTGTTTAGATTGTTCTGAGTTTGACTTCCCTTACTTAAATAAAGTTCGAGGATACAGTGGCTAAGAAGTTTAAAGCAGCACAATGTAACTTTCAGCTTTTGTTGAGTTTGGTGGCTCCTTTGGACAAAATCGGTCGTGCTTTACCAAAAAGAACACTCCATTTCCCATGAGCACCAGCGCGTTCTGCCGGAAAACCCCTGTCCCCGTCGCGTGCATTTGTTTTGATGAGAGAAGACGGGACGGACTTTCAAAACTACTTTTCTGTTTTCAGCGGTTTCGGCAGGATGGATAGCGAAGAGGTAATGTATCTATTTTTGGTTAAACAATATAATATGACGATGTTGAAAAACACTAAGTTCAACTTGGTTTTATTCAGTTATTTCAGCGAGATAATGCGCCCTACAAACTCATACGCTCTGCACCTTTTTCCTGTCACGTTTTTGAGAGGGACTTCGTCATAAATTAGTAGTCCAACATACTTACTGACAAAATAAAAAAATACTTTATAACCTGTGAATAACTGAATGCCCATTCCTTATATTTTGCAGATCAGCCCTGCACAATTTTACAGTTCTCAGGAAAAATACGGTACTAGAACCTAAGACGAATCCCCTGTATGTGAAAACATTCTAATTTAGATTTTTATTGAACATAGAACTCAGAATACATTTACATTTGTATCATAACAATTCGGTCTCTCTTGCCGGACATCCCTCCTCATCTTTCATCTCACGCCAGCAATTGAACGCCGGGCCAATGTTTATTATTGTCTGGGCATTTTTTTTTTTTTATTTCTGTCCGGGCATTTAGCTTGTTACTCTCCCGCTTTCTTTTTTTGCCTTCTCCGATAAAACTTTTATTTTCTTCAGTTTTTTCGCTGCTTCGGCCATGATACCAGCTTCTCCTGAGCTCTGCGCTCCACGCCCCGCCCAGCTCTCGTCTCAACTACGAATCGGGAAGGAGGGGGAAGTGACGTATGCCGTAAAGCAGTCAAAGCCGTAAAAATGTATAGTTTTTTAGTGTGGAAGGGTTTCTACCATGCACCTCAAAGTTACATAGCGCCAGTGAAGGCGATACAGACCCCTCAGACCATGACATAGGTGTCATTAAACATGTTGTTTGTAAGTTGATGTACCATCACAATGACTCTGGAAATATTATATTAAGTTGGAAAAGTTACATAGTGCTGCTTTAAAACATATAAACTAAACCAAAAATATATCATAGTTTTAGAAATGTGTGACAATATGGATTTGTACAAAGCTTTTTTTTTTTTAAATGTGTGTGATCATAGAGTATAAATTAGCATTCGAAAGAAAATCAGAAGCTATTTTTGACAAAATCTGTTTCTTTGCAATTTGCTTGTCATCTGGAGTGCTAACCTGTTAACAAACATACTAAAGTTTGATTGATAATCATGACCATCCCTCTTATATATTATGACTTTCAAAATAAGTAAAATGCTAATTTATAGAGGTATTTTGTATATGGATATGGTGGATAGTGCATTCCTGTGATGTGCAGTTTGGTCTGAGAACATTGGAGCTTCAAGTTTATTTGCCACACTCTAGCATGGCAAAGGGCTGGTCAGAGAAACCAAAAAAACTCCAGCAGATGGTCTGGGATGTGGGAGGAAAACATGAGAGACAGTGAGCTGCAAGGAGCGGGGATTGAAATGTGAGGTCAAATAGGACTTTACAGAGCCAACAGGTGTCCCCTGTCGCCATGAGAGGATGAAAGGATCAGCATGTGGTGTTACATAGTGATGGGAAAGGTACCCAACAGCCAAATACTGATATTCCTGTGCTGCTCCTTGCATCCATGTGCAAGCAGCACTTAAGCTTGTTATGTCTCAGCTGTCAAACAAATCCAGGAGCATGTCAATAACCTTTTTTTTTTTTGTGCATGTGGAGCGGCACATGTTCATTTGAGTGGCAGAGCATGCCAGAGACAGTGGAAGCTAAGCATGGACCTGAGCCCAGTGACTCACTCTGCAATCTGTGACCCCGAGAGGCTCGCCGGATTTTCACTGGACAGTTATGAATTGCTGGATTCTACATCAATGTGATCCAACATTTTGTAAGTATCTCATTGCAAGCTGAAATGCAATCACTTTCACCAAAATAGTTGTGTGGATCTGAAACTTTTTTTGTTTGACTTGGATTTCAGTGAAAACTCTATAAAGCAATAATAAATCAATTATGTAATTATCAGATGGCTAAGATCAGAAATCAAATACATAAACCAAGATTAAATAAAAAACGTGGTTTATATATATATACCGGTATATATATATATATATATATAAATATATATACACTACCGTTCAAAAGTTTGGGGTCACATTGAAATCTCGAGCATCACATTTGTGGGGTCAATTAAACGCTCAAAATGGCCAGAAAAAGAGAACTTTCATCTGAAACTCGACAGTCTATTCTTGTTCTTAGAAATGAAGGCTATTCCAAGCGAGAAATTGCTAAGAAATTGAAGATTTCCTACAACGTGTACTACTCCCTTCAGAGGACAGCACAAACAAGCTCTAACCAGAGTAGAAAAAGAAGTAGGAGGCCGCGTTGCACAACTGAGCAAGAAGATAAGTACATTAGAGTCTCTAGTTTGAGAAACAGACGCCTCACAGATCCCCAACTGGCATCTTCATTAAATAGTACCCGCAAAACACCAGTGTCAACATCTACGCTGAAGAGGCGGCTGCGGGATTCTGGGCTTCAGGGCAGAGTGGCAAAGAAAAAGCCATATCTGAGACTGGCCAATAAAAGAAAAAGATTAAGATGGGCAAAAGAACACAGACATTGGACAGAGGTAGATTGGAAAAAAGTGTTGTGGACAGATGAATCCAAGTTTGAGGTGTTTGGATCACAAAGAAGAACGTTTGTGAGATGCAGAACAAATGAAAAGATGCTGGAAGAATGCCTGACGCCATCTGTTAAGCATGGTGGAGGTAATGTGATGGTCTGGGGTTGCTTTGGTGCTGGTAAGGTGGGAGATTTGTACAGGGTAAAAGGGATTCTGAATAAGGAAGGCTATCACTCCATTTTGCAATGCCATGCCATACCCAGTGGACAGCGCTTGATTGGAGCCAATTTCATCCTACAACAGGACAATGACCCTAAACACACCTCCAAATTGTACAAGAACTATTTAGAGCAAAGCAGGCAGCTGGTATTCTATCGGTAATGGAGTGGCCAGCACAGTCACCAGATCTGAACCCCATTGAGCTGTTGTGGGAGCAGCTTGAAGCAAGAAGTTCCATCCAACCAATCCAACTTGTGGGAGCTGCTTCTGGAAGCGTGGGGTGCAATTTCTCCAGATTACCTCAACAAATTAACAGCTAGAAGGCCAAAGGTCTGCAATGCTGTAATTGCTGCAAATGGAGGATTGTTTGACGAAAGCAAAGTTTGATGTAAAAAAAATCTTATTTCAAATACAAATCATTATTTCTAACCTTGTCAATGTCTTGACTATATTTTTTATTCATTTCACAACGTATGGTGGTGAATAAGTGTGACTTTTCATGGAAAACACAAAATTGTTTGGGTGACCCCAAACTTTTGAACGGTAGTGTATATATATATATATATATATATATATATATATATATATATATATATATATATATATATATATATATATATATATATATATATATATATATATATATATATATATATATATATATATATATTATCTGTCATCTGTCATCCTACATCACTTTTTGTAAAGATTCATATCCGGCACTTTTTAATCCTCATATTGTACATTTCTGTTTATTTCTGTTATACATTTTGCTTTATTCTATCTCTTAGTTTATCTCCATATATTTGTTTGCTTTTATATTTTTATTTTTATTTTTATTTTTACTGTATTGCACCAATCACCACAACAAATTCCTTGTGTGTGTTAACAAACTTGGCAATAAACCCCCTTTCTGATTCTGATTCTGATTCTGATTCTGATATAATGATAATACATTTTATTTGTTAGGCGCACAATCAAGATATAAAAACACAATTTAAACAACAGAGAACAGCAGAGTTTGCAGCAGAACATAAACAACAGATATTGTAGGTGAAATGTCTGTCTAAATAAGTAGGTTTTGAGATCAGTCTTACAAACTGAAACAGTCAATACTCCTGATGCCAGGGGGCAGGGAGTTCCAGAGACGAGGGTAGAACGGGGGCTGATGTGACTGGTGGACGGTGTTCTGGTGGTGTTATGGAGTTTTTGGGGGAGATAAGTATACACATATATATATATATATATATATATATATATATATATATATATATATATATATATATATATATATATATATATATATATATATATATATATATATATATATATATATATATATAATGCTATTTATGATATGCTGGTTTTAAAAAACACATTTATAGCTGTGATGGTAAAAAAAGAAAAAATATGCCATTATATTATATAGGATGACGTGCGATCAACACAGACTCAAATCCAAGTTCCTGTTTGGGCTGGAAGTAGGACTGAGAGTAAAGCCGTGAATACTAACAAATCACATTTAAAAGCTGAGTACACAGTAGAAGATTGTGGAGATTAAGGCTTAACAAGAATTGTTTCAAGAGAAATTAACTTCATTTTCATAGCTGTCCCCTGAAGAACAAGGGCCACATAGATCTAATTCTATGTCCACTAATGTGGTCAGATTGGAACACCTTGTATGTACATGGTGGATTCCCCCCCACCCCCTGAATCAGAATCTCCATCCATAGAAACAGAATATTAGTAATTAGATGTAAAATTCTTGAAAGTCTCTTTCTGTTCAATTTATAAAAGATACTAAGCTCTGAATTCACTTATCCTGTTTCTTTAAAACCCATTCATAACTATTAACAGGGAAGTAAAAATAAAATATGAGTTAAAAGTGTCGCCACCTTCCATGAGACTGAGATAATTTAATGATTTAAACACAATTGAAGGTTTAGTTGAGAAAACGAGGATGAGGATATGGAAGCGATGCAAAGTATTAGTCTGTGGAATAAATGGTGGTTTAACGTGAAAAGAATAACACATCATTTTTTCAATTTCTCACCAATGGCATGACCAAATTGGATCAGAAAGATAAGATCGTGCTAAACTTCAAACAGAGAGGAGTAGACAAGCTAAATGATTGAAATGATTTCATCGTTCCCTAAATTAATAATTACTATCACACTGATAAAGCTCATGCATAGGATGATGACATACAATGTCAGGAGCAATCTTGGATAAATAAACACATCAAGTAAGTAACTTAGTTATATTTATTTATAGAGCAACTTTTCACAGACACCAGTCACAAAGTGATAAAAACCCACAAGGTGTAATTATTCACTAAAAACCCACAAAAAACATACAACTACAGATGCAGGGTGTTACAAACTGAGTACTGTCTCTCTATGTGGAAGATCAAGGGTCATACAAATGGTAATACGGCATTTTTATCATCAGTCATTGCTTGGGAAATAAAAAAAAATATGTATTACTATATTGGATTGTGAATTAGTTAATTCATGTCTAAATTAATTGTCTAATTTCTAAGGGGTTTTCTAACTGAGAATTTTAATGAGCTTAAAAAAAGTAATGATGAAATTAATATTAAAGTATTATATATAATTAATTTATTTATTTGAAAATGTAATTTCACAATCATTTTGAAAACAGGGAAATAAACTAGATAGAAATAAAAAACTGAATTAAAACATTTTGGAAATCGATTTTCTGTTCAGGCATTAAAAAGGTAATTCTGTTTCTGCCATTTTTCTTTTCTTTTCCCTTCTCATTTTTCAAACGGCATTTTCCAAATCAATAACCTTTTCCCTTGAGTTTCTTCTTTATTTCCTTTTCTGAGAACTTTGCTGCGTTAGACAGACAGACAGACAGACAGACAGACAGACAGACAGACAGACAGACAGACAGACAGACAGACAGACAGACAGACAGACAGACAGACAGACAGACAGACAGACAGACAGACAGACAGACACACACACACACACATATATATATATATATATATATATATATATATATATACATATATATATATATACATATATATATATATATATATATATATATATATATATATATATATATATATATATTGGCTACATTACACAGTCAAGCATGGTGGTGGAGGAATGATCATTTGGGCTTGTTTTACTGGCATTGCAGCCAGTTAGCTGACCATGAACTCCTCTGTAGCTGGTTATGTCAGAGGAAGATGACTTCAAACACACTGACAAAGGCACAATAGAATGACAAAATTGATGTTTTGTAATGACCTGGTTAAAGTCCAGACCAAAACCTAGACCTACAGCTGTTAAATCTTTTCACATACCGCTTCTCCATTTTGTCTAAGTTTTTGACAAACAAAAATAATGACATGGTGTTGCTCATCTGAGCATCTGAAGTTTCTTTTATCTCAATTTAACACAAGGAAAAGATTGATCTACTGTCCTGTAATTGATCTACAACCTCATATTTTATGGTAAACTCAATTAAGCACTGCAGAATAGATCTGTATTAGTGCTTTATTTATCTTTTTTGTACATATTTTGTTGACATCTTATTTGGGATGTTATCCATCCAAGCTAATCACAAAACTTGGAAATGGTAAAGCACTTAGTTGAATGTTGTGCGAACAATAACTCTCCTGAACACCAGCAAAACTAAGGAGCTCATTGTGGACTTCAGGAAAGGGAAGGGAGATACACATGACCCCATCCATATCAACGGCTGTTGAATGTGTCTCCAGCTTCAAGTTCCTGGGAACTCAAATCTCAGATAACCGTTCCTGGACTACTAACACTGCCAGCCTGGTTAAGAATGCCCATCAGTGTCTCTTCTTCTTGAGGACACTGAAGAAGAACTACATGTATGCTGACATCCTGGGCAACTTCTATCGCTGTGATTGATGCTCTCGATCAGTGTGATTGAGAGCATCCTAACCAACTATGTCACAGTCTAGCATGGAAGTTGCTCTGTTGATGGCCTAAAAGCACTGCAGCGGGTGATAAAAACTGCCCAATGCATCATTGGTACTCCACTCCCTGGAATATAGGACATCCACAAGAAACGATGTCTGTGCATCCTTGGGGCTCCCTCGCATCCTGCCCATAGTCTTTTCCAGCTCCTCCCCTTCAGGAGCCTTCAAACGAACCCCCCCCTTCATCCATCTGCAAGACTCTTCATCCTTCACCCTTCACCCAATTCACTGCACACCCGTCCTCCTCCCTGTTCATCCCTCCCTATGACCATGACTGAACTCTAACCATTCATTGTATATAACACTCATGTTTATACAGTATGTACAAATACTTTCACAGGCCATGGTGGTTATATCACACCGCTTTTTATCTAATACTGTATATGTAAATCTACATTAGACATATATACATATATACGGTAGTGTACAGTACCTATACTTCTGTCCAAATTATATATGTATATTGCCCTCCTGAAGATTATTCGAATTTATTCCAACCTCCTATTAAAAATATAGCCCTTTCTGTACATAACTGCTCTTCTAATCATTATAGCCTACACCTTTCTTAACAATACATAATGCATATACTGTATATATTGCCCTTGCTGCTCTTTGCGCTTCTGATTAGACACTAAGCTGTATTTTGTCACCTTGTACCTTGTGTGTGTAATGACAATAAAGTTGAATCAAATCTAATCTAATAGAATGTGCTCAAATGCTGTTGATGTCAAAAGTTTGAATGTGTAAACATTTGACTTATACCATGTTTTTAAATCAAGTTTGCAAAATCCAACAAAAACTTTATTTATTTATTTTAAACTTAAGATTGTGGTACCTAAGAATAAGTGTTATATTTTCATCCCTAAACATCAACTATGTAAAGTGGAAAAAAAACAGACAAAATTGAACAAACAAAGTGTTCTTGTCAGCATGCGCTGTGTTGTTTTAATGCATCGACCACAAACGTTGAGTTCAGGGTGACCTCCACATTTGCACTGATGTTATCAAACCAAATCCATCAGATGGGACTTGGTTTGTCCTACCATGCAACCCTTGCAGATCTCGGAGTCAACAGGCACGTCCATCTCGGGGGCAGAAATCAATCTTCTCTTCCTTGATCTTTTCACATGTGACTGAGCGAGCCTTACCCTTCCTCTGGAGCTGCAGTAAATATCACCAGTAACTGCTCAAAAGGCTCCCATTAGTTTAACCTGTCTGCATCCTAGCTCAGTCAGCTCCTTCACTTCAGAATGGTGTCACAAACATGAAGTCATTTGTTGTAGTTTATAAAAAAGACAGGGCTGTTGCATTCACATGAAAGCGTCATGGAAGACATTGCATTTGTGAATGTGTGCCGTCAACTCAAATCTTTACCAAACATCATAATTGGACAATGTGGCATGTGAATGTTGTCAGAAATCCGAGGTATAAAAAATAATAAATAATTTGCACACCATACTCATACGTGTGTCGGAAGTGTATAAATCAGCATCTGTTCTGCAGCATGATTAAAGTTTTACAGGATTTTAGTATGGAAATAGGATAACGCCAGTTTTGCTAAAAGTCTTTTTTCTGTCTCTCTGGTTTCTTATGAGCTCACTAAGCGTGGACTTTTCATTCATTAAACAGTCGCTTTTTCATACTTATTTTGAGTGTAAATATTTCCATCGAGAAATTAAATTCATTGAATTGTATTTGCAGAACTTTCATGACAACTGTTCACTTTAACCTTTTCCTGATAATTCAGTATACTACAATGAACAACAGTGTTGTGAGTCCTGAGTCATTGCACCGCTATTTCAGTGTCTCCAAAATTACATTTTGTGAAGTTGTCACAGAGTAAGAACTTTGCCACTATGAATTCATCCCACAAGTGAAGACAACAAATAGATAAACAAATGAATAGCCCAGTGTTGGACTGGCGACCTGCCCAAGCTGTACCCCCGCCTATCGAAGAGACCTGGGATAGCTCCAGCAGACCCTTGTGATCCTGCCCTGGATTACGCAGGTACGGTCCAAATCTCTTAAAACTTGAATTGGTCTTCAAGGGTTAACATACATATACCAGTTGGGGCCTGTTCATGGTGTTTTATTTTGAAAAATTACCAGATTCTTCATGCCACGCGTGTGCCTGACTTCCTTCCAAGTGGATCTGCTGTGAGTTAATTGTGACAGCTTTGCTTCAGTCAAGTACCAGAATAGATCCTTCTCCTTCTTTAGCAAAGCACAGCACTGTTTTCCTCTGTGGTACTTTTAAAACATGCAGCATCACATCTGGTGGGACCTCTCTCACTAATTAGGATACCTGTGATTCACAGGAAGTCTGGAACTTCATTCATTACATTTGGAATCTCAGTAATAACAATAACGGTCCAAAAAAAATACTGGAAAAGACGCTTTGATACAATGTCAGTCTTGCATGTGCTGAAAAGCTTCAATTTTATTCCAGATTTTTCTTATTTCTTTTTTTTCTCTCTATCTTTTCCCCCAGTTTAAAGAGGCATACACAATCTCATTTTATTTTCCCTCTAATCTTTAACAGCGATCTCATCCGGCTCTGATGTAATCCTCAGATTTCCTCAATTTTCCTGACTCATTTTAATCCCACGCTCCAAAACAGCGGTGGTGCCAGGCAGTTTTGAGTGGGGTGACCCGGGTGGGGCATGTGGAAATTTTAGGGTGCCAAGAAACACAATCATGTGAAAGTGAAAATGTTTGTTACCATAATGCAACCTCGTGAAAAACGTCCCGACAGACTCTCATGGGATACAGAACAGGTCATAAGTGTGTGCATCCTTAAAATGTGTCCTGCTTGCACCCAGCTGATGAAAACAAAAGGATCTGCCTCCGTTAAAAAAAAGAAGAAAAGTAAAAAGTAATTGCGTCCCAAATCCGCCATTGCTCAGAAACCAGAGCTGTCTCTATGAACTCTATGAACTAGCTCTCACTTTTAACTCGATTTTGGATCACGCACTGCAGACTATCCTCATTGTACTTGTTCATGATAACAAACTTAAATGATAATAAACAAAATGCTTTGTATTTTTTTTATGTTTGCATTGCATAACACTAAGAGGTTAAGCTGCATTTACAGTAAATAACAAATATGAAATGCATTGATCAGCAATTGTTGTAGTGACATTCTCAGAAGTCTCATAGAAGTCTCTCAGAAGTCTGCTATTCTTTAATAAAGGGCTTATTCAACCCAGCATTTGTAAAGGTTGACTGTTTGTTTATTTCTTGTTTTTTAGGGCAGCGTGGTGGCTCATTGTTTAGCACTGCTGCTCTTCAGCAGCGGGGTTACTGAATCACAGCAGTCTCTTATGTAGCGTTTCTGTCTCCCCGTAGTTACTTTTTTCTTATAAAAATTAAAGAAGCCACTAGAAAGGTTAAAATGAAATCATGAGGATATCTCACTTTCGTCTTAGGTATGACTGCAATGTTTTGTCTGTGCTATCTATTTTTCCTTCCCAAAATTAAATACAAATAGCATTTCAGACAAAACGGAGACTAAGTTGAAGCTAAAATGAGAGTCAAGATTTTATCTTCTAAAGAACAAACTTTGAGCAGGAAACTTTTCCACTGAGCCCTTTTGTACCTGCTTGTGCTGATTGGGCTATTCTGTATTTCATACAGACTGATGGAGGGCAAGTGAAAATGAAGCGTTAGTCTGCTGCCCCCTTGACTCAACCTCAGATAAGTGAATGTTGATAAAAATGGATGGATAAATAAGACTTGCTCCCTTGGTCTATGTTACTTCACATACATCCATTTCCCCCTCCTATTATGCTGGCGCACGAAACAAGTATCCAGTTAAACACAAATATGTATAATTCAGTTAAGTGCTTTTACAGAAAGCCTTTTCTATGGTATGAGTGCACCTTCCTTTGATAAATGTAATGCTTCGTGTTTTTTGTTGCTTTTTTAGCCTTTTTATGTAAAGCTCTTTGAATTGTCTTGTACATGAAATGTGTTGGTCGAATGAAGCTTTTTTCAGACCTCATTCTTCTACAGAGCACTTGAAGCTGCAAAGTTCTTAGTTTAAAAACAAGATGTTTAACATGGTCTAAAGAAGTTAAGCCACATTCCCTCAAGTGTTTGAACTTAATAAAATGGCCCAACTGCTGATATTTCATTGCCCTGTCAGCATGAATGATTTCCTTTATGAACTGAGTCCCCCTACTAAGATATCTTCTAATTGAAAATTGAAATCCTTGTCAGGAATGTGCTGGCATATGTCTGACCATTGAGGGTTTATTAATTTCTTCATGTTTTCACATTCTGGGACAATTTTTTTTCCAAAGCTGCGGAAAAATCTGAGGCAAGTGTTAGCTCAGCAAGGGATCAAAAAACACGGATCTGATCGTTTCTTGGATCAGCAAAAAAAAACAAAAAAAGATAAGACAAATAAACATACGTTTTGTCTTTTCATTTATTAACACTTAAATTGTTATGTTTTCAAATATATAAAATCTACTTATGGTGCACAAGGCATAATATCTTCTTTTTAACACAATGAATGAATGAAAAACAACTTAAAGTGCAACAAGAGAACGCACATCATCTTCCTTGAAACATGGATAATGAAGTGAAGCCAATGTCCACATCATCAATGAAGCATAAAAGAAAGAAAAGCAAAACATAATGAGTTTATAATTTCAAATTCTTTTTCAAAAAGACAAGGATGTCTACATTGTCTGGGGAGAGTGTGGACCTCTTTGCAGTCACTACGGCCCCTGTCTGCACCTATCAAATCCAATTAAACTTTATTTATAAAGTTTTTCATACTCAGTAGTGCAAATTCCTTTACATCATAAAATCCACACCAACGTATAAAAATGTACTAAAAATAAAAAATACACATCAGGTCATTTTCACGCACATCCTCACATTGATACCCACACAGCACACAGACTCCTCCCAACATACCTAACATACATAAAACATAATAGTAGTAATCATCATAAACAACTGGCTTGCTGCTGAGGTGAGGAACGATATCATGAGGATCCAGCGACCACTGACCAATGAGGGCGTCGCCAGCACCAGATCAGGGCCTGGCGACCTCCACACCACAGCCAAGGCTGCAGTGCAGGACAGTGACCCTGACCAGGGCAATCCCACTGGCTGAGTAGACATAGTCCCTGGTGTGGAAGATCCCCATGAGGAAAGCACTGGAGTTAACAAATTAAAAAGTAAAAAGATTAAAATAAACCTAAGAACAATAAAAACGAAATAAAAGTTAACATAAATGAATAAGTACATAATCAAATATAAAAAAAATATAAATAAACATATAACAATTAACTAAACCAAACTAAAAAAAACAAACGTATAAATACACCGAAAGCGTTTGTGATGGCTTCAGCCTGGCGGATTGTGCAACACGGGGCTGCATAAATGATGTGCCGTTGTTGAGCAGCCTTCGTTTTCACTCCTGTCAGTGAAACACCGGGGTGATGTTGTTTCAAAGCGTGGCCATGCTTGATGTGTTTCCACTGTCATGTGGCTTTCCTGTGCCACAGTACCTACACACCGCCACGGTTTTATCCACTAACCTCTTTCCTCCATCATTATATTTTACAGGGAAGCAAAGATGCCACCACCACGCTGCGTGTGGACTGAACAAACGCACAACTTTTTTTTTTTTCATAAATCAATCCGCAGATCACGTGTGCCGACCTGAAGATATTGATCCGTTGCACCGCTAGTCAGCATCATGTATAGCTACCTGGCCAGCCGACTAAAAGCAATGGCAACACTTGATGAAAGTGGGAAAATAGTGCTCACTAAAAAAAGAACATATTAATCAAAGCATAACCTTTCTAGGCAGCATCATGGCTTGGTGGTTAGCACTATTGCCTCACAGAGAGAAGGTTCCCGGTTCGACTCCCTGGCCCGGCGGGGGGCTTTCTGTGTGGAGTTTGCATGTTCTCCCCATTCTTGCACAGGTTCCCTCTGGTTACACCGGTTAATTGATGATTCTAAATTGCCCGTAAGTGTGAGTATGACTGGTTGTCTGTATATATATGTGGCCCTGCGATGGACTGGCAACCTGTCCAGGGTGAACCTGCCTCTCACATGTGATGAGCTGGGATAGGCTCCAGCAGACCCCCGTGACCCTGCAAAGGACAAAACGGGTATAGAAAATGGATGGATGGATAACTGTGCTACACACAGAGCTCCTCCCACTCCCGTCTATGTTAACCTCCACAGAACAAGCGTACACATACACGTGAGCCAAACATCCTTTTAATCACCCATGCAGGTAAAAACAGACATGCTATTCGAGTAAGCAGCACACAGTGTGCGGATCAAATCTGTAGGCTGAATTTACTGGGGGAAATGACTAGTCTGACAAATCACCTGAAACCTGAGATGAGGTTTTCACACACCACCACAGACCATTTATTCCTGGAAATGTTACATAACACAGCAGTGGGTTCTTCACATATCCATCCAAACACACTCCTGAGAAGAAAACAGGAAGGGAAGAGGGTTTGAAGCAGTGAGAAAAACACGGCTATCAGTCGCCTCTCTGTGAGGTGCTCACCCAGGATGTCTCTGTTTTATCTACAAAGAGTCCATTTTAGCAGGTAGAATAGTGGACTTAAGTTACCAGAGCTCCAGTTTGCAAAGGGGACTCATGAAAACTGTAAAAGAAAATAGATAAATAAAACTAGCTAAGGAAACAAAGAGATTACAAAATTCTCATATGTCCACAACTGGTAACAGTGGAGAAGAAAAACCCTCTTTTAATAAGAAGCCCCTGCTGCAAAAACAGATTTAGGGACATTTGCTAAATTAGATACAACTCAGTAGTCAGGAGATATTTTCACACAACCCTCAAATAAAGACATGCTCATTAAACTCCTTCGGTTGTTCATACTAACCACAAGCCACCGCTGCAGACTCAACCAAGCGGCAAGACTTGGTAAAAGTGTTCCATCATGTGAGCAATTTCTTACACACATTTATTCGGCTCTGTTACCAGCCACACTGCCGGCTCAGAGGTGCACCAACTCTGACACCCCCTGCATTCCAGCATCATGCCTTACAAAATGGGATGGCAACAGCAATTACCATATTTCACAGAGCACATCAGACAAGCAGAGCTCATAAAATGGCCATGAGCTGAGGATCTCCATTCCATCAACAAATGCATATAAAAAAGATATCACTGACATGTTTTAAAGCATCCTTTCGTTGAAGAGGGATTGGAAAGGGATTGTGTGAACTGTATATTAAACCCTCTAAGCAGTTTGGAGGAAATTGCGTTAATAAAAGGCAAGGCATCGGCCTCAAATGGTACTGTGTTGTGATCTGAAATTCATAAACAGGTGATTTAAACACATGAGCAAAGGATTATTTTGGGGAAACCTTAGTCAATCACTACAAAACATAGCTTTACAGATGCCCTTTAAAACTCTGGGAAAAAAAAGCTTTATATTAACTTTTTCCAGAGGTGGAATTGATGTCTCTGGGCTCTGACACATCTGGGAAGAACCATCAGAGGCATGAGTACTGTGGTTAGACAAATCAATATTCTGTATCTTTTTCACTAAGAAAAGAGTTGGCGTCAATACACAGGTTTATTTTCACTCAGAAACAGCGAGATCACTCAGAATTGTAATTGTACGCTTTGATTCCAGGGATAGCATTGGGCAGCATTAACAAATATTTGTTTTTAAGCTTGAGATAAATAAACACGAACATTCTGGATGATTTTAAATTTGCTTTCATTGTCTAAAGTTTTAGCATTTTATGTCTGCTGCAGAACATGCACGCAAAAAATGGATGAAAGAGTAATCTTTCATGCAAGGAGGTCTGTAACAGCACTTATGTGACAAAACCGCACAATAAACTTTTGTTAAATGCATTGAAAATAGATGTTTACTTATTATAACGATAGATGTCTGGTTTCTTCTCATTAAGTTTACTTTATTTTTTATTAGCTGTGACAATGAAAGCATTAAGGAGTCCCGGTGAGCCTGGAAACTGTACACAGAGGGCCCAGACTGTCCACAAAGTGTTGCATTTTCAGTAAACAGTACTATCTGCATCATCGTATGTCAGCATAATAAGATATTTTTACAACACTACTACCCATGGAGGCAATCAGATATGGCAGCCTTCTTTGTTAGCTTCCTGCGTGACTGTATAAATACCACAAGTACTTCAGCAATCACCCCTGTGTGTGCAACAGTCCTCTGGCAGTGGAACCTGCATACTGATAATCATTTCTCACCTAATGAATAATTTCTGGGGAAAGTAATCCTTACTATAACCATACCACTTCAAATATTACCTGCTGGCAATGGGACTGGTTGTCAAATCAGTTTGAAATCACTGTGCATATCAAATAAATGATGAGCAGAAGAGTTTAAACTCTTTTGAGTGAATGTCTGTGCTGCTCCAAACACCTTTTTGGCTTCAACTGGTAATATTTAAAAATCTGACAGTAAATGAATGTGGCATCTGCGTCACTCTGGGGTAAGGTGTGCCCATCCAACATGTTGCATGGCAATTAGCTTATCAGCCTCTCCTCCAAGAAGATGGCTTTATTCTTAATTAAAAATTGTGTGAGATAATGTATTGAATAGTGTGGTACTTGAAATGTGCAATGTCTTCATTTGTGGAAAACCTTTAGCATCTAAATTAAGGATGTTGGGAAATGTTTGCATGTTCACATCCCTCATTTAGCATAATGACTTCAACATAACAGGAAACCAAACCAAAGTAACAGGATGCTAGGTATTGTAATACTAGAAATAGAAAGTCGGCAAGACTAGAAGGACCATGTGTGTAATTATTTTCTATATTCTGATTTCCTTTGATCACAAACTAGTGCTCTGTGCAAGGATTGAAATGGTTCTGAATGATGGTTTGTTTTGTCAAGAAACACGTAATGAAGGGTACTTAAATAAATGTCCAGGAAACATTCAGTTGTATTGTAAAAAACACTGCAAAAAGAATCACAGGTACACATAAATAACACAAGTGCCAAGACATTTAGGTATTTCATAATAGCTTTTTGCTTAAAAAATAAAATCCTCTTAAATGCCATAACAAGCAATCAAAAAGGAATTTCTATAATTGTTTTTCTCCGTTAGAGATGCACAGCAATCTGCTCATTTGTAATCATATGAATTGCATGTAATATCGATGATCCCTCCAGGTAATAAAGTCATGTTGGAAAAATAAATCAATAGGAACATTTATCAACATAAGACCGTCCTCAAAATCATTTATCATATGACAGATATGTGTGATGTAAAGGACACAGCAAATTCAGAATCAGAATCAGAATCAGAATCAGAAAGGGGTTTATTGCCAAGTTTTCACACGAGGAATATGTTATGGGGATTGGTGCAACACAATACAAATATAAAAACAAATATATAAGAGATAGAATAAAATAGAATGAAATGTATAAACAATAAAAAGTATAAACAGTAAAATAATAAAATAAAATGTACAAAATGAGGTTTTAAAGTGCCGGGTGAGTCTGTACAAAAGTGACTTAGAAACTTAGGATAGGTTTATTTTCAAAAAGAGTTTATTTCAAAATGAATCATAAAAAAAGAAAGAAAATAAGACAATCGTCTTAACATGAGACATAACAAAGTACATATTCGAAAGGGAGTGAGAAGAAGTAAAACTTATAAACTCTCACCCCCTCTCCTTAAATATGACTAGCTAACACATGCGAACATAACTTTATGCAAACATAATAAAAAAAAAAATATATATATATATATAAATAAAAATAAATAAAAATAAAAAAACAAAAACAATCAAAACAAGACAATAAAAACATTGTAGCAACATAGCTACTGACTAGTGTAAGAAAATAAGGATAAAAATAGATAAATACAAAATAAACACTGTATCATTGCACCCAAGCATTTTGCTCATCCCTGTACCTCTGAAAAATAATATCTTTGTATTTTATTTTAAACGGTTTAATATTTGGACATTGCTTTAATTCCATTGAAAACTTGTTCCATAGCCTCACCCCGCTGACTGAAACACAAAAACCTTTCCTGTTTGTGCGTATTAATGTAACATTAAAATTACTTTTGCCCCTTAAACCATATCTTCCCTCATGAATACTAAATAATTTCTGTATATTTTTTGGTAACAGATCATTTTTTGCTTTGAACATTATTTGCGCTGTTTGATAGCCCACAATATCCATAAATTTTAGTATTTTGGACTTCAGGAATAATGGGTTTGTGTGTTCCTTGTAGTCAGCATTATGGATTATTCTTATTGCTCTTTTTTGCATTATGGTTAATGGCTGTAGAGATGTTTTATAATTGTTGCCCCAGATTTCTGCACAGTATTGAAAATATGGTGAGACCAGGGAACAATAAAGAGTGTGGAGTGATTTCTGATCCAAGACCTTTTTAACTTTATTTATAATGGCAATGGTTCTTGATACTTTACTTTGTACATGTTTGATGTGTGATTTCCAGTTGATTTTATCATCTATGATTACTCCCAAAAATTTTATTTCATTAACTCTTTCTATTTCAACTCCATCTATTTTTATTATTACCTTAGTATTTAATGTATAATTGCCAAACAACATTATTTTAGTCTTACTCAAATTTAATGATAATCTGTTTCTGTCGAACCATTCTTTCAGTTTGTTCATTTCTATGGTAATATCCTCTTGTAGCTTTTGTAAATTATCCCCGGAACAAAAAATATTAGTGTCGTCTGCAAATAACACAAAATGCAATAACTTAGAGACCTGACATATATCATTGATGTACAAAATAAAAAATTTAGGGCCCAAAACTGACCCCTGGGGTACCCCACATGCAATGTCCAAGGATGGAGAAACACAGTCACCCAATTTCACAAACTGCTGTCTCCCGCTTAAATAACTTTTCACCCAATCCAACACTATTCCCCTGATGCCATATTTTTCCAGTTTCTTGATTAGTATTTCATGATTGATCGTATCGAAAGCCTTTTTTAAATCAATGAATATCCCAACGGCATACTGTTTGCGATCTATTGCATTTGTTATTTCTTCTATTGCCTCTATTAGTGCCAATGATGTAGATCTGTTTGATCGAAACCCATACTGATTCTCTACAAGTATTCTGTTCTTCTTTAAAAATGAATCCAGTCTGTTGTTAAAGAGTTTTTCCAGAATTTTTGAGAATTGTGGTAACAAGGAGACAGGTCTGTAGTTTGTGAATTGATGCTTGTTTCCAGCTTTGTACAGAGGTATGACTTTAGCTATTTTCATTTTTTGAGGGAATGAACCAGTTTGAAATGATAAGTTACAGATGTATGTTAATGGCTTTGAAATTCCCCCAATGACCCTTTTAACTAGTGACATATTAATATCATTTAAGTCAGTGGACTCTTTATTTTTACACTTCTTAACAACACTCAAAATTTCATTTTCATTCACTGCTTGTAGGAATAATGAGTTATGATTCCTCTCTACCACGGATTCATCATATGTACCTGAGTCAGGGATTTCTTTTGCAAGGTCAGGTCCCACCCTTACAAAAAACTCATTGAGGCCGTGTGCCACCTCTTTCATGTTATAATTTTTAATATCCTTATCCATAAAATAGTTAGGCAAACTATTATGTTTAGAGCCCCTATTTATTATATTATTTAATATTTTCCATATTCCTTTAATGTTATTTTTATTATCATCTAATAACCTCTTATAATAATCTTTCTTACTTGCTCTTATAATAGTGGTTAACTTATTTTTATATTTTTTATATCTATATTCTGCCTCTTTAGTTCTCTTTTTTATGAAATCTCTGTAAAGTGTATTTTTCTTTTTACAGGCATTTTGTAGACCTTTTGTAATCCAAGGACAATTGGTGTTGCATTTTCGGTTGTATTTTTTGATTGGACAATGCTTATCATACAATGAGGAGAATATTCTCAGAAATTCATTATATGCACGGTTTACATCCTTTTCTCTGTAAATTACTTCCCAGTTATACTCCACTAATTCCTTTTTAAGAGTGTTAATGGCTTCTTCCGTTTTCACTCGTCTATATAGTGTTTGCTTTTTTGATCTTATACTGTGATTGATATTATAAACTGTAAACACTGGCAAGTGGTCACTTATGTCATTGATTAGCAATCCACTAATTGATTTGCTCTCAATGTCATTAGTGAAAATATTATCAATGAGAGTGGCAGAATGAGATGTTATTCTGCTAGGTCTGGTAATTCTTGGGAATAGACCCATACTGTGTACTGTATTTATAAATTCATCAGTAGTGTGATGTTTATTGGGATTCAATATATCTATGTTGAAGTCCCCACATACGAAAATTGTTTTATTGCTTCTTTTTGAGAATGTGCTTTCCATCCACTCATTGAATGCATTCATATTTGACCCCGGTGCTCTATAAATACAGCTAACAATAACATTTTTATTTTTTCCCATGCAAAGTTCAATTGTCAAGCATTCAAGTAAATTATCAACCACAGTTGTCATTTCCTCCAGTACCCTGAGTTCTATTGATTTATGAATGAACATAGCCACTCCTCCACCACCCTTATTTTTTCTGTTTTCATACCTGAATTCATACCCCTCTAGTTGAAAGTCTTCACCTTTTTCCCCGTCAATCCATGTTTCCGATATTGCTATTATACTGAATGGTTTATCAAATGTGCGTAAATAATTCTTTATGTTGTTGAAATTTGCGTGTAGGCTTCTGCTATTGAAATGAATAAGTGATAATTTTCCCTCAGATTTAATGTTCTGATTGTACTGCTCATCTGTATAGTAATAGCAATTATTTTCTAAGGTGGTAAAAAAATTATTGTCTGGATCTATATCCTGTTCCAAGTCCATCATGTTGTGCTCTGTGTGTTCAAATTCTTCCAGTTCCAGATGTTGATATTCATCTATCCATTGTGTTATGTGACTGGATGTAGTTCTGTCACTGTTTGTCATAGTTGTGTTCAGTTTGTCACCTCATAATCCAGTTCCCCACCTCCGTCCGGATGATGACGCTCTCCTGTAGTGCAGGTCATGCCAGTCATTTATATTTATCCAGATCCGCGATGTTCCTGATGCAAATCACCTTGGCTTCCTCGGGGCTCCCGTTTAGTTTGATAAAGATTTTGCAGTTTGAAGTCCAGGTGTTCTGTATTTTCTTCTGTTTCCTGAGTTGCCTTGCTTCTTTGGCTATTTCAGCATTGTGTTTGGTTAGGTGTTCATTTATGAAGACATCTGTTCCCTTTAGCTTCCTTCCTTGTTTCAGGAGTGCGCTCTTGTATTTCCTATTTGTAAACCGCATTATTACGACTGGTCTGTCGCTGGGCTTCTTCTTTGGCAGAGGGTGGCATGCTTCAATGTAGTTACGGTCCAACTTAATGTTCTTGGACTGTAGAAAGTCAGCTACCTGTTGCTCTGCGGAGTCAGCAGCATCCCACTCACCGGGCTCTCCTCCCTCGTCCGTGGCGACCGCTCGGGCGTATGACCGGGGCTTAATCTGGAGACCGGTGATGACCACATCATTGATCCTCGAATACTGTTCCAGGTCCGCAACTCTGCCTTCCAGTTCAGTGATGCGCTTATCTTTTTCAGCGTTCAGCAGCTTCAGAGCCTTCACTTCCTGGACCAGGTTCAGGATACTCTTTTGCTGCAACCGAACAGCTGACACTTCCTCCGAGATGAAGTCTAATGATCTTTTAATATCATCAACTTCCTCTACCGTCGGACACTTCTTCGGACCCATGTTGCCAGTTTTTATTGGCACAGAAAAGCGTTTTGTCCGGTAACCCTGCCGGCCCCGGCAAGGTCCGTAGCTGGTGTTGGAGCTGCTGCTGGTGCTAGCTGCTGCTTGTTGGAGCTGCTGCTGGTGCTAGCTGCTGCTGGTGCTAGCTGCTGCTGGTGCTAGCTGCTGCTTGGAGGAGCTGCTGCTTGGTGGAGCTGCTGCTGGTGCTAGCTGCTGCTGGTGCTAGCTGCTGCTTGTTGGAGCTGCTGGTGCTAGCCACTGCTTGGAGGAGCTGCTGCTTGGTGGAGCTGCTGCTGGTGCTAGCTGCTGCTAGTGCTAGCTGCTGCTTGGAGGAGCTGCTGCTTGGTGGAGCTGCGGCTGGTGCTAGCTGCTGCTAGTGCTAGCTGCTGCTTGTTGGAGCTGCTGGTGCTAGCCGCTGCTTGGAGGAGCTGCTGCTTGGTGGAGCTGCTGCTGGTGCTAGCTGCTGCTGGTGCTAGCTGCTGCTTGTTGGAGCTGCTGCTGGTGCTAGCTGCTGCTGGTGCTAGCTGCTGCTTGGAGGAGCTGCTGCTTGGTGGAGCTGCTGCTGGTGCTAGCTGCTGCTTGTTGGAGCTGCTGGTGCTAGCCGCTGCTTGGAGGAGCTGCTGCTTGGTGGAGCTGCTGCTGGTGCTAGCTGCTGCTAGTGCCAGCTGCTGCTTGGAGGAGCTGCTGCTTGGTGGAGCTGCTGGTGCTAGCTGCTGCTTGGAGGAGCTGCTGCTTGGTGGAGCTGCTGCGGGTGCTAGCTGCTGCTAGTGCCAGCTGCTGCTTGGAGGAGCTGCTGCTTGGTGGAGCTGCTGGTGCTAGCTGCTGCTTGGAGGAGCTGCTGCTTGGTGGAGCTGCTGCGGGTGCTAGCTGCTGCTAGTGCCAGCTGCCTAGGTAAAAAGTATAAACAGAAATGTACAATGAGGTTTGTAAAGTGCCGGATATGAGTCTGTACAAATGTTACGGGGTTGGAATATTTACGTTAATGTAACGTAGAGTGGGATGGGGGGGCAGTCCTTGGTAGTCGGGGGGGGGGGGAGGGGGGACCGGGGCCTTGTTGATGAGGAAGGCTGCAGACGGGAAAAAACTGTTCTTGTGGCGTGAGGTTTTGGTCCTGATGGAGCGCAGCCTCCTGCCAGAGGGAAGAGTCTGGAACAGTTTGTGTCCGGGGTGGGAGGGATCTGCTGCAATCTTTCCTGCACGCTTCAGGGTCCTGGAGGCGTGCAGGTCCTGGAGAGATGGAAGATTGCAGCCAATCACCTTCTCTGCAGAGCGGATGATACGCTGCAGCCTGCTCCTGTCTTTCACAGTGGCAGCAGCGTACCAGATGGTGATGGAGGAGGTGAGGATGGACTCAATAATGGCCGTGTAAAACTGCACCATCATCATTGTCTTTGGCAGGTTGAATTTCTTCAGCTGCCGCAGGAAGTACATCCTCTGCTGGGCTTTTTTGGTGAGGGAGGTGATGTTCAGCTCCCACTTGAGGTCCTGGGATATGATGGTCCCCAGGAAGCGGTAGGACTCCACAGAGTCTGCTGGGGAGTCACACAGGGTGAGGGGGGCAGGTGGGGCTGCGTTCCTCCGGTAGTCCACTATCATCTCCACTGTCTTTAGAGACAGCTGGGTATATGATTAAATCCTACTATTTGGGTAAAGTAAGAGCCTACAACATATTATGTACATATATACAGTAGTTGTAGGTTTTATAGTTGTTGTATAGCTATGATTTCTTGTAGGGTCTTATTGTGGTTTTTCATTCTTTTCTTTTGAGCTCGTTGGTCCACTTACAACCGCATCTGTTAAGGTAATTACCTTAACAGATGCTGTTGTAAGATTCAACAGAATAAATGCAGGGAAAATGTTTCTGAATATCTCATTATTGCCCGAGAGGGAGTGGGAAGAAGAAACTTATTTAATCCCACCCCATGGCTAATGAATAATTTAACAAAAGAAATGTAGGTAAACAATTGTTAAGCACCTCAACTATAGGACCATAAACATGCAGTTTAGTGTGATATCATGCAGCCCTTTTGCTTTTTGCAAAAGGCCTGCATGATATCACACTAAACTGCATGTTCCTTCTGATCCAAAGCATTAGCAGTTACTGTTTCAATTATTGCTGTGGAGGTAGTTGTTTCTGTTATTAAACTATACTTACCTGGATTAATTATCTGATGTTTATCAAGAACATTTTCTAATCGTGAATTAAATCGTCTTTCTAAGACTTTGGAAAATTGCAATAGCAAGAAAATTGGTCTATAATTTGTATAATGGAATTACCTTTGCAATTTTCATCATATTTGGAAAACAACCAGTTTGAAATGATGAATTAAAAATCAGAGTTAAAAGTTTTGCAATGTTATTTATTACATTTTTAACAATGGTCATGACAATATCATGACACTCAGTAGATAATTTGCTTTTGCATTTTTGAGCAGTATTCATCACCTCATGTTCATTCATTGCTGAGAGGAAGATTGAATGTGGATTAATTTTAATAGTTTTAATAGATTGATCAATGCCCTGGTCAGGGATCTTTGCAGCTAACTCCAGGTCATTATTTACAAAGTAATTATTAAAGCTGTTCACTATGTTGTCCATGTTATGATTTGCAGCATTCTTGTCAATGAAATAGTCAGGCAATGTCTCCTTGGTACATTCTTGTCTAATTAAGTTGTTCAGTATATCCCAAGTTTTGTTTTCATATAATAATCTATTATAATAGCTTTTTACTAGTTTGTATTATGTTTGTTAATTTATTTCTATAATCTTATATATTAGTTCTGCTTCCCTGGTTTTCAACTGAATTAACAATTAATAGAGCTTGTTTTTCTTTTTCCAAGCATTTACTATGCCCTTAGTAATCCGTGGGCTTTTTATCGTGTTCTTCTTTATACGATGTTCTTCACCGGGGCAGTGTGTATTTTACAGAGAAATAAATATATCCAAGAATTACCGCATGCACTATCCACATCTGATTCTCTGTAGACTACTCCAATCCTAGAGTATTACACTGATGTTTGAAGACATTCATAGTTTCTTCAGTTTTTACTTGTTTAAGAATAATATGCATGTCATTTTTATATTTCTTTATATCACACTCACACAGGGAAAACACAGGTAATCAGTGATGTCAGATAGTAACTAGTGATTTGATTCCCAATGATGATCCTTTCACCAAACCATCAGTTCATGCCAAGACAAGTTACTTTCACAGGAATCAGCACCTAACCACAATCTGCAATCCTTGGTGTGCTTTTCTACTATATAAAGTCATGTTTTGAAAAAGGGGAGGGAATACGGCTTGTACAGCACTGTGTGTGTGTGTGTGTGTGTGTGTGTGTGTGTGTGTGTGTGTGTGTGTGTGTGTGTGTGTGTGTGTGTGTGTGTGTGTGTGTGTGTGTGTGTGTGTGTGTGTGTGTGTGTGTGTGTGTGTGTGTTAGAGGACACTCATTTCCAGGGGCAGTGTTTTTGGTGCTTTTATGCAGCAGGTAGAGCCCAGTGGAGCCTTAAAGGGATGTCTATATACCACTGATATAAAGTGACAGTAACCCTGCAGATGACCTTTATTGTTTTGTTTTCTTTTTCTTCTCCTTATTTTTTCCTTTGTGTCATTTTTATGTATAAGCCGAGTAAGAGAAAAGAAAGAAAAGCTCCAGAGAATGTCTGATTCCTCAAGTCGTCTGTCAAATCCACAGCAACTCTTTTGTGTTTCATCTCACTGCGGCAAGTCTTCTTCAGGAGCCTAACGTATGGACAGATAAATGCAATATAATGGGTTTCACCCACGCTGCTTCAGTTGGGATGTAAATCCCGGCCTCACAGATTTGTTTCAAATTTCTTCATCTTTTTTTTTTTAAATCCCAAAGCACATCTATAGGACAGTCTTCTCACTGACATTTGTATTTCAATCTTTTACTTCACAGTGACGCCTCACGGGGGAATAAGTGTTCATCCTTTTGTATCATTGGCATTGTGTATCCTGGTAAATATCCCATGGCTATATGTCTGACTGCCTGACCCGGCTGCACATACCTTATATAACAAAACCTTAAGCGCAAACAAATGCAGGCTCCTCAGCAACAGGTTTTACACTCAGTTAACCGTGGCAACATAGAACAATTCCAGATTATGAATAATAGAAGAGTGAGCGTACATACAAACAAGTCGGAGCCTCCCTCGGGGGGTGGGGGGGTTTGACCATGACAAACGTAGGCTGAAATCACTGAATCGAGGCCCTTTTTACTTTGAATAGTATTCCTGCTTAATTGGACTAGTAAAGATCATATACAGTAAACCAATCCTTTTTCATTGTTCCTACTTATCCGTCCATGACTCTCAATGGCTGCAGAGCTCTGTTCTACACAAATTAAGTACATATAATGTGAAAATAACGCTGGCAGGATGCTAATCCATCTAAATATCAATTATCTATAAATAAAGTTCATCCTACTTATCCCAGTTTACACACTTTGAGACACAGTGCTTGCCATTGCCTAGTAAGCCATAAGTGCAAAAAGAAGCCCTGATTAAGCCCAAATGTGTCTTCTGTCTGGGCTCTCATGATCAGTTTCAAGTAGCTACTGTGAGGTGTTGAGTTCAAGGGTTGAAAAAAAGGGTCATATATCTATGGCAGAAAATATGCATGAATTGTGAAAAATGTTAAGTGAAATCAATTACATTTATGAATTCTTTATATTTATTCAAAATGTTAATTTCAAGACTGTGTGTAGTTAAAGTTTCAGACGTACATTTGACAGGAGGCAGGTGGTGTTTAAAATAATATACAAACTTAAAGTGGTGAGAGGGAGGGAATTCAATAAAAAAGTAGTCCAAATATAAACCGAAAACCTGGAAGGCACAGAGGTGAGGATGGGGGGAATAAGGGAAACTCAGAAACAGCATCTTCGGTGATGGAATCTGGCAGAGAGAAAACCGTAAACCTGCAGTAATGACTGAGGAGAGTAACGACTAACGCGACAGAGGTGTGGGAATAAAAGACAAGGAGTAAAAAAAAAACAGAATAAACTTTTTCAAAATAAACTGCAACATGTAGCCTAATCTAAACGAAAATAAAAATAGGTTACACTAAAAGAAGAAGCAAAGAACGCACATAATTATCCTGAAGACAAGGTCATGTACCATGATTTCTAATTCCTGTGAACTGTGGTATGATTTGCAGTACAAACGAGAATTTCTCGGTGAGCACATACTGCAGGCAACAGCTCGATAAGAAAAAAGAAAAGGAAAAGTTTGAGGGCATGAAATCAAATGTCCTGAAAGGTATCTGGAGAGAAACAGCTATTTCCTTAAAAATCGGAATCCAACAGTCTAAACAAACCTCTGAAGGCTGATTTATGGTCCCGCGTTACACCAACGCAGAGCCTACGCCGTAGGATACGCGGAGACGCACACCGTACGTTGCGCGACGCCGCGTACCCTACGGCGTAAGGCTGCGTCGATTTAACGCAGAACCATAATTCAGGCTTTACGCGCTCTCTCTCTCTCTCCAGATGGGCTGGTCCTGGCAGTCATGTCACGTCTCTCCTGTCAGGACATTCATTCCACGGGCGGCGCGCGTCTCCCGTTCCTCTCCAAAGAGGAGCGCTTCACCAAAACGCAGCCCGGGCAGCGTTACGCATGCCAACGTGACATCACAGGAACGACGCTGTCCGCGAAGCCACTGTGGACGGTGAGCTCGCTTCTTTTAGAGTATGTATATGCTGGCCAACAGATCTATATGACGGGAATACGGTTTCAGGATATCTCTTTTTGCAGGCTGGCTGGCCCTCTTTTTGAACTGGAGGATTTTACGCGCAGCCATGCTTTAATACACGCAACGCAGCGCGCACAGTTTGGCTTGTTTTGGAAAACTTAAGAAGGTGCAAAATAACAAAGATGATACGAACGGACTATTTGCAACCAAAATGGATTCGACCCAGTTAAATATCACGGTGGAAAACGTTTCCAGTGATGAAAACAGCACCGACGCACCGCTGGCGTTATTGCCGCACAGCGAGGCGGCCACTGCGCTCATCGTCCTGGTGGTTACCGTCATTATTTCGGTGACCATTGTCGGCAACGTGTTGGTGATCGTGGCGGTGCTCACCAGCCGCGCTCTCCGTGCGCCCCAGAACCTGTTCCTCGTCTCCCTGGCATCGGCGGACATCCTGGTGGCCACTTTAGTGATCCCGTTCTCTCTCGTCAATGAAGTCATGGGTTACTGGTACTTTGGAAGTACTTGGTGCGCCTTTTATCTCGCTCTGGACGTGTTGTTCTGCACCTCGTCCATCGTGCACCTGTGCGCCATCAGCCTGGATCGCTACTGGTCGGTCACCAAGGCGGTCAGCTACAACCTGAAGCGCACGCCGAAGCGCATCAAGTCCATGATCGCCGTGGTGTGGATCATCTCCGCTATCATCTCCTTCCCTCCTCTCCTCATGACCAAACACGATGAGAGGGAATGCCTGCTAACCGACGAGACCTGGTACATCCTCTCATCCTGCCTGGCGTCCTTCTTCGCCCCGGGTCTCATCATGATTCTGGTTTACTGTAAGATATACAAAGTCGCCAAGCAGCGCTCCTCCACCGTGTTCGTGGCCAAAAACGGCCTGGAGAGGCAAGCGTCCCAGTCAGAGACTTGTTTTGTCCGGAAGGACCGCTTCGAGGCGGAGAGTCCCATCAGCAGCCAGAGCTCTGGAAACCACCAGCAGAGACAAGGGGAGCTGGATGACATTGACCTGGAGGAGAGCTGCTGCTCCTCCTCGGATACCAAACCTCGCCATCATCGCTTCAGCAAGCGCAGGAAGGTGGAGGGGTCGGACTGCTGCCCGCCGCAGAACTGCCGTCTGTCCTGGGCCTCGGCCCGGGGGACGCAGCCCTACCCGGAGCAGAAACACCCGGCCGGGCGGCAGCAGCTGGCCGCGGCCAACAAGACCAAGGTCGCCCAGATGCGGGAGAAGCGCTTCACCTTCGTGCTGGCGGTGGTGATGGGGGTGTTTGTACTCTGCTGGTTCCCCTTCTTCTTTACCTACAGCCTCCATGCCATCTGCAGAGACCGCTGCTACATCCCCGGTGCACTTTTCAATCTTTTCTTTTGGATTGGCTACTGCAACAGCTCTGTGAACCCCATCATTTACACTATTTTCAATAGGGATTTCAGGAAAGCTTTTAAGAAAATCATATGCAGAACTTCTAAACGCACATAAGTTTTTTTTTTTTGTTCTGTCTCACCTTCTCATAAGGACTGGATTAGAAATGTATTATTGTAACTCAGCTGCTCAATGTTCTGCCTCCCTCATCGTTTAATGTAATTATTATCATTGTGAAAATAATACAGTGTTGTGTATGCATTTAATTGTTAATGAATAAATTTCACAAGGAACAGTAAAACACAACAACCATATTTTTGTCCAGCGTATAGCTCAAAACCTTCGGGTCTGTTTAAACCACCTGAGATTTGAGATGAAGTTCTCAAAATTCTGCACATTTGTAAATAAAGTTCATGCTTTGGATTAATCCCCATGCATGTAAGCAAAAAGCTATAGCTTTCAGAGTTAAAGTGAAGTAGCAAAAACGGAGCTTAATTCCAGTGCTGGCAGCCGGTTCACAATGATTGCTTTGTGTTGAGACAAATAAAAAGATAATCTCCAACATCTTTCACATATAAGCCTGATGATAAGGAAGCAATGCCTGATGCTGCAGTTTCAAGATACAAAGAGGGGTTTACTGCCAGGCGTAGAATGTTGCAGGTTGAAGAAAAGCCATGATTACAGGGAATTCACATTCGGACATCTCTCTTTCCTTGCACTGAGCTCTGCTGCCTTTTTTTCCCTTTCGTGAGCCTTCAAACAAACTTATGTAATAGTCTAATCTCACACCACCTCTCACAAGAACTATGGCCAGACTGAGACCTGCATGTGTAAACTTAAGATCATGCATTTCATTCTTCACAGCAACTCAATATTTTGTCAGTAAATATTTAAAACGAGGCCACAAGTCATGAATAAAACGTGGTTTCACCTCAAGGGCAACATCTGGTTTTCATAGCTGAAGCCATTGCAGAAGTACAGAGTATTTTAATTCATCAGAAGACCACTAGAGGCTGATTGGCTGCAAAAGGGGGTCCACTTTCATGGATTTCCTGTTAAAATGTCCAACTGAAGCGGAAATAAACATACTTACAGTTTGGTATATGGTTCTGATCTTGATAGGTAAGTTTCATGTCCATGACCCCAGAACTGGGAGTGAATTTTTATGTACTTTACTTCCTTCTACCATGTCATCTTAAAGCAGAGGGGATGCCACAGTAAATCAGCTCAGGTTTTATGCCCGATACCCATCATGACACAACCCCGCAAGTACACCCACAAAGGAAAGGTTGACGCTGTTGTGGAAAAACCTATTAAACACTCTTTAATATGTTCTTTCCACCTGAATAACAGGACTTAAACTGAGTGGTCTAGGTTACCAAGAATAAGACTTGAGTGATGATTCAGATATTATATATTATATTTCAGTAGATTTAATTAAACATTAAACAGTTGAATGCAAAGGGGTCAAAACATACATCAGGTGTCTTGATGCAGAATGACAATGAAACAAAGGAAGCATATGATTTAAGGCATAAAGGATAATTCTTAAGATTCGAGTAAACAAAAACATTTTTATGGTCCGTGTTGATCTTTTTTGAGCAGACTACCAGTCTGTACATTTAGTTGGGCCAAGGGTATATTTTGCTGCTCTCAGCAGATTTGGTTCAATCAAGTGGCCAAGGCTAAATTTTCCATCACAGACGCTCTACCAACTGAGCTACTCCAGCCTCTTTTATGTACCTCACTAGTTACTATTACATTAAAATTGAAGTTCGTATTAAATTAAATGTGTGCATAGATGAGTGGTATATAAATTTCTATGGTCTATAGTGTCAAATTTGGTGAACTTGACTTTTAACCTAAGACAGCATAATCATTGTTATTTTAAAAAGAATATGGATTGTTGTACTATTAACAGGCTCCTGCAAAGGGCTCTGGGTCGGCCTTGGCAGCCCCTGACCAAAGGCTGCTAACAGTGTAGGCTGGCAGTAGCTGGCACTCAAGCTCATTTCAGGTCCAGTAGTGCTTGTTTCAGATGTTAATTTAGTGATGTATGAACTAAGGATGGATGGAAAGATTTGAACAAAAAAAGTAGCAACATTAGTTAACATCATAGACTAACATTAGCTACACTAAAATAACAAAATAACTACCGGTAGCTTGTGGTAACTGAGATAAGTAGCCATGTTGCATCTATCACTGGTAGAACTGTTCCCATTTAGCAATTCGGATTAACTGTGGTTGGAGCTCCTTCCAATATGGCTTCAGTAAGAGCAGCTTTTTTAATGTAATATACCAAAGCACACAAGAGACAAATGGAAATGTACGAGACCAAGTGAGGGGTCAATATCAATATCAGCTTTATACAGCTCCATTAATCACAGGATAATATGACTATTTTAAACTTTTCTCTAGCTAAAAATAATCAAATGCTGCAGAAATAATTCATATTAGAACAAATCTCCTGCTGATATGAGAAAGATATAAAAAAGTGATGTGGAGAAGTTAATGAAAAGGGAGTTTTTTGAGTGAAATGCAGTTATATATAAATCCGACAGCATAGTTTTCCATACATACCCAATCTGTGGACAGTCAAATAAATCACGGGGGACAAGGCCTGTGCTTCTCTGGGAAATTGCTGGTTAGTGAGAGGAGTGCTGTCCACTTCCATATCACCCTATTGTCTACATGGGGGTGCCGAAGAAAAATACACTATTTATATCCTCCTAGGAATGTCTTCAAAGCACTCCTACAGCTCAGTGGCACTATGCCAAAGATAATCACACCATCTGAGGGGTGTCATGTTTGCAAAGACATTTTCAAAGTTATTTTTGAGAAGTATGCTTATAGTCACAGGGGATTTGTTAAAAAAATCATCAAGGAAAAAAGGAGTTAAGGTGGCTGCAATTTTCATTTCCTCTTGATGTGCAGCCATGTTTTATTTATGGACAAATATAGAAAGTGAGACAGACGTTGAGCTGGTGTGAGGAAGGAAACCTAATCTCAAAGGGGATTCAAAAACTCTTGAAGCAAATGGAACATCCAGGCCGAATCTCTTTTACAAGTACCATTGTCTTCAGCTTCATCATCTTTAACAGGGAGGAAGTGATGTTTATTTGTTTGTAACTAATTGAGGCATAATTATACAGACATTGTAACCTAATTCCTTTGGAGGAGACTGTCATCAATTTATATTTCATTCACCAAGATTGAAATGTTTATCTGAACACTCATTTGTAATTTTCTTATTGACAGAACAATAATTAGTTTTCAGCAAAACGTGTCACTCCCTTGTGGAATCTCCCTTCCTAGTTCAATTGTTTTTCAAATCAGTTGCTCCACTGCAGCAGAAATGTGTCATCTCTATGCACGTCTCCTCTGACAAAAACACGCGTCTGTTCCATGTTTTTATCTAGAACAGAGCCCTCACCACGCACCAATATATTGTTATCGGTTTGTTTCACTCTCAGAAGAAAAGATTCTTCGCAGCCCTTGCTCTGAAAATCACTTTTCTGATAAAGTGTAGGCTTGCAGCCTACACTTCTATCTACAAAGGATTTCATTTACTGGACACTAGAAAAGAAGTTTGAGACTGTCTGGAGGAGTGGCAGCGGTTCAGTAACACCCAACCTCCAAACTCTCATCTGAAGGCCCAGCGACAGCAACCGGACAGATGATGAAGAAAAAGCTTTTCTCAAGCCTGTTAGTGGGAGAAGAGGAGTACAGGGTCAGCAATGTGAGCAAGGCTATTTGCAGTGAGGAGAGTCAAGAAAAGAAATAAATGTTTCAAGTTACAGCACAGAAGACAAGGACTGAATGATAAAAGAAGCAGTTCATACTCCACGTTTCTTCCTTCGTCAGCCACTGCCACACCTGCGGGTAATTGCTTTTTCTCAAACTAGATTATCTCAGACAAGATAAAGACTGACAGCAAGCAAGACCAAAAACTTGTGTTGATCCAGCACGTGAAGAAGAAGCGCCAGTTTTGTCGTTAGTGTAGATCAGCTGGTGTCACATCAATGTGGAGCTGCAACTCACGGTCTCCATCCTTGTCTCCGTCAGCTTGTAACAAAGAAATGATAGGTGTCAAAGTCAGACAGACAGGTGGAGTGTTAATTCAAGGCTGACAGTCAGATTGCTGGGTTCTTTGTTTTCTGCGCACCGCTTGACTATCACTTGAAGAGGAGAATCACATCACATTTATCAAATAACATTTACGAACACAAAAAGTTTCAGTACCTTGTTACAAAAGCCGTCACTGAGTGGTTGAGAACAGATATCTATATCTTCCTTTATTGTGCTGGGCACAGGTGGTGCTTCTTTAACGTCTTTCTCAGCCATCAAATTCAGAGATAAGTAAAGAAATATATATTTTAAAATACATTCATAAATATATGATTTTATGGACTATTTTTAGTCTGAAGTATGGAACAAAAATATATAAATTAGAAGGAAAAAATAAACCCATGTAGCTCACTTTATCTTGGAAGATTACTGAGTCAGAGTGATAAATGACATCATAGTTTGAGCTGCATAATGTTGAGATAAAAGTATGTCTGTAAAACTCTTAAGAAGGCTATAAAGCAAAAGAAAGCTGTTAAAGGAGAACATTTAATAAATGCTTTCTCTGTTAACCCATAATTTGCTTACATTCTTTAAAGTGCTAAAGTGCAAATGACTCTGCAGCCTCTCTGTTCAGTTTTCAGTGCCTAGAGGTCATTCTGAGCATCTTCTCTGTAAAAGCCTCTGAACATAGACTTCTAGGCAATCAGAGCCATGAAAGCTATAATTATGGCTCTGAGAAAGATTAAAATATAAACAGCATGTACCGCCAAAGAAAATATGCCATCTGGTTCTTTTAATAATAAGACAAAAATCAGATTCACTGGAAGGTTCAACATCAGCAGAGACTATCTTGATTGCTTATTACAATTCTTCAATGGCGGTCCTGAAGTCATTGTATCAAATGCTCAATACACAGCTGTGGTTGGCCTGCACAGAACAGGAGACGTATTTGAACAGCAGGGAGCCACACACACTGAAAAAACAGTTCTTTATTTCATTTCCAGCCCCAGCTAGCATTTCAACTTTGAGTTCTAGTGGTGCAATAATGACTTTTTATCTGATTGCAGCCTCTTTTTGCACTAATATTACTAAACTGGGACATGGTTCCAACATCAGAATGTGTGGCCCTGGGAAAGACTGGCGACCTGTCACGGGATTAAGTGGGTATAGAAGATGGATGGATGGGTAATGTGCTTTAGGTTTTTCTTATGGCTAAGCTTATTCATTCATTGATGATTTATGTATGATTTATGTATGATTGTTTTAAATGCTTGTCCTGAGAAACATTTTTTTTTAATGCAAATTCAATAACAATTTGGAAATACTTGTAACCATCCTGAAGCTTCTAGGACATTATAATCAGAGGAGCTAAATGTATTCATGTTTAAATAATAAAGGACAAATACTAATAAGCTTGGTTATGGCATTTTTCCATTAAATGTTATGATATATACAAATTTTGATACAGGTAAAGCTGGTTTCAGACCACATGTTTCATGAGTCAGAAGATCACTGGACTGTTCAGATTACAGGACTCATTACAAGTCTTGAGGTAATATTTTAATTCTACATTACTGATCGGAGATTAAAGCTTGAGTTATGGTTCTGTGTCAAAACGACGCCGTGCCTACGGCGTGTGCTACGCCTCGACGCAGACCACACGCCGTCACTGATGTCGTCACTGAAGGGCACCTCCCAAAAATTGTAACTACGCGTCGAGGCGACGCAGACCACATGCAGACGGAGAGGGCTGTGATTGGTTCGCTTGGTAGCAACGCATTTCCGGTTTCCGGTTTGAAGCAGTTGTGAACTTTCAGTGCTCTTTTCTTCGTGTATGTGTGATTTTTTTTGTTTTGTTTTTTTTTTTACAATAGTTGTCCTTAACTCTTTGATTCACTGTGACCGGAAAAAGTCAGATAAACCATTCAGGAAAAGATCGCGAATTAGCGGTCATGGGGGGTACTGCACCGCAGAGAAATGGAGTGACGAAGTCCGAAGTGTTCACGACGGCGTCACGGCGATGGCGTGTGCTCTGCGTTGGTTTGACGCAGAACCATAATTCAGGCTTAAGAGTCACATATTACATAATCTAACAGCCACTCGATCACCTGAGTGATCTCTAAAACCAAAATAGTGTAACCATCATCAAAGAACCTACAACTTTTAACATCCTATCTTGGTAAACATCAAACAGTAGAGTAAAGAAGGCTTTGGGAGTATGTTGTACTCAGTTATTGATATGTGGTTATTTGTCACAAGTTTGTCTCAGAAACAGATGATAGCAGTCTTTTTGAAAATCACATATTTATAAATATGATATGCTCCTGGTAGCTTATATATAAAGAAATGTGCCTTTTATGAGGTTTTGGTCCTTTTCTGGTGATGATTCTCTGTCCAGATGCTGGTCAGTAGTGTCTTTGTTTCTGTTTAACATTTGTTGAGCTAACTTTGGGCCTTGTCTGACACAGGACCACAAAAGGTACGTGTCAAAAGCACAATCTACAATGGAAAAATGACCCATATATTGTCATACTGTGTAAAGAAAAAACACTGTTAGTAGGTATTCCCAGTAAAATGTCCCATTATTTACTGCCTTGCTTTAATTCCTAAACTGGCACCTGTTGCCGTCTTACTCTATAATTCATTATATTGGCTGGGGCTTGATTATTTCCCTCAGTTGTAGGTTGCGTTGGATAGAAGTGTCTGCTAAATATAATGTAATGAAGTGTGACGGGCTGACTGTGACTCAGTGAGCAGAAAACCGATTGCTGCTGCACTGATCCCTTTCCCCTTTATGTCCTGAAGTGTTTTTAGGAGACTGAATCCGACACTGCAAACAGTATAAAGTTGTATGTTTACCTGTATCCCTGTGACGGACCTGTGATGTACAATGGACTGGTGCACCCCTGCCTTTCATCTGAACACATCCTGCGCTCTAGCAGACAGCTGTGAGCATGAATAGGAGGAAACAGAGTAATGGATGAATACATGTGACCATTAGCTTCATCAAGTAAAAAAATCAACCAATTAATGGTAGCTGGGGGGATGCATGGCTTTTCTTTTGTTCGCATTTTTTACCTTGGCTATCAGAGTTTCACTCTGTGGAGAGGCCATCTTATTTCCACCCATCATTCCTTTAACTTCTACTTATCCTGGTTCAAGTCGCAAGGGCAGCAGCTTCAGCAGAGATGCTCAGACCTCCTTTTTCCAAGCAACATCTTCCAGCTCTTCCGGGAGCACATCAATGAATGATCCTAGGAGCTGTCTTGTTCAGGGGAATTGCCTCTGCTAGGGTCTCACAAAGCAAATTGATCCCCGGGGAATGGGCCAGCAAAGTTCAATTCCATTCACTCTAATGATAGTGAGAGACCGAAAGGTCAATGTCTCTCGACTAGGGGTACTGGGACCTCATCCTGCGCCCGGCCTGAGGGATGGGCTCATTAGCAAGTGCCTGGTGATGGAGCCTTAACCCATGGGGTCTGATCAGTGTGCATGGGTTTACTCTCCTGTGTGCTCCGCAGCAGCAAGAGGCATTCAGGTCAGGTGCAATGTGTTTAGGGTAGCGGTCAAAGGACCTGGGCCTTGCCATACTGACTCAGCTATCATAACTGACTCTTTCATCTCTTTTTAAAATGTTCTTTTCTCATGCATTCATATGAAATGCACTTGGTTAGATTCAGAAAACTGGTTAGCATTAGTACACCATAAAACACCAGGTTAGGCTTTGAAAATCAAATGTCCAGTAAAAGCTAAAGGATTAGGTAATGGTTTAGCATTGCACAGGTTCATTGGATAGGCATGTTAACTTACAATCTTTTGAATAAAATGTTGTTTTTTCTTAATTAATAAAACTGACATTGAAAACTGATATTTCTAAGACAATTCTCTCTGCCCCGAACATGGTTGTTAACCACCTTTATATATCAGTGAGAGTTATTTTGTGGAAATGCCTGGTCTTATCTCATCATATTGGAAATTGCTATCTAAATAAAACAGTTGAATTCTGTCCTGCATGTCTCACAATCTCAGCTGGAAGATGCCACTCTGAGGGCTTCTGTCATTCCCGCAGTGAGGCAGATGACTGGGATGATGATATGCCCTGCTGGACCACACCTCTTCTCTTCTTTTGCTATCATCTATTCCTATCATCATCTGTAAACATACAAGCACTTTCACCTTCCACTCTCTGTAATGTCTGTCCATTTCAAGCCCCGCTGCGCCATCCATTACAGGACACCTATGATCTGTGGTCCATGCAAACTTGGAAATCTAAAAACAGGATACATACAGACCATGCCATTATGCCATCAGGATGTGCCACCGCTGAACATATGGGGCATCAGCTACTACATTACGTAGTGACATTAGAGTATTTGGGATCTCTTTTTAAACAACAACCAAGTAAAGCCGAAATGATTTTGATATAAAATCTCAATAAACCCCTGTTGTCTGCAGTGTTATCCAGTATCAAAGAGTTCTGGTTTTGGCAAAGGCTGCATAAGTAATTGGTAACTAAGGTTGCAACCAAGGGAGAACCAATATTGCATGTGACTTTCTGCCAACAGCAATCCACATATATCTTCAGCTCTTCCTCAGTTTCAGAGGGTTGAGCGCATATATCCCAGTGCTTATCTCTGCCGCAGGCCTCTAAGTGCTGCAAGTGATTATACCCATAGATAGGAACCAAACAGAGGCTGCAAAACTCCAAACCAGGAGGGGTTTTTATCATGTACACTCTGAGCCATATGCATCAGTTCTCTAACACATACACATGTAGATTGATTTAGATATTTCAATCTGTTTGGAGCACAGACTGTGTTTTAATCATCTGTAAAGGATTATAAATGGATATATTTGCCTCCATAAGAATGACAGTCTATGTCACAAGGGTTCAGTCTTCATGTGAGTTTCATTTTTTAATTTTTAGTCAAGCATTTCAAATAATGTCGTCTAAGAAATGTCTGACAGCCTTGTTGCAGCCAAGTGGAAACTATTAGTATGCCGCTGCAGCTTCACAGCTTTGCTAATCCTGCAGACGGGTGTGTTTTTGTAAGCCACAGTAAGAATAGGATAACAAGCTTTTACTCCTGTTCTTAAAGGATCAAGTTCATATCACTGCATGGCCGATATTAAATATTTATGGATTAAATGCGAAATGCAGAATACATTCTTTTTCACTTTGGGGTGGATAAAAGCAAATCTCTCAAAAGTTTTAAAGCTGCTATGGTCAATATTTCTACTTCCATATGAAAGGGGGTTAACTCACAAAGAAATCATGAGACCAAACAGTTTTCTTTCTACAGAGCCTTGAGGCATCAAATAATTTGTATTCTAAGAATTATAACAGCAGACAAAATTACAAGTGCAAGGCGCTGTTTAAAACAGAGGAGGGGGTAGGAATGTAATTTCAAGTAGTGTGTAGTTTCTTTCTTAAATTATTTATTTTAAATAATACCATTACACTGGAAGAGCTGGGGAGTAACTGAATTTCATTTGGAATGACAATAAAGAGATCTTGAGTCTTGAATCTTGAATCTTGAGGAGTGATTATAGCTGTTGAGGTTGGATATTTCCCCAAGGGGAGAATGTCAAAACAGAACTGGGAGGCATGTAAATACTGCACTTTAGATTCGTCAGACAGTCAGATGCGGGACTCCAAAAGACAAATAAAGTTGGTCCATATCTAGTGTGTAAATAAACAACTATTTGCTAACACTGTAAAATCTTCACAAGACAATAATACACTCTCTATGCTTAACTGCATTGCCCAAAAGGAGCCATAAATACATGGTTGCACATAAAGTTGCAAAACATTTTTTTTTACATCTTCTTATGAAATGATTGACGATAAAAAAGAGGGATAATAAAGAGGAATGTTTCTCAAAACATAATTATTTCAACTTTATGGGCAACAGTGTATTCACAAGTCACTTTCCAGCAGGTCCCTGATGCACATCAGTCACTGATCTTTGAAATGCATAAAAACATCCAAACTTTATAAGAAAGGTCACAGAATTGCTAAGACCACATTTTCCATAATTTCCATCTGTACACCTCCATTTCTTGTTCGTTACAGTTCCTGTATCCAACACAGACTTTGCTCAGCACAGTTAGATAGTTTATAACAATGTACTACTACATCGACTACTTCTCAACTATAATATTGTATGGGCTAATTGCACTGTTGTTGGCTTAGCTGAGGTTTGGAGTTAAATCTTGATATGTCCATGTACCAACAATCTGAAACCAGTCCAGAAGTAAGAAAAATCACTGTTTCATGACTGATCACTCCAAAAGTGAGTGAGTCTCCCTTGACCCCCACGTTAATATTTCCAAATTTGCAGCAGACGTAAGCATATTTACAGCCTGGTTTAAAAAAGAAAAACATTATTTTGGTCTCCACAGCTAGATTTCAAATCCATGACAACTGTGGAAGCGGGGAAGAATTTCTATATACCAGATGAATTACAGTATTATAAAGCAATACAATTATTTCTAACATGAGGTGCAGACTTTTAATTGGCAGTCAGCTTAGCCAACGGCTACTTCTTATCACTTCTTCATCAGTCACCATCATGCTATGAAGCTTAGCAAAGCAACCAGCACTTTCCACTTACCAGGGTGTTGGTTAAACACTGCATTCATTTCTGATTTCAGCACCACACCAACATCACAAATGGTAATATACATTCCACTGCAAATGTGCAGGACACCTCTGCAGCCATGGCAAACTTTGATTGACATAAGGTGAGTGTGTTCTAGTAAGTTTCCCAGGCCTGTGTATTTTGCCCAATTGTGCCATGCAACACAAGGAACAGGAGCCTTCAGAGCCACTATTCAGAAAACATATCGGCAGTGTCACAGAAAGTGTGTCTAGTATGTTTATAGTCAATGGATATGGCAGGAGAAAGTCCCTTTAAGTCCCTTTGAATCCTGTTGCACTGCAGTGCTTGTCATTTAACCTGTTGCTGAGGGCTAGCTTGATCTCAATTGCCCTGATCTCAAGAAAGAAAGGAAACCCTACGATCAACCATAAAATTCAATTTCCTTTGTGCATGCTGAAGCATAATACAGGAAAGTTTTTACAAGGGGTTTAAACATAACTTCAGCACGGTAGTTGTATAGGCACCAGCATTTCGGCCCATGGAGACTGCTACCTCTTAATTAAAAACCAGAAGAAAAATGAATATTTATATATGGTGTGAGTGAGCAATTATAATGGTATTTTGAAAACTGGAAGCTGCAGATGCACAATTTCCATGCCGTTGTTGTTTGGTCAAAGTTATGAGCTGCTGCAATCTAATTAGAGCCGAAGCAGCCAATCAGAATTCATTCCCACCCTCAAATTTTCTGATTAGTTAACTTGTCGCACAATTGCAATGATGTGCATGGTTTGAGTGAGATAAAGTTGAGCGAGCAAGAGAGAGATTTGATCATGCAGCAGGCTGTCAGCAGAGAGAAAAAATGGTTATAGGGGGGTGAAAAAAACGTAGCGAAAGGTTCTTATTGCACGTTTATATATTGATCTGAGCAAACATGCAAAGACATTCATTAAGCACAGAATGGATTCTTGTCTGCACAATTATACGTTTTTTTTGCTCACGTTTAATCGTTCCAGCAATGTATTGCTTGCACACTGTATTTTTCTGCATTCAAAGATTTCCATTACTTGCCCAGAATGAGGCAGGAATATAATGGCATATTTCAGTACATCAGTCATTCTCCAGGATCATTACATGTTGCAAAGACATGCACAAACATATATACGTGCATGGAAGCTAATGTTGATATTGGTTTAATGATTATATTCACATTATTTCAGCTTATGAGTCTGGGCCCCTTCATTGAATTGCAATATCTTGTATTAGATCGCACTGTGTTATAGTGCAGCTAAGTTACCAACAAGCGACACTCTTACTGACAGCGCAAGTGGTTCATAGTATCCCTGAGATGCAGCCTGACTCACCTCTGAAATCACCCCCTAGTTCCTCAGCTAAATCAAGTTACAGACACAAATAGGGTGGTTTTTTTGTTAATTTTTGTTTTGTTTTTTGTTTGTTTGTTGCTGCTGCTAAATGCGTTATTGCTGTTGTGAAGATAAAATGTAATGGATCAATGCTGGCTAATGTAGTGATCATCTTAATATGGTCCATTTTGGAATACTGTGTATACCGTATGGGGCTTAACGATTTTACGTGTATATTCAGGTAGCTCTACAAAGTAGCTAGCGCACTATATAGTGTACAAGAGCCTATAGTGATTGGAGGGTGATTTCAGACACAGCCTTAGTGTCATTAGTATACCAGTATAAGGTGAGGCCTACTAAACAAAACGTGAGAAAACTGTAAAAGTTAAAATGCATTTGTAAACCAGCGATCCTCTTTAAAATGTCTACAATAATTAAAGTGTTTGCTGAAACAACAGCTCTCTTAAAGGATTCCAGCTGCTCTACAATTTGAGTCATGTTTAAAACATTTCCTGGTGCAGGTGCTGTCATTGGTATGGACTTCAGTGGATAAACTGAACAGATTCAAACCAAAACACAAACAAAGCCCCCTCCATGTTTCACATTAGGTTTGGTGCTATATTTTTGAAAGCTTAATGTTTCTGTCTGTTAATATAGAGGTGATGAGGTTTGCCAAAAAACACCAGCTTCATTTCATCAGAGAAGAGGACACCCTCCCACAAACTGTGTGGGCTGTCAACAGAAATTGTTATAATGAAGTCCTCGTGGATATTCTTCTTCCATGGGGCCCATTATTGTTCCAAAGGCGACGGCTGGCGCGATCAGACAGTGATATACCTTGACCTTGCCGTTCGTTAAGTCCAAATGTCTTTAGCTGTTTTCTTTGGCTCTTTGGCTACCATTCATTTTAATCTGATTAACATGGGGCTGCATTTCCTCTCACAGCTACTTTTTGAGATGTTGGCTATTGTCCCACATCTTAAAAATATTTCTAAATGTAATCACAAGACTTGCTCCTAGGTGGTCTTTTAGTCTTTACCTTTGACATGCTGAGCTTTAATATTCTTTTCTGAGTTCCTCAGACGACTCTTTCTTGTGGTTACTCAGGTCCATGTTTAGTGCAGTGCGCATAATGATACTTAAGCATACAGTTTTCTCCATTTAATAGGTTGATGAGCTGATCGAAAGTAATGAAAACACCCGAAATACGAATTAAGATAGGACAGTTTTGTTGAAACTTGACTATAATACAGTCTGTCCAGGATTTTAAGAATATTCTTGTAAATAATAAATGTTTCCATTTTTTAGAATTTTAATAGTTTATCATATAGTAAAGATATGCAAGTATACATGAGATAATTCAGTTTTTAGGAGGAATAAAGCACAAGGAGCTGTATGGGTTACAGTAACTTTTCCCTGAAGTAGGGGAGACCGGGGCTTGTTGTCACACTTTTTACTCTCTTATATATTTCTTGTAATCAATACATCATATATAAAACAAATGTGTACCAGATGAAAGACAAAAGTCTCAGTTATATATATTTTGTATTCATATCATGTTCATATCTTGTGTCAGTGCAGAGTTATTACCAATCAAATAGATTGTGAACATGTCTCAAGTTGACTGCCAACGGGTAAGTTGTCACACTATATGGGTTAAGATGTCACACTGGATTTTGCAATTAATAAAACAAGGACAACTCTATTCTTATTGATACTTTTTTTACTTGAATGTGAATAAACCTTGACATAAAACATTATGCAACATTAAACTAGTCCCAAACTAATCCTGGAAGGTCTATTCAACAAACTAAAACAAAACCTGACCTCAGTCACTCCTGGAACATCCAGTCATAAAGTTGCAAACAAAACCTGACCTCAATAGTCAGACTCCTCATCTGAGTCGCAGTTCTGACATAGGCTACTCTACATACACTGATTTGCCAGGGGTGCATTTTTCATGGGCCCATCCTTGGCATATTACGCACTGCAGCCAGGTTTGTTCTGTTTCCAAATGGTTCTACACAGACCAGACGGCACATCAATGGAGAGGTGTGAGGAGTGGTTGTCAAGGAGGAGCAAGCAAAGCTTCTCCTTTGAACACTTGGCATGCTCCACAAAATTTTGGAGGAAATCTACAAAGTGTTGCTCTCTTTCATCCACCCTGTCTTATTTGCTCCACCTTTGCTGCCAGGTGGCCCATTGTCGATGGAGTGATCACCAAAGTGCACCCGAGGAAATATAAAGTAGGGGGGGTACTGTTCCCTGTGGCTGAGACTGCATAGGCAAGGGTCATCAGGGTACCCCAGATGTTTGTATCACATGTTATCACATGTGTGACAACTAACCCCCAGATGACTGATACAAGTTACCCCAAACTACCATGTTTGCTTATGCTAGCTCAATCTCAAAATTATCTTAACACAAAGCAATGACTGAGTATGAGGATACCTTAATCTCTTCTCTAACAAATCCACATTTATCATTGCTAGGATTTTTATCTGAAAGAAGCCTAATATTAAATATATAAAGTTAATATCTTTTACTTCGGGTGGTGGACAATCGTTAATTGGTGCTCATCTCAACTTACAATGTGTTGGTGTCTTCTCACACTGGACATGAGACCTGACTATGTCGAGGAAGAAAACTAGTATTCCACTTTTTAGCTTCCCCCTTTGGTGAAGAAGATAATTTCAATGTGACAAGTTACCCGTGTGACAACAAGCCCCGATCTCCCCTACTTACTTCCTGTTTACATGCGTTAGCTGCTGTACGTGTACGTGTGTGTCCGCCATTCAGCAACTTTGTTTTCAAACTTGTTCCATGCAACACTGTGTGCGAAACAATTTGTCTTTACTTTCTAGTTTTCAGGGTGCCGAGAATGATTCTGAATACCCAGATGAATACAAGTTTTGTGCTGCACCTACTAGAGACTTTCCTTTTTTATTATTGATGCCAATGTCTGCTACAACACAGTCATTGATGCAGCACCATAATAAATGCTGACTTTGAACAATGTGCAGATCAAATGTGGGATGATTCCTCCAGCCATCTTAAAGAGACATTCCTCTTGTTTTTCTTTTGTTTTCTAATGGGGCTCTAGGAAGATGAGAGAATGTTTGCTTTCTAAAACAAAGCACACATTGTTACAATGTGTCACTTTTCCATCAGACAGTTGCACCAAGGTTCCCACCCAAATCTGCATCAGATCTATTTTGGCACTTGACTGTAGCTAAGTTGTGTCATTACACACAGGAGATCAATCTGATTGGAAGCCAGACATTAAAACCTGGTAATGTTTCAAAATAAAACACCACAAACAGGATGTAACTTGTATAGTGACATCACGTTGGCCTGTTAAAGCTGTGGTTATTCAATTCAGTTGATTTTGAAAACCCTAGAAAGTAAAGGCTGCATTTTATTTGACACCACCATAGACTGTAAAAGAAGTCCCCGTGTGACATCACCCATGGAATTTCTGCAGTGCTTTTGAAACCTCTTTTTCCTTTTACTGTTACCATGTTGCCAATGGGTGGAACGAACAGGCCCAGAAAGCCGACTGGAACCCGCCAACCTTATATCAATCACAATTAGCCCTTTTAGCTTGGCTGACTTTGCAAGTACTAACCTGTAATGCTAATTGATTTTCATTTTAATTCATTCATATCAAATATTGCCCAAACAAGAACTACAATTACAAGAACTGAATTTGAATTGTGAGAACTGAATGTGAAAGTATAATTATAACAATACAAATTAAAATTGTGTGATTCAGATTCAGTTTTTTAATGCAATTATTCAAGTTGAGCAATTCAAATTCAAATATTCAAATTCAGTTTCTAGTGGCACATATTTCTGCCCATAAAACATCTTCATTTCAAGTGTCTCTACAGGGTAAAGCTCAATCTGGAAGTAATTTCAAAACATTCACCTCAACTCATGACCTCATTAATCCAGGCTTAGTAGGCACCATTTGCAAGCGCTTCGCTTCTGAAACCTTCCAGGTGGGACCTGAGTTTACACCAAGGATCTAACGCAAAATATGATCTCCCAAGTCGAACTCATGCCAAGTATATACTACTTTATTTAACCTGCCAGTACACAAATCCAGATGTGGAATATTTGGAATTGTGTACTGACAGGTAATAAAGAGATATAAATACTGTAGAGATAATTAGATGCAAGCGTAGGCACTTACAACTGAAGACACCTGGGAAAGTGTTAAATAAGCTAAACACGAAACATGAGTCCAAGGAACAAGACCACACAATTAAACACAGACTAAACAACAGAACTGAACAGGACTCAGCTATAAAACAATAAACAAAATTATGTCCCTGACGGAGCTGTATTTCTGAAATCAGTGATCGGGGAGTAGTGTTTACTGACATTGTTTTACAGAAATGTTACAGAGCCCACATATTGATTTCCACTAAGGAATGATGTCTGCATTAATGCAGTGCTGGCTGTGGGCAAAAGGATCACAGCTATTCAGAATTACTTTTGGTGCTTGTCAGTATTTCTCTCAATAGAATAACCTTTAAATCCTCTAATGGCATTATGTGCAGAACCATAGATGCGGTCTTCTCCAAATCCTTGGCAACCTTATATTGAAAGAGGTTATTCCCAAACGGTTCAGCCAAAAGCAGTTTTTCATGGTGGGGAAACCTGTTAGCCTTCACCCTGTGGTGTGCTATTTTAGTGATAAAAATGACTCACAAAATGCTTTAAATCAATTGAATGGCAAAATGAAATATAAATAGCAATGCTTTGTATATTAAATGGCTTCAAAACATGTGGTTATTATTTTACACCCAACACTTTATGACTTAAACCATCATCATTTGTAAAGTGTCCAGTTTTAGTTTTTAGTTTTTTTGTCTCTTGCTTTAACGTTGACTTTACTTGTGCTGTCTTTTTGGCTGATGATGATTGAAGTTAGTACTTATTTATTTTTCAAATTATAATTTTTACATGAAAGTAACCATATCTGATATATTTTCTTTGTACAATTTTTGAATTATATTTTGGTCTTTTTACAGTTGTGAATCATTTCAGCAGCATTTTTTGATACATTTAAAAATTTCCTTCAGTTTACTTTCAATTTAAAAGTTAATAACAGACTCATACAGAACATTATGTTTATTCATTTGCTCCTATCAACAACCAACTTGTGCTGTCAATATCAGTTTGCTTTACATATCCATGTAGCACCCTATAATGTAACCATTTCCTGAAAATGTAATAACGCCTGAAAATGTAATAAAAATTGCACTTAACTCAATCGAAAATGTAATAAAACCCCATAATGTAATAAAATATCCTGATGGATATTGTAATAACATTTTTACCAATAACATAATACCTTATTACGTTATTGGGAATTTATTACATGGTACTCAAAGTCTGTCATTTAACCCAAAAGTCATTCTGGCGTTTCAAATCCAGTGTATATGAAATTCTTAGATACTTAAAACACAATATGTAGAACTCTGGACTGAAAATGAACATATATATTTAATTATTTGTCAAGTATTACATTATCAGTTTTGAAAAAAAAAGACCCACCTGAAAATGTAATAAATTCCCAATAGTGTAATAAGGTATGACATTATCGGTAAAAATGTTATTACAATATCAGTCAGAATATTTTATTACAATATTGGTGAAGTTATTACATTATTGGATTTTATTACATTTTCGATTGAGTTAAGTGCAAATTTTATTACATGTTCAGGCGTTATTACATTTTCAGGAAATTATTACATTATAGGGTGCTACAATCCACCTGAATAAAAGATGAGGATAAAAATGCAGCTGACAAGACCAGAAATGAAAGAACATGTGGGAAAGGGGTGAAATAGGGCTGACCCGGCCCTGACCTCAGACTCTGTGAGCATGAGCTCAATCCACAACACAATAATCTAGCAGAGAATTAGTTGTTATGCAACTCCTTCAAACTGCAGTTTTTAACCACGTCTATGGAGGTCCGAAGTTCTCTGCTTCCTTTACTTTGCTACTCCAGATGCGAAATCACAAAACAATTACTTCAGTGTTTCCCCCACCCGTTACGCCCCGAGAGGCAGGAAATCACTTGGGTCTCATACAAACACCCACAACCTTCAAATTCTCACAGGCCTGAAACCGGTCCGCTATCAGCTGAAGGACAGTGATTTTGTTTTCCATCCTGACCTGCTGTTTATCATGTTCCTTGGTTGTTAAATTCTTCTGGCTAAATCGTTTAGTTACCTCTCCCGACCACCCGTGAAGACATGGCGATTCAAACTGTAGCTACATAGGAAAAACTCCCAAGGACAACAGGAAGTAATAACTCAAAGCGAGAAGCTGATTGAAGGCGAGTGCTGAACAGAGAACAGCTGTGTGGAATAGTGGCCCCTCGTACGTAATGGAGAGTCACAATTCCACTGTGGCATCACAATAAAGGCAGAGAGAAGCTACAGGAGTAATGAAATGTTAGCTGATAGCACCCTAAGGAAATAAGTCCCGCAGAGAGAACAACACAAACTAGTACAAGCAAGGGAAATGTTTATTTTCAGGACATTTGACCTCTTTCTACTGCATATATTTGGCTTAATTTCTCTTTGCTTATCACTGCTCATCTCTTTAGCACGTAAAGTCAACATTCCAGTATCATTTTTCTGTATTGGCGGGGTCACATATGGAATAAATTGTGAGCAACAACTTGGATGTCTTGAAGAAGAGACTATAGTTGGTAATTTCTGTCATTTTTACCCCACATTATTATATGTCATCTCAAGATTCACCTCATCATTAAAAGTTCTCAAAAGAAAATATGTCAGATAATAACACCTTGTAGATAATAGCACCCTCTCTCAAAGAATGGGTTCGCATTTAACTTTCATAATCAAAATAATAATGGCAAATTGCTTAGCAAAAGCATGGATCACTAATCTAGCCTTCCCAATTATCAAGGCATAGAAAACAAGATTTAATACTCTGCAGATGACTCGTTCTCTGAGAGGAAATTCATATTAAGAAATAATTCCCACCTCAGTGCCAGAGATAAACCTCCAGATGATGGATATGGAGATCTAAGATATGCAAATAATTCCTACATGAAGAAAAATCTTTAATTGTCTTCAGAAAGTCTACACGTGTATTAATAAGGGGTGTTCAGGCATTATCTGTGAGTAAGCACCACATCGGTTGACAGAACATCAGCCTTTTTGAATCAGAGAGAATGCTGGAAGAGGCTGCAAAAAACAGGTCACTCGGCATTGATCTTTCATCTCGCCTCCTTTTGCAAACACTGTTTGAATGCAAAAGGGCAAAAATGGAAGAAAAAAAAAGCAATCTTGGCTCACCTGTTTTGCTTTTCTGATATTAAAGTGTTCTGCTTGGCTTATTTTAATGAAAAGGTACACCTCAACAGAGTTTTGAATAATACTGTACCGTTTATGGTTAAATGCTTGCAGCACTGACGCAAAGTTTTCTTAACCTTTCCAGTTTTCATTCTTTTTAAGCGTTAAGGTTTAAGGTTACTTTGTTGTCAGTTTTTACAAATGCAAGAAATACAATTTGCTTGTTCAGGTTCCAGTAAAAACAAAAAAAAATAGAACCACGGATAAACTATGGACAAGTGGTTCTCAACTGGCCTGGCTTCGGGATCCACCATCACTCCTTCAGAACAAGCAGCGGCCGAACTCAAGGAAAAGTTCTCAAATGTATTTTATGAAACAGTTTAAAATCCCCAACTGTAAAGAATTAGCAGTGCCTTCATGCACAAATGTCAGATAAAGTTCCTAGAAGACTAAAAACATATATAACTGTAACTGAGTATCAACTTATTGAATATATATATATATATATATATATATATATATATATATATATATATATATATATATATATATATATTATTATTATTATATATAATATATAACAAGTGCTATACTGATAAAACTATTCAGTCACTTAATAGAGCTTTAAACATAAAGCTGACATGACAACTAAACATTTCAGCAACAGGTGGGGGAAGTTGCACCTCCTGAAATCTGCAGTGATATCAGGGTTTTCTTTCTGTACATTGATGTAGAAGTTGTTTATTTTGAACTAAGCCATCAAATATTCCATCTCCCTCTTGTGGTCCAACTCACTGTTCTAGAGGGGATCATTCCTGCCATCTGTTTGCCCGAGCTGTCCAATCATAAGTCTGCAGGATGTACAACAGGAGGCTCTAAACATACTGCTGAGAGAGGAGGTAATTATTAGGATGATGGGATAGGAGGAGATGAAGATCCTTCTAGACTGTTGCCTTCTGAATACTGCTAGTTTGTTCACCAGGGATTTGTGAGATATGAATCTCAAAGGCAGATCTAAAGAAAAGTCTAAAAGTAATCTGGCATAAGAGGAATTCCTCTTCTATAGGTGGATGTGGATGTGCTTTTTGTACAGTAAGGATTAAAGAAAGGTAAATAACTGAACTAATAATATATAAAAAAAATAAGAAGAATATGCAATTAAGAATATATACAGTAATTGTCTCACTATACAACTATGGGTATATACAATGGAGTTCTCTTTATACAATTAATTGCACTTATTGCAGTTTGGTTTCCTTGTTCTCCTCTTCACTGTCTGACTGTCAGAGTGAGGAGTGCACAGTTTGATGGTCACAGGCAGAAGGATTTCCTACAGCCCTCAGTAGTGCATTTAAGAAGGGTCATCCTACTACTGAATGAACTCTTTGGTCCAATCAGTGTTCAGTGGGTGGTACTCACTGTCCAAGATGACCCTTAAATTGGACAACGTCCTCCTCTCCAACACCAACACCTGAGACTCCAGCTTTGCCCCAACAATGTCGCCAGCCCTGCGGATCAGTCTGTTCATTCTGTTGGTGTCTTCCACCTTCCGACCAGTGCCCCAGCTTCTTAGAGGGCATCTGTGTGATTCCCCCGGGCTAGTCTATTATCAATGTGGAGCCCAGGTACTTGGAGTCTGTCAGGGTTTGACACTTCCTCCCAGTTTTAGTTTCAGTTCTGTCTTGCCGCCTGTGTCCCATCTGCCCTGATTGTGTCTGCACCTGTGTCTCGTCATGTCTCGTTATCCCCTCAGTATATCTTGTCTTGTCATTCCTTGGTTCCCTGTCGGTCCATACTGGTTCTCCCTCCATGTCTCCTCGTCGTTTTTCCTGTTCCTGGTTTATTGTGTTTTTTGATCCTGCTCTGCAGCGCTTTGTTTTTGCCTTTTTGGAATTAAACCCTTTGTTTTTTGAGAACTCCTGCCTCTGGCCTCCCTCTCTCTCCTGCACTTGGGTCCTAGAAAACCACACCCCTAACAGAACAGACGGACCACAATGGACCCAGCGGGAGAGCGCCTCACGTTAAGGGAGTTTTTGCGCCGGGTCGAGGAGGGGGAGTGTTGGGACCCCTTTTGGGGAACACGCCTGGCTCTGGGTGGGCCCAGGAGCCTGCAGGCTCAGGGGAGGCTACGACGACCCCAGCTTGTTCCGGCTCCAGCTCCTGCACCTGTCCCTGTTCCAGTGGTGGTCCCGGACGCACCTGTCCCTGTTCCAGTGGTGGTCCCGGACGCACCTGTCCCTGTTCCAGTGGTGGTCCCGGACGCACCTGTCCCTGTTCCAGTGGTGGTCCCGGACGCACCTGTCCCTGTTCCAGTGGTGGTCCCGGACGCACCAGACCCTGCTCCGAGGACCCGTGCCCCCCCCCCCAGCCGGCTCCGGGGATCCGTGTCCCCCCCCCCCAGCCGGCTCCGGGGACCCGTGTCCCCCCCCACAGCCAGCTCCGAGGACCCGTGTCCCCCCCCAGCCCGCCCTGGATGTGGACTGTGGGGACATCTGGGATCTGTCCCTTGAGGTGGGGGCCAGCGCCCCGGACCCGGGTACCCCCGGAGCCGGAGCCTCGGACCCGGGTACCCCCGCAGCCATGTCAAGTTCCAGAGCCCCGTCAAGTTCCAGAGCCCCGTCAAGCCCCCGAGCCACGCCAAGAATTCCCGTCACGCCCCCCGCCAAGACCCACGCCAAGACCCAGGCCTAGGCCTCTGGGACGCCCCCCCGAGCTGTCTCGCTGGTCTGCTTGGTCCCGAGGTCGGCCCCCGGAACTTTGGCCGTGTGTGGCTTGGGCCCTCCTCCAGGCCCCCTCCGCCCGCCCTGAGTGTTGACTGTGGGGACATCTGGGATCTGTTCCTTGAGGGGGGGGTACTGTCAGGGTTTGACACTTCCTCCCAGTTTCAGTTCTGTCTTGCCGCCTGTGTCCCATCTGCCCTGATTGTGTCTGCACCTGTGTCTCGTTATCCCCTCAGTATATCTTGTCTTGTCATTCCTTGGTTCCCTGTCGGTCCGTACTGGTTCTCCCTCCATGTCTCCTCTTCGTTTTTCCTGTTCCTGGTTTTTTGTGTTTTTTGATCCTGCTCTGCAGCGCTTTGTTTTTGCCTTTTTGGAATTAAACCCTTTGTTTTTTGAGAACTCCTGCCTCTGGCCTCCCTCTCTCTCCTGCACTTGGGTCCTAGAAAACCACACCCCTAACAGAGTCCTCCACAATGTCCACACTGACCCCCTGGATGGAGACAGGGGTTACCTGCCCCTTGGTCCTCCTCAAGTCCACCACTAGTTCCTTTGTCTGTGTCACATGACGTTGTAGGTGTTTTTTCTCCCTCCATATTACAATGTCCACAAAGGCCCTGTTCTCTGTCTCATCGCCCTTACTGATACACTAAACCACCGCCATGTCATCAGGAAACTTCTGGAGATGACAGGTCTCAGCGAGGTAGCTGAAGTTTGTGGTGTAAAAGGTAGAGGAAAGGAGAGACACCAGTTCCTTGTGGGGCCCCAGTATTGCTCAACACACTCTTAGTTACATAGCGTTGGAGGTGTAAATAATGTTGTCTAGAGGTCAGGCAGTCAACAATCCAGGACACTATGGGAGGGTTAACCTGCATATCTGTCAACGTGTCGCCCAGAAGAGTCGGCTGGATGGTGTTAAAAGCACCGGAGAAGTCGAAAAATCTGATTCTTACCTTAGTAGTCAGTAATAGTTAAGGGTTGATTATTCAGGACAGATGCTGTTTACTCCTGCAGATCAACATCTACTGAGTGTTTCTTCCTCTCTGACTGATGATCAAGTTTATTTGAAACAGTACTGGAGAAAAAGGGCTGCGCCATTGGGCCATGGAGTGGTGATGTCCTCAACTTTAGACAGTTTGTTATGATCCAATTTAATGGAACAGCGTGATAATTGATTCTACTCTGCCTCACCTGCCCACTAGATGTCATCATCAGGTTTTCCCGTATCTCCTGATCACCTTTTTCTGCAGCTGCTGCGGTTAGTTCTAGTCCTTACTGTGAGTGCTTCAGCAATTTTGCTAACTTGATTGCGTAATATATAGGTTGGTGGGCCTGTCCAGTGCATGTATGCATTCAGAATTGACTTTTGATCCAGTGTTGGCTGTAGATTTGCCTTTTTACTTACTAGAAGTAGAAAATAAAAATCGGTGCTCAAAACCACAATGAAGACGATTTTAAATGTACATGTGATTTGATTCATTCATTCATGCATTCATTCAGTTGGTTACTCACTTAGTATTTGATAATAATTATCTCTCCATGTTCCAACTGCAACAATGGTCAAATATAACACTACATGACTAAGTTGCACAAGGGATATTTTAGGTAATTTTATGTCATAGTATGTCTTAGTATGTATCTTGCATGCTTCTCTCAAGTCTCATACACATATTTCCACACAGACACAGATTTCAGTGCAATAATAAATTACAGTCATTTGCAAAAGGAGAAAACTATATTATTTGTTTGAAGAATTTGTTATTTTTCTTACTCCTTTTCCTCTTTGCATGGAATGTGTTTTTGTTACATGTTTATGGATTGAAGTTGCTAAATGTTTGATTTATGCATTACCATGGGGAAAAGATAAAATAAATATATAAATAAATGCGTGTTTATGTTTGTGCATATGCGCTGCCTGCATCTCCCTCTCTACTTCTAAAACAGGCCAGTTAAAGTCGCTGATGGGCTAAAGTCCTCCGAATGGTTTGTTTATGATTACTTTGGTTTACTACCTTCTTTTTTATTAGGATAGATATTAAGCACAGCCCCATGATTTACTAGCGAGTTGGAGTCATGAACTGTGTACGGGATCCTGCAATCATGAAGCTGATGTGAAGCTGACTGGCCTCATTTTGTCGTCATGTGGGTTTGTGTTTAAATTGTCTCTCAAGGGGAGCACAAGCAATCATTTTATTTTATTGGAAACAAACTGCTTTTATCAACAGCCTTAGAGCTGTAATGAAATCATATTATCATTGTGAACCATGCGTAACAGATCCACAAACAGTTCTTGGTTTTAAAATACAAATGCTTTCAACGAGAACAGTTTAGTATGACCCGCTTCAATGTCACTCTGGACTTTTGTAGATGTTTTTGAACATTATTGGTTAACATGTTCGCTTGATGATTAGCAGCATTAGTGCTGATTCAAATCTTGGTTCTGATCCCAGCTGCTCCACTCACTCAAAAAACACATTCACCCCCCGCCCCCCCCCCCCCAAAATAAAAAGAGCTGAATGTTTTCCAACCCTGGTCCTCAAGAGCTAATGTCCTGCATGTTTTAAATGTTGCTCTGCTTCATCATAACCCTGACAGGCATGGCTGTGTAGAGCTTGATGACATGCTGATGATGACCATTAATTAGGGAAACATCTAAAACATGCAGGACTGTCGCTGTCAAGGACCAGGGTTGGAGACCCCAGCAAATTGACCTCCAGGAGTGGAGACATATATGATAAATCTCTTGCAGTGCTGACCTGTCCATGGTGACAGAGGCTCCAGCAGACCTCTGTGACCCAGATTCCTCCAGATTACGACTGAAGTAGGGATAAAAAGATGAATGGATGGTGTCTGAAACAGTGTTTGTGCTGGAAAGGTACACAAGATGCTTCTTTCTCAAAGGTCATTTTTATTATTGCTCTTAGGCCCCTTTACTTAAAGAGCATATTGCAGGTTAGAATTTTTTCAAAAATTATACCTGACCTTATGTGAAAATGACCATGTGAGAAGTTAATGTAGGATTTAATATGTTTTACAAGACATAAGGGCACGTATTCAGAGGAAAAAGTGGCTGATTTTAGCCAAGCTCCTACAAACGCTTTTTTTTTCGAACACCGCATCATATGACGCAGCACCAGGGAGATGTCTCCACAGCTGCCCCATTTGACTGTGCAGACCCCGTACACACGTAGCCGGGTATCTGCTTAACCGAAGATATTTTCCTACGTTTGGACCTGTCATCCACATGAAAACGCAAATAAACGAATGTTTAAAAAAACTCCGGGCAAAGTGAAGATTTTTGAAAACTCCGTTTATGTAGATGCATCTAGACCTGGTGTAGACAGAGACAGAGAGCAGTTTTGCGTTTTCGAACGTCACATTATGCTCCAGAACAACAACAAATCTGCTCTGAGTCTGACGTGTAACGTGCGACCCAGAACTACAGATGATCCACCATCTGTCCTCCAAGCTATTTATTAAATAAATGGTCTCTGCTCTGGACAGCCGTTTACTGCGTTACACCGACGCAGAGCCTACGCCATAGGGTACGCGGCGACGCGCAGCCCTACGCAGTACCCTACGGCGTAGGGCTGCATCGATTTAACGCGGCAGCTCCGTGGTGGGACACGGGGGGACTCGAGCTCGTTACCCGAGAAGGAGGCGCCGCTCCCGGGGAGCTGCGCCGCAGAGGCTGCCCGGAGGCCGCAAGACCAGATGATCTACAGGTTTGGAATGCTTATGAATGTGGTCGAAAACGCAGATCTTCGGTTATGTGTGGAAGGTTTTTTTTTTTTAACAACGATGTAATGTGGATACAAATTATTTTATAAACGAAGGAGGGGAAATATTCTGTTTTAAAAATACCCGGCTATTTCGGATGCATTTAATCAGAAAAAAGAGAAGATAATAAGCCTGTTTTCTGTTTGGAAAGTACAAACGTAGACAGATTACAAGTACTCACCCATTTTTAAGGAGTTACTTTCAGAGTTTTTCTTTCAGGAGCGCACGGGCGGGTGCTGCAGTGAATAAAGGCGGATTTATGGTTCCGCGTAAAATCGACGGCGTAGCCTACGGTGTAGGGTACGCGGCGCACGCAGCGTTCGGTGCGTCGCCGCGTAACCTACGCCGTAGGGTCTGCGTTGGTGTAACTCGGACCCATAAATCAGCCTTTTAAAAAGCGAGTTTCAGCTGTCAATCAAAAGAACATGGGGGGCCTAACGGGTTCGTAATTATAAGGCTGTGGCCTGTCATATTGGTGTGAATACACATTCACAACCTCTTCAGTATCACAACTAACATTAAGATCCCTTATTTTTCCTATTGTTGAAATTCACCGCACTCCCTGGTGCTACTTCACTTCAGGTTCAGCTTTTTCAGATGCGGAAGTAAAATACACTCACAAAAACAACTCCGGAGGTCACTGTAGTATATATTTATGCGTATTTCAATGAAAATTCAGTTCCTACATTAGTTTCCTACACATTGATTCACAGGGGTCTCCAACCTGCAATATGCATATACGTCAAACCGTATTGTGGGGCTTGAGGCACAAAGTTTTCTAGGGGGCGCTGTTGAGCCATTTTGCCACGCCCATTAATACAAACCATTAAATATCAAATTTCTCGCCAGGCCTGGCTTGTGTGCAAAATTTGGTGACTTTTGGGGCACGTTTAGGGGGGCAAAAAGGCCCTCTTTTTTTCGGAAAAAGAAAGAAAGAAAGAAAGAAAGAAAGAAAGAAAGAAAGAAAGAAAGAAAGAAAGAAAGAAAGAAAGAAAGAAAGAAAGAAAGAAAGAAAGAAAGAAAGAAAGAAAGAAAGAAAGAAAGAAAGAAAGAAAGAAAGAAAAATTCCTACAGATACAATAGGGCCTTCGCACTGTAAGTGCTCGGGCCCTAATAACAGGTTAAAACTGCACACAGAATGATGCCAAGAATGGGAGGGACATGTGATTTTTTAAGTCTCTTTATTCCACATTGGGGCAAACTGTATCTGTGACCAGATGGCTGCAATATAAAATCCTTAAAAATGTGGTGACTTAAATCACCCAAGATGTCTGAGCCTTTTTTAAAGTCCTGACTTTGTACAATTTGTTTAGTAGTGCTGTCAATCTAATTAATCTCTTTTTTAATCTCACCTAAAATTGCAGAGAAAAACCCTAAACTTGAGGTGTTTTCCTTTAAATTCATTATATTATTGTGGCAGATCAACACATTGATATATAACCAAAAAAAAAGTGGCTTTATAAAGTTATTTTTTTTTTTTTTTAACAGACTTGAACAGATGCAGCTGTGGCTGCGCTCGCGACCAGGTGCTTTGCGTTTATGTGGCTAAACTTGAGCTCATTCGGTGGTAAGCAAAGTCCTTTCCACAAAGACACATATCACCTTACCTTTGTCAAAGGTGCCGTCGGGGCGTTTTGAAGTGTAAATTCCCCATTCACTGGAGTGACAACTTTCACATGCTCCTCCATTTTCACCTCTCTTTTCCGCTACTCACTGCCCCCACATGTCCATACAAACGAATCAATGTCCACTTCAAGGTGGGACTGACCATTGTTTTCCACCCCTAACAATTCAAAAAGCCCACCGCACAAAAGCAGATTTCATAATAAAGGCAACTTGCAAACAGAAAAAGTAAAGTTAGAGATTCAAAAATAGATTAAGCGATTAAAAAACATAACGCGCTAAATATGCCTGTAATTAATTAATCGCAATTAACACGCTAATTTGACACCCCTATTGTTTAAATCATCTAAGTTCGCAGTTGACATCTTTCCACAAACCTTTACAATTCCCATCAGCAATTTATAATTATTGAGAGAAACTGATTCAAACCAACAAATAACGAATTTAATTAAACAAGAGGCAAGCATCTTCATAAAACTGCTGTCAACATTAAACCATTAACTTTTAATGTTTTTACATAGTAGCCACAGTTTCAAAGTAAGTTGGCCCCCTCTGTTTTGAAGTCTTTATTATGTTTAGTTTAAGACATTGACCTTTCATTAATGTGCTCTCATTAGAAAGACTCATTTCAAATGATGAGAACATATGGAGATAAGACTGTTGGGGATGATGTTTGTCAAATCACTCATGAAATGTAATTATACTTCCCCTACTGGGTCAGTTTTTTCAGGTCGGTTGCATTTTATCTTCTCATCTGTTATTGCTCACCTGATTAATTGTTTCTACAAAATTCACTGGCAACCTGTGATGTTTTATAGTTTGTTTAAACCACTACATTTCAGATAGCAATCTAGTTGATCAGCCTGATCACTTCAGCCAACATGGTTTCTTCCCCAGTCAAGCATCTGCCTTTGTTCTTTGTTGTTTGAAGGTGATGTTATTCATATTGATATTTTTTCAGCTGATGAACAAACATTACTTGTCTCAGTGGTAATATATTGGTAAAACCCCAGATCTGATTATTGGAGATGCTGTGACAGCTGAAATAGAAGAAAAACTGCAGTACATTAAATGACCACTATTCACTGTTTCCACAAGTGAGTCTCCTGTGATACCTGTGTTAAAATGTTCAACTTTACAGCAGAAAAGCTGTTAAGAAATAATTTACAGCCATTAAACAAAAAAAAAATTGGTTTTGCTCTCCACAGTTGAATTTACATCCATGACAACTGTGTAGGGATGAATCTTTTTGCACCTCTTCAGGTAAAATTAGGCCACAATTTTATGCATAATTACGGGCAGAGTTTCTTTAAAAAAAAATGTTTCGAGTTTCAACCCAAAGTTAGTTGTCATCCCGTGAACTACTTAGAGCTTAGCATTTTCAGCGAATCTGGCATTTGAGTTCTAAATTAAAAGCTAAGAGAACATAATTAATGTTATTTTATGTCAATTGTATCAACATGCTGTTGTGACCTAATCTGAGTTTGGGCAGACGGCGTCCATCGAATTGATCTCCTGCTGGAGATAACTACCGGCTGCTTAGCCAGTCACCGTACTGGCTCCTTGCTCTGGGCGAGCCGCCTTCTCCCCCACACCATTAAAGAAGAACCTGGAAAGGGCTGGAAGCCGATTTCAGTCCAATCACTGCTGCTGTCGGCCTTTTCTGCCTGAGCCACCTAGCGAAGCAGAGACAAGGATAACGGCTGGCTGCGGTAAATGTGGCAGAGTTTGGCCGGAGTTCCAGTGCTCTTCCTTTCAGCTCTGGCAGTAGGGTTGCCACCTTTCAGAAATAGAAATAAGGGACGCCCCGATTTCAGCAGCGCAGGAGCCAAAAAAAAGCCCCAAAACTTCTAAACTGCATAAAAATGTGTTTATTTTATATGAAAAAAAACAAAATGCTTTGATTTAAAGTTTAAAGTGCTTTAATAGCATTGAACTTGTATGACTGTATAGACAGCCAAACATACTAGCAACTGAAATAGCCTCCTATGCTACGTATGTCCACCTCAGCCAGGATATATAATATAGTTACAGGTGAAGAATATGGTGTAAAAGTTAATTTATTTCAATAATTCAACTAGAATATGGTTTAAAAGTTAATTTATTTCAATAATTCAACTAGAATATGGTGTAAAGGTTAATTTATTTCAACAATTCAACTAGAATATGGTGTAAAGGTTAATTTATTTCAACAATTCAACTAGAATATGGTGTAAAGGTTAATTTATTTCAATAATTCAACTAGAATATGGTTTAAAAGTTAATTTATTTCAACAATTCAACTAGAATATGGTTTAAAAGTTAATTTATTTCAATAATTCAACTAGAATATGGTTTAAAAGTTAATGTTTCCTGTGTTTTATTTTGTTCATTATTGTTAAATTTAGTGTTGATGTGTGTGTGACAGACGTGTGTATGAGGCGTTAATGAAAATACGGTACAAATCGTGTCCCGTATTAGTTCAATACGGGACGCAACATTTTTTTCTCAAATAAAGGACAATTCCGTATTTTACGGGACGGGTGGCAACCCTATCTGGCAGACATCTGAAATAAAGACAGAGTCATTCTGACTCAATGTAAGCTAATTTAAGATGGCATCCTGAGTTACCATGAGATAAGCTCATAAATAGGTAACTATAAAAAAGCTGGATGTGTTCCATCTGACTGCCATGCTTCCTTCCACCTAGTTGCCCATTGGGTGGAGAAGAATTGCACTTTTGAAACAGAGATGCCTGCCATCTACCAAGACTGAGGGAGTCCTGGATGGCCCAATTTACTTGGGAAGTAATTGACTTAGGTTAGGTTTGTTGTCACTACTATTTGCAGGCTTATTAAGTTCTTTGATTTGGCACATTCACAAAAACCCCAGGGCCCACCTGAGGTAATTGTATTTAATGTTGCTTATGATTTGTTTTGGTAGTTCTAATTATTTTATTCCACACTCTTGTCATGTGTCTTAAACCCCTAGACAACAGGACATAACAAAATCATACAAATTGTTTTTTAAATATTTCAGCTCCAATCTAAATGATAGATTGACCAACCGACTATCACCGTGATCCACTGAGCCTCACCACTGGCGTGGTTGGAAATGAAAAGTTACCTAATAATGCTGGAAGATTTGATGTGTTCAGAAATATACATGTTATAAAGGTTTCAAAAGGTGCTACAAGTTAATGAGGATTTGCCCCTGTTTACATTCAACAAGACCAACTGAGCCACACAATGTTCTTTAGCTCCTCTGAGCAGATTTTCTGTCACATATCATCCACTACTTTGTTGCTGGAAGTGAGGATTTGTGGCACACTAGCTTATTACAGTACAGAGTCCCTGTACTGTAGCTATGAATTATGCAATAGTTGGCTGGTTGGTGGCTTAGTGTGCAACACCTCTTAATGACGGCAGTGTAGAAATGTGTGCTATTTTATCCCAAGGGACTGGATTCTACACTAAAATCACCAATCAGGATGTTGCCACAGCCCCAGGAGCTCATCCAAACAGAGTACAGATGTCATTGGTGGGAAAAGCTATGCTGGGCACATTTTAGTTTGATATGTAATGCCCCTAAATGTATAGAACAATGCTCATGTTTTCTGTGTGATAGAGTCTGTGCAGAATCAGAGCGAGTCGGAAAGACAGATGTCAAGAGGCTTACTGGCTGCTAATAATTCAAGGCTGTCAGGAGTACCATGTTTTTATTCCTAAAATATCAATGTTTCTTCACTACTGAAAAAGAAAAGTAAACAAACTTGGTGTGGGGGTGCGAGCCGGTCAAACATGAGGACACAGTAGTAGGTTTCAAAGAAAATTGCTTTTATTCCCCAAAATAACAACTTTCAAAACAAATGTTACAGGGCCCTTAAAATAGGTCAAAATAAAAGTTTAAATTTAAAGCAAAATTGTGATTTGACATAAAAAAAAACATCAAACTAACTGCTCAAACAAAAATAAACTGATCACACAACAAAAAAGGAGACATAAATACTAAAAGTTAGCTTAATAATAAACTTCAATGACTAATAACTAAACAAAATGAGGAAATCGCAAAAGAATTTATGCACAAATTATAATAAGACTCCATGGTCTTCCCCCCATGGTGGAGCTCCACATGGTATCACCCAATCAATTTGGGATTAGAATTTGTCAGCCAACTGCTTCAGCCCAGTTCAAGCAACTCCCCCACAACACCAGCACAGCATTAAATTGACAAAATTAAATATACAAGAGCTAACTAATTAGAACTAATTAGCGCTACAATTATAACTAATGTGTTTTAATATTGTCAAACAAATGAAAACATAAACAAAAACCAATCTGTGTACTGCAATGGGTGTGATATATGAAAACTCAAAATAACAAAGTGTGGGTGTGTGGGGTTACCGCCTGCGTGGCTGCAGGTGTGGCCATCACACTTGGTAAGAAAAATTGAGAAAATAACGAATTGGAGGATGAAAGAATTTCATACCTGGCTGACTTGGCAGATAGATTCTAGTAGGCTAAAAAAAAATAGTGTGGTGGTTTATGTCACTGAAGCAAAATCTGTGGCATGGAAGAAGGTTGAAGACTGATTATATGTTGAGTTCAATGGAGTATCAATGAGGTAAAAGAAAATGATCCTATAGCAAAGCATAGGAAATAGGAGCTTTTCCTAAACAGAGTCTAGCAAGGACAATCAACCCTTGAATCTGAAGGGTGTCCAGGTTAAAGTAGGGGGAGGTTTTGTTCACAATTGGTAGGAAGAGAGACAGAGAAATCGACAACAGTTTCTGAAGTGGCATCCAGAGACAGAAAAAAAAGAGCTAGATCCAGTTGGGTTGCATTCATAACATCATGGGCTTTTTATAATAACCCAAAGAGCAAGATGACAAATTCCAGAAGCTAAAATATTTTTCCCCCCACAAAGTAGCTGAGTTAATGCTTGAAGATCAAGTGAAAAGTTAGGAAATGTCATGCTGACATGGGCCTGTTTTTCCTCTACACTGAGAGGACGTTGCAGTGATGGTTTGTTGGCAGGGAGTGATTGGAGAGAGTAAAGAAGTTTCTGGAGACAAACAGACGTGGGCCTCTCTGCACCCTCTGTTGCTACCATGGCCCCCAAATGGACGACTTCGTCTAGAGAATATATAATTGTTTCATCAATTATCTTCAACATGATGTATAGTAGATGAATAAGATGGATGAGCTTTCACTTAAAATAGTCTTGCATGAATTATAAGAAATTGGTGTCAAGAACAGTTCTGGAGCTGTATGATTTTCAACACCAAATCGAGACAGGATGAGGTTGGGGAAACCAGCAGGGAGGTTCTGGCTCAGAGATGGAGGCTGTGGGATAGAGATGAGTAGAGATGGAGGGACTGACACTAGAGAAGAAGCAAAAGATTGAGCATGATCATGTTGTGGAGTTAGGAGTGGGTCAGGTAATAGGTCTAGAGCTAGGTCATGGTAAGACTAAAACATAAATGTCGGCAGGGGCTAACACTGGATCTATGGGTCTGGAGTTAAGGAAGAGTCTGAGTTCAGATGGCGATAAGGCATTAGAGCTGGAGCTGGATCAGGGGCTGGAGCTGAATGTGTCTGGGTCAGGCTCAGGAACTGTGTCTGGGGCAGCAACTGAGGCAAAACAAAAGAACCCTTATTGTTGTGGTCACGTCTAAAACTTCCTATTGCAAATAACATTCTTGCATCTGACAGAAATAATATTTTGGGTCACAAAGATGTCTATTGTATTTGTCTTTAACATTTCCAAGCTGTAAAACTTTGCATCTCTTAAAGCTAAAAATCTTTGAAGTTATAAAATGTCAAGCGTCTCGATTCAAATTTCTCTATGATCTTAAGCAAACACAGCCAGGCACATAAACTTCCGCTCACTCTTTCAACCCCAACAGCAAACAAACCCCAATAACAGCTGGTAAGATCATACAGAGCGCTACGAAGCAGAGCCTCATCACTAAATCTCTCGGTTGTGACTTATAACAAATACAGCTTGCTTATCTCTAATGCTGAAAGTAATTATAAAGTACATATAAAAATTAAGATAAGCTCTGGTTCCTGGAGTGTGAATCCCAAGAGTTATCCACATTAGCGGATATATCGCGTTCGGAAGTCCCATTTATCTTTACATATTTTCTAGGACACAAGCCAACTGTGTGATATATTTTGAATGCATAGTTTTACTGAACTGAAACACATTTATTTCACTTCTTCTTTTTCTATATAATGCATCTGTTTGTTCCTTTACATTTGAAAAGACTGCGACTTAAATTTAGTTTAATATCAGATTAAATGCTCAGGTAGACCTTTATCTAATATCTTTGTTTAGTGTTTTACAGATTAAGAGAATCAAAGGGACACAAACTCCCCTGCATATCGATGCTTGTGTCCCTTGACTCCTGAAACACACACACAAAAGAAAAGCCAACAAACCTCAACCCTCAACCATCAAGCTGCTAAGGGATAATTGGATGTGGCAGTGCTTATCTGAACTCCGCGAAAGGGAGAATATCCACACACGCACCGACTCACACAAACAGCTACACGTGCACTAGTAGTACCTGACAGTGTCATTACTCATTAGAAACCAAACCAGGTATAGCTCCCTCATGCTTTACACACTTCACACAGCCCGGCCACAGTGCAACAGGAGCGTGTCAATTAAAATGGATTCATTCTGCTTATTGTGCACCGGCTCAACCCAAGAAAGGGAGGCATGTGGTGTTAGGAGAACACAAGAGGATAGGAAATGAGCGTGTTTTTATATTATATAGTATTGTTTGACAGTGTGTGTATGTGTGGCAACAATCGCAGTTATTCATTAAGTCACACACTGCACACCTCGTTGTTGTGGCTCGGTATTAACAACCTGGTTCATTGCCTGCCACAAAATATGAAACAAAAATGTCTTAGCAGTTTTTAAAAGATGTTTTTTGACAAGTTTTTTTTTTTTTTTTTTTTACAAAATTACAGATATAAAGATTCTTTTCATGACATGAATCCTTCTTACATTAAAAAGGAACAGTTACACATTTTAAATGTGTAGCTTTAAAAACCTGCCAACTGGTCCAGTTTTTGCAGATCTAATGTTAATAGATAACATGAGCTATCAAACAGTTATAGATGGTGATTAACTTCAGGAGATGGTGATTGACTTCAGACTGGACTGGAAATCTAACACAGAGTCTGTGTACAGGAAAGGAATGAGACTTCTTGAGGAAGCTTAGATCCTTTAATGAATGCAATACGATGTTGGCGATCTTTTATCAGTCTGTTGTCTCCAACATCATCAGCGTCAGAGTCAGAGACACCCACAGACTGGAGAAAATCATCAGGAGGGCTGGCTCTGTGATTGGTCTCAGGCTGGAGACCTTTGAAACTGTGGTGAAGAAACGGACACGGAAGCAACTTTCCTCCATCATGGACAACCCGGACCACCCCACCCTGGACAGACAGAGGACCTCCTTCTCTAACAGACTATTGCAGCTCCGCTGTCGAACAGACACATACAGGAAATCTTTCCTGTATAACAATAACTCTCAATAATAATTATTATTGGTTATAGCAAACATCTGACTTTTGATACCCTCTACCATCTTCTCTACCATCTACCATCTTCTGGTTGTAACAAGTGGTTATTTGGGTGACTGCCTTTCTGTCCACTGGGGCCAGTTTTGCCATTGTACTCTGACCCCTGGCATTTCATGAGCATTTCAACTCACAAAACTTCCTCTCACTGGATATTTGATCTCTTTTGGGTCATGCTTATTAACTGCTGACTTCCCTAAGTGTCTATTAATTTTATTTGCTAAGTTAACCTTTCAGAACCACATTTTAAATAGTTTAAATGACCTTTATTCCTCGTTTCGATGCCTGATTTGAGCTTCAGCAGTTTCTATGGCTCACATCTGCCTGTCAAAATGCATTGAGCTGGTAGAAATTTACACAAAAGAGCAATTAAAAATTTCATAAAATGGCCACTGAGTGTTAAATAATCGTATATTTTAAATGGATATACATAGAAATTTTGTCCATTTCTCTGTTTGAATTGGTTTTATTGTTGTGTTTTTATTGTGTTAGAAAGAATATATACAATCAAATTTCTGTCTTTACCAGCAGGTTGCAACAGGGGAAAATTGATAATCATACTCAGGGACATTGTATATATACAGTATATATATATATATATATATATATATATATATATATATATATATATATATATATATATATATATATATATATACACACACACACACACACACACACACACACACACATATATATATATATATATATATATATATATATATATATATATATATATACAAATATATACATATATATTTGCACACACACACGCAGCTATATGCATATATTAGGGCTGTCGATCGATTATATTTTGTAAGTGCAAATAATTAAAAGACTTTCATAGGTCATGATTAAAGGTATAGTCTGTAATCTTATTCAAAAACGGGGGGAGGGGGCGGGGCTTAGAGGAGGTGCCACTCTCAAATCTTGCTAGCTCTCCAACATTACAGACTATACCTTTAATAAAGATGAAATAAAGATGCAGTAATACAGGAGCAGACAGACCATCATGTATCATTTTAATATTAGGCACAACATTTTGATTGACAGTTGGCTCAGCCAATGGCTAGCCCTTATCACTTCCTTAATAGTCATCATTTTAATGCACAGCGAAGGAAGTAATCAGCAATTTATACTAGCCCAGCATCAGATTTCTGTACTGAAAAAACCTCTCACATTGAATATCCTGCCATAAACGTACCTGGTAGCCACAGCTATCTTTGATTGGTACAGGTATACTGTGGCCGCGTGTTCTTCTTTCTTTTTTTTTTTTTACAGTTTATGGGAAAAAAGATGTTTCAAAACGCTCTTTGTAAAACCAGTGGGTCAAATGACTGATGCTTCGTGCGTTGTATTTTACAGTTTATTATCGCCAAGAGACCTATTTCCTGAAACGTGTGTGCACTAGTCTTGCATAGAAAAACAACAACAAAAAACAGTGCTGTTTACCACAATTTGAATTAATGGGTTAACTTTGACAATGTTTTTATTTTTTTGTCAATGTTCAATAAAACAGCACAAATGAACTTCTGCAATGTTTAGTTTAAGGGCTCCCCCTAAAGGTGTCTGGGTTAAGTTGTTCTTGCAACGGTATGAGTTGTTCATGTTTGATTTCTTGCTATGTCACTTGTTTTCTCTTCCATCAATGGTTTGTTGTGTCTCTTCGTACCAATGTTCAGCCATTGACACAGGAATATCCAGCAAAATGCAACAGCCGCTGAATTCCTCAACTCGGTTTGTTGAAAGTATTCCTTCCAGAATGCAAGCAGCCACCAATGGCTGCAAAGTGACAAATTCTTGTTCCAAGATACAACCGTGATGGGAGATTTGGGTGGTTTTTGATGATAGCAGGAATGGGAGACTGTGAAAGCCAGGCAAAACTTCTTAAAAGTAATTAAATATTTATTCAAATTAAATTGATTCAACATAAAAAACTCCTTTGAGCTGCTTTACTGGTTCGAATGACCAATCTTGCACTTAAATGGAAGTATTTATTCTCAGTGGTTCAGAATGAATGATTGCTTAATAAGTGAGAGAACATTTCAAAAAAATCTTTTTGAAACAGCTGTATGAGAGTATAAAAAGTTATTTTATCAACATAAGATCAATTCAGAGGGTTGGAAAGCATCCTCCTGTGACATCTGGACTGCCTTTTTTTTGGGATAAATGTATTAAATTCGCTGTCAAGCCAGAGTTGCCAAAATCTGTCGACAACAGAAAGAGAAGGACCCAAAAACAGCATCATGCTTGGACTGAAAAGCTCGCATATCTCTCTCTCCATCTGTCTGTTTGCATAACTGCATGGAAATGGCAAACGCACAGCTGTGACCTGTTTCTGGCCCATTTTCATCTGTAATTAAGTGGAGGCGGTGTCACAGCCACAACATGACTGTTTTTATCTTGGTGATATGAATTGTTTTAAGGTATGCCGTCACATCAATCTTTCGTAAAAGATTCTGTATTTCTTTTGTGTTATTCTTTCTCAAATTTTTTTTTAACTGTCATTAAACAATTATTCCCCTTTGGCTTCTGAAATCCAAACAACTCTCTTATTTAAATTCAGATGACGTGAGTGAGACAGCAGACGCTATTCACTTAACTAAAAGATCAAAAGCGTGTCTGACCTCTGATCCATTTCGGTGAAGAGCACTCTCTTCCGGAGCTGCTGAAACTAGATAACACTTATGCTGCCAGTACTTTAGCAAGAACCAAGCCATGAGAACTCGCTCTAAAGAGATCTGAAATCTCATTGATAATTTCACTGCATTTCAGGACTTGATCATTCGAAAGGAGTTTGGTTATAACTCTTCATATCCACTTACATTTTTTTTTTTTAAATGAATCGGAGGCATACCAATAAATAAATTACATGTATTGTGTGTGTAGATTATCACACTGTGGGAATAATATATGCAAAACTACTGGACTAATTAGGAAACTGTAGAGTCTAAGTGCTTGTTTTGCATCTCTTAAAGCTAAAAATCTTTGAAGTTATAAAATGTCAAGTGTCTTGATTCAAACTTCTCTATGATCTTAAGCAAACATAGGTGGAGCTTGCTTGTTTGGTCAATCGAGACACATTTCCAAGTAAGAATGTCCTTTCATGAAAAAAAAAAAGAGAAATATAAAGAGATCTGTCAAATATTAGGGACCGATTCCATTCACCCGGCTGTGATTTGTCTTTAATAAAGATTTACTGAGCGTCATCATCGTGGTTAAATTTTCCTTCTACAGTTTTCGTTCATCAGTTCAAATAATTCTGGGCTGCCAAAGATCAGAAACGGAGCACCTGAGGCCGGCGAGACCAGCAGGGAGAGAACAATTAACTGATTCAGTCTGGATCCGGGCCATGTACTGCTTTCATCACAAAAAAAAAAGATAAAATAAAATTGGAGTGAGGCTCAGATCTGAGTCACATTCAAACATTACTCATAAAGTCAGAGTTAATGAGAGTCATTTTTTTCTGGGGGTGCAGTAACAGGGCAGGGCAGGGTTAATTTGTAAATAGATGGGGCATTCTTTAAAACAAGGCTTAGAAAATTGAGATGTATTCTTCTGTGAAGTGTCTCATAAACTTTTATTTTGAGAAACTACACCACTTGTTTCATGTTTGTATGGAAGATCGAAAGCAGCAGTAATCTGAAAATATGGGGGTGATTACTTTGATTACAGTTTATATGTGGCAACTATGGTGTTAAAAATTATTTTTCAAGTCCACATTAGATGAAGGGTTTAAATCAATGCTCTGGGGCTCAGTGGACAAATTAACCACGAATACAAATTTTATTTTCACTGATTTCATCGTAAATCATTATGAACCAATCATTGCCTTAAATCTGAGCACAAACATCATCACTGATGTCCTCTATTGTGAAGCTCTGCCAGGCCTGCCCTTCCCGTCACCTGTACAGTTGTTTCTTATGTCTAAGCCACCAGCTTCATCTCCAGCAAATAAAATTATGCTTCAAGTGATTGACTCACCAAAATGTTTTGCTTCAAAAATTCCTGCTTTGCACCATCTGGTTAACTTTGCTCATTTTCAGTAGGATTGAACAGAATTTGTCTAGCTGCCTCTTTCTTCTCTTCAGTTAATACCAAAAAATGAGTCATTATGCTTCTGAAAGCCACTGTTTTGCAAAATATGTATTTCCTTGCCAATGTTGATGGTTTGCCAGGAATGTGCAGGTTGTGTAATTACTGTTCTTTTTATCACCAAGCCAAATATTCTTTTCCCCCTGAGGTCTTAGTGGGTATAATTTTGTAACCTGGTGTTGCTAGCCAGCCCTGTTAGCTAGAAGCTAATCAGTATTCTGGGTGCGTTCTCAATGGCAGAAGTGCCAATAAAAAAGCAAATATTAGCGGAAGAGTAAATCGTGGACTGGCTGTTACTATTTGGGGAGATTCAGGGTGATGGGGAAAGGGGAAGCTAAAACTTGGCTTGGCTTTCACTCTTTGGCTAGATAAAAAACAGCAGGTTGCAAGACTGATGCTGGCATTTTTTTGTGGGCCATAGTTAATATCAAATTATTGGTGGGTGGCTTGATGTGTTCTGTGGATTCTTGTTTTGATGCTGCAATAAAAAGGGATCCACTGTGTAGTTTTGCACTTGTCTCTTTTGTCAATTGTTAGACATCTTGTCTGTTATTATCACAGCTGTGAAGTTTTCTGCTCAATTTACTTATACTAGCCATGTTCTTGTTTTTTTTTCAATTTCCATTGTTTTAAAATGCTATTAGTAATGTTATTATTTATACACACTACTACTACATACTTTAAATATGGGGAAAAAAATAAAAATCAGAGAGTGTATTTTTAATTGCCTAAATGAGGCATATATACATGACAGCTCACTATGCTCCTGCAATGAATTCTGGGAATTCACCGCCCGCTGTTGTTGTAGCCTTCTGATGACATTTATTTTTATTAAGTAGTTTATTTTGGCTCCATAATCATCTATTTCTTTCCCAGTTATACAGGGCTTCAGCGGGTCAACAAATCCACATGGACGTCTGTCTGTAGCCTATGCAGGACTCTGTTCATGACTTGTGTTGATGTGTTATGTGCTGGAGCACAGGCCACACTGTGGGGCGCGCCTTATGTGGAAAAAACACAGTTATTTCTCTTTGATGCTTCAGAATAATCCCAGTCACCATTAAGATTGATTTATACCAAACCGTTAACTTCAGAACATCTGGCCTCGTCTTCATTGTCAGTAAAAGCCGACTGATTCCTCTTGTCACCTTTCTCTTGTATTCCCGATTCTAAACCCTAATTGCTCACAAAAGCTGTGGGACTGCTATCCTACATTTACATGCTCTGTTGCCCATCTTCACCTCAGTGAAGCGATCTTTAATGTCATGATTTATTTTTTCTAAGTTTAGTTTATCAAAGACTGGTGATTTGCTTCTGTAGATGCTCCTTTGTGGAGCGTTTCAGTAATTTTCTCATAGACGACGGTACATACAGCGCCACTAATCTTCTGAGAAATTTCAGCCCCAGCTTGGGCACCCAGCAGTCTTTGATGTCATTGTCATGCCAGTTTCCTGCCACCTCTTTCTCCAAATTTGCCGGATTATTGAGCGAGCTTGGATTATGGTGCTCTTATGTACGTTATCAGTTGTATGTCATCATTTATAATAACACAATATCCAGTAACAATACACAAAACCATCTGCTTTGCTTTGGATTCAGCATGCTTTAAAGGATTACTGTTTATCATACTTGAGGGGCTCTTGAGTTGTGAGTCATGCCCGTGTTTGGGACACATTTACATAAACTACCCTGGTAGTGCAACATATTGATGTGTGTGGAACAGAGCCTGCACCCAAAATACAGTATAAAGAGTATTTCTAAGGAAATTGAAAAAGTAAAAATAAAAAAAATCATGTAACACATCATCTATGAGTAAACTGACAAAAGATCATCAAAAAATTTTAGTTTTAGTGTAGTTTAGTTTTTAGTGGTTACAAAAGGGGAGTTTTTTCTTGCCACTGTTTGGCTTAAGGCTTTTCTCTCACTAGGGGAGTTTTTACCTGACATTGTTTATGTAGTAATTGCTCGGGGGTCATATGCTGGGTCTCTGGAAAGTGTCTAGAGACAACTTTTGTTGTATTAGACGCTATACAAATAAAATTGAAATTGAAATTGAACAATGTGTTGTTCATTTGAGATGTGCTCTTCTACTACCATGGCTACAAATAGTATTATTTTTGTTACAGCTACTTGGTCAGCTTACATGTTAGTTAGTTTGGACAGTTTTCTGAAGACACAAAGTTTTCATTTTGATATTTACCTCTGCATGTTGTGAAACAAACAAAAAAAAACTCTCCACCTTTGCTTGTGGCAATTATTTTGTAATTAGACAGCATGGATAAAAACCAATAGACACTGAACTGAACATCAGCTTTACACACTGAAGAGAGTTTGTTGTTTTCATCTCAAGACTGCCTGAAAATTGCCTAAAGCTGTGAATAATCATTTTTGCATTTTGCAAGTGTTGATGGGCAATAATAGGGTACTGTATGTTTGTATGTTTTACGACCGCTAGAAATATAGTGGCTATTTATTTCTGTTAAAGGTCCTGAGAATAAACAAACTCATTATCCTGCTTTCCATTCAGTAATTTGATGGGCCATTGAGCCTGTCATGTGTTATGTGTGCTGTGTACGTGTGATTAAAAGGCTACCTACTAAATAAATAAGTTCAAGCAAAGTCATCCGTAACTTCTGGTCACGACACAAAATAAATGCAGGACAGAAATCCAGTTCTAACAGCTGGAAACCAAATGGACACAGAAGAACACTTTGTGCGGAAAAAGGAACAAATTAAATCATACTACAAGACAGCCGACAGTAAAACTGGAGAAAAAAAAAAAAAAAAACCTGGCATTTGTTGATGTCTTTATCATCACATACTGACATGATCTCCTGAGCAAACAACAGTGTTGCCAAGATTCCCGTACCTGCTGCAGACAGCATCCCTTATTACAGTAACTCAAAAGCATCATTTTGCTTTACTGAACAAATGTACTTTCAGACAAGAGCTTAGAGGAAAAAGCTCAAGAGAAGCAGAAATATCAGCAAACAGAGCTTTCCCGACATAAGTCTAGTTGAAAAGGTCATAACAGTAACTGTGTTTACTACTAGTCTGTCGGGTATGTCTGATTTCCACTAAAGAAAAAATATCACATATACAATAATACACAATAGACAGAATGTATTTATTTTTGCCTTTTATTAAGCTCTATTCAGACTGGAGATACACCCCCAGAACATTTATGCAATCTAGATTACATAGTGCTGATGTACTGTAGTTATGGAGTTCTCATCATAAAATATATGTTTTATATCTATTTTCTTTCATTATCAGACATAGTTACTTTCTCCTCATACTTCCAACCAGAAATCTCCACTTCCCAGACGGACTGCCCAGTTTAAATCCAGTCACAATGTTTCCCCTAATTTTACCATTGTTGTATGTGCCAGCCCTGGCGATGATTTGGGTGAAAATATCGCTGCCACCATGAAAACGGACACAAAAAGCGTCTCGCCACCATCGTCATTAGATTTGCAGTGGAGAGGTTTGGAGTGGCAGAAGGCTAAGACTCGGATATAGAGGTTACACCAGGAACCAATGGGCTGACCCCACCAGTTCAAGGGAGCAAGTGAGGAGTAAAATCCACCTTGGTCTGTCACATTCTTAGGAAGAAGATTATGGCTCTTTACAGAGCAGCGCTGCACAGAAAGACAGGATCTACATGCTGCTTGGTAACTCTCAGCATGCCAAGAGGAAAGCCATCAAGGTCACCATGGATGCAGCAGAAAAGGCCTCTACATGGCTGTGGATCAAGAGAGAAGGGCGTGAGCTGTGGGTCGGTGTCTGGGACACAAGTCAGGGTTTGTGGTGGGTCAGCTGATGGGGGCTGAAAGACCCGATAACCTCAGGAACATCACTGAAGATGTGTCCCATTGCATCTGAGGATGTATCTTTGACACAGATTCATAAACTTTATTTCAGGCAATTATTTTTTTCTTCATATTCATTATACTTTAACAACATGTAAAAGAAATTATGAACTCATCTTATGTTCAAATTTCTGCTCTAAAAATGAAGACTAAGGGCGTGATTTACTAAAGGTTTGCGTGCGTAAAAACGTGTGCAAACTTGACATCACCCGCAAACCAATGTGCAAGCTGATCTACTAACAGCGTGCAAAGAGGACTGCGCCTCTCAAATGAGCAAAATAGCACACGCTATTCATTTAGTACTTTTGCCCTGATGAATAATCAATATGGGGCGTACCCGCCAGAAATCGCTAAATACTGGGAGGGGAAAATGCAAATATCTCCATTTACCACCCGCAATGAGATTTACCAAGCCTGAAAGTTTTTGCGGGGATTGTGATTGCGTCTGTATTTAATACGTTCGAAAGGAAGGTGCTAATCTCCATATGCAAAAGGAGAAATATTTTATTTGAATGTTAAATCGAGTATTATTCAGCAAAAGGTTGCCACAGGAGGTACATTCATTTTTTTATTTGTGATAATAAATAAATCACATGTTTTCATGGAGAAAAAAGTGTTTCTTATTTTGCGCCTGTTCTGCAGTTGTCATACGCCGGTGTTGTGCAGTATTCAGCACCCCTGCCGTGAAAAGAACCCCCTCGTCTGACAAAAATGATATTCTCATTCCGTGTCACGTTCTGTTTAGCGTCCAGTTTTGTGTTAATGATTCATGTTTAAATGCGCTCATGGATTCCACAATAGTCATACTTTCCCACAATCACAGTCACAGATAATGAAAATCGGGTAAATGTTTATTGATGTCATTAATTAATAGCCTGCTTACTGTGTTGTCTTCCATAATATTTGTAAATATATATAATATAAACTCCTAAGTATGTGTTTGTGTGAGTGTGTATATATAAATATATTGAAGTGTCAGTGTGTTGTTTTTTTTCTTGGTCTACTTATCATTGAATATACGAGGGGGTGCTTTTCACGGCAGGGGTGCTGAATACGGCACAACAATTTGCCTCGTCCACTAATATCTCTAACTCCAACTCGTCAAATTTCATTTTGCGCTTGCGACTATATCCTGCTTTCCATCCAGACTCTCCATGGTGCAAAGTTTGCGCCGCAAACCGTAAGACGCGCAACACCTCATTTAAATACTGCGGTTTGCACCTGTTATCAATTGCGCACGCAATCTTAGTTGATCACCCGCAAAACACACAACAACAGCACGCGCAAACGTTTTCAGTGCACACGCAATTTAGTACTCTTTATTTAGGATCTTAGTAAATCGGGCCCTAAATGTATATTTGAAAGAAGAACTACATTGTGTAGCACAGACATTCATTCAAACTAATATTTCAAAGGCACTTAAGCTAAAGACTGCTGGAGGTGGTTATTTCTGTTTATCTTCAAGGACATTTCCTGTCAGTTCTGGTACATAAAGACATAGGAGGAAAAAAACAACAGTGAAAGTCTCTATGGCGCTGCAGAGCTTAGTCTGGAGCTTAGTTCTGTTTGCTTGGCTTGTACTTCCATCACCTTAAGTCCAAATCATGCTGGCTGAGTCACTGCTGTTGGGTCACAGACAAGGCAATAAATCAGAGTGGATTTTCACTCCTCCTGGTACAATCGCATTCTTTTGTTGAAATGGTCCAGCTCGGAATAAACACATCCTGATGGAGACATGTCCACACATATCTGAAGTTGTCACTGCATGCTGTTAGCAGACAACAGGAAAAGTGTCTGTGTCCTTGCTGGAAATACTCTGTTTAGTTAAGGTTGAGTCCTGTGACGAGGATGCAGGAGGACAGAACATGACGGTAAAACTGCCGCAGGCTCATTGTCACACATTTGTACATTTGGTTTAAAAGAAAAGTCTCTTGCCATTTTATGAGTAATGAAGAAAGAAATCAGTGAACGTTATTTCTTAAACTGTTTGCTTGTTGTCTTTATGATGTACACTAGTCTGATGGAAAAGGGCATCCCCTGCCAAGTTTGTTCGCCGTTAATCCTTCAGACTGTCGCCTGCTCTCACTCACACACGGGCTCAAATGGACATTACAGTTTTACTCTGGGTGTGGCAGGCTAAATAAATGTTTTTGACCCTGTTCAGACTTTGGATTCAAAATACATCTTGACAGTTCTGATCACAAGTGGCCAGAGCTAACGCAGGGTTTGAACACGCGATCCCTCCAGACGCATTTGAAGGTGGCCTGGGACACTTGTGTCCACATTCTCTTCATCCTCTGGACACAAAAGTGTCCTGAGACGGATTCAAGGACTGTCTAATAAACTAATGCCGTCAACTTGGGCAATAAGTCATTTGATGTTTACATTGAAATGTCTGCCATAGAGCGCTCTTTGTCGTTTGATTTCTTCCTTGTACGTCAGGTGGAGTTTTCCTTAAATCATATCTTTATGGAACAAAGTTTGTGCCAATCTTCACTGTCTTACTATTTCTGGCGACTTTATGTTTAGTGTTTACAAGTGGAAATGACCTGTGTGTTTTATTTGCATGGAGAGCGGGGAGGTCAGATCTGATCACTCAAGAAGCTGATGATGATGCTCGTAATGTCTCAATAGATGTGAGGCTGTCCAGGTGTCACTTACAGAACTACTCGTACAGACGCTGCACCAAGTGCAGATTCAAGGGGTACACAGCTGGATTCCTAAAAATGTATTTACCTTTAAAAACTGCAAATCTTTGTGTTTGAAAATGAAAATATGAAAAATTGAAAAAAAAAATTTAAGATTAACAGTGATTGCCACTTAGAGAAACTGTGAAAGTGAACGTGTGTTTGAAGTTTGGTTTCATTTAATTTCATGTGACATCAATAACGGATATCGATGCTTTATTTTCTAAATTCTCACGGGGGACTGAAAACACCCTTGTAAAATATACTTTACTGTGCTCCTTCAAATGTTGTTTCTCTAGGACTGTTTTTCATTCTAGAGGCTTTTAAGTCCTGCTTTAGTTGGTATCAATCCCAGAGAGGTTTTCTAATCTTATGACCCATGGTGCCGAAGCCTTTTGATGAGACATTTTCAACACTTCTTAACTTAAGTTAAAATTAGAAGGCCTATCTTGGATTGGAGGACGAGCGGCAGTAGTGTCGGGAAACATTTACCTTCCCTTTTAATCGCAGCATTAATAAGTTAATAATCGTCAGCAGCTCAGCTGAAACTCAGTCACCTGAAGAGCAGCAGATCGTTGAGTTCATCATTTTAACTGGAACTGTGTCTTCATCTCAGATCCTGAACAGGAAAATAACGGTAATGGTAAAAATCATGGTCTTTATGTCAACGAATAAATCAAACATGTTGTCATGCAATATTCCAAATAAAATGTATAAATATACATTATTTATATCTGATAAGTTGGAATTCACTGCTCTCTCTCTCTTCTGTCACATCAGGGAGCCACACATATTAGAGAAAAGTATCCAGATTGGATTACTGGACATTTGAGAATCTAATTTGTCCGTCTGTACTTGCATCTGTCAGGTTGCATGGAGATCTGCCACCTGGTGTGTTTTCTGCTTTGCATTCAGCTGAGTTAATACTCTGCATGTCACTATAAGAGTGAAATACAGCTTTAGGCAGCATTTTAAAAATAGAAGCAGATTGTGATGAAGTCTTAGGGTTTCAGGTATTTGTTTTCATTATATATTCACCTGGCTGCTCTGTCTTACTTTGTTCCGACCGATAACCAATTCCAGCTCCATTGACCCCTGTTATACCAAGGGATGTGCTCTTGGCTTCATTGTGGTTGTTTACAATGCCTCACAAAAACGTTGCTATTTCTATTTCCTTCATATTGTGTTTATGCAATGTTTGCTGATCCTGCAGACCCTGACCAAAAAAATACTGGAATTAATGGAATATATCAGCACATTATGCAAGATTTATTATGAACCCAGAAAGCTGGAATAATCTCCCAACACAGCGTAAATTTAGTAGGATCCTGAGGTTAGAATAATTCCCACCACGCATACATACACGCTTGCACGCACTTCTATTATTCATCGCAGCCAGAAAAACATTCTTATCAAAACAGTTGAGAAATTGTGGTTATCAACATGAGGTAACCCGGTGTAAAATAATGGCCACAAATGGCTCTAAGTAAGGATAATAATGCTGTTTGATTCCCTGTTTCAGCAAAAATAACACAGATTTTGTGAGTGCAGCACAGACATGAGGCATCAGTGCATTGACTGGCAATCACTAACAACTAACATGCAGTAAAACAGGCTTCACATCCAGCCCATCCACGATAACAGCCGCAGTGCTGAAAGCAGTAAAGTGCTTGATTCAAATCAGCCACCCACCATGCCCTGCAGGAAAAAGGGGCCAGTTTTACCCTCAGAGCACCATGTTGAGCTTCCTATATCTCACTTTCTGATGAATGCAGGGAGGTGTTCAGGTCTCTGGGGTATCTTTAGGTGCCAAAAGTTGAAATGGGAGAATAACTGTGAATGTGTTAATTTGTCTTAATGGCATTGAATCAGAGACTTGAAGAACAGGAACACACACACACACGTACGCTTGTGAAATTCTGATGCGCTTACAGCCAGAGCAGTGCTTCTCAAAAGGTTTGCAAAATTCAAAACATGGAATTAGAAGTGTTAATTTACTACATTAGTACCTTGCGGAAACTAAATTCCCAAAACAGAATCAATGAATATATTTACCAAATAAAAAAAAATGAAAAAACATCCTTTGAAATCTGCTCACTGAAATTGCTAAACAGGGGAAATCTGTGGAGCGTATCTGATTTGTGCAGATATCACTTCTTGTTGCATGTCAGGTTTTCAACATAAATAAATAAACCAAAAGTTGGCATGGGGGAAATGTAATGTCATTAAAAACAGCTGATGCCAAAAGGTAATTAAAATTACAAAATTGGTAAATACACAACCCAGGAGTTTGTAAACCCACAGCAGTTGGAGAGGCAGAAACAAGGCGGACTGGCTGCGTTACAAACTTTGTCACATGACTCTGGGTGCCAGGGACTGATTGAACCCTGCCACCCTACTTAGAAATGTGGAGGAATTAAAAGCGCTGAAGCCGGCCAGCGTCTCCCTCCTGCCTGTAATCCTGACACGTCCCCCGCTGGAACACATACATTATCTTGCGTTCCTGCAGTCTTCCTTGAGACAAATGTGAAAGTAAATATAAATAATCACTGTGGTTATATTTGCATCTGACACGCGCTCTGATTGGAGGTTGTTTAGAGGTGAATTTCCTGCAGTGATGAAAGCCTTCTTTGTTTCTGACAGCACTCAAAGCACAGATACGTTCTAGTAATTTCTCTTTATAAGGTGTTGATAATTTTGTTATTCCTTTTTTTGTGGAAGACCTCCAATGATTGTTGGAGGTCATGGATAATTGTGCCAGTGGTTAAGCAGCTGATGAAAATGTTAACGGCGTTAACATTTTGTTCGTAGATGTGGATTTGCAAACGTGCAGAAGTTTAGATTTTAAAAATGTTTTAATTGTCAAAGGAAAATTAAAAGATAAAATGTTTATTTCACTTTGAACTTCGAGTGCTCTCCATCCTCTCCACTTCACTTCAGCTGCATTAGGGGCCAGTGAGATCAATTTTGCTTTGCAAGTATTTGTATGAAGGCAGCAAAGATGTGAACTTTAAAAAATGGCTTTTTCAGATTGATTTATATGAGCATGCTGAAAAGCATTCAATCTTTTATTCTTTCTTTTTTTTATTCATGACAGCTTTCAAAATATCGAAATACTTTTTGAAACGATTTAAATCATGAGAACTTTTCAGAGTTCATGAATAATTTCTGAATACTTATGGGTTGAATATACTAACCTTTTCTAACCTTCAAAGTGAACCCTTCTCACTTTTCTGCCCTTGTGGAAATTGGGCAGCCCTCAAAAATAGCATTTCTTGTAATAATTAGGTTATTTAAAACTTAAATTCATGGAAGGTTGCCGTGGTAATTAGGCTCCGTGTGCAAGATAAATTGAAATTCTGGACATCCACTTATATTAGATGTTATTCCCAGACGCAGGAGACTTGAGAGTTAGCCTGGACTGCACCGTCCTGTCCCCTGATGCTCTCACCTTTGCTTTAATACATTTTGATTTATTCTTTCATGGCCTTTGAGGTCTGATTTTGTGTTAGTATGTGCAGGCATGAGGGTCTATTGTTGTATAAAGTTAAGGCACTAAAAACAAAGGTTTTCATTCCAATGCAACCTCACGAACCCATTAAGCAGGGCTACACTTTAGTTATTAGAAAGATAAGCCCATTTCAAATAATGTAAATGATAATAAGACTTTTACAGTGCAAACTGGATTTATTTCCCAAAGCTGAGACTTTTAAAATGTGAGCTTAGAGGCTTCTGTTAGTTTTTAGCTACGTCTCCAGACTGCCGATTCACTGAGATCCAGAGGCTACAGAGCAGTATGTTTTTAAAGAAAAAAGTCAAGAAAAGTGTATTTTTTTTATTAGTGTTATTGTGGATAATATTTAACACAATGAACATGTTGACTCAAACGTTTTTCTTAATATATTTGAATCATTTTCATGTTGACAATATGGCTAGAATTTGTTGAATCTGATGAATCTAACTAAGTCTGCGTGTTCAAAAGGCAAGTCTAATTTACTTTAGTTTGCAGGAAGTCTCAGCTTCTTCTGATTGCTGATTGTTATATTATTTCTGAGCAGAAAAAAAACAATGATTTTTACTTTAGAATTAAGAAGGTAATGACTTCTGAGAAGCAAAAAAAACACAATTCAATAATTCATTTAAATTTCTGTGCTGTGGTTGCAAGTTTAGCACACAATCAGTTCATGTATGTCTGCATTATCACTATATTAACACTATATAGTATTTATTTATTGAAACATTAACTGTCATAACATTATCCTTGATTTTAAAATGCATTAGATAACATTATGTGACGAATTCCACTAAAACCGAGCAAATTAAAAAATGTTATCACTGCTGCTCTTAATAAAAAAATGTTCTTCTAAACTGATCATTCATATGCTCTTCATGTACCTTCAGGACATGATTGCACATTTAAAGCTGATGGTGGAAATAAAGAACATTTTACAACGGGCCTCATCTTTTTCAGTAAATCTATCTCCAGACGATTATTTTAATTAAGAACTTTGCCAACCCTTTAATTCAACATCGAACACAAGAAACAGCTTTTGATCGGTTATTGCTGACTCAGCATCTGGGTAATGAACCAAAAAATATTTCTCAGCAAAATCTGAGGGGTTGAGGGTTGAGAGAATTCAATAAATTGATAAGTAAAGAATTTGATCTTACTTCATTCCTAGCAGTATAAGTTGTGTCCAAAAGTCTGAAATAATTTTTTTTTTCTAAATTGTGGCTTTGCCATTAATGGCTTTGCCATTTTCGAATTCAAGAGTAAGCTGCTAACCAAATTGCACAGACCTGAACCTACATGTCCTCTTCTGCAGCTGATGAGCGTACGGAAAGGACCCCATGGATAAAAGTCTGGCCACCAAATGCTTAACACACTGAATTGCCCTAAACCGACCAAACCCCCAGGACCGATTTGCCATGAGAGACCTAACCTGGGACAATTGCCCCTAATAACATGGCTCCTGGCACATAAGTCCAGAAGACAAGACTCTCTGTTTGCCAGTCAATCTATGTTACTACAACTCACCTATGGTCACAAACTGTGGATATTGACTGAATAAGCTAGATCATGAATATAAGCAATTAAAATTAGCTTTCTCTGCAGGCTGGCTGGATTCCCTTCACGATAGAGTGAGAGGATCAGTCATCTGGGACGGACTTGGGTTAGAGTTGCTGGGGGGGGGGGGGGGGGGGGGGTCATGTCCAACCAGTGGAAGGTCCTGACACAGACCTTGGACATAGTGGAGAGATTACAATTTCTAGGTTTTCCAGGAAGCCTTTTTGTTGTCTTCCCAGAAAAGCTGGAGAACGTGGTCGGGGAGAGAGTTCCGCCTCTCTGCTTAAACTGTTGTTCCCTGCAAACCAATTTCAGATAACAGTGGAGTCCTGACTGCTGACTGCCAACTGCAGTCAGAGAGCAGAGTTACTGGCAAATTGTGCTTAAAATTGTGTGTGAAGGCAGCATTATACCCTGTTTAGACCTGGTTTTCCATCCTTTCATTAATTTAGGAGCAGTCCCAGCTGCCTTTAAACATGCTGTGGTTAGGCCCCATTTAAAGAAAACGCACATTGACTCATCAGTTTTATCAAATTTTAGACTAGTGTCTCATATGCCCTCTCATATTCTGTCTAAGGTTTTAGAGAAAGTTGTTTTTACCCACTTACGATCATTTCTGGAGAACAATTCTGTTTTTGAAAAGTTTCAGTCTGGGTTCAGGTCCCGTCACAGCACTAAGTCTGCCTTGTTAAAGGTATTGTGACATAATTTTTAACATGCTTTTAACACTATTAAAAGTCTTGGCCAATATCCCTCAAATGTGTCTAAAAGGGTGTAACAAGAAAAACTTCACTGCAGTACTCCATGCCTGGCATCTTTTATGACGGTGTTTTTTGCTTGTGAAAAACGCGTCCTTTTCCCCCTTTCCTGTCAATCATTGCCCCGCTCCTCCTACCATACCCCCCCCCCCCCCCCCCCCCCCCCCCCCCCCCCATCCTCCCCTCCTCCTCTCCCCCAAACTCTCCGCACACAGCAGACAGTGGAGGATCAATGGTATGTGATTTTGTCTTGCACACCGTCCACGGGCTGAGCCTCGATCAGAAGGACTCAGGCACCCGACCGCAAGCGGTCCTCCGTACGCCACATTTCCCACGCCCGCCACTCGGACGGGGATTCGGCGCTGAGCTCTTCCCTCTTCGCTCGCCGCTACTGAGCTGAGTTTCTTTTCCTCCTCTTAGTAATATGCTTATGCAGCGGGTTGTCTCGTCTGATCTGAGGTCGTAGGCGAAAAAAATAGCAGAGCGCGGGTGGAGAGGAGAGACGTCTCTCTCCCTCCAGCCTGCGGCTCAGCGCTGATGGGCAGGGAGCTGGGTGGAGGGGGCGGTGATTTAGCGGCCCTTTACGTCACGGTCCACCTCCAAACCAGATGCGCCGTTTTTGCATAATTATGCGGAAAATCCCAGAAAGCACACAATACACTGAATGTTAAAAGTTCGTTTTTTTGGGGTGTAATTGATGTCAAGACACCCAACAAAACACAAAAAATCAAGATAAATTGTTTTTTCATGTCACAATACCTTTAAAGGTGCACAATGATATTGTCCTGTCTGTTGATGTCAAGTGCCCTGTTGTCTTAGTGCTGCTGGATCTCACAGCAGCCTTTGATACAGTGGACCACACAGTCCTCCTGTTACACCTGAAACAGTATGTTGGCCTTCACGGCACTGTACTCAAGTGGTGTACTTCATATTTGTCAGATAGAACCTTCTGTTATGCTTGGTGATTCCTTCTCCTCCAGTGCCTCCCTCTCATGCGGCGTCCCACAAGGTTCTATTCTTGGCCCACTTCTTTTTTCGTTATGTTGCCACTTGGGTCTATTATAGCCAGACATAACTTATCATTTCATTGTTATGCAGATGATCTACAGATCTATCTGCCACTGAAGCCTAAAGCCACTAGTGCACAGAGCTCCCTGCTGGAATGTATTGCTGACATCAAGCAGTGGTTGGCACACACAATTTAATTTAACAAAATAATACAATCCAATACGACTCCTGCACAATGTAACTCATAGGATTAAAAAAAAAACATAGTATAAAGGAGCACAAACAAATTTTGGTAAATGTAATCTGCCTATAGATAAACTAAGTCATGTTTATGACTGTAGCAAGGCTAGTGCTACGGGGGTCACCCGACAGGACAGAGGACACAGGGTTTAGTGCAGGAACTCCTTTATTCTTCCACCCAGACACACGTGCACCAGCAGAGACCTCTTGCTGGTGTGCAGCCACTCTTTATGAAGCCAGGCAGGGTGGAGAGGTTGATTGGGCACACCTGTGCCCAATCAGCTGAGTGGCTGCTCCTCCACCCTGCCACAATGACATTGTGAGATAGTGACTCTTCTTTGGTCTCCTTTTTTGCCCCTCTATCCATTTCTCTTCTCTCATCACTTTTTGAGTCTTTTAATCACCTCTCTTAGCCCGAGCTAGGTTCACCGTTGCTGATGCATCACATTGTAATTTCACACAGTGGTTAAAAAAGACAACAGATTCCGCTGAATTGCCCTAGATTTAGATGACACTTTAAAAAAAAAAAACAACAATTAGTCCTTTGAATAAAATTGAAAATGGCATTTTTAACATGGAAAAACTCCTATGGGACAATTTAGGATGAAGAAAATATATTATTATTTTGTTATTATGTTATTTTTTGCAGTATTCCCTAGATGTCAAATATTGCCTTTGTATCCTCAAAGATTTGCTGAAACATGACGACACTTTCTGTTTAGCAACAGATCCACAAAGTGGAATGATTTGAAGATCAAAAATCCACATGATAGAATGGCGAGTCTTTGAGTAACATCTGTACAGTTCTGATAGAAATTAGTTTGTAATTATGAGTTTATATGTTTTCTATGGACCTGAATTAATGAATAGCACCTTACAGCATTGCAGTGACTGTAATACAATATAATTTTAGCTGAAAAAACAATTTTGTGTATAATCACTTAAAAACAGTCCCGAAATGAGATATCAGATAATCAGTAAATCCTACACATTGGTTCTAATGGAACTAATAGACCTTCACCATGTCTGAAAGTCACGGTGAAGTTAGGATCATACATCATAGCCTATGTAAGGATGTTCTCTCTTGATTTCTGTGAGCTTAGGCCAAGTCACAGTTTCCCTGTTGGCCTTATTAGTTTTGATTTGAAGTCTGTAGGTGACAGTAACCTTTTGGAGGGCTGGATGATCTCATATTTTTGATCCTCGGATGAAGCGGGACTTCATCAATTATCCACACAAAGCAAATTATGGGAATTAAGATTTACTCTAAATATCCTTCCAACCTCATGTCATTTTGCATGACTAAGAAACAATCTCAGATTATTTTTTTCAAAAGTGTTAAAAGTAGAACTTATAGATAATGCAGCTAAAGAAAAGGACCTAAAGTGGAGTGCTGTTGCACCTCTCTAACCCTTTTAATTTAAAAACTTGTACACCTGGTCTAATCTCATCAAGGCAGCTCAGGACTGGGTTAAAATAAGCCTGCTGTTCTTTCCTTTGAGCACACTCTTCCTGGATGTCCACAGATGCTGTCTTTGTTGAGATAGGCTCCTCTCCTTCATCTGCTAAAGTCTCCAGACATGGGTTGCTGCAGCAGATAGTTGCTTTGCTGATCAGTCGGTCGAGGGGTTTGAGAGAGCGCATCCACTTAGGCAAGAAGTCCCAGTTCTGGAGTTTGGTGGGCAGATGTCGGGGGGTACGAGCCTGCATTACATTTACTATGACCACGAAGATGGTGACACCCATAAAAGGGCCCCCAACACCAACCATAACCCGCCAGCCAGCTAGTGAGAGAGCCAGCACCAATGCTGGGAGGAGCAGGAAGCAGAGGAGGAGGTACAAGACTGCAAACCAGCGGTACTTGGCAGTGCGCTCACCCAGGACACGAGCCATCCTTATGGGCAGACGCATGAATGGAAGAGGATACCACAGCAGAATTCCAAACACATTGAAGAAGAGGTGACACAGAGCAATCTATGAACATAAAGAAGGCAAATAGATGGAGAATGCAAGCTCTGAAGTGACTGCCATGTTTTTGTTCTTGTAGGTAAAAAAGATCTTTGTGAATAAGAGGAACACCAGCGAGGACTGTGCTAAAGCTGTCCAGCAAATACAGCGATAATGTTGATGTGTTGTTTTTGATGTTTATGAAGTTCATTGTGGTTTTTAAAATGATACTACATGTATGTACTGTATAATGAAACACCAGCCTACCTGTATGGAAGCTGCTAGTTTGTTCCCAGGACTGGCCATAGCAGCCAGCAGGGCTGTGGCGGTGGTCCCAATGTTGGAACCAAGGGTGAGAGGGTAGGCCCGCTCCAGACTGATGACCCCGACACCTGAAGGAGATGAGAGAAACATATACTGGAAAACCGGATAAATAGGGTAACATTTGTTTGATTTGAGTGTATTCACTTGTTTAATTTGTCTGGTTTGTTTTCATTGCATGATGCTATGACAGGAAGGCCCAGAGATCTGAAGGGATGCAAAACCCGAGATGCACTACACGCCAGAAGATTAACAAACCCCTTTTCAATCTTGCTTTTTCATTTCAAGATTGGTTAATTTTCTCCCTTCTCACCCATTGAGAACTAGGACAGCCTCCAGGCCACTGCTTAGCAAACACCCCCAACTCTGAATAGGATTGAAATGGCTGAAGAAAATTATTGACCGACTGCTGATGTTCTTCATTTATTTCTCTTATATAAGATGAGAAATTATTCTCATCCTACATTCATCACTCTGTGGCAGACTGATGACCCAGCATGCTCCCTTTAGTCAGCACAACATCTAATGAAATTTCATAAGTCTCTATCCGTTGATATATGTAGGCTTATATCTTCATTTTGCCTGGCCTACGTAGTAAATGAGGCATTAGTCAAAACGGAAACAGGTGGGGCAGATGCAGCTACTCTGCAAGGCCTACAATTTCCAAGACCAACAATTTTCCAAACAATTTTTCCCAATTTTTAGATATTTTCCAACTACTGTGCCTTCCACATCTTACAACGGAAAATATGCTATTTTCTTTTTAGCAACATTTAGCTAAATGACAAATATAAAAACATGAATGTAATGTGCAGCTCAGCAGGTTTCAAGAACATGGCCAAACAGAAAAATGTATTTAGTGACCTTGGGGCTGCACTGTACATCATGCAAATCTATTATTAAGAACATAAGTACAGGAAACTGATCATTACTGATCCATTATTTGTGAAACCGTTTATAACAGGCTGTAGAAAAATGAAGGTAAACATACTACTCACCTACCAGGGGAGTCATAGCAGAAGTAAAGACAGAACTACTCTGGACCAAAAATGTAACCCCTGCACCCACCAACATGGCAATGTATCCTGCCAGCCACCCAAATGGAAATGGCGGGTCTGTTGAGATACATAAATGAGACCGAAATTATATAAAAGGCTCCAGAATAAACAACAGAGGACTCAAATCTTTAACTAAATTGGAGAAGAAACTGTTAGCAGCTTTGTAAATGCACAAACATCTGCTCACTGCTCCTTCTAAAGATCTTTTTTTCTCCCATTGATGTTTTTGTGAAGTTTCATTAAAAAATTCAAAATTAACTTTTATGGTTTGACTGTTATTTCTCATAATTGGGGTTTGTTTGCTTGGCAGACTGGATTCTTTAGCATCTGGTGCAGTGATTAAAACACCCACCAGTATTGATGACTTTATGGATGATCTTTGCAACTTGGCCTTTCAGAATGGAGTTTAGCAGTTTGACCAGAAGCATTAAACATGTGCACAGGACAACCAGGGAGGCTGCCAGGAGAATAAGGCCCACTGCGAGGTCCGTCAGCTCTGTAGAAGCAAACAAGTGTCTACCTGCAGAGAAAGACCACGCCCAGAAACATCAGGGTTTTCAATGTTCTGGCTACATTATTACACATATAATGGAGTTTTTACTCACATTTGACACGTGATGACCAAGGCAGGTCTTGGCAGTTTTCAGTGCTTCTATTACCAGCAAGCTGTAGAAAGTAAGGATTTTAAATATACTGCTGAATATACTTCAACTGCACCCCCAACAACAACATTTTACCAGATTTGACAATTACTAATACAATGTCAGAATGATCAACTGAGCTGAGTGTCTCGAAATTATGTCAGAAAATATTGTCCCTGGAGCCTTCATGAGCTAGTCCTTTAATTGGCATTGGCCTATAACTTTGAAACTATTTGGCAAATTACAACTTTTAATCCAAACTCAGAGAAGGTTTTCTCAACTTTAGGTAACACTGAGGGAATAGAAATGTAATTTTAAAACTACTAAATTGAAAAGGTAAATGTTAACAGAGGATGCTTGCTAGTAAAATTAATTTCCTCATTATAAGACTTCTATTGGCCATGCAGCATCAAATGCCACAGGTTGTCTCGTCAAAACTTATGCGAGAAATTGGAGGGAATTGTTGCTGTAGCCTTCAGCGTTTTCCAAATGTGAGGCAAAACTTTATTTTCTTATCCCAACACCATGTTAGAGGCCTGCCAAGGTCATTTCAACTACCAGATCCTGATTCTATACGCTTGGTTTGATGCTTACAGGTTCTACAGTTTTTGCTATAGGCACTTTTAGGTGGAAATAATGAGGAAAACGTTTTGTTTTTTTTAGACATTACAGATACAATAAATATCGTGCTCTCTTCAGAGTAGAGATGAGCGTTTACCATAACCGGGCCAGTCTGGCACCATTCTTTCACCAGGCTCCTGTTCCTCATGTCCTCATTTCCCATGGCAATCCCTGTGATCACACATTTGTCCAGCTGTGGGTAAAAAGAGAGATATTCACAGCGATTTAAAGGTGAGCCATATGAAAGGATTAAAAAGGGATTTGCTAATCACCCTTTTAAACTGAGGCTTCAGGTTTTGTTTGATGTCCAACGAAACGCTTTGCTGTATCTCTCAGTGCTGCCAGATGCATGGAAAATGTTTCACGTGTATTAGGTTGAATTAATTCTGAATTTAATTCTGTTAATATCAGTTTAATGTTTCTACAGGAACCTAACTCACTTAAATACCTAAAGAGAATGAAACCCCAACTGACTTTCTAATCTGGCAACACCATGCTTTTTATTTCAAATATATATGCACTGTGTTGTGGGTTTTCTGCTCAGCAAGCTCTTCCTTCTCCTGCCTTTCTGTCTGTGTTTGTCGTGTATCGCGTGCTTGCGTGACTGAGTGTTTTTCAGGATGACTCCTCCATCTTCCCGCCGGCTCTGCACGCCTGCTCCTCATGTGCTCATCACACCCGGCCATCTATCTACACCAGTCTGCTCTGGACATCTCCAGCTCGTCTCAGTTGACTTCACGTCATTATCTGTCTTGCCAGGGTTCATTCTTTTTTAAAAGCCAAGTTGATTAATTCTACATCTCTATGTTTAGATGCTTCTCATGGCTGCCCATGGACACTATGTGTCTGGATATCTGCTACCTTCCCCCCCTCTGATCCAAAACCCCGGACGGAATCTAGGACCTTGCTGTGTACTCGAAGCTTCAACCAAAGTTTTTGAAAAGACTGTTTTTAATAAATCCTCGCAAAACATCAGGGGTGCACCTTGGGGTTCAATATTCTACCACTTCGATAGGCTGGAGTTTGAGAACTGATGAACCACCTTGGAATCAGAATGCAACCAACGTTATGCTCTCCCCCTCAAGCACCTACATACAAGTTAAGAGAAACAAAACTACACAAAGTTATAGCTTTTTTATGAGTTATATTAGATCATCCCACAACTACTTAATTTAGCTCAACAAGAGTTCAGGAACTTGAAGTTGATTTTGGACATGCAGCTGTGTGGTGGAAATCTGCATCCCTGGCTAAAGAGGCACATGAACATGCATGTTTGTTATAAATCAATGTACATCTGTTTTTCTTTTCTTTTTTTCTGATACCAGTTTAATCCCATTCAGGGTCAAAGGGGGCGGGAGTCTATCCCGGCTGTCGCTGAGCTCCAGCCACCTACACACCACAGTCCATCATCAGGCCACACATCAAGAAGCAACCGTGCACAGTCACACTCGGTCCTGACGTCAACCTAAATCACTAATAAACCAAACATATATGTTTGTGGAAGGTGGGAGAATTCTGGAATACCTGAAGAAGACCCACCAGATGAACATACAAACTTTACACTCGAAGAGGGATGAGATGAGATTTGAGCTGCCACCCCTTTTTGCTGTGAGGAAACAGCACAAGCCTTTTTGCCCCACTAAACGTGCCCCAAAAGTCACTAAATTTTGCACGCAAGCCAGGCCTGGCGAAAAATGTGATATTTAATGGTTTGCATTAATGGGCGTGGCCTCATGGCTCAACAGCGCCCCCTAGAAAACTTTGTGCCTCAAGCCCCACAATACGGTTTGACGTACATGCACAAAAATCGGTACACACCTGTATCATGTCGCAACTTAAAGAAAAGTCTCTCAGCGCCATGGCCGAAACCGAACAGGAAGTCGGCCATTTTGAATTAATCATGTAATTTTGACGCAATTTATGGCATTTCTTCGTCCGCTTCTTCGCCCTGTATTATACATCAAAATGTGCGTCTCGATCCTGCGACAATGCGCATTACTTTTCTCAGTCAAAAGCGTTACCGTGGCGACGATAGACGCCAAAAAGCGCGCCCCCCCTTCATCTGATTGGTCCATATTTGATTGTTCCTACTTTCTGCCATAACTTTTGAATGGTTTGACATAAAGACTCGTGGGTGGTGTCATCTGACTTAGTTTTGAGTCCTTGACCTTTATTGGTGAAAATTGCACGCGCGAGGGCCTCTTCATCGCTGCTTGCAGCTTTAATTTATCATTTTTATAGTTCCTGCACAGTAAAACTAAGATGGAAGCTGTATTGTTAGGGTTCGTCTGATGACCATCAAACATATTTTAAACAGCTTTCCTGAGAGTCGCCTCACACATGGAAAATGGGCATCGCTCCAAAACGTTAGACCAAATGCGGCTGCTGTGTGAGTCAGGCTGTAGCTGAAGAAATAAAAATCATCTTGTAACGTACACACCACACTGCTGGTATGAGGAAAAAAGAGAGAGCAGTTGTACTGCAGAAAAAGACAAGGCAGGAGATTAGAAAAATAAAAGTAGTTTTACCTGTATGATGAGCTTTGTGACTGGCTCAGTGATGACCTTTAGCAGCTCAGGTGCTTCCTCTCCAGACTGGAGACTTAAGATGTTGACCAGCAGGAGGGACAGCCGGGTCATTAACCCGCTCGCCACCTCCAGAGGCAACAGCACCAGGACGGACAGCCAGTTGAAGCAGTCGTGGATTGTTGCCCCAGCAAAGGCGCTGCGGTGGGTCACAATAATTAACTGCGTTCACCAGGTTCAGCCAGCATCCGCATGATCATCTCCTTAGAGTAATTGCTTATTAATCTGATTTTCACGGCTGCGCTTTTTCATGATATGTGTGTTTCCATATGGGCTCAGTATTCAAATGACTAAAGATGAATACATTGTAATTATTTTACCAGACATGCATAACATAATACCATGTGTTCAGTGCAATATCTTTTCACACCAGAGATTACTGGCACTGCACCGGTGTGGATTGATGCCATCATTGTCGCTTTTTAGAAAATACACTGCAACGGAGGCGTACAGTAAGAGGCGGCGAGCAGCTGCCAATGATTTCTCGTCATCCTCCTCTGCTTTCTCCCTTGCACTTTAAACACTTTTATCATTTATGCTCCCATTTTCTCACCATCCTCTGCCTCAGCCGCGCTTTCTCACTCACCGCTGAAAGTCATCTCTCTCTGCAGCTTGCATCATGGCCACTATGGTGTTTGTGACAGAAGTCCCGATGTTGGTGCCCATGATGACAGGAACAGCTGATTTTACCTCCAACACTGAGAAGGGAGATCATACAGAAGGTTGTATTTTATCCTCAAAACATTTATACAGTTTTAATGCATTAGGCTTTTTAATGCGTAATTGAAAGCAATGTGAGTTTTGATAGAGATGAAGGGTCATCGTGATTTCAAAATGAATGGAGGCAGCTTTGCAGTTTGCTTTAATGATAATGACATGATGGGACAGACATCATATAGGCAAACTTCCATGTTTTGCTCTCTCTTTAATCATTAACATCAATCTTCCTCTTTGCTCTCTTATTTAAAGCTTTTAGAGACAGAGTGGCAGCTCCTTCATTATGATGCCATTCGTCTTACGGACTGAATGTGGAATAATAACATGTAAGAGTGTGAAGTGAAATCAGTTTCTGCGTGAGGTGGGACAGTCTAGTCTGAGCGAGATGGTGACAGCTAATGCTGTGTGATTCAGTTTGATGTGAGTACCACTCTGACTCCAGTCCACTCATCCCTGCAGTACAGTCATTCAGAAATGGCTTTGATAAACATCTGGCCTGGCTAGCCAGATAAGGTCACTTTCCAAATACGTTCGGTGCCCCTGCAATTCACATCCATTTCCACCAGTACAGCATAAACAAAATAAATAAATAAATATTTTTTTAAATTACGAAGGAAAAAGTGGCTCCCATTTACATTTGTGTCAAACAATTAGAAATTCTTTGGATTTCTGAAATCTTTGGAAATTCTTGGACCTGGAAAATCTGTCACGTGGTGAAGTTGGACACTTAGAACGGCAAAAGGTTCAAACTTTCTTACCACGACATGAAAATCATTACTCATTTACGTCTCTCTAATTCCCCGTGAAACCAACATGAAGATGAAGCCACGAGATCCTTCAGCAACTAGGATCAGAACACGAGGAGTTTCTATCACCTTGATGGCAGCATGTTACAGCAGAAACGGGTTCCCAGACTTTGAGTAGTTTGAGTCAGTTTAGAAAACATCATCAAATTTATGGTTAAATTTGAGTTTGTGATGATTGAAAATACACAAATAAATGCTTTCAAGCACAGAATGATTTTTTCATTGTCTCTCCCCTTTTACTGCTGGATCGTTTTTCTCTGCCTTATTTTATTCCTCCTGCATTAATCTAAACTCAATTTACTAAGCCATTCTAGCAGAAAGAAGAACATACTGTATAAGATAAAGTAACTTCTTAAGAAAAGGCACTCTGTTATATGATTAAGATTCAGATTTCAGATTTTCTGCTCATTATTTTTTGTAATAATTAAAGATGCAGCATTCAGCTTTCATATTCTCCATTAAAATTGATATGTTAATGTTTTCTTTTTGTTTTTTCCGTCCATTATCTCTGTATGCAAAACGATAAGGAGAGAGAAAGAACAAGCTTAAAATGCAGAAAACACAAGATGAGGCTGTCATGTTTACATTCTTTCCATTTCAATATCCTTTTTACAACATGAAACGGCTCATACGCTGGCACTCGCACACTGGCACGCACTTTAATGCGCCTACTCACATCCGGAGGCCACCAGACTGACTATAATGGAGGTGGAGGTTGATGAGCTCTGAACCAGCACGGTAACCAAGATCCCCACCACCAGTCCTGCCACGGGGTTCGACAGCACTGCGTTGTCCTTGAAAATGTCCCCCGCCACTTTACCTGGTTAAATATGCCGCCCACGAACAGAAAACACACAAACACAGAGGAATAAAAGGTCTCAGAGATGACAAGGTTGCCAGGAGCAATGTTAAACAAGACAAACTGCCGTAAACTGCCTGTTTCCCCACATCCACAAAGGTCACCAGAAGAAGCTTTAGAGTCAATGAAGCAGCAGAGCCCAGTGGAACACCGTGAACTCTTCTGCGGTGGCTCATTTATTTGTCAAACATCAACTGGTTGACTCACTGTCAGCCCACTGGGGTAGTAGTAAGTAGGTAAGTTATACTCACCCCCTGCTAACTGGAAGGCAGAGCTCAGAGTGTCCAAGGAGCAAACGAAGAAGAAGAGGAGGCTGAAGAGGAGAGGGACCTTGGATATATTGATGAGGAGATGCCTGAGCTTGTGTAGACCCTCTGCAGAGGTTTGAGCAGAACTACCTGATCAGAACAATAACCAGGGAGAGAGTTAGACTGGCAGTACGGTAGGGATGGGCGGTATGGACTAAAAAATGTATCACGATAATTTCTGGCATTTATCCCGATAACGATAAAAATGACGATTAAAAAAATACCAATTCAACTCCATCTTTTAAACTATAAATCTATCTTGCTCTCAGATCCGCCATGTTTGTTACACAAAAATGTCATCAACGGGAATTTATCCTTCCTTCCTTCCTTCCTTCCTTCCTTCCTTCCTTCCTTCCTTCCTTCCTTCCTTCCTTCCTTCCTTCCTTCCTTCCTTCCTTCCTTCCTTCCTTCTTTCCTTCCTTCCTTCCTTCCTTCCTTCCTTCCTTCCTTCCTTCCTTCCTTCCTTCCTTCCTTCCTTCCTTCCTTCCTTCCTTCCTTCCTTCCTTCCTTCCTTGCCGTACGTTGTGCGTGGATTTAACGCAGAACCATAAATCAGCTTTACACAAAAACGTCATCAACGGGAATTTATCGTTTTTACCGCAAGATGACAAATTCTTATCGTGGGGAATTTCTTTGGCGGTATATCGTGAACGGTAAAATATCGCCCATTCCTACAGTACGGCTTAAGTTGTACACGGTCACATTGACCACTTCCTTTTTTGTTTTGTTTGTTTTGTTTAAGAAACAAAGCTTCATCAAGGAGAGTACTAAGAGGGTGGGACGCTTGCTGTGTGCAGCTCTGCTGTTGTGTGATTTCAGCCTTCTGGATGAGAGCGATAGCCTCGCTGAGCTCCCATGTGTTGAGAACAAAGCCATCTGACATTATCCACATGCAGACAAACACCACTGAGTTGCAGTGGGACCACAGCATCCCACTAGTATCGTGTGCTTTGCTAATAAGCACGCCCCTCAGATTCTGCTGCTGCCATGTGCTTATTCAGAAATCAAACTGGCAGCCCAAGACATAAAAGTGTGATTCTCGTCCTCTCCTCTTTCTTGTACCTCTCTCTTCAGGGAGTCCATCCGTCTCAGTTAGTGGAGGTTTGCTTGAGTGGCGATCGACAAGTTCACTGTAGCCGTCAAAGCTGCTCGTTAGGTCAAGGATGGAGCCGATGCCAGACTCCCCGTCCTCTTCACTCTGAAGTTTAGGTTGTGAGGAGAGCTGAGGTGCATGCATCCTCGAACCTGGCAACAGAAAACAAGAGTTTTCATTCAGAGGGTGAAGAGCAGCTTTGAGGAGCTTCAAGAACGTAAAACAACATACGATAAGGGTTTAAGTTACCGCTGTAGTTGAGCTCAGGGCTCTGTCCAGAGGACACGGTGGTTAGAAAACAAGAGGACATATGTCGGCTTGAGTGCTGTGGGGAGATGTGCAAGAAATTTAAATCAGAAAGATGGGACAAAGATGAGAGTGCATGTGTTTATCAGCCATCTGCAGCAATAAAAAGAAATCTGAGGAGACCGTGTATATGAAGCCATCTCTCAGAGTTACTGACAGCAATTGACAAGTAATTAGAAGACAACAAAGGCGACCCACTTTGTTCACAAGAGGGAGCTATCTTTGATTTAAGGTCAGGTTGCACACCTCACCTCCCATCAAATTAACGGGTTGTCATAATCAGTAAGAGAACGCCAGTGTAACTTGTCCTCCATTTCCTGCAGCTGTGAGTCACCTCTTAAAGAGACGCTCCACCATCTAAGAGCTGCAACTCCTCTCAAAAAGGTTCCACGTTCTTGGCTTAAAGAGTATGTTTTTCCCCCGTTTCATGTTAGCCGCTTTGCTACATTTTAAAGACTTCAATGGAAGAGGCAATACTGATGTATCCCTTAAAAGCGAAGAGGATGGAAGTAATTACAGCAGCCCAAATTACAGTAATTACACTCAATGCATCATTAGCATTGTGTGCGGCATCCTCCTGCAGGTTTGGATCAGAGGCACTGTAAGCATATACGTGTCTCTCTGTATGTGAGGGAAGAGTAAAAAGTTATATAAATCTAAGCTGAATAAACTGTGGACACATTTAGTGGGAATTCTGTGCAGATGACGGTATATACACCAACCTCAATGTTCCCATCTGATACAGTATCTTTTAAATTGATCTTTTACTTAACACATTTTTATTTAGGTGGTGAAGCATTTTGTTAAGTCTTGTTTCTGATGTTAATTTGATTTCAAATAAATAAATAATGGAAGAAAAATGGTGAACATGGTGACTACTGTCACTATGCTCTTATAAATTCCTTAACATTTACTAAAATGTCAGAACTGCAGTTTTAAATAGAAAATAATAAAAAAATTAGAACATAGTATTGATGACCTTGATCACAAACATGTTACTGTATTTGATGCTGAGTTGTGAAGAATCAGCTCTTACCGTTTCTCAAACAGCCTTAGTGTGACTCCTGTAAAGAAAAGGATCAAACTGAGCAATAAATTATGTTTAAATAAGCTACCGTGTCTTGAGGTGTTCAGAGCACCACCTAATCCTCTGGTGATTAACTGGCCTCGCCACCAGAGACAACACTGTTAATCAATAACACAAAGCGATAAGTTAATGATGCATTAGTCGGGTACGTATGTTGTTTGTTAAGTAATGATTGATGTTTTCTCAGCAGGCTGTTTTTCTCCTGCTTTTTGGTCAAGAAGATGATTCAAAGATAAAGTGCGTGTGTGGAGTGATTTATCCTCACGTCTATGAAGGTTTCAGGGCAGGAGAAGTCTGACATCTAGTGGTGGATGTGGGGAACTACTGCAGAATTGTGCTACTTCACTCACATTTTGTTTTCATTTGGTTTTTTTTATATGGAAAAGTTTTGAATAAGGGCATGAAATGATCATATCTTCTATAAAATCAGTTAGCAGAAGTATTTTAGGCATGTGAGGTGTAATCTGCGTGACTTGTGCAGACAGTGCAGGTGCTCAGGTGCTTTGCCAGCACATAATATCAAGAATGTTGTGATTGGAATGAGCTATTGGGGAGATTTCCTCTTTAACACACACACACATGCACATGCACACGGTTACCTACACACTCCTGTACCCACAGGTGATGTTGCCCTCCTCATCATGGAACAGAACAGCACTGGTCTGTGAAACTGTGTAATTGTTAATAATTAGTGCTGGTACAGTTCTGTCATATCAGCAGCGCTCTCAACCAGATCCGCCAAACCTGCTGACCTCGGACGTGCATCCATGAGCTCATGAGCAGAACTCAGTAACCCCCTCGCCTCAGTTGATGCTTTCCAAACTATTATGAGAGCTGGGAGCCGGGGAGAAATAAGAGCTTTACTGTTGTGCAGGGAGTGCGGTTCAAGCTGAGGTGACTCTAGGTGAGGGCTGCTCTATGTGCGAAGCAGAGTTAGGTCAAGCAAGTCAAATGCACAGCTACACACACACACACACACACACACACACACACACAGACAAACACACACACACACAGAGACTCCAACTTGTAATCACTCACACACCTGTCTGGTGACTGCTAAATCTCCAGTGCATCTCCAGAACACTTTGGTGAAAAGCCGTCTATGATGCGCCTAATAGCTTTCTGCACGTGACGTCATGGCAACGCTGCTGCCACCTGTTAGTATGGTGATTTCTTTAAAGAACAACAGGGTCATCACGTTGCCACTCAGCACATCTGCTGCTTCTCGGCTGTGTTGTCCAAGGTTAATCTTTCACTAAGGAATGCGTATATACTCGCTCTGTTTTTACCGGCAAAGGTGATGGTCATGCTACTTCTCATATTAATGAAACACCACCTCAAGATCTTCATAGTTTTGAAAGTTATATTGTTTGTAGCCGATGTTTGAAATGTGACTTTGAGTAACAATTCACACTTTAAAGAAAAGACGTTACACATAGCATTTATGTAGTTTTCTATTGGGGATAATGTTAATTGAATTGATCTAAACTAAACCACCAAAAATAATTAATGTTTTCATTTGTTCAAGTGTGTTAATGAGGACTGATCCCTCAACAAACAGTTTGAAGTGATACGTCCGTCCATCCATCACTGCTTCCTCCTTGGCCACGGTGACTTGGAACTTTTACGCAGCCGGTTTTAGGTGAGAGCTGGGATACAATTGAATAATTCGTCAGTCCATTACTGCACCTACGCATGTCCCAGAATTCAGTGGGCTGTTACCAGGATGCGAACCTTGGCAGACTTACTGTGGTGAGGAATTGATTCAAAAGCTCCTTATGGTTATGGTTGGATGAAATTGGACCGTTTCATGTTCGTTCTTCCAGAATTTGATGCACAAACAATTCAATACAGTATTGAAGAAACATTCGAGTTGCGTCTACAGCTTTTTTTGTTTTTTGTTTTGTTTTTTTGAGCAGCACTAAGCTTGGCAGATCTCCATCAGCAGGCAAGACAGTCGGCCGGCTTTTGGTCCATGTGGTGGGGTGCATGATTCACAGACTTTATCACATTTATTGTGAAAGAGAGCAGAATAAAGTTGGACTTACTGAGCAACATCACTTTATTGTAACCACACATTCAGATAGTACATGAACAACACTCACAGCACAATGGCACAGCTTCATCACAGGTGTCCCTTCCGTTTACAAGGCATTATTCTCCGTGTTTTTGTCTCTCAGCTGTTTTGTGTTCACCTCAGTTTCACAACTTCCATGTTTTATATTGTAGCTTCCTGTTATCCATGGTTATCTGCATGTTTCCTTGTGGACATGTGTACATTTTATGGTAATGAATGCAGCTTGATGTCAGTTTGATTTATCCCTTCAGCTCTTCAGTGGAGGAAGAGGGCGTGTCCGAGCCGTCAGGACACTCCTGCAGCACAGAAAAGTAAAATTTAGTCCTAGGTTGTTTTTAATAGCTTATAGATGGTTACAATGCTGCTTAAAGGGGCACATGAATGAAAGAGGAACATGAATATCTCTTTTATTATACAGTAAGTACAGGAATACAACCCAAACAAAGCTCACCTTCACTTTGTCCAGCTCTGGCCTGCCTGGCAGTGACTTTTGTGAGGAAAAAGGCTGTCAGATTGGATAGTATAGTCACATGAGGTCCAATGAGTTAAAGAAATAAAGGTTTCAATAAAGAAATATTGTGCCAGACCTTTGCTCACCTTCTTCGACTGCTGCATCTCCTCTGTAGATTTAGACCTGTTCTTCATGTGCTTGTGAGGAGAGGTGGTGGTGGGACACTGGAGAAGCGAAGGTGGCATTAGACTGAGTCTGACTGATTCGCATATCTATGAGTGTCACACTGTCACGCACCTCATTTGCCTTCTGCTCCATGGCTGATTTTAAAATTGTACTCAGCTCTGCAACCACTTCAGGATGGATCGCCTTCTTTTTCCTTTTTTCAAGTCTGGCTGGGCTGCTATAATGTTGAGAGAAAGCAAAAGAAAAAAAAACAACTTTGCCCATCATATTGCTGTATGCTACAAACAATTTCAAGGTTTTAGGTTCTGAGAATGAGAGCAGTGGTACAGAATGAAATTATGATTTTTGGTAATCATATCTGTAACATTGTAACATTGTATGGGGTTCTAACTATTACTCTAGTCTTAAGAAGATCTACCTGTTACAAAAAAGATTTGTCAGAAGTGTCACGTTTTCAAATGCATTTGTTCAGTCTTTGCCAATATTTCATAAGCTTAAGCTCTTGAAAATTTATGACATAAACACAATTCAAATTTGTACCTTTGTCTATAAAACCAGATTTAGGAGAGATTTTTTGCCTGAGTGTTTTGATAATTTTTTCACTCTGAATTCTGATGTTCATCAATATAGTACCAGGCAAGCCAATTATATCCATATGCCTAAGAATCTCACCACAAGGGGTCAGTTTCTGCTGAAGTATCGTGGTGCAGAGCTGTGGAATAGTCATCAACACGTGGTAAACATCTCTCCATCTTTGTCAATATTTAAAACAAATTTAAAACAATTTCTGGTTTCATTATATTCAAATGATAAAATTGTTTGCTGACCTTTTTGTTTGTTTCTGATAATATATTTCTTCGTATGAGTTGTAAATATGCACATGTGTGTATGTGCGTATGAGGAAGGGGGTATTGGGTGGGGAGGGGGGGTGTAAAGTGTTGATTATAATTATTTGTATGTTTAAGAGGGGAGGATCGCTTATAAGCCCGTCGGGCTTCATGATCTTTCCTGCACATTTTATCTTTGTTTTTTTTTCTGTTCTTTTTTCGATGCTTGTATGTTTGTAAGTGCAAACAAATAAATAAAAATAAAATAAAAATCATCTTGAAGAATCCTAATCAAGCTGATGAGGGTGCAGTTACAGGCTTTTCTCACCAGATGGCGCCTCTGACTCGTGAATCTTTGTTGCTGTCATCAAATTCAGCATTTCACTGGGTGGATTTCCTTTGACAATTTCACCTTGCTATTGGTGTCAGATGTCACACAGACACACAAACGCTGTTGTAGGAAGCATTGGCTTGATTTTGATTTGTGCAGACAGAAAGGAAGACTTTGACTGATTTAGTACAAAATGTAGCTTTAAAGATGCTGGATTATGCCTCTGGGGCAGCATGGCAGCACGGTGGTGATGACTCCTGATCACCTGATAACCTTTCTGTGTGCAGTCTGGAGGTTTTTTCCCCCCTGGGGTAACCCCACCTCACACATGGTGATGGATGGGAGAGGCTGCAAGCCCCCATGACACTGAACCGTATGAAGTGGGAATAGAAAGGGGGTGGATATTATGCCTTTTTAATGGGATATTACAATTACTCTGGTCTTTTACATAATAAGAGCATGTTAAATGTCTACAAAACCACAAATACTCAGACACAAGAGCTCCCAAGCTCAATGAAATGCCTCCAAGCTCCACTCCATAAAATACCAGCCTACAATGCTTTGCACACCTTCAATAAAAGGATGCACTCTTCCTTCAGTTCCTACAGTCGGCGTGATGCATGATGTTTTTGAAGCGATGCATGATGATGATGATGATGTTAGAAACCTTTTGAAAGTTTCACCAGAGCGGAAGAACACCACTGTGTCACATGACATTAAAAATTCTCGGGGCGAGGCGGCTTCCTGCTGCCTCGACTGGCAGCAGGAAGCCGCCTGACATGGCTGGCTGAGGACTTCAGACTCATCATCTGTTTACTATTTTATGTAATTTTTAACTCTTTGGATTAATCTTTAAACCTTCTCAATATAATGTGATAGTATTTTCAGGAAAGACATTTAAAAAAAAAAAAGGGTTTTCTCTCTCTAAAAGTGTTGCTCTGACCACTATTCCCATAAGATCCACCACTGCTGTGAGCTCAATGAAGCGGGTCCGACCTTCCTGCAGCGCTTTGAACTCCAACTCTGATGTCACCGGCTCTGTTTAATGGCCTTCACGTGAACCATAGTCTGGCAAGTTTGCTCTCCAGTGCATTTAAAGAATGAGCGACCATCTTCCACATCACCGGTCAGAGGGGAGGGGAACCAAAACGAACAAGAACTACAACCTGACATTGCAGCTATGTTCAGTTAGAAAGAAAACTAATGGGTAAAATGTATGTTGGTGCTGTGTTGGCAATTGCATTAGTGGAAAGTAGTATGATTAAAATAGTTAATTAATGATAATGATCCTGACCATCAAAAATTAAGAAAACTATCATGGTCTGAGAAAAATAAATGCTTTGCAAGTTCCATCAAAGGCTGGGGTAATCAATACGTTTATAAATATTCTCTCAACAACCCATGCAGATTCAAATGATTTTATGAGGATTTACAAATGAATAAAACAAGGATGAAACTCAGAGCATACATTCATGCACGCCTCTGCCTGTTGCACGTCGGTCCCAGATGGGGGCACAGCTGGTGGCCGAGGACAAAACACCTCCAGGTTTGGGTCAATACCCCAAACACTATTTTTTTTATTTTTTTATTTTAGAATCCAACTACCACTCTGCTGAATCGATATCTGCATATTTAATGGGAAGCATGGATTTAAGTTTGCCGCTGTTTTTTTTTCATTGATGTCCTTTATCATAAAGCACGTGCTCCGTAGTTCAACAGAAAAAAACTCCTTTAGGTCAACCAACAATCCTTGTAAAGGCAATCATCGGGTACAACAACAGTGACCTTACGTGCAATAACTTCATTAAGCTGCTGATGCTCTAATTTGGATCATTTACTGTAACTGCTATAGTGCTTAAAAGGTGCTGCACAGCAAATCTCATCCCGTTTGATGCAAAGACAATAAGCTATTGGGGGAAAAAAAGTAGTAATCATGGTGATGTATTTCTCAAGTCCTATGTTAATGAGATACTAACTCTAGATTAGTGCACACAAGTAAGAGACCCTTTTTAGAGGGAGAACAAGACCAATATTTAAGATAAAATGAACAAATGACAAATTGATGGTGTGCTTTATATAACAAAGGTTAAAAAGTTTGAGATTTTAAAATGTGTCTGTGCCTAACAGGGAAAGCAGGTAAATAAAAATACAATGTGAAAATGCCACTTGTGACTGAAGTGACATTGTCAAGCACCCTGCTGCTCTTGCAGGAAGTCGCTCATCCAGGGCTCATAAAGAATGAATGGTTGTTGATCAACAGGAGCTCCCTCGCCCACTGTGAAGCACGACGTCAGCGGTGGTGGCAGCACCACATCCATGCTGGAGGGAGCTCTTTCACCTACCAGGAGTGGAATATATGTGATATTCAAGTGGCTCTGCCTTCAAGCTCGAATTCAGCAACACAACTGAGCCAGTGGAGTGTTCCCTCACCTCTTTCATGCAAGGTTCAGTTGGCACACCCCCGGGGTAACAAACAAGCTGCTGAACTCTAGTGGACTTGCTCTAAAATGTGCATTAAAGCCCTTTGATAGACAGAGGAGGATAATCTCAGAATTGATGGAGTCCCGAGTGCTGAGTGCACTCTCAGACCAGCTCACTGAGGGAAATGACCTAAATGAGAATGATTTGCTGGCTTAGATCCGTCTCTCTTTGCCTTTGTGTGGAGGAGGAATCCCTCCATTGAATGTGAAACATGAAGGGACATGGATTGGACCCTGGGCAGTGAAGTTCGTGTACTTTTATAGTGGAGGTAGAAAAACACTCTAGCTATGAGAAACACTTCTGCACCATTTACTCCACATGAGCAACCCAGCAGTGGCTAATGCTGCACATTCAAATACATTAGTCCTCTCTGTCCTTATGTATGCAAAGACACATTATAAAAATGCATGTGAAAAATGTTTCCTGTTAAAAGCTACTAAATTACTTTTTGCAATAGACTGAAACCCATTTCTTCCTTCCACTCTCACTTTGGTCAAAAACATGAGGTTTATAAAAATATAAGGAAAAAGGCAGCCGCCTTCAAAACTCCTAATGAAATGGTGTTAACATCTGCACTTCTTAAGAAATAATTCTGCTACAGATATTTGAGTTCATAACACTGGAAGGAAGATTGGCCTCTCTCTGAACAAAGGGTCAACACTAATTAACTTCCACTTTTGAAACGGAGCATTGCACAAACTCACCAAGCTTGACGTGTATATGTGTGCGTCTGTGTGACTTTCTACAGTCAAGCTGCTTCTCCATCATAACTCACACCTCATTAGCAAATGATACCTGCTGCAGACACAACCAACGCTCCTCAGTGTGTAGTCATTCCCTCAAAAAGCCAAGATGACTCTGTAACATGATCCTCTGATCATGAGTTGACCATTGCCGTTTTTCAGGGTGCCGCCATCCTCTTAAATTAAGAGGTCATGAAATGGCAAACATCCTGATCATGGAGGCTCACTGATGAGCAGTCCCTATGTATATATGAACAGAGATGGTTTGAGCTCCAAGGTCAACATGTACACAGTTATTCTGATGAGAGCTGAGCACATTAGGAGGGTTCAAAATGGCAAGGGCATTGTGTTTTGTAATTGATGTTGATAGGCTGTCTGTTCTTCCATGTTCAGGTGTGACACTTACAACCCCCCCCCCCAACCCCACCGGGTGAATTTTCTCAGAAGCTGAGCGCAGCTGCTCCCTGCCTGATCCACAGCTGAGCCAAGCGTGTATGACTGAATCTGTCATTCTTCGCCCCCCCCAAGTAATAAAGAAGAATCACATAGACTCCGTCCTTCATGCTGTGCAGAATCTTTTGTGTGCATGCACTGATTTGATGGGTTGGTTTTCTTTTGCTGCATTTTTGTATTCTTCTGCAGGATTCACCGAGCCCCAGCAAGGACCACTCTGCTCCCTCCAGCAAGACTGAAAACTAACACTTTCATGTATACAAAACCTTTTCATCCTAATAAAAAGGCAGCACAAACCCATGTGGCTAAACTCAAACTGGAGGCAGCGAACAACATATTAAATAGGAAACCACGCCGGCACAATCTAAAGGAGACTTTCCATGATATGAATATGAAGTGATGAAGTATGAGATTCAGCACAAGACAGAACGACACATTTCAGCAAGCACAGTGATGCACTGTGTGACAGACAGGTGGGAAGGAAGAATGAAGGGTGTGACAGAGGGAAAAAAAATAATAAAAGGGAGGCAAATGCAGAATTATCCACTGAAATATGATACAAAGAAAAAGCCTGGGGTAAATGGAGATGCTCACCTTTTCTTTTTTTTTTTTTTTCCTTCTTCCTGCTCCTCTCTCCTTTCAGTACAGCAGACGTGCAGTTGAGTAGACGGCACTCCTCATCTCACTGCTGTGATGCTGCCTGTGAGAGAACACCCCTCTCTGCCCATTCATAGCTCCACCGACGCTCCGCTTGTGCATGGAGGGAGGCATGAGCACGCACGCACGCACACACACACACACACACACACACACACACACACACACACACACACACACGTCTCAACACCAGGTGTACCACACAATTCCAATGTCTATTGCCTGGCAGTGACAAGCTGAGTGCCACGAGCAGATATCAATTACTGCACCTTGATATACAGTAGCTCTGTTCATTGTCATAATTAACGGCTTCTGAGACAATATTATCTACAAAGTGATGATATTGGCCAAGTGAATATGACTAATCCACATTTCCTCACCTACCATGAAATATGCACAATGCTGACATCATCCAGGAGGATGAGATCATCTATGACTCATCTAATATGTTTTGCAACACATCACAAAAAATCAGAGTCCTCAGGGAAATTGCAGAGCACTTTCAAGCAACAAGTCTCGAGACAGATCTGGGGATTTGGCTACCTTAATAGCAAATGGTGGCACTGCAATGATCATCCTCACGTTGCAATAATGCCATCTTTATATGACAACATCTTAGAGCTACTCATTTCATCACGTTCAATACAAGCCAAAAGATAACCAAATGCAATTAAGCAGTTCACACACCCAGACAGAGCAGATTTATTTTATCCTGCATGACTCATCCAGCCATTAGTTCAGCCAGATACAATACAGTCCAATCATATACTGACAGAAAGGATAACATTTCATTGCTTAAAACAAGCTAACTCTCTGGACGACCCTAAGGATTTTTTTTTTTCCCAGTATAACACTGATTCATCCCCCACAATATCCTATCACCAATTAAATATGTGTAGCCCGAGATGAGCTATGACGCGACAAGAAAAATCAGAAAACTTCACAACACAGCAAATTACAATCAAAACACACTTCTAAGAACACAAACACTTGAAAAAACCAAAAGAACTTAAACAATCATGCAAAAACACATCTGGACAGGCTAGCTTAGAGTTCACATGAAAACATGGGATGATAAGGCTACGAGAAACAGGTTTCAGGGCGATTTTGAGATAAAACTGTTCATTAATTTGAGGGTGTCTTCAAAAAATGTTTGACATTTTTCCTCCATACAGGACAAGTAGTGCACTGAATGTTTGCCCTGAAGTTTTTTTTAGATAATTAAAAAAATAAAATTAAAAAAAGACATCAGCAGCAGAAACTATAGAAAACGACTGTCCTGAAGCTTATTCGGTAGCAGGTTGTTATTTTTATTTTTCAAAAAGTGCATTTGAAGTATACGCTTCCGTGTTTAACATCATATGTTTTCTGGGGGAGGGGGGGTCTCTGTCCCCATTACATATGAATGTCCATCAGACTGTTGTCTCCCTCATGTCCTTGGGTTCTGATTCAGCCGAGTTGGGACTGTCCTCAAACACTCTGGCTGAACGAGGGGTTACTGTCCCATCATCTGACTCTACTTTGCAGTCGGTAGTGGAAGAGCTGGTTGTACTGGGGTCGTCTGCGTCCTGTCCCTGGTCTGAGGACACCTGCAGGAACTGAGGAACCTCCAGTTGGTCTTTGGTCAGAAGGCCCCGCTGGTCATCAACCCTGCAGCACTGAGCTCGCGTCAGCATTTCCAGAAACCCTGATGCAACCAGACACCATTATCAGTTGGGCGTTTCTCCACATGCAAAAATAAAATGTTTACGTTTACGTAATATTTTCCCATTTTACACCTATAACTCACATTTTGCACAAGGTTAGCACAAAAGTAAAATCTAACATTGACCACTATTAAAAACTACGCCAAAAACTGACAGCACATTTTCTTCTCTCTGCATTAGACACTTTTATTGCCTTTGTTTTTATTAGAAAGAATAAGAAAATAACATGATCTTTACTAATCGTTTAATGCTACAGATTTTAATCAATTTGTTGGCATTTTGCATCTCATTGTAATAATGCTTAATTTCTGCTTTGACCGTCTCACGTCTACCTGCATACATTTAGTATATGGACTCATTTATTGACACCCTTATTGCAATAATGCTCATAGGGTTACCAAGAATGAAAGTTAAATATTTAGTATCAGTACTTTTTTTTTTAATCATCCATTCAGCCCGTTTAAAAAGGAAAACATGACACTAAATCCCAGTACAATTGTGCACACGACACCGAGCATGGGCCACGGTAAGCAAGGAAAGACTTATCTGAGGAGCTGAATATACAGATAAGCACATTAAAACGCAAAGGCTCTAAGACCATCCAACAGCTTCACATTCCTGTGACTACAGCTGCATATATCAGTCAGGAGGATAAACAGGTCCATGTCTGTAGCCAACATCCCGGCATGTGGCTGCCAGAAGGAAATACAAGGCCAAGGTTGATCAGAGGGATAGTGCAGATGGAAGACGGAGTCCAGGAAAAGTCAAGGTACATCACCGTCTGATCACCAGACAAACCCAACCATCTGTTGGGGGGGCTAGAATTACTTTTTTTTTTAATAAACCAAAGTATTTGCTTAAATACGTCTTGACAAGCCACAAAGTGTCCCCTCATTTGTGTTCACGGATGTAAATGACACTTAAAGGTCATGCTATCTGCTGCAAAGAAACATGATGTGGGCTTTGTTCGGGGGTTGTTTTGCTGCCTCTTTCAAGGGGATCCTTAAATCTGTCCAAGGGGCAAGAAACTCAAGAATATGAGGAAATCCTGAAGCACAGTAATTTAAGGATTTAAGATTGCCCAGGATTCGGAAACTGAGCTGTGGGCCCTCCAACAGGGTAATGGCCCAAAACTCAGCTATTTAAAAAAAAAAAAAACACACACACACATAAAACAATAACCCACTGTAAGAGTCCAGATTGCATTCCTGTTGAAAATCTATAGAAAGATGGGAAAATGCAGCATGACAAAGACAGCAGTTTGCCAAGGAAGAGTGGGCCACAATTTCTAGGCAGGTGCCTCATTGAGAGCTACAAAAGAGCTGTGCAACAAGACATTAAGCTAGTGCTACCCCCATTCAATGCAAAGGCTGATTTGTGCTTCATGTATAACAAATTACATGGATTCTTAAAATTATTCTCATTACGTGGGAAGGCACCAACTAATTTGTAGACGTCTGCATGTGCTGAAATGTTGCAGACTAGATACTGGTGACATCCCTTACCGTCCATTTCACGGTTCTTTCTGGGTCTGAGCTGCACTTTGGCTCCATCCGTTGACAGCGAAGATTGAGCCCCTGGACTTGCACTCACCACTCTCGCCTGGTGACCAAACAGATTCCAGATTTATACATGTATGTATAAATCCATATACAGCTGAAGACAACAAAATGAAACTTTATGCTGCAATCATCTTCAATCACAACAACATTAAAACTAGTGAAAGCCGTGCAACTTTACTGGCAGATGTTCTGGATGCTGCAGTGTTGGAAGGGGGAGAATTGGATAAGTCCAAGGATCAGATATAGCATCTTAAAATTGTTTTAGATGTTTCCAGTAAGCTGTGGTGGCTACCAGAATAAAAAGTGACTGAAGGAAAGACAACCCACAACAGGGTCCCAGCTAAAGAATCGTTCATGTTTTTATATTTTATACAGTCACATTAACAGTTGCACGTATGCCACACATCAGATGGAAGGAAAGACCTTGATGGGTCACAGCTGTTTTGGTGGTGTGAGGATGGCATTGATAATAGCTAATATTGAAGTAAATGCTTTTAATTTTGTGGCTCTGACTAGTGTACATGTTTTGATACTTTCATAAAAACTGGTAGCCCATTTTCAAAATTAAGACAAACCATGCAAACATTTATGGAGTTTTCTGTACATTTTTCAGAGGAGAAACTAATCCCTCCAAACGGCATAAAGTTAAAGTGAAAGCAATACTAATGCATGTTTTTCACAAATCTATAAGTGAGGGAGAATTAAATAAAAAAGTGTGAAAAGACAAAAATATGAGCTGGCCGGGTGACTAAGCAGTATTCCTCAAATCATTTATTTTTTATTTATTTATTTATTTTTTTAAATAAGACCCTCCACCCCCCTGCTATTTTTTTTATTTTTTTTTTAAATAAATGATCACTTGGCTTAATCCTATGGAAATGAACAAAATAATTGGTGCCAACAAAGCAGAAGAGGCCTCTAAGTAGATTTTTTTTCAATTTCTCCACATGCCGTGTACTCATTTTGTGTCATGCTTCAGGTATAACAATAAGTTACAAGTCAGGGGAGGACTGAGCAGTTAAGAGATCTTTGCACCACCCACCTCTGAGCTACACCAAATCCAGCATACTGTGAAATTAGGTGAGGATAAAGATGGAGAAGCCAAATAATTTTACTTTACAGACCTTTGGATTTTTTTTTTTTAAACACATTTTAAAATATCACATTTTCAAACATAGGTACCCTGAAATAAGTGACAGCTCAATGAGCCCTGGATTAGCCTGGGTCCGGGGGCGATACTTCCAGGATGATATGGTTCAGATAGCAGCTAGATGAGTGTGGTTGCTCTGATCTCTGGAAAGACCTCGTTTCAATTGGCTCACCTTTTAAATCATTTAGTGACTCAAAATCAGAGATAGAAACTTCTGTGTTCTTCTCTGTAACTTAAGGTTATACAATTAAAGTGTTTAAAAGTGACAGACAGAAAGGAACCTCAGATTTGCGTTTTCCTCTGAAATCAAAAGTTTTTCTACAAAGAATGAGAATAAAACTGTCAATGTTTCTATTAATGTTGCCTCACCTGTGTGAAAACAGGGGACCCACTGCCTCTGGGGATCATGATCTGCTCTTTACCTGTATTGACAGATCAAAATCAGCATGTGATAGTAGTTCCACTTTTAGAGAAAGTCTGATCATCACACAGAACTTCTGACAATTATGATAAAAGCTAACATGAGCCAGAACAGGCCATTTACAAAAATTACACAGGTCCTTTCAGGATACGATAGCTTCGTGATAATTTGCTTCTCTAAATGCAGTGAGAGGAGCTGAAGTGCAAATCACTGATCCAAAATGAAGGTGGTTCTGGTTTCTCAGCAGTTAAGAAAAGATGTGAGTGGACTGAAAGTGACACATTGTTAAACAATCCAAATGGACTTAGACGTTTCAAACCCAAAGAAAAGATGATAGATGCAGAGGGGCAGCAAGAGAGAAAAAGGGGAATCAGAGTCAAGAGAAAAAAAAAAGCAGACAGTGATGTGCAGAAACCAGGGCAGTTAAGTGGACAGCAGAAAGATTCTGACCTACTAGTGAGGAGGAGTGAAAGCCATGAAATTCAAAACACTTAGGAGCCTTTTTACAAATGAATCAATTAAATAAAAAGGATGCTAATGCAGCAGAAATGAGTACACAAAGCCTGCCCAACACACCCCCCAGGTCCCCCACTAACAGCTAACATAGGAGAGGAGAGTGCTTTCATTGGATTTAATCCATCTTCGATTGTTTTCATTCTGTAATCAATTGTGAAGCACAACAGCTGAAACGCTGTGGGTATTATTCTGTGGCCTTCACACTAAAGCAAATCATTGGGTTTTTAAAAAGGAGGTCAGGTATATTAACCTTTGGTTTTGTCAAGTCGTAGCGTTTTATTTGCCAGTCTGTACACAGAGCTGCTCATGCTTACTGGCTCATCACGCTCGACCTAAAACAAACAGGAAACAAGATCAGTGTTGGACATACAGTTAAAGTTTCATTGGTAAAAAGACGGCAAGTCCAATATAGTCCTGAGAAATGCAGATTGCTTTTGAATCATGTATCATATTCAATTTTCTATGATCACAATGGATGTACAAACCATGTGTATTTATGTCACATTAACAGATATTTTGCAACGGTTTCTGTAAGCGTAGCCTCATTCGTTTAAATAATCAATGTGAATATCAATGTTGGCGGCAATACTGGGCTTTTGATAATGAGAGCCACTGAATAGTTAGATTCATAAAAAGTGTTTTTTGGACAAAAACAAGTGTGTTTGAAATAAATTAAACACATTAGCTGAAAAATGTAAATACCCTCCAACATCAAAACGTTTTAACTGGCCTAATGCCAGTTTTCTTTTTAGGAGCAACTGTGATGACGGATTCAAGTTATGACGTTCAGCCGAGGGGAAATTGGTTTGGACGATGAGGAGCATAAAAGCAACCACCAACGAGCTGGCCTGCTATACACTAGAACCTTTTCCTGAAGTGTATAAATTGCAAGATCATGTTTTTAACTTGTGTCAAAAAAAAAAAAAAACAGACAGTTGTTTGGCCAGAATTACTAGAGGAAAGTTAACGGGGGTAGAGACAAAGCAAGTTTATTTCCATAGCACAATTTAACAACGAGGTGATTCAAAGTTCTTTACAAAGACATTAAAAACAAAACAAAAAAGCATGATTTAAAATGTATACAATAAATAAATAAACAAAAACAGGGAGATCAAGTCAGTAGTTAAAATTTGGATTAAGTTATAAAACGTAGAAGTACCAGTGCAGATTTGGAGCTTTATTCAAATGCAGCTGAGAAAAGATGAGCTTCAACCTGGACTTAAATGCACCGAGTGTTTCAGCTGATCTGAGGCTTTCTGGGAGATTGTTCCAGACAGGTGGAGTATAGAAGCTGAATGCAGATTTTCTGTGTCTGGTTCTGACTCTGGGAACTGATTTAAAAAAATAAAAAAAAAAACATATCCAAATGACCTGAGGGGTCTGGAAGGTTCATACTGGGTCAGGATGTCACTGATGTATTTTGGTGCTAAGCAGTTCAGAGCTTTATAAACCAGCATCAGAACTTTAAAGTCTCTCCTCTGATAAACAGGCAGCCAGTGTAAAGACCTCAGAGCTGGACTGATGTCGTCCACAGTAAAGGTGAGGCATCCAACTCCAAGAAATCTGTAAGCCATGGTGGTGGCAGTATCATCTCTGGTCTGGGTCACCTTTGCAGCCACTACAATTAGAAACTCAAGCCATAAGCTAAACTAGACATTTCCAAAATCTGACCAGGATCCATACAACCACCCTGTCCCAGGAAAGAAACAGTTTAAAAGGAATCATTGAAAAACGAGTTTCACATTGCCACTCACTTCCATTAGTTATTGCTCACTTTTGTAACCCACCCAGAACTTTTCACAAATCATGGTCCAGCGCCAAGGGCGTAGGTTTGGTCTCAACATTGGTAGGGACGATATAACAGCAGAACCTGCATGTACTTTTTGCTGGGGACGGGACATTAATAAGACCAAACAGATTGGGTGAACGGGGGTCAGGGCTACATTTGTCACAAATATGAACCTAATTAATTGATAGGCTAAATGATCAATGCAAAATAAATCTGTATTGACTTATACTAACTTTCATGTGTATTGGTTCACCTGATACACGGTTCGATTCAAACCTTTGTTTTCAAAAACTACTAAAGAAACATTTTGAAAACTTCCAGAATATTCCAGGATTTTATTAGCAATTTAAATTGCAATATTTGAACATAACTTAAATTATATTAACATACACAATACATGTATTAATTGTACTTATTAATAATCTCTTAACTATCCAGAATGCAAAAAATAAATATTTGTCTAAGACCATCAGCCAATCAAACGTGCGTTTGAGGAAAAAAATATGGACCGGCAAATTCAGCAAGTGAAAAGGGGTAAATATAAGTCTGAACATAATGAAACTAATTAACTTAATAATGGTAGGGTCAATTCTACCCTTACAACATTTGGGAAGACAATCTAAATTACCTATATATCTGAACTCATTATATAATGCAAATAAGGTTGCTTAAAAGTTGGTGGGGACAATTTGAGCCTCCTGAAAAGTTGGTAGTGTTATGTCCCTACCGTCCCTATGCAAACCTACGCCCTTGTCCAGCGCAAACACTCACCATGGTGACTGTGACCTCTTGTGGCTTGAGGTGGTGCTTCTGCAACACCGCCGAGAGAGCGTCCTGCAGCGTCTTACTGGACTTCGCCACGATCCCCACCGTCTTACCAATGAAGACAATCTCCAGTCTGTGACACATATTCAAGTAAGAATCTCGACATTCCCAACTTCTTCAAATACAGAGCAATTGTCACACAAATCCTCTGGTAGCCACAAAAAAAGTTGGCCACCAATTATTTCTTAGCAATAAAATGCAAATTTGGTCTCATTTGTTTTGTCTCTGATATAGTGAGGCGTGACATGGAGTGGATGTCATGAGTGTGAAATGCTGCCAGGGTGACAAGAGGAAAAAAAAAAAAAAAAGTAATTTGTGCGACTCACCTAAACGTCACCCTGAGTTCAAGAGAGACCTGCTGATCTCTCAGCACAGAGCAGTCCTGGTCCAGCGATAAGGGCTGCTGTGAGGAGAGGAAAGGTGCATCAAGTGGGAAGAAACTAGAACATTTTAAAGAAACTGAAATCAGTTTCCCAGCTACATGACTAGAAAAGTGAGAAGATGTTAGGACAGGAAGTGTATGTCTCATTTGCACTGACACTGCTAGTGTGACACAGCCAGGGACTTTTGAGTGTTAAATCTGATGATGCTGATGTAGACAGGGCAGTAGTGCTCACCTTGTCCTTGCCATGAAGGTAAATGACGACATCCTTCAGGGGGAAACCTCTCTTCTCACACAGGTTGGCCAGCATGTCTTTGATCAGTTGGCCATTGCGTGTTGGGGCCAAGGAGGCACTGCCGTCTGGCAGGTAGACGCAGCAGTAGCCCCCCTCCACTCCTATACGACTCCCACCACCCTGCTCAGCGGGGCAGGGATTCGGCAAGCCATTCTACCAGACGGATGGAGAAGGGGAAAAAAAATACTCAAAATATGATAGAATTATAAAAAAATAAATAAAAAAACACAACAAAGCAGCTCCAAACCAGCTTTTTTTTAATACTCCCCTCACTGAAGATTACAGTTTCTTTCCCATTTCGGTCCCAAATGCTCTTCCACAAAATATACTTGCCTCAAACTGCCTGCAGAGGGAGCCAAGCTCCACACTGCTGGTCGATTTGAAAGACATGAGGGGTTCTCTCAGAGGGCTTAAATCCTGGATGTACGATGCATCTATAGTTACAGATAAAATAAGACAGATTAACTCTAAACACTGCTTTCTTAGGAAGGAAAAGATCTGCCTATACGACAAGCTCTACCTCCCCAAGATCCTCTCTTCCTTCGCTGTTTGTCTAAGACACTCTTTCCACCTGTTGTGTTGTTACAGTCTGACTTCTTGTTCTGTTGCAGACAGGTACGCCGTTAAAGCAAAAACAGGAATCACACGTTTCCCACGGCTGTCCTTTGAGCCATCTACCTTCTTGTCGCTTGAAGGGCTTCTGGTGACCACATCCTCCAAGGAGCCCATCCGGGCAGGCTCTGTAGAGAGCTGAGGTAGAAGTTTCCCTTCTACAATTGCCAAGGTGCAGCCCTGGTAGAGCGGGGAGCGCACAAAGCGCCTGTAGCTGTCCATCTTCATCAGCTTAAATATCTGACACAAAGCAGAGAGAGCGTGAAGTCAGAACAATGAATGGCTGTTTGATGCTGGTGTGGCCTTCGTGCTGACCTGTGCCTGAGCTTTTTTAAACATGTCAGGTGTGGGCCGCTCCAGATCCTCCCCATTTATCTTGGCAGTGTCATCAATATTGACACAGTACGGTGCGTTGTTGGACAGATAGGTGTTGTAGATGGAGCGAGCTTCTGCTTTCAGCTAACAACAACAACAACAGCAGCTACATTAAACTCAATCATTCCCAAAAATAGATACTATAACATCCCCAATAAATTGTTGTGGAAATATCACAAAGGCCAGACATGAAACAGCTGAATTATTTCCAAAACCAACATCATCTAGGCAGTGGTGGACAGTAACGGAGTAAATTTACTTGAGTACTGTACTTAAGTACATATCCAGAGGATTTGTACTTTACTTGAGTATTAGATTTCTTTGGTACTTATTACTCTTACTTGAATACATTTCAAAGACACATATTTTTACTTTTACTCGAGTAAATTTCTAGGAAGGCTGAAAAGTACTCGTTACTTTCAGGTCTGCTCTTTTTTCTTCTTCCCTAAAATCCTATTGGACACAAGCTGTTTTTGTCAAAGGAGGAGACCTATCACAGTGCACGCTCTCCACTGGGATGTACGTAAAGCGGAAATACGTCAAGCCTCCTCAAAACGATACCGCCAAAGTAGCCTGCGTTTGTCAAGACAGAGCCGCAACAAGTCAAGACATAGCAATGGCTACGAGTTAAAAAGTTAAAGAGTTGAAGAGTTAAAGAGTTAATTCTCAGAAACAAGAGTTAAAAGATCCTTACATTAATTTAGAAAAAAATATAGTAATTTACTGATGTGGAAAATAAGAAATTTACTCTTACTTAAAGTAAATTTAAAAGCATTTACTTTTGGATACTTAAGTACCTTTAAAAGCAAGTACTTTTCTACTCTTACTCGAGTAATATTTTGACTGAGCTACTTTTACTTGTAACGGAGTAAATTTTGACCAGTAGTATTTGTACTCTTACTCAAGTACTGGGGTCGAGTACTCTGTCCACCTCTGCATCTAGGCATTAAGTGTTCAATACACATGTTAAGAAGAAGCCACCTGGAGTGTGTGAAGCTGTTTAAATGACATTGTCTCATTTTTGAAAAAGGTTAAGAGCCTTTCTTGTAGGAAATATTAAATCAAGTGCTTATAAGCACCCACAATACAAGTCACATGTTTCTAAAGGGCAATTTCATTCCGAGAGAGATGATAATCTACACCAACTGTCAGTTCTGTTTCTGTTTCAAATGTATCAAACCCGTAAACGAAAATGCATCCAACTCCATCTGTGAAGTCACAGGAAATGTATCTTTTCTTAATGCAACTTAAATCCCAGTGATTGGCTCACATAAAAACTGAAATATTGTTGTATTAGTTGGTGTGTTTGTGCTGTGCTTGTTTCAGAAAAATAATGAGAATAAAATGCATTTATTGAAGCAGATTGATAAAAAGCAGAGGTTGAGGTAGATTAAACCACCCTACCTTATCCATGGAGGTGGCTGGAATCTTCCTGAACTTTTCACAAACCTGCCAGAATAAAATATTCTCGGCACTCACTTCTGACTTCAGAAAGGCCTGCAGACAAAAAAACACACACACACACCGCATGATCACGTCTCTCACTTTGTGAAACACTATTAGGAAACATCAAGAACTCGCTCTTGAGCTCGTTAAAAACCAAAACTTTGCAGCGTGTCCAGAGGGACTCACCGTAAAGTAACTGACCCCACTGGGATCCTCCAACAGCTTCTCGAATGAGACAGCCCAGCTCAGCACGCTGTTGGCAGGGCCAGTGTCTCCGCCCGGAGTTCCTGGGAGGCTGGTGCTGCTGCCTCCACAGCCCCGCGCAGTCATGTTCAGCTCTACAACATGGATCATACGCATACCACTTTAGCAACAGCAGAAAGATAACAAGGTTCAGAATGGATCAGATACTTTCATGCACAGGCATGTTGAGATTATACAACCCTGGCATGTCCAGGATTGCGCTTGCTGATTATGCACGCTCACCTCCATCTGACACTGCCTGGCTCTGTAAATAAAGAAAAGAAATAAGTCTGAATACTTTAAAATGTACAAAAACTTGGGCTTTCATCAAATGAATCCTCATGAAATAGTTGTCTACATTTTGGATCCATTTCTGTACTATAGAAATAAAAAACACTGACTGAGCTGGAATTAACAGAGGAAACAAAAAAAACATGCATTTGTATTTAAATTCATATCTGTCCAACATGTAAATCAATAAGATATGAATCACTCTTATTAAGTCGAGGCAAAACTATGATTGTTTCAGTACATTTTAATATACATTAATTAAATACAAAAACACAGTATACCCCCCCAAAAAATAGAAATGCATACATTTAGGAAGTGAAATGTTAACAACAGCTGCACGTTTTTCTTACCCTTTTAAAAAAAAAAAAACAAAAAAAAAAACAGTGTAGAGCAACCAGCCGAGGCTGTTTTCACAGGAAGTGGTTGCAATACTGACAACAATGCTCATTCAGCTTTCAGAGCTCGCAAAACTTGCAGCTTGCAAAAGCTCAGTTTTAATTTAAGGCGTTTACAGTAATTGATTGAAACCCAGAAAATCTCTGGAGACAACGCTGTGTATGATAAGATATTGATCCAAGACTGTATACACAGAGCAAAGCTTCTTCAGACAGGAAAAGAAGAGTTTTAATTTGTGAATCTTCCGATTGGACCCCACTTCTCTGTCTGGCATTCCTTCTGTGGAGGCTCCGCTGCCTCCCACACACGGTGCACATAAAAATTGTTCAGGGGTGTAATTGCAAACGTGTCTATCCAGGTTGTTGCTGTAAAAGGAAAACCCGCCCACAGGGTATTCTCAATAAGTGCCCTATAAATCCAGCAATATTGTAACTTAATGATATCTCAAAACCTCTTTGCTAGACTAAGAAAACTCAAGTACATTTATCTCCAATAATATAAACTGGATTTCAAAAGGTCACAACTTCAGTGCTTTTCTGTTTCCCTGAACATCAGATTAAGCAAGCTATAGCACTCACTTTCATTGTTCTTGTGAAATTGTGCAACCCAGAGCTTGATAAACTATCTGGAAGCATTTTCAATGTAGACTAGTGTAGTGTGTACCGACACATTATATTATTCCATTGAAAAGAAGCCATCCTGTGCAGGTGGATTTATAGTCCAAGCAGTAATTTATTCTTGAGATTGCAAAATGTTGACCACATGGGTAGAAATGGACCAGATCTCTCAGCAGGTGTGAACTCTTTTGACTCCCACTTGACCATTTTTATCTCTTCCTCTCTTGTGAAAATTGCATCTCCAAAAAGGCCCAATTGTGTGTATAAATACTGTTAAACCCAAGTCAGCTTGAAGTCAGACACACTCATCCAGTTTCCATGAAAATTGATCATTGCATACTTGCTTCTCTGTTCTTGTCATTCTCCTATGACAATTTTAAGCTGATATGCAAAATAGTATTTAAAAGAGAAGGGTGTTATACAGAACAAAGTATAGGTTTATTTAAAATAACACAAAATAAAAAGCACATCTAAAGCCAGATCTAAGAACTGATGGCTTCATTTAATTACATTTGCAGATCTTTCACTCCCCCTGCAGAGCTGAACCATTTTAGGAAATGTAATGTCTCACAGTGAGCGAATTCAAGCCAACTCAGCCTACACGACAGATTGGCCAACAGGCACGGCTTTGGTTCTGCTTCTGGCTCAGGAAGAATCGGCCTGTTTTCAGCAGCAAACCAACTATAGACACACTGCCTGGTTAGTTCTGGCACTGCTGAGGAGTGGAGACAGGCAACACAAGCATACACAGGACAATTGCCCTGCTGCCCTCCTAATTATCCTGATCAGTCTATGACAGTACAGTTAAAACAATAGAGTAAGATATGGGAGAAACGTACACGAAAAGGCTTTCTGGTTCAGTAAAAAGCTACGATTCAGGGATATTCAGGCAACAAAGCTCCTCAAAAACTGCATTCCAAGTGCATAAACAAACTATTTGACAAGGCGAGCTACAGAACTACCTCAAGCCTAACAAGAGCGGTAACCAACTCACCATGTGACCAACAGGAACCCCTAACATCTTGCCATTCTTCGCCATGGTGGCCCAAACACCAGATTTAACAAAAAAAGGAAAAAAAAAAAGAAGAAATCTGCTGCGAAGAGCGCACTAACAGAGTGCAGAGCGCTCCACCCAAACTTGATACAGACTCATACACACAGACACTCAGAAAACTCATCACTTGGGTTCTCCTGTCACTTCCTGCCTGGAAGGGAAGTCTTACCATAGCAACAAGCCTCAAAAGAGGAAGTATGGTTACTATGATCTAACTAAGCCCGCATCTTGAGAAACTCTGATGTGGGAACTCAGATGACTGACACTCATCCTGCTCTTTGCATCCACTCATAATACAACAGAGCCAAGTTTTCAGTTATTAAAAGACTATTATTGCACTGAAGCTGTTGAACAGTTTTGTTTGAGAATGTGTCATAGTTATTTTTTGCTCTTTGTAACTGTAATTTAATACACATCATTCAGATTGTCTTACATATTTACATAAATCAGTCTGCATGTGCCAGTGCTGCACAGCAAACGGTTTTCTACAGCAAACCACCCAACCTTAAGGTTGATTTATGGTTCCGCGATACACCAACGCAGAGCCTACGCCGTACTTTACGCGGCAACATGCATCATACGGTGCGCGTCGCCGCGGACCCTACGCCGTAGGCTACGGCGCGAGCTCTGCGTCGATTTAACGCAGAACCATAAATCATCCTTGAGTGTTACAAGTGAAACCGCTGGCATCCTGTGTTTTTTTTTGTTTTTTTTTATGATCAGAAACGTTTAATCCAATTTTACTTCAGTATACACAAACAAGCCATAGATTTATGTCATGAGTCACAGCAAATGTCCACAATTTATGCATTACTTCACACCACTCGTGCAATTGTGAAGCTCACAAGCACATAACTGGCATTTCTAATATCAAATTAAACAAAAAAATTACAGCCATCTGTTAGTAAAGGGCAGACATACCTTTCAGGCCTGGGTTTAAGCTTTAATGATTACATTTCTTAATAGGTATAACACTCTTCTTACACTGTTTTTATTTCATTCAATAAAATGTATAATTAATGCAAATCACATGAATCATGTATAGCTACCGACAGCAATCATTTTATGAACCTGTGCTGTGGTAGTTGGCATCCTGTGGTATTCATACCCCGTTCTCCGTCGTGACGTCACGGCGCACCAGGGCGCACCGTTCCTCGTATTTCCTGTGTTGCTTTTGAGCAGCAACTTTTACCAGGCGGTTGAATTTTCGATACAGCCTACAGAAAGTAACCATTTTCTGTAGGTTGAAGGCTCGAAAGAAAAACGACACAATGAAACAGCAAAAAAGTGGTATCATCCGGTTCACTGGAGGTCTACACGTGTGTTTGGCAGCTCCCAGCACGCCAGACAACATATTTATGCTGATTTAGTCCCGGACAGGTGTTTTCAGAGTGTCAATTAGGTGTGTATCGTTTCACAACAAAACTGACAGCGCTTCAGTAGATGTTATATCTTTCTATTTGCAGAGTGCCTTCAGGCCTTTTTCGGTAAATTTTCTGGCGAATTCAGAATTGCATTTGTTCCCAGGTTGAAATTTGAAGTAACCCATTTGAAGCTTAAACTGCAGCTGGTAAAGTACACAGCGGATTTATAACTTCACATTAGGGTTGCCAATCGTCCCGTATTTATAAACTAAAGTACGCGTCCCGTATTGAGCTGAAAGGGACGCACTTTACCCCGTATTACTGTGAGAGTCAAAAAATAGTCATAAAATGCCAATTAAGTTATTTCTTTCTGTTTTACTACAACTGTAGCCCACAGTCATGGCCTTTTTGAGGCACAAATATGTTTACAAGTTTTCTACAGACTTTCTGTTTGCACTTGTTATTGCACTAAAAATGTAGGGCTACACTATTACAGAATGGATGTTAGCTTTCTTTCTATTGTTTTATATTAATTTATACAATTTTAAGTTAAGCAGGACAGGTTTCTGTTTAAGAAAGATACTTATTTTATTCAGTTAATTTTGTTATTCTGTATTAAAGTGAATTGCTGGATAAGAATTTGTTTTCTATGTGTTCATGGCATTCAAAAATATGCATCTAATTCAATTCAGGTTCGAGTAAAATAGTTTAAAAAAATCGTTTCACTCACAAAAAAACCACGGCAGGAAGGAGGCAATTGGTCGATGAGGTGTCCCTTATTTATTTTTCAGGGAGTTGGCCACCCTACTTCACATTAATCCTTTAGAGTCACTACCTGCAGGTGAAATGGTGATAATTCGTGCTTGGCCCTTTTATAAAAGCCATTTTCTGTTCGTCCTTCATTTAAAGGCAGTAGTCTTCTTGGGTCAAAATGAGACTAAACCTAAAATGAAAGAAATGTTACAGAGCTGCCTATAAATTTGAATATCTGTAATAGATTGTCAAAGAGCTTACAATGGTTAAAGTGACTTAAAATGACTTGAACCAATTACATGAAAGAAAATGATACAAAATGGGGCCAAAGGTAACTTTATTTAAAGTTCAGTGTTACGTAAAGGCCTTCCAAGATTTTTACTATAAATGACTTCAAACTATGAAAAAACATGAAATTACTTGATCAATTAATCAAACCTTTATCTAACCAGGAAGAGCACGGTGAGATTTAAAAATCTTTTTCTCAAGAGTGCCCTGGCCAGGAGGAATCAGCTAAAACAGCAAAAGTTTCAACAACAAACTGCCTTAAAAATGGAAGTATTGAAGTTTTGTTTCAGTATTTTGGTCCAAGTTTGTTGGCTTATTTTAGTTGTGTGTGGGGTGTATTCTGGTCTTGTCCTGAGGTCCCTAGCTTATATGATATATCCATGGGTGTAATATCACCTTCTTGTATGAGCAACATTTGCAAACCCTAGAAATGCATGTTCTGGAGGTCAGTGTTCTTCAATCCAGGTCTTCATAACCACTGTCCTGCATGTTTGCTCCAGTTCACCTGACTCCAATTAACTGGTCTTTGACAGATTTCTGCACTGTATTGACAAGCTGATGTTGATCTAATAATTTAAATCAAGTGTGTTGAAACAGAGAAAAAATTAAAACATGCAGGGTAGTAGGCCCTGAGAACCTGTATTGAAGAACATTGCTGTAGGTTAAATGATCTCAAGACATTTTTATAAATGAGGAGAACCTTTTTTTCCTCTCACAATGTCAATCATTAAGTGCAACATATTTTTGCGCAGTAAAAATGTTGACTCCTGGTTCTTTAGTAGCAGGTGTGACTAACACTATTGACTTCCTTTTTTTCCTCAAATTAATGTTTTAAGCACATTTAGCATGTAGTTACTTCAGGATCCTGTCATTAATAGAACATTAAACAAGCTAAAATTCTGAATTGCTCACGGCAATTCATTAAAAACTTCACGATCAATGAGTGGAGTGTGTGGGAACTAACCTAATGGTGCAAAATATTTGAAAATAAACACAAATGAGCACTATATTACTGAATTAGACCTGTTCCGGTCTATAAATTAACATAATTTTCATCATGGTAATAATGCTTATCTTGGTTGCTAATCTTGGCTTTTTAGTTCAGTACTTTGACAATGTCCCTTAATTCATTCTTACGTGAAAATGAGCCGTAACAAGCACAAAATGTGGAATGAAATTTCTCTCATGAGCAGGCAAAATGAGTGTAATTTAATTTAGGCTATTTCAAAGCTTCCTTAGGACCATTTGGTCCAGATTTACCTCCCCCAATAGCACAGTAGTTTGGGAAATAGTTATTTCCTCATGGTTCATATTCTCAGACAACACAGTCTTTTTATGACTCAATGTTTGCCTTTTACAGGGTAGAAGGAGATAAAGTAATGAGACAAAGGAAACATCTTATTGTAAGCAACAACTAAGAGCTTAGAGGTTGACTAAAGAACTACCCAGTCTTGTGTAAAAGCCTGTTTGGTGTGCTTCCTTATACTGTTTCCCTCTATTGGTTGCTGTAAAGAAGTGGTTGCAAAGAAGTCTGTTAAGCATAAGCATCTGTAAAACGGTTTATGTAACCAAATGGGGGAAAAAAATAAAAAAAATAAGGTTCAAAAAGACTTAAAGGTTTGAATGTGCAATTTCTTAATTGTTTGTCTTTTCTGAAATAATAAAAAAGCTACATTAAGAAATTAACAAAAGAAAATACAGAGTCACAACATTAAAACACATAATGTTAGGGATACAACAATGTGCAAGAATATACATACAGAAAAGAAAACAACAAAAGGTCATAAAAGACCAATTTATACATTCTATCCAACTACGGTAAATGGCAAATCAATTAAGAAGATGGATAATCAACAGCACCCCCTAGTGGCTGTAGTGTAAAGTTCTGTTCAGGATGTTCAGGCTTGACTTTAATGTAATTTTACCCTTAAAATTAATTCAGTTTTCTTAAAATCCTCAATTTTCTGAGTAAAATTGTCTTGCATATGAATCCTTATTATGTTATCTGTGACGGTGGTTAGTTTGCATAATAAGCGTGTTATTCTGATAACAGGTTTGACTTGAGGGCAACTCTGTCTGACTTTGCATGTTCACCTCTATCACACATTGGTCTGTTTCTGTAACAAATATACACATTTCATAATTTTTTTAAACCCGAAAATCTACTATATGTTGTGTAAATGAAATCTGTGGTGAACCTGCAGCTATGTGACTGTGATGTTATGTTAAATCATATTAACATGTGGTGTTATATAAATAAGATGGGGTTATTAAAATGAAAGTGAATTATGCTGAAATAGCAGCAGCCCTATAAACTGTCACTGTCTTGTGTAACGTTTGTGGAGTCTGACTGCATTAACAAGCACAAGTCCACCTTTGACACAAACAAACAGTGGTAGTGTTTGTGCGGTGACGTTCCAGCGATGGATTAATTTGCATTGATGTCAGTTCTGCCCAGCTTTTCTTTTCTTTTTCCAATGCAAACATCATTTGGACTAGTAAAGCAGAACAGATCATCACACAGTCTGGAGGTACAGCGGCAAGCCAGGTAAAATAAACTCCTTTATAATTTTATAATTATGTTTAATGCTTCAAGCTGAGGATTTTAAGTGTGTAATTGCTTTCGTGATAAATAGATGTTCACCACATTCAATTATTTAATTGTTTTAACTCTATCTTTTCCATCAGAGAATGGTCAGAACAGTGATATATCTTTTGCTGGGTCATCTCATAGGTAAACAACCAGTTTGAAGTTAACATTTACAGTTATACACATATTATTTTTACTTAGTTTCTGAAAACATGTGTGACTTTTTTACTTTTTTTTATAATCTGCACTGTATTCTTTTGTTTTAGTTGTTGCTTGCTCCTCCAGTCCCTCCAAAGAGTTTCCAAAATGTAACATTACAGCAGGTGAAAGAAAGAAAAACCACTCTCGGTTTAATATAAAGTAAATCTGAAGAAGTTATTGAGCACATAATGTACAGTACCTTGTACAATGTCACCAAATAAATAGCAAGGTAAGATAGGAATAATGCTCTTCATGTTATTTTTTTGCATCTCTTTTCCCTGCAGACTGCTGTCAGACATACTTCAACAAGACGCAAGAATGCAATAATGGTTGGTCCACTTGTTCTTTTTATTTGTTTACTTTAAGATACAGGGTATGAAAATTACATACAGTCCAGCAGATGTGTCACTGAAACTCTGGCGTAGTGGAAAAATTAGGTTGACCCAAATATGGCAAACAGGGAAGACAAAATTATAAATCAGAATTAATGAGAATCTTTTTTTCTTTTGTTCTTTTTTCTGTTTACTGGGAAGCTCGATGAGTAGAAAAACTGTAATTGAGTATGATTATTTTATGAGAAAGCATAATTTTAAAGTAAAAATGAGTCCCTTATGGTGTCATTATTGATAAAAGCTGACTGTGACAGGGCCAGAGTAGTCTAGATGTTTAGTATTCCTTTCAGAAAAGTGCATCCATCAAACTGAGCAAAAATGATAGCTGTATGTAGTCTGACTGAGTGAGGATTCACAAACCTGTCTGATCACCTAATATTATCACTCCTGAATGTTTCCTCTTCTCATCAGATGTTAAAGTCTCCGTCAACAGCTCTAAGTCAAAGATAAAGGAGGGTGATGATGTCACACTGACTTGTCAGCATGACTTTCTTGGTGAGATTCTGGAATATGGGTGGATCAAGGATGGGAACGTAATTAACGGTAAAAACAGCAGCCAGCTCATTCTGAAGAAAGTGCTTTCAAATAAAAACGGCAAGTATGCCTGCTGTTTGACGAGCAAGTGTGGATTTTGCAAGTCTCCGCCAGAGGATGTCACTGTATCTAGTAAGTAGACATAACATACCCCTGCTGTGTAGATTTGGATTTTTACTTGTTTTCAAAAGCTTGAAAAGACAAAATCTTGCTATCCCTAGAGGTCATTTTTAAGATATGAACAGTGGGCTGCTGTTACATGTCAGTAATCTCCACTGTCCCTCTATGGTCTTGTTTCTATGGAATCATCCAGGTGACCCTTGGATCATCATATTGGTCTGTGGTGTTTCAGCATTGGCCCTGATCGTCATATTGGGGATGGCTATGAGGTTCAAGCTGAAAAGGGACAACGGTAAGAGTTCCTTTTGGGTCATTCAACTTTTTTTTCTCTACCTATGTGCTTTCTATCAAAGAGTTAAAAACCCTTGTTTCATCACCGTGTCCAAGCTGTATCTCTCAGGTGTTTTTAACAACCCACACAGCCTTATTTACAGGCTGATATACTGAGTATAGGGCAGCAGCTTTGCATAGCTTGGCATGCAGACTGAAAAACTGATAAACAGCTAGCGTTGCTCTATGCAAAATTAATCAAATCAACCCAGCAATTCCTCTAAACTCAGTTATAAAAAGAGATCATGGAAATGCTTTCCATGAGATTCACGTCTGTAATGCATTTTCTTTGTAATGCGTAACTATAAAATAGTGCAACACGAATGGCAGCCTGTTGTAGATGTAGTGGGTCTTGGGTTTTGATGTTTTCTACCATGTTTTAGTTTTTTTTTGTTTTTTTTTATTAAAAAAGATGTTTCTATCCAGATTGGATTATGTGCTGCTTAAAAATTCCTGCTGGTAAATACGTCACTTGTCAACATTTGTTATGATGAGTCAGCATGGGAACAAAAAAGTTGCATAAAAAAGGGAGCACCTGATTGAGCTTTCCAGAGGCCCTGTGGAAGTGGAGCAGGAAAGTAAAACAGTAAGACAGAGGATTGTGAGATTACAGAAAATAGAGAACCTTCAAGTACTGATGAAGCAAAAGTGGATCTGTTGAAAAGTAAGAATGATGTGTTTTATCACACTGGAACAGGCTCCCTACCTGTCTTTGAGCTTTTACTGAGAGGCCAACAGAGTAAAGTAGGAGGGATTGTATTGCTTGTTTACAACAGTTCCTGTTGTTATTGTGGATATGTTACCGTGAAGGAACCTCTCTGCACCCGAATATTGAACTGTCATTGAATTGCCTTTGGGTTTCTGTCCATGTCATCTGAAAGGCGGGTCACCTTTTTACCTGCAGATGTGACATCATCAGCTTAGCTGGTGTAAAGCAACAAACCCAACACCTTGATGCATTCATAAACATCTTTCAGGATTACAATTTACAACCAAAACCCGCAGCTACACTTTTACTTTCTACTATTTCTATTTACCTATGGGGAGTTTGTACTACGATAGTATATTTTCCATTTGAGGGTTAATGATGTATTATTTTATTGAATTTGATAATTGAAAGTATTATAATGTATTTATGAAGCCTAGAGAAAGCCATATTCATCCTCACACTTGAGGTCCTCATGACTAGGTTTTTTTCAAGCATTTATAAAAAAGACTTGCAAATGTCTAACAAATGTGAGTTCCCTGTCCATGTAACTTGTCACGGGAATGTTTCCTGAATTACTAAAACAAATCAAGCTCAGGTCCACTTGATTTGACAAGACACTTGATGGAGTTGCCTAGCAACAGGGGTGAGTTATGCTCCAAACTTGCCTCTATGCCACAACACAAGACAGGCAAAGTAAGATATAGTCAGATGTCTTCAAACACAGCACTCTGCTCATTCAGGTCCTCAGTAATATGTTCACCGTATTTGAAGCAGATTGTAGAAATGGTTCTTGAGATGGGTAAAGAAGAAAAACAGATTCATAATCGGTTAGTAAGTTAATAATAATGAAAATTGTAACTCGTAATTTTTGAGGGATTATTTCTTATTTCTATAGAAATAAAGCAAAAGTTGTGCAGTGAGTATTTAGATGGAAATCTACTGAGTGGATCAAGCCCACTTTTGAGTTATGATTTCTTTTGAGAAAAAGCTTCTATGAGCTTATCCTTCCCTTACATTTTACCAAGGATTATGGTTTTTCTTGACAGAGCAGAATGGGTCGTGCTCACCGGTTCCGAGAGATTAATGATAAACTAACTTGCCATTTTTACATAAGACATGGCATCATTTCTTGTTGTACTTGTTTTTTACGTTTTATAGATCCTTGTTTTTTTTTTTGCAAAAGTTGACACAATATTTTGTGGTTTTAATGACTTTCTCTGGTCGAAATACCTTAAGTCTGAGATGCAGTTTCAATGCTCCCTTTACACCATTTGGTTCACAGTTATCTTCATAGCAGCTGGTTTTAGGGCGTGGAGAGAGCCACTTGACTTCACGCCACTTCTTCTGTGCGTATGATGAAATAAGTGGGACAGTTTCAACCTGCTTCCTTCTGAGGAACAGTAAATGAAGCATGGTGTGAAGTTTGGTGTAGGTTATGGATGGGAAGGCAGGGTTTTTCTGTTCAGAGCCTGGTACAGCTCACATATTTCCAGACTCAAATTGAGCATCAGGGTTCTGTTGCGTTGATGTTTGTTTATTTGAAAGTCACTTCAACCTGAACCTGAACAGAATTTTTTTTTCTTCCGTTTTTTTTTTTGTAATTTCTGCTCCTTAAAGAGACAATTAAGATTGTGATGTGAAACATCTTTGTTGCAAAAAACTAATTTGTTTTGTTGCTTGCACCCATGGCATCTTGCTTTTGCAGTCAGAAGTCATTGAAGCACATGAGAGCGTTTGTGGCATACCATTAATATTATCAATTACATTTTCAAGTGACTCTCCTCTTTATTTTGGCAGCCATGCACAAAGAAAGGATGAGGCAGAGAGCAGAGGCAGCGCAGAGCGGTGGACCGATGCCACTCGCACCAAGAAGATTATGAATGAGCAACATTCAAATATCATACCGGCCCCGTTTCATAATTTAGTGTTGTAATGTTTGATGTCGAAATAAAATCTCTTCTCTGTCTACATTTGAGTCCAAGTGTGTGTGTGTGATGCATCCAAACACATGCCTTCTTCACATTGTAGTGCTGCATCCATGTTAGCCTATTTAACTGAGAAAAAGAGGCAAGAATTGTTTTAATCCTGGCACTGGACAGAGATTCTCACAGTAATCCCACTGAACGCTCTACTTGCAGGAGTCCACGCTACACAGAGCAGCTTAACAGTGGCTGGCCTGTAATGGATATATGGAACAATAATTCCATCCTCTCCGCTCTTAGAGTGGGCCGCATGTGGGATCTGAGAGTTGACTAATGAAAACAGAAATAGTTTCCCCGGTTCAACACTATGATATAATCCTGACGTTTATGTGCTAAACGACTGCGTATGCTGTCAGTCATCACTCTGCGTGTCTTTCAGCAGGTTTTTTTTCTCTCTGCCATATGGCAGACAACTTTTTTTTTTAAGTGTGTGAGTTGGTAGATGCGGACTGTTTATTTCGTTTCCTTCCTAGCAGGTGGCTGGGGGATAATCCAGGTAAAGCCACTGCAAAGTGGAGTTGGAGGGCTGGACCAAGAAAGGTAGGGGGAGGGAGGATGGAGTGGCCTTTGCATGGATGACTATGGCTAATTCTGGCCTTCTAATCCCAGTCCCATCTACCCTCCCCCTCTTCCTGTTCACTAACCCTGCACTGCCTCTAAGGAGCAATTGACGCCCAGGTAGACATTAGCACATACACATATCACTTACCGTACACGCGTTTACCAAGACGGGGGAGGAAAAAAAGGCATTTTTTTACCAGTTGATTTTCTGGATAGCTGGTATCTGTAACCTGGAGAGCTGACAGTCCTGTGTGAGCTTCACTGGAGAATGTAGCTGCAGCCCTCCAGCCAAGCCACAGGAAACACACCAACATGGGAGAAGCTCAAAAGGTAGGTGACCTGATTTGGTACCACAAGACTCATAAAACCAAATGTGAACCCACAAGTGCTTGTACTGTACATGACTGCTGTTCACTCCCAGTTACTACAAACAGAATATGAGCCAGTGATTATTGACTACATTTTGTGTTTGTTGCTCCACTCAACCAGGATGGATTATCTCAGTTCCTTAGGTTGTGTCAGTGCAAAGTAACTGTGATCATAGTCGTCCATGAGTCTCTTTGATGTACACTTACCCACACATGCGCTACCATATCTGTTGCTTTGAATCAAATGTTTAAAAGTTACAGTGCTTTTCGTCAGCAGTGGGGAAGCTTTGATGCACTGTCTGAGCTTGTGCAACCTCACAGACTAATCACGTTAAACAGTGTAATATTGTATGAATGGCGCTCTAATCAACACCAGCGCATTTCCAAAAGGAGCATCCGATTAATTTTTACAGGATGGGGGTGGTAGTCACACAGAAGCTCCAGAGTTTTGGCTGGAGCCCAATGTGCACATGTTAGCGTGCTGGACAGTGTTGTAAGAAGAGCTTTAACCTCAAATCTAAAAGAGGTCAGTGGGATTTTATTAGTTTCCAGGAGGAAGCCATGTTTGTCTTTTAATTTACCTCTCAGGGGAGGATTTTCCCTCTATAACATGACTTTCCAGCTCCAAAACATCCAAACTTAACAAGCCCCTTGTATTACTTTATTTTTCTCAGAAGTGTAGTCAGTTTATTTAAATAACTGGCATTGATTTATTCACGCTCTGTATTCAGTCCATCCCAATCCTATATAGCATTCCTAATCTTAGACGTCCAACACAAGCACTAAAGATGGCCTGTTGATCTGCACGCCGTAATCTTTGACCTTTTTATTTCACCTGACCCGCCCTCCCTCGCCTGTGGCCCGTCTTGCAGGGCTTACTCTCTGTCATAGAGAAACTAAAGGGATCAACAGAGCAGGAGGTCAGGATAGTGCTCCTGGGTTTGGACAACGCAGGAAAGACCACCCTGCTGAAAAGCCTCGCCTCTGAAGATGTGAACACTATCACGCCAACACAGGTCAGAAGAAGTTCAAGTCTTTAAAGATGCAAGCTGCGTGGCATAATAAGACATATATCATCTCACTACTGCACAACAAACTTCCAGAAAGAACTGAATAACTAAAGCATGGCTTCATATATTTTAGATAAAGAGACCCGCATCTGCCATAAATAATCCATAAATATTAAGATTACAAGTGTTTCTTCTTTATCACAAGGTATTTTTAAGTTTTAGGTAAAGATTTTCAGACTTTGGTTTCATGATACTGTAACCCAGTCTCCTTGAATTTGGACTATACACAGTTTAGCTGCCCATCACTAAGATAATGACGCAAGGATGTCACATCATTCCATTGAATAACCTTCGATCAGGACATAAACCTGATTTTCATGCTCTCGACACATTTTCTTGGAAGATGTCAGAGCTCCTTTTTCATTATCTCGCTCTGATGTAATTAGCGCTCACATAAGTATCAGACAGCCTTCTGAGAAAATAACTGATGTACTGCCAGATCAGGGACAAGTGTGACAGCTCATCGGGCAGAGAGGATGCGGTCCAGTGCAACGTGGCAACAGTCACCATGACGCTAAATGAGACTTGACACATTAGTCCATACACTTCACTTGATCCTTCTGGACTTATCCTCAGATTTGCTCCTCGACTGCCCCTCAGGATAAAGCAGTTATACAACTTTGTGTTATGAAAAAGGGCTGCAGATTAACACACTGACTACATCTTCATGAACACTTAGAGCACATGTCACTCTCTCAGTTGCGGCACGCACCTGTGTCAATAAACCATTTTGTGAGGCTTTTCAGGTCAGTTGGAACAGTTTAAGAGAGTGATGGCTGTCATTTTGTGGTTTTCTGCAGGGTTTCAACATAAAGAGTGTCGCCTCTCATGGCATGAAACTCAATGTTTGGGACATTGGAGGACAGAGGAAGATCAGACCCTTCTGGAAAAAATACCTAGAAAACACAGACCTCTTGGTGAGTCATTTTATAAACTTTAACTTATGAGATTTAATACTTAAGACTTAATATGTGATCATCTATGAGTCATGATAGCACATATCCATACAAGAAAGTTCTGTCATGCAGGCACTTTTGTAAAACTTTATTGCTATAGGACACTTTTGAAAGACAGTATTAACTTGGAGATCACCAAGTAAAACAATAAAGGTCTAATGGGCTGGGGTCTGTTAATGTTAACGTAAATGATATCAATGCAGTGTTTCTTGTCTTTTTAGATTTATGTTATTGACAGTGCTGACAAGAAGCGGTTCGAGGAGACGGGACTGGTGAGCTTGCAAATACATGCTGACCAGAAACAGCACACTTTGCATTAATATTTACATAAAGATATATATATATATATTTATATATATATATATATATATATATATATATATATATATATATATATATATATATATATATACATACAATTTTGTTGTACAGTCAACTGTGCAATGGCAATAAAGGCTTTGAACTTAGACGACATTGAGGAATCACTGTCTAGCTCTCGCTGCCTTCCATCCCTGCTACTTTCACAAAACCGGCTGATATCCTGGTCACCTCTTGCAACATTTGTGTATTGCTTTATAGTTCTGTCACACATCCGTATATGCAAGAGACTCAAGGAAGTAATTACATCAGAAAAATCGAGAGTGACTGAGCAAGAGACCAAACAAGAGCAAATCTTAGACGGTGTCTTAACTCCAGCCTAACCTCCGTGCCTATAGGGGGATCTGGCGAGCTAAAAATGGCGCATCCATTGTGTTGTTAAGAAAATAAAAACAAGAGTGATGAACTTGGTTTTATGTAGTGTACGGTAATAGGGAATATGATTAGAGTATACCTTGACATTGTATTTAGTAAAATCTGTAAGTAAGAGTTCAAGAATCCACAAAAACTTAGAGAACAAAATGATATTTTACTAAAGGGTTTCAGCTTGTGGCTTTCATCAGTAACAATAAGAACCTTTCTCCCCAGAAAAAACCTGTCTTGAGTTCAGGGTTAGGCCCCACTGGTGTGTGGTGTTATCTCTTGATGGAGTTCACATGTCTTAGCCGTAACTAACGAAGGTTGTCCATGTAGGAGCTGTCCGAGCTGATTGATGAAGAAAATTTAAAGGGCGTTCCGGTGCTCATCTTTGCTAACAAGCAGGATCTGGCCACGGCATCGCCGGCCAGCGAGATCGCCGAGGGACTCAACCTGCACACATACCGAGACCGTGAGTGGCAGATTCAGGCCTGCTCAGCCGTGTCCGGGGAAGGAGTTCAGGTCAGACACAGTTATTTTTCCCTCAGAAGGGATCTAATTATCCACATGAAGGTGGTCTATGCCCTTCTTACATGTAGCATTGTGCTAAGAAATCAGTTTGAACTCTGTTCATGGACTTTTTCCTTTCTGTTTAGCCTCTGACTTGTTTATTTTGAGAGTTTGAGAGTATGGATTTATACTTTGAATTCCATTTCACCAACAGGATGGGATGAACTGGATTTGCAACAACATTGTGAACAAGAAGAAGAAGTGAAACACCACTCTGAACAAAACGGTCCAGAGGCAAACAGAGAACCAGCATCATGTCATGGATTTAAGAAAAATAAAGTCTGTTTCTTTTCCTTCATCAGAACTCATCCATGACACAGTCAACTCTCTGCATAGAAGGATTTTCTTTTTACAATTTGTGTCATTTTTATGGATATTTTGCAAATGTAGCTCAAATAAATGAATATTCTAGGTACAATAATCAAATTAGGAACTTATGTACCATTGTTTTAACCTAAAAATATATGTTTGTGTTCTCTTTATCCAAGCGATATTCTCGATGTCTGATGAATCCGTGTGCTTTAAACACAGACAACCAAACTAAATGTGTAGCCCCGGAGTCACAATTTGTCAGTACAAGTTCAATGTGTATGTGTGTGTAAAGTGTGTGTTTCAATATATTTGACAGTAAAATAATTAATCATTTCTGCTATTTGGTTTTCTGGTTTTGAAAACAAATATGATCATATGTGATTACTTTCTCCCAGTGCACCCATTTGCATTGACAGACAAGACAAACAGTCACTTCAATGGCCAAATAAGCGCTTTAAGAATTGTCAGTGACAGAAAACACACAAATGTGACTGTAAGTGCGTCCACAAGTGACAAGAGTGACAATAACAAGCCAGTCTGCTCCTGCTCAGCTGTCACCTGGTTTTATTTCCTCTTCACAGTGACAAGCGTTACATTTTACTGTGACAAAGAAAACAAACACAACAATGAATCTTAAAGAGAGGAGAGTTTACAATTACTCACAAGACATGACAGTACAAGATATCAAATTTCACCGGGATGTCGGAGTAAACAGTTCCAAAAATTAAATTACACTCTAAAAAACTGGCTTATATTCAGCTGGGAAACTTTTCCTCAAGAGTTTTGTATTTTTATTCAGTGACTATTAAGTTGCACGTTGGTTTTCTTGCAGCGGTGTGACTGTCATCATCATACTTTTTCACTGAGACAGTTTGCCCTATGAAACCCCTCACATCCAGCTGTGAATGTCGTTTCCTCTCCAACAGAAATCCAAATACCGATCCTCAATTTGTGTGTACAACTTTGAGGAAAAAATCCAGCTTGAGAATCTGCTTTAAGATCTGAAATGATTTTTAAGGTCATTGATTTCTGAGCTTTTGATTTGCCGGCTCATTTCTATGCAGGGAAGCTGTCGGAGATCTTCCAGACTTTAAAGCTTACGCCACCTCAAGGATCGGTCTTCACGTGTTCGTCCTTTTTTTTTTGGCTGACCTTGGTCTATGCTAAGTCCTTCACTCAGTCTCCATTTTGGCTCTGCTTAGCAGCAGTTGAACGTAATGCATCCTTTGTTTCTATCCTCTGGAGCTGTAATTAGCCACCTGAAAACACTCTAAAAATCACATCAGTCACCAGATTTTATTCTTTGTCCTTTTCCACGTTAAATTATGCAAATGAACAAATTTCTCTTTTCTCTTTTGTCTGATATTTATGAGTGAATCGTTTTGTAGAGGGAAAAAAAGCCTTTCTGGTCTACTTGGTAAGTGGTGATAAAATTGCTGAATATTGGATGAATAACTGATTCATCTCTATGGAAACTAAAATTAAGAGTAAGCCCAAAACATTTTTGGGCTGCAACTTCTTTTAAAGGATAACAGCAGGGGGGAGCTGAAGCAATTACAACTTGTGAAAAAGAGGATCATTATCTTAGTCTGAAAAGGGCCAGACAGCACCGGGGAGAGGGGGAGGTGAGTTAGAATCCTATAATAGTTTCTCATTGCTGGTTTTATTAGTGACATGTGGACGTATTTGGAGTGTTTAATTAATCACATAACTGATGAATCTGTGTTTGCAATTTGAAAATGAATTACTTGACGCACACTAATTCTATAATTTCGTCTGCCATCCCAGATCTCAGGTTATTCAAACACTTCAAGTCCCCCACTATTTTCTAATAAGTTTAAGGCTCAAACCATTTCGTTTATTCAGGTGATTGGCTTTTTATTTTCCGAGTAATGCGCAAATATTTAAAACCATTTCCTACCGTCTGGATTGAAAATGTCCACATATCTCTATTTGTAGAGTGTAAAATAGCATCTCATAATGATATGATGTCACTCCAGTGGTGGTCGCCCCTTAGCAAGTGTTGCCATGGCAACTCTTGCTGTTATTCACAGTCTTGCAGCCCTCCCTCCTTTGTCCTCCATTTCCCTCATTTTCCAAAGCTGTGATCACCCAAAGAAACACTCAATCCGGCACAGACAGGCTGGACAGCACGTTGCAGGTAAGAACCAAAGACACAATGATGGAATGATGCTGCTAAACTGAAAAATGATTTCATCAAGCTCAAGACTGCACAAAATTGGTTTGTGTCATCTGTACTTAATCATCTTGTTTTTATGGGTTTTTTTGGGGGGGTTTACAAAAAACAATTGATGTACTTTCAATTGTACGTGTGGTCAAACAACTTATGAACACTGGTTCTCTTTTTAAGGAGACAAGTTCATCTTCTTAACACACTGGGGAAACTTATCCTCCCATCATGTCAGCAGTCACCCACCTGGCCTCCGTGAAGCCAAAGTTGCCCACCAGCGTCAATGTGGCGCCGACAGCTCTCAGCCTCCTGACTACAACCTCTCTTCTCCCGCAGGAGATGCTGCACATGGAAGTGCACACCATCCTGATTGTCATTATTTTCTGTGTCGTCTGCCTGCTGCTCCTGCTGGCCTTCCTCTATGCCTTTTGCTTCCACTGCTCCATCCGTTCATCACCTAAAGACTTGCGCACAGCCAACAGATGCAGCCTAGATCCAGAGGACGCAACCTATAAGCGCAGTTCATCTGAAAACCAGTCTCTAGGGAATGCTGTCTGACTGACTGAAGAAGGAAAAGGGATACGTGACTTGGGTGTAACTCCCATTTTACCTGCTATTGATTTCAGGCTGAAATAAAAGAAAAACAGGCAATCGCAACAAGCATAGTACACATTTTAAAGCTTATGATAGGATTGTCAGTAGATTTTCAGTGATGTTACCGGGAATACCTATTATGGTGGCAAGCATGCATGCAAATAAAACATGTCTAGATCAATAAAAGGCTTAAAATACATGCAGATGCCTCTGAGTATAAAAAACAACAACAAATGGATCCTCAGAGTTCTCTGCAGTCTGCATGCAATATACAAAATTGAGAGCAGAAGGACAGACAAGAGTAAGACTGATCAAGATGTCAACAAACAGGAAATGACTCAGCTTATGTCTTGCAAAGCTAAAAGACATGTTTTTCTTTCTTTTTTTTCCCTATGTTCTACTAAGATTTGAATACACACTGAGATGTAAACATTTTAGAGCATCATTTTAGTCTAAGTATTTATTTTTCATTGTCAGGAAAAGCAAATAATAATAATAATAATAATAATAATAATAATAATAATAATAATAATATAGTTATTGTTGACATAACTTCATATTCATTTGATTTCAATTTGTCAGACTTCAATCGTGTTCATGTGAGATTTTTAACTGTGAAACAACTTTTGTTGTTGGCTTCATAGTAAGAGCCCTTCAGTCCAGTTCATCTCGAACAAATTCTGTGGAGTTGAAGCCAAATGAACGAATGAACATACCGTCCTACTCGCCTCACGGTGTGCTTGGGATCTTTGTCCTCCAATTAAGGCAGTTAAGACACATGAGGTCCTAAAGGCATAATGTGACACTACAAGATGAAGGGATATCCATGTCGGCAAGAGCTAGCAGCAAAACATCACCAAACCATCGCTGGTCCTCTCCCGTACTTTATGGAGGACATGCACACTGAAATCTTGCTTTAACTTTGGCTCGTCTGGCCATAAAACATCCTCAGTTCAATGAATATCATCACTGGCCCACATCTTGTTTTTGGGTGTCAGAGCGACTGTAAGCCTGCTACAGAGTACTACCTGAAGCATTGTCCGTATGCCACAGTAAAAAGGACAAAATGAGTCCTTTAAAGCAGGAAAAAAAACAACCACAGAATATCCTTTTTTTGTTTTCATTTGTCTTAATTACCGTATTTTCGCGACCATAAGGCGCAACTTTTTTTTTTTTTTTTTTTTTTTTAATGTGCCGGGCGCCTTAAGAAACGGTGCGCCGTGTCTATTACCTGAATTACGGTAATGTAAGGCCGGCCATGAGAACGGTAAAGGGAGAAGGGGGCGGGTGAAGCTGAATGAGACCATCCACTGAGCTGTTTAATGCGAAACAGAAGATGAAAACTTTTAAGGATTTGCTTGATGTGTAAAGTGAAATAAAATACAATCAAACTAAGTTTTGCTCCCGCTCTATTTAAATAAGCACACTTGTTCTGCAGCGCGCGTGTGTTTTGCATGTCGGAACCGGTGACTTTCCCCGGTTAAAGCAGCGGCTGGAGCAGCGCGGTGATGGGCGCTGCTGCAGCCGACTTCCTGGTTCCCCAAGCGGTCCAATCGACCTGGTTCCCGGCCGCTTTGCGAGCAGAGATTTCTGGGGTCTGTCTCAGGTCTGATCAGCTTCACCCTCCGAAATTTGCAGCCAAATCTGTCGGTTACAAACCCGGTACCGGACCCCGACATGCGCGGGTGTGTATTCGCGGCGACACACACAGATTCTCATTTATGTAGCGCTTGACTGGCGCAGCTGATGGACAGAAACCTATGGTGATTTTTAAAAGAAAAACTTTGCATAAGACGTTTCCAGCCGGAGTCATTATAAGGACGAATGAAAAGGGGTGGCTGGATGAAGGGATGATGATGATCAGGTGGCTGAGACAGGTCTGGAAATTCGGACTGGAGCTCCTGTCGGATACAAACCCCGGTACCGGCTCCCCGACAGCGCGTGTGTGAGCGGGTCCAGCGCGGGGGAGCAGACGGGGAGCGGACCCGGGACCAGCGCGGAGCGGGACCCGGGACGCGGGACCCGGGACGCGGGACGCCGCGTCCCTCCGCCGTTGTGCTGCGGATCCCGCCGCGGTCGGGATCCGCAGCACAACGCAGCACAACGGGGTATGAAACGTTTATTTTCTTACCTTTATTTATTCAGGGGTCTGTCCCAGGTCGGAACAACTTCACCCTGCGAGATTTTCAGGCAAATCTGTCGGTTTGATCTCTGGTAGCCTAACCAAGATGCAGAGGATGCGCTCAGGAGCCGCCAGGCTCCCGCCGCGGGTTTGCCGGGCCAGGGCGCACCATCCCCGGGGCAGATCCGGCCGAAATGCCGCTGGTCTTTCCCCGGGAGCCCCTGCTCCCATACAGGTGGGTGGCTTCGGTCCCAGCCGGTCCGAACAGGTCACATTCCCGGTTAAAGCCGCTGTGACGCGCGCTGCTCCACCCCGCTGGGGAGAGACGGGCTCTGCGCGGTGGAGGATCCGCACAACGGGGTATGAAAAGTTTATTTACTGTTGTGCAGAAAGTGACTGACACCGAGGAAATTCGGACTGGCGCAGCTGAATTAGCGGAGCTCTTTAATGCAGAAACAGAGGTTTTGCTCCCGCTCTATTTTCTAAATAAGCGCTTGTGTGCTTGTGTGTGCGTTCTGCATGTGTGTGCGTTCTGCAGCGGGTGTGTGTGTTTTCCGGCCGGCGTGTTTTGCGGCACGCGTGTGTGCAGCTCTGCTCTGTAGACTGCGCCTTTTGGGTCGGTGCGCCATATGTATGTTTTAAATCTAAAAATGACACACAAAAATGAGGGTGCGCCTTTCCACACGGTGCGCCGAATGGTCGCGAAAATACGGTACATGTTGAAATTAAAATCACGTATTGTATTAATATGAATATATCTGGGTGTATTTATTATTATTATTATTATTATTATTATTATTATTATTATTATTATTATTATTATTATTATTATTATTTATTTATTTTTTGTATTTTATTTGATTTTTTTAATTGTCTTTTTTATTTGGGTAGTGCAAAGGTCTCAGAAATGAATGTATTAAGTATGATCCATACAGCATTATAAGGTTAAGGCTGAGCAGTGAGCACAGGTTATATGGATAATTGTGCATCATATGGATAATTCCTTCCTGAAAGAGGGGTCGGGTAGCAGATTGTGGAGAAGTGGAGCTCCACTCTAGATCTGAAGCTTGTGAACTCCACCTTCACTGATAGCTATTCTAACCTTAACCTCTCAAGATTGAAGGCCATGGGCTTCTGGTCAAGAGTGGAGCTCCACTTTCTCCATATCTTACAGCCAGATCGTCTTGAACTATCTGGCCAATGATGAGCTAAATTGGCATTGCTAATAATGACTAGCAACATTTGGAAAGGTTCCAACATGAGGAAAGCTTCCAGTCCTGTGAGCCACCATGTATTTTATGACTCAGCAGCCGCAACACAGTCAACTAGAGTGTGGATTCAATCCCAGTTCTGGCTTCTGAGGTAAATGCGATGAACAAATACTGTGCTGTTGGGTAATAAACACTATGCGGTTCTGAAAACAGTTTTTATACAAAATTATCATTACAATCGTCTAATAACTTGTTTTTCTTTCACCTCTTAACTAGCACTGAATTGCGCCAGTCAACGTTTCTGGAGTGTGTTTCAGGCCTAAAGCTGATGACAAAAGAAAGAAACCAAAAGAAAAAAGTCCCAACTTTTTCTCATTTGTAAAAATGCATGAAATACTCTGAGCATACATATTTAATGACAAGAGCAAATTAGAATAAAATTTAAAATGGAAGCAAACTGGAAGCAGTCCTGTTATGAAAAATGAATTGCTCTGCCTATTTGAGATTGGCACCTGTAATTAACTGCCTCAGAAATATTTGGGAGCCAGTCTGCGGCGTGAACGATGCACGAGTCAGGCCCGCTGATAAAGTGCTTAATCAAAATGTAAGTGCTGCAGCTACGAATACAGAGTTTGCTGAATCCCCGGAGTCAAAACCCCGTTAATTCTCATCTAATTTTCAGTTTTCAGTGTTCATCAAATCATTATTTATGATTATTTTTGTCAGTTTTTGGTTATTTCAGTTGGAATTTTCTTCCCTTAAAGGAAGAGTGGGCTACTAACCAGTTTGCTCGAGTGTGTAAGTGGTTCACCATTTATCTTATAGTATGCCCCTACAAACTGTTCACTGTACATTTAATTCGTGAAGTATTATCTTTGAAAGGGAACCGAATCCAGCTGAGAATTTGATGGTGACATTTTTTTACGCTTGGCCATTTTGATAATGATGCCGTCTTCTCCCAGATGACGTGACCCACTTTCAGCTGCTCCCTCTGATATTTGTGCGGTGTAACATCAGCTTCCTGGGACTCTAATTCTTTTAGTCTGATCTAAGCGTTAAGACATTTTTATTGCTCTTATTTTTCAGACTGTCACCACCACTCTGGAGTTTTCCAATGCAGCCAATAATATTAACACATAAACACAAAGACAACGTCATACATCTTTTATCAGATAACATAAATCTGGGTGTTATTGGTGCTTGTGAGGATCTTTGTGGCAATCTCTTGAGCGCAACATGTCCAAGACCGCATTAAAGATTTGATTGTGTCCTCTCTTCAGCTCGTGCAACTACCAGATGTATCACAAGTATCACTGTATCACAGTATTATAAAACATATCAACTCCTGGAAAAGCAGACACAAAAAAAATTGAAAGCATGTTGCTTCTTGCTCAGTTTGTCAAACAGTGCATGCATGGTGCTGAGCGTTCACACCACCTGGACTGGAGCGACGCGGCTGCGACTAAATCCCACTACATCATGAAGTGTTTGGCAAAGTAGTGAGCAGATTGCACACACACACACACACACACACACACACACACACACACACACACACACACACACACACACACACACACACACACACACACACACACACACGCACGTGAGGATTAGAGTGGCTTTTTGTGGCGTGCAGACTTCTGTGCAAGAAAACAAAATCAACCTGATGGTACATCATATATATATACATATATATATATACACACACTGTATACACACACACACACACACACACACACACACACACACACACACACACACACACACACACACACACACACACACACACACACACACACACACACACACACACACACACACACACACGTTTAAATTCAGAAGGATTTCAGAGGATGTGTGCATTTACATTCATGTGCTCAGTGAGTTTTGGGAGGAGAGAAAGAAATCCAGTTTATACTCTTAGACGATGGGAGATAAAGTCTTTGTGCAGACAACTGTGCCATTTTTCTGCTACTTCGGTGCATGCATGAATTCAAGGAAGCACTAAGTACAAAGCATGAAGGTCTCATTATGACATTCTTAGTACCTTTCAGGCAGTTATTCTCCTTTATCCACTGTAGATGCGTCCTGTCTTTGATCTCTTGTTCTCCAGTTAATTAGAGCCAGTTGAAGTGAAGCATATGAGAGAATATTCTGTATCTATACAGTTTTAGGTAAGTGAAGTCCAGTGAAGGAGACATTAGACGATAACCCAACGGATTCATGACTTTCACATATTGTGTTTGCCTCCTTTTTCTTTTTAATTAGAAGATTCAAGCATCGTTTGATACTGAAACAAATTCACCTCCAGAACTTTCTGCCACTGACCTACGAATCTTCAAATCTGATTCTTGAAATGTGTTATAAAATAACAGTTAAACCATGTCAGATTAATGCTGGTATATAGATACAGTTGTTTACAATATAGACCTTGCAAATATGAGGAATTTTCTTGTACAGAACATCGACTGGCCTCGTCATGGTCCATTGTCTTCATCCATTCTTTTCTTCTTTTCTTTTACTGTTTTTGTGTATCATTGTATCCTGTACTCTGACAATTTTCTGAGTCTGCCTCTGCTGGAAGTGTCATCCTATTAAGAGTATTTTTCTTCTCCACTGTGTCCAGCTGACCCGTGAAGATTAAATGTGATCTGTTGGTTTCCTTTGATATAGCAGGCATTTTTGTGAATTGTCAGAACAATTTGGACCGAACTCAATACTGTATAGACTTAATTGAACTTGTATATAACTTGTTTATTTCTTTTTAAAGCACCCTGAGATGGCCTCTGTTGTTGAATCTGGAGCTGCTTGCTTGACAGAATGGTTTGGCTGCATGTTGCTAATAAGAGAATAATAACAGAGGTAATCGCCTACAGAAAATGAACCTGTAGGAACAATCCTTTCGGCAGTGTTGCATGCCATGAAACAAACATGTTTAGCATGTTCAGGTCATTGATCGGCGAACATATGGACAGTTCCTGATGGATACAAAACAAAATAGAAAAAAAAGAGACACAAATTTATAACATTCCAATTTAATAGTAATAAGGGAACTACAGAACCAATGAGGTCAACACTTACAAAATGTCTAGAAAAAGAAGACATGATGGCCAACATTATTTTCAGTTTGATGCGACATCAATAATGTAAGCAATACAATGCAGCATTTATCATTTCCGAAGCTTGATCAATACAGGAATCGAGGCATTTTGCTTGCACAACAAAATGTTTTCCGAGAGCAGGGAGATGTTTTGGGTAATGTACTCTTGTGGAAAACACTCTCAGTTGCAAATGGGTTCCCATTAGGCTCACAAGAGCTGCACTGTCTGATTACAAGCTAATTAGCAGCTCATTTCATGCATGGTAAGTGCTGCTAGAATGGGCCCCTGATTTGATTCACTGCCCAGGCTTTTATTTCCAGCCTCGTAATTCAATTTAGCTCTTGCTGCTTTTTAGAATGTTTTACTTTCCAGCTGCCATCTTTTAATAAAGATCTGTGTCTCAGTGTGTGAGTGTGTGTGTGTGTGTGTGCGTGGGTGGATGGGTGTGATGGGAGTTTGGGGCGAACACAGGAGTTCTCAGGAAGAGGATGGACTCCTATTTTGGCATGGAGATCATTTGTCTATTTAGTTTGATGCAGCGGTTCACTCTTCCATGCAATGGAACCGTTACCACTGTTGGGCCGCACCCAGTGATCATCTGGACTTATAAATGTATGAATATTTTGTGATTATGAGGACCTGTAAAACCAGACTTTGCCCCTTCTTCCTGAAGTCCTGCGACCCCCTGCTGCTAACTCCTGGTTATCTCGGCCTGGGTCGAGATAGTCCGTTTGCGACCCCACTGCCTAGCCCGAGATAGCAAGTTTATGACCCCAAGAGGGGGGGTCAAAACAGATCAAAGCCAGCAAGGAAAGTTTCTGCCAGGGAAACAGACTCCCTGGGGATTTACGACACCCCCTGGGGGGGAGCCGGATGCAGCGGACCCCAAAACCAGACCTCAAAATGGTACTGCTTCTTTGAACCCCCCCTTTTCCGCTTTAATGTGCCTCATAAAATGACCGCTGTTGCCTGAACTACAACCCCCAGCATGCCTTGCGTGGGGGGAGTGTCGCCTACAAGCGGCGCGCATCCAATCGCAATGAGGCACCGATGACGTCACCGCAGCGCGCGTAGGATCAAAACCCCTGCCGCTGCTTCTTTCTCTCTTCTCTTCCGATCACCCTCTCATCCGAGCTGGATCGTTGGCTCTGGGCCAAGATCCCATCTTCCCCCCCCCCGGGCTGGGGGGAGGCAGGAGGCCCGCATCGGACCGGGCCCGCGGGGTCCGGCCGTTGAAGCGGCGGCCTCCGGGAGGCTCCGGCCTTTCACTAAGCTTCTCTTCTCAACTTCATCTCATCGGCGCAGGCCAAAGCATCCCATCTCCTCTCTCTCCCCCCGGGCTGGGGGGAGGCAGGAGGCCCGCACCGGACCGGGCCCTGCGGGGTCCGGCCGTTGAAGCCGCGGTCCCCCGGGAGGCTCCGATTTCTCACTAAACTCTGTTCCTCTTTAAGTTCACAGATCCAAGCTTCCGACGCCCACGCGCTCCCGGCAACCAGATCGGGACACAGCTGCGATTGAGTTCTCTGACTGAACCCCCCCTCCCCGCTCCGAGCCCCTGTCTGCGAACCGGCACAGGGATCGGGGACGGACGGCCGGCGTCTCGCCCGGCGTGAGCTCTCCCGGGGCCCGGACGGCCGCGCGTCGGCGACCGGCGCAGAGAGGGAAGCACGGCAAGGAGAGACCGGTCCCCCCGCCGCGCCTAGGAATGCGTGTGAGCCTCCGTTTTGGTCCGGAACCACGGCCCGGCACGAGGCGGCCCCGCCGCTGTCTAATCCGTTTCAGGGGAAGGGACGGGACGCGATAGCCTGACTGCGAAACCCCAGCAGGACCGCGAACCCAGTCGGCAAACCCGCAGGCACCCGAGTCCGGATCCCAGAGGAGACGTGAGCCCGCGTAGCAGTGATCAGTAGGATTTAAGAGTGTTCAGAACTGTGTGTGAGATTGTGAGACCTGGGTTATCAGTAACTTAAGAGTGTTACAGAGCTAAATCTGTGTTCAGAGCTGAGATTACATCAGCATCATTATCAGAACGGTTTTCATTAATTTGTAGTCACTACTTTCTGCTAGTCATTCATGTTTGATTATTTGGTAGTCGTTGTTTTCTGCCGTAGGCACGTTTTAAATGCTGCGTTCGCCATCCGGTCCGATTGCACGTGGCCCAGAGGGCGCGTCCATCTTTAAAAGACCACAGGAGCCCCGTTGAACTGTAGATGTTCTGTATCTTCGTTATTATTGCTTGATTTCTTCTTTTTTTCCATTCCATGCATTTAACGTTTATGTTTCATTTTATTGATTGTTGTTTTTCTAGTTAATTAATTGTTTTATGGATACTTAAGCCATTTCTGCCATCAGGTTTATTTGGGTGTTGCGTTTATCATCTTTTGACACCCGTATGTAAATAAATTCTGATTGATTTCTTTATGGGTGGTTGTGTTATTTCATGCAAGATTTGGTCACAAATTGATTTGTTTAAGCAGAGCCTAGTGTTCGGACATCACGCCTTCACTGTTATTCTGTAAGATTTGCTGTTCTGCAGGATAATTCAAATCATAATGAGACTGATTTTCTGCTGTTAGTTATCGAATCCCACCGGAAGTAAGGCCCCGGCGGTGGTGCCCCTACGAGAATTATCATTTTTTGATAATACAATTTGATAAATAGTCAACTTTATTAATTATTAATAATTCTTTAATAGAATTATCATTAGCCTTGATAACTGGACAGCCAAGCTACCTATGAGTTGCACAACATAAATGGTGCCCCGTGTGAGGCTCTCGAAACGATATTTGTGACCAGTTTGTATGAAATAACAGAACATTAATTTTGATCGGGAAAGAAAATATTTTTATTTTTCTTCCCCCCTCATTATCTGATTCCTACGGTTATTTTAAAACATCCCTGTTCTAATGGCAACCTCGCCTCACCAAAGGGTGATTGCTTTGTTAAGTTCTTTAATTTTATTAATTTGAACTTTTATTTTTCATCACACGATTATTAATCTTGTGATTGATTTCCTCTGCAACCTTGCTTCACTGAAGGTAATGGTTGGGTTTGCTTTAAGTTCTGTTAATTTTATTAACCTGAACTTTTTCTATCACTCAATGTTTGTGAATCTGTTTGAGTAATTTCCTCTTGCAACCAGGTTCCATGGAAACTAATGGTTGGCTCGCTGTAAATTCCTGATTTTTATTAATCTGAACTTTTATTGAGGGATCACTATTTTATTAATCTCTGATTAATCCCCTTTTGCAACCATACTTAACTGAAGGTGATGGTTGACTTAAGTTCTTTAATTCTATTAATTGAACTTTTGCTGATTACCCCATGTGAGTTATTAATCTTCTCAGATTAATCTCTACTGTGTTTTAAGTTGAATCTTTAATTTAAAGTTATTTAAAGATTCCTCCCTTTTAATTCACTTTATTAATTCCTTTCAGTTGGGTCTTGCTTCTAAGGTTATAACCAATACCCCAGTCTCTCAGGGTTTGTTATCGGTTTAATTTCTTCTAATCTGGGTGATAACGTGAGCTGACTTCGTTAATAAGTGTAATCTCTTGCCAGAATCCCAAGCGAAGCGCTGGGGCCTGGACCATGAGCTGAGGTGTGGTTATTAATGGCAGAGAGCTCATCGCAGTGGACAGAGAACCAGCAGAGGTGACCAGGCTGATGGAGATGGACCGACAGGCAAGTCTGTTCTTAGGCTGGACCCAAAAAGGTGGCGAGCCCGGTCATCTCATCCCCTGAGCCCCCTGGTCAGACGCCACTATGAGTAAGCCGATAAATTAATTACCCGAAAGGAGCTGCGGCCCTTCCCAGTTTTCACTGTTACTGACGCTGAAGAAGCAGCTCAGCGTTTTCTTAAAGTAAACCAGAGAAGAACAACCAAGGCGCAGACGCCGTACCTTAGAGCGAGGGGGGTCCCACGTTTGACCTTTTTTAGCCAAAGAACACTGAACAGCTGCATTACCTTGTATGCAGCGGCCCCCTCACAATTTTTCTGACCCAGAAGTGGAAGTCCGCTCCACACCTGGAAAGGGGGGTAGGATACCTTGTGGCGTTAAAGAAAAATTCACGCCTACACACAACTTTCAGGCTTCCACAGCCAAACATAAGTTAATGTGTGTTTTTGTCGCCTAGCAATTAATCAAAGAGTGGTTAAATTGTTGGCTTTTGATTTTAGGTACAGTGTACATCCTGAAACCTAACTAACCCCTCCTTTTATCTTTCATCTACCGCACTTTAAGAGTGATATCACTGTGTTAGGTAAATGAATGATGTTATTGCTTCAAATATGTTGTTCTTTTCGTATTTTTGTGCATTGCTCGCCTAGTGGACTAACCAGGCCAGCTCACGCCCTCAGAGTTTGATGATCACATGGACTTGGACCGTTTGTTTTAGCTCCGACGCGGACCCTGCAGTCCTTCATCGAATCTTAAAGGGGGGATTGTTGGGCCGCACCCAGTGATCATCTGGACTTATAAATGTATGAATATTTTGTGATTATGAGGACCTGTAAAACCAGACTTTGCCCCTTCTTCCTGAAGTCCTGCGACCCCCTGCTGCTAATTCCTGGTTATCTCGGCCTGGGTCGAGATAGTCCGTTTGCGACCCCACTGCCTAGCCCGAGATAGCAAGTTTATGACCCCAAGAGGGGGGGTCAAAACAGATCAAAGCCAGCAAGGAAAGTTTCTGCCAGGGAAACAGACTCCCTGGGGATTTACGACACCCCCTGGGGGGGAGCCGGATGCAGCGGACCCCAAAACCAGACCTCAAAATGGTACTGCTTCTTTGAACCCCCCCTTTTCCGCTTTAATGTGCCTCATAAAATGACCGCTGTTGCCTGAACTACAACCCCCAGCATGCCTTGCGTGGGGGGAGTGTCGCCTACAAGCGGCGCGCATCCAATCGCAATGAGGCACCGATGACGTCACCGCAGCGCGCGTAGGATCAAAACTCCTGCCGCTGCTTCTTTCTCTCTTCTCTTCCGATCACCCTCTCATCCGAGCTGGATCGTTGGCTCTGGGCCAAAATCCCATCTTCCCCCCCCCGGGCTGGGGGGAGGCAGGAGGCCCGCATCGGACCGGGCCCGCGGGGTCCGGCCGTTGAAGCGGCGGCCTCCGGGAGGCTCCGGCCTTTCACTAAGCTTCTCTTCTCAACTTCATCTCATCGGCGCAGGCCAAAGCATCCCATCTCCTCTCTCTCCCCCCGGGCTGGGGGGAGGCAGGAGGCCCGCACCGGACCGGGCCCTGCGGGGTCCGGCCGTTGAAGCCGCGGTCCCCCGGGAGGCTCCGATTTCTCACTAAACTCTGTTCTTCTTTAAGTTCACAGATCCAAGCTTCCGACGCCCACGCGCTCCCGGCAACCAGATCGGGACACAGCTGCGATTGAGTTCTCTGACTGAACCCCCCCTCCCCGCTCCGAGCCCCTGTCTGCGAACCGGCGCAGGGATCGGGGACGGACGGCCGGCGTCTCGCCCGGCGTGAGCTCTCCCGGGGCCCGGACGGCCGCGCGTCGGCGACCGGCGCAGAGAGGGAAGCACGGCAAGGAGAGACCGGTCCCCCCGCCGCGCCTAGGAATGCGTGTGAGCCTCCGTTTTGGTCCGGAACCACGGCCCGGCACGAGGCGGCCCCGCCGCTGTCTAATCCGTTTCAGGGGAAGGGACGGGACGCGATAGCCTGACTGCGAAACCCCAGCAGGACCGCGAACCCAGTCGGCAAACCCGCAGGCACCCGAGTCCGGATCCCAGAGGAGACGTGAGCCCGCGTAGCAGTGATCAGTAGGATTTAAGAGTGTTCAGAACTGTGTGTGAGATTGTGAGACCTGGGTTATCAGTAACTTAAGAGTGTTACAGAGCTAAATCTGTGTTCAGAGCTGAGATTACATCAGCATCATTATCAGAACGGTTTTCATTAATTTGTAGTCACTACTTTCTGCTAGTCATTCATGTTTGATTATTTGGTAGTCGTTGTTTTCTGCCGTAGGCACGTTTTAAATGCTGCGTTCGCCATCCGGTCCGATTGCACGTGGCCCAGAGGGCGCGTCCATCTTTAAAAGACCACAGGAGCCCCGTTGAACTGTAGATGTTCTGTATCTTCGTTATTATTGCTTGATTTCTTCTTTTTTTCCATTCCATGCATTTAACGTTTATGTTTCATTTTATTGATTGTTGTTTTTCTAGTTAATTAATTGTTTTATGGATACTTAAGCCATTTCTGCCATCAGGTTTATTTGGGTGTTGCGTTTATCATCTTTTGACACCCGTATGTAAATAAATTCTGATTGATTTCTTTATGGGTGGTTGTGTTATTTCATGCAAGATTTGGTCACAAATTGATTTGTTTAAGCAGAGCCTAGTGTTCGGACATCACGCCTTCACTGTTATTCTGTAAGATTTGCTGTTCTGCAGGATAATTCAAATCATAATGAGACTGATTTTCTGCTGTTAGTTATCGAATCCCACCGGAAGTAAGGCCCCGGCGGTGGTGCCCCTACGAGAATTATCATTTTTGATAATACAATTTGATAAATAGTCAACTTTATTAATTATTAATAATTCTTTAATAGAATTATCATTAGCCTTGATAACTGGACAGCCAAGCTACCTATGAGTTGCACAACACCACCACAAAGAAGCGTGAGGAAAGTAGTCAAACATTTAGAGAGTGGCATTAACTAAGTAATCCTAATGGATTTAGCATTTCAAAAAGAATAGTCTGACAATTTTTGCTCCTGGATAGCTCAGTTGGTTGCACACATCAACCATATCCAGAGACTGTCGCCCTCGTGCAGGAGACGCAAGTTCAAATCACAACACGTTGCTTTTGTCTTCACCTCCTCTGTCTAGCCATAGAGCCACAAACACTCTGAAAAGTCTTCTTCTTCTTCTTTTGGCTGCCCTTCAAACAATATACCAACCCTTTAATTTATGTATTCAGTAAACTGTGGGGGGTGGTTTTTGATTTGAGTGCTTAGCTTAAGACGATAAAGGGAAAGAGCAAACACGGCTCAGTCTCACGTGCAGACATCTTCCGGCAGAATTTCTTCGGGATTTCTCCTTGCATGGCAGAAAAGCATTCCTGATGTTAAATTAGTGTAAGAGTAAGATTGACAATTCTTTCCCAAATGAAAGTATGTCTTTAAAAGTTTGAACTGAGCTCAGCGGGCTGGTAATGTTAAAATCTTACTATTTCCAAGTGAACTGAAGAAAGCATCACAGATCTTCTTTCCATCCAGATAAGGGAAGACAAAAGCCAGGCTTCAGCCCAAGATGCTCCTAGAAACTTGAAAGATGATTGAATACACAGCACACTTTACTTTATTCCTTAACAACACTCTGTGATATAAAGTCATTAACTTGAAACAATTACTTGTCTGAGGACTATGATAAAAGGAGAAGTCCCAAATCACTGCCACAATTTTACTTTTTTTTTATAGCAGCACCAAGGAAGAATGTTTTGTTTTGGGGTTTTTTGCCCCTCAGTGACGCCTTACAGTTCAGGATTGGTCCAGTACTCATTCACACATTCAAGTCACAAATGGAAGCCAGCCCAGAAATTGTGGTACATGTGGGTGTTTTAAACAGCTGAGGCCCAAGTGAAGCTTAAGGAATTGTCTACAAAGAAAAAAATGTTATCAGTACAACAGCAGCAGGTGGTGAAATCCCAGTGTTCAATGCAGCAACGTAGGTCGCTGTAACGTAGCTATTGTACTATATTTGTGCAAATGAACATGCATCCTCTGAAATTTTTTTTGGTATGCTGCAGTCGGAGCATTGCACACGACTCATAGTAGCATCCTAAATCAATAAAACAAGAAAACACCTGGCCAACATGTATAAAGAGGCAGACACGTTTACAGTGAGACCTGTTGAGTCTGAAACATTTGTCATGAGTGTGACACAATTCATTCTGTTCACATGCTCTCACATCATATCACCACTATCTCAATGCCATCAACATTGAAATGTGTTTTATATTTTATTCACACAACAGAAAGTAATGAGGCATGGTACCTCTCTTATGTGTGATACTGACGTAACAATTTTAAGCTTATTTAAAGTCACAGTTAGCTGTTTTTGCTTGGCTGACTTAGCTTATGACCCATGATGATATTATTATTTGCATTCGTTCCCTTCAAATATGTCCAAACATCCTCTTTCCAATTGTCGCTAAGGAAACAACATCCATAACAAGTTCTGCAGGAGCTGTAACGTGAACTCTGCTGGAAGCCAACATTAATGTAGGATGAGTGACTGCGGGTACCAGCAGTCACAAGCTGCCTCATATCAGCTAAGCTTCGTCCTCGGATCCTTCCAGGTCAGCCTATACAGCCAGTCAGGGGTCTGTTAGGTTAACAGCCCTACAAAATGTCTCTATAAAATGTGAATGACTGTACTCTGTTAGGTGTTTATTCACAGCTCAGGTGCTATGATCAGAACTCAATACCAGGCAAAGTGCTAAGTACTGTAGAAATAAATGGTGATAGCTATCCATTGACTATGCCAGCTGTCACTCAAAAGACTACAGCCCTTATTATATATAAGTATGTTACTTTAAATGATTTAACCTGATGTGGCACAGTGATCATAAAATGTACATATGGAGATCAAAAGCCTGTTCTGAACCAGGCTGAAAAGTTGGGTTTTTAACATGGAGATCAAAGAAGATTGACTCACTTTTAAAGCCCGCCCCCAGTGGCTGGTAGATGCATTGCAACTTTTCTCACTACCGCTCTGGCTTTAACCTGAAAGTTGGAATGTAGTTGCAATTTTACTGCAGTTAGCCTTCTGTAGCATCAAGTTGCTACGTCCTGAGCTGCATGGGACGCACTGTGGTACTTATTCTTATCTTGAAACTAGAAAAAATGTAATCTTGGATAAGATAATTGGATTCATGGGATCTGTGAAGGTCTTTATCTCATTAATTGATAGGATTTATCATTTGATTATTGTATGGATTAGTTGAAACTAAAGTATTTTAGATTCCCAGAACAACAGCACCGAAATAATCACTGTGTTAATTTTAGTGACAGATTCCCATAACTCCATTCACATAAAGTATAAATAGTGTTGCACGAAATATTGTAATATTAGTTTCCACAGCATAATGTAAATATGTTTATACATTGTTAACCTTTTGTTATTATCACAGAAGTGTTTCCTTAAACACCTAAGTTGGCATTGTGCCGGTTGTCTCTATTGCCTTTGCAGGCTGCAGAAGAAGACATTTTCATGTATCAACTGTATCTCTAAAAAGACTGATTGCACAGCTTTCTCTCTGTTTTCTTTCACATCTCATTCCCAACACTGTTATCAGCTCCCAGGGCCCTCAGAGTCCCAGTCGCAGACCTGTTGTGAAGAGTGACTTGTAGCGGAGTCCTGCTGGCAGAGGAAGATTGCAAGCTGAACAGAAGGCAAAGATGTTCAAGGTTATCGCCAAAGTTTATACAACATCTAAGTACATAGATATATATGCAGACTTTTCTTTTTTAACTCATGATGGTAATCTAGAAGAGACCTCAGTTTTATCAAAATAAACGTCATTTTTGTATCATAGAGTTTTAATTTTAACTCATGATGAAAAAGAACACCTGTTAACAGTTTTAATTTCTCCTTTGAGACTATAAAACGTAAGTTACGGATGTAACTATGGTTCTGTGAATTCCTGGATGACTGCCAGTGGCAGTAAGCAGAGTGGATATGTCTCCTCGCGCTCCGCGCAGGTCGAGATTTAATAACAACAGTGTCACGTGAGTGACGTGTAGGCTACCTGTGCGTCTATAAATACCGCCCGGTAGACTACATCCGGCCTCCCAGAATCTTCTCGCAGGAAGTTCGGAGTGACCGGTGTGACTGGCAGTCATCCAGGAATTCACAGAACCATAGTTACATCCGTAACTTACGTTCTGTTTCATTCCTTCCAGACTGCCAGTGGCAGTAAGCAGAGTGGATGACTCATACCAGCACTGTCACGAGGAACAACACCCACCTAGTGGTCAGCCGTAGAAGCCAAAGGCAGAACGGCCGAAGCCAGCGTGGACCCAGAGGCCACGTTAAGGCGATAGAACCTGGAGAAGGTGCACGGCACCGTCCAGGATGCCGCTGCACAGATCTCAGACAACGGTACCCCTCTCATTGCCGCCCAGGAAGTGGCCACACCCCTGGTGGAATGACAGACAACGCCTGAAGGGGCAGGTCTACCTGCCACGTCATAAGCCTGTTTGATTGCTTCAACAATCCAGTGGGAGAGACGTTGCTTCGACAGGGCACGGCCCTTGTGCGCCCCCCTGTAGCACACAAACAATTGCTCAGAGCGTCGAAAGCTCTGTGTTGCCTGAAGGTAGAGCCGCAACGCCCGGACTGGGCACAGCAAATTAGCCCGCTCCTCCAGCCGGGACTCAAACGGGGGAGGATGGTATGCTGCCAACTCTATGGCCTGATTGGCATGGTCAGGGGGTAACACCTTTGGCAGGAAAGCGACATTTGGCCACAGGGTCACTCCTGAGCTGTCTGCCTTCCACCGAAGGCACGTAGGACTGACTGAAAGGGCGTGGAGCTCGCTCACACGCTTGGCAGACGTAACAGCCAACAGAAAGGCGGTCTTCCATGACGTCGTCCTCAAGGACCCCCCTGCCATAGGCTCAAAGGGGGCCTCGCCCAAGGCCTGCAGGACCAGCGGCAGGTCCCATGCTGCTGCACGCTGCACTCTGGGGGGGCGCAGTCTCCTGGCACCCCGCAGAAACTGTGCCACCCAGTAATGCGCACCAACTGGTCTACCATCGATGTGGCCATGGTGGACAGAAATAGCCGCTACGTGCACCTTCAAGGTCGAGGCCGCCCGGCCCGCCTCAAACAGATACTGCAGGTACCGCAGTACAATTTGTAACGGACAGGAGATCGGGTCAAAACCCCCGTCCCTGCACCAGGAGGAGAAAGCGGCCCAGCAATGCGAATACACCCTTCTTGTGGAAGGAGCTCTAGCATTCTGCAAGGTCTCACATACCGAGGGCTCAAGGTGCGTCAAGAATGACCCTTCCCTCTCAACGGCCAGGCCCAGAGTTGAAGGAGGCTCGGAGAGGGATGCCATACCTCCCCGCCCAGCTGGGACAGGAGGTCCGACCGTACTGGGAGCTGCCAAGGCTCCCCGTCCAACAGGCTGAGGAGCGTGGAGAACCAAATCCTCGAGGGCCACTTGGGCGCCACCAGGAGGACCCTGTGACCCGATAATCTCACCCTGTGAAGCGTGGGCATCACCAGGGGAATCGGAGGGAACGCATAAAGGAGGCCTCTCGGCCAAGTGTTGGCGAGAGCGTCCATCCCGAGCGGGGCACTGGTCTCTGCCAAGGAGAACCACAGTGGACAATGAGTCGTACACTCCGAGGCGAACAGATCCACACGGGCGTCCCCGTATCGATCCCAAATCATTTGCACCACCTGGGGGTGCAACCGCCAGTCCCCTGGGGGCAGCTGCCGGCGTGAGAGGGAATCCGCCACCACGTTGGCTCTGCCAGGGAGGTGCATTGCCCTCAAGGAGGCCAATTGAGGATGAGCCCACATCCACAACCTCCGGGCCTCGTTCAGGGAGTCCAGCGACCTGGTTCCCCCCTGGTGGTTGACATGAAACACTGTCGAAGTGTCGTCTGTCCGGACGAGGACATGCTTGCCCCTGAGAAAGGGCAAGAAGTGCCTCAGCCCCAAGTAGACAGTCCGGAGTTCTAGGACATTGATGTGCCGTCCCCGCCACAGAGGGCCCCAAACCCCCTGGACTGACCTCTTCTGCCATACCGCACCCCAACCCTGAGGTGAGGCATCTGTTGTCACCACCTCTCGCCTCGAAGGGACTGAGCCGAGAGGAACACCGTGCAATAGAAAGGTGCTGTCCCGCCACCGGTGGAGATGAATAAGGCACTGGTGGGTAACCTTGACCTTGACCCACCTGTGAAGGCGAGGGTCCATCTGGAGGCTGTTGAACCACATCTGCAGGGGGCGCAGGTGCAGCAGCCCCAGAGGTGTCACAGCTGAGGCCGCCGACAGCATCCCCAGCAGTCGGAGCCATGCGTGGACGGGCAACCTCATCCCGAGGCGGAAGGACCGTAGCAGGTCCTGAATCCGCTGTGCCCGCTCTGCAGTAAGGCGTGCCTGCATTGACACGGAATCGAGGGACAGGCCGATGAAGGTGGTCTGCTGCGTAGGACGCAACAAGCTCTTCTCCCAATTTACCGACATGCCCAGAGCCTCGATATGTGTGAGGACCCTGGATGTCATCAGCTCCGCCTCCTGGAGCGAGGGGGCGCATATAAGCCAGTCGTCCAGATATGGGAGAATCTTTACTCCCGACAGGCATAGCGATGTCAAGGCCGCCCTCATGCATCTGGTGAAGATGCGAGGAGCCAGGGACAGGCCGAAAGGCAGGACGGTGAACTGGTAGGCGTGGCCTTGAAAGGCAAAACTGAGAAACCGTCTGTGATCTGGGTGTATTGGGACGTGAAAGTAGGCGTCCTTGAGGTCTATGGAGGTGAACCACTCCCCTGGAGTGACAGATTGAAGGACGTCGCGTGTACGCAGCATCCGAAATGGGAGGACCTTCAGGTACTGGTTCAGACCCCGAAGGTCCAGCACAGGCCGAAGAGAAGTGTCTTTCTTCGGAATGAGGAAGTATGTTGAGTAAAACCCACTGCTCTGTGTATGTGGGTGAACTCTTGTGATGGCCTTTTTGTCCAAGAGTTTGGCTATCTCCTGTGACAAACACAGGGCCCTCCCGCGGTCTCTGACCGAGGTTTCCCTGACCCCGGAGGGTGGTGGGGGCCGGCGGCGGAACTGCAACCTGTAGCCCTGGGACAGTGTTCTCAAAACCCATACATCTGGAGAATGGGCTGCCCAATAGGCCAGGTGCTGATGTGAAAACCTGCCCACCGCCGGCCCGAGGCCCTCATAGAGTGCCTCGAGGATTATTTGGGGGTTTGGGGGGACGCTGGTGTTGCCCCTGCACCCGCTGAGACCGGCGAGGTGGAGGGTGTGCGCCCCTGGGCTGACGCCCACCACCCCCAGCAACCCGGCTGTGCTGCCAGGGCTGCGGAGGGGGGCTCGGGGGATGTGAGCGGCGCAGGTCTTGTGCGCCCCGTCTCCTGGAGTGCTGAGCTGGGGGTCCCATGCTCGCACTCCGACGACCCCAGGCCTCTGATGCCTGACCCGACTGCTTCCTGCGCTCCAACGCCTGTTCTGCCTCTGGCCCAAACAACTGGCCCGGCACTACCGGAAGCTTCCGTAGCGTCTGCCTGCAATCATCAGACATGGGTGCCTGCGCCAGCCACACCTGACGCCGCGTCATCACCAGGGTGGACATCAGGCGGCCAAGCTCTCTGGTCATCAGCCCGAAGGCTTGGAGCGCAGCGTCGTTAGTGTCACCCAACTCCCCGCCCTCATGCTCCGACTGCAACATCTGGGACTGGGCGAGGAGGAGCACGGAGAGGGAGTTCCCAATGCGAGCCATGCGGCCTGCCGCATCATAAGCCGTCGAGAGAAGGCTATCTGTTACCCGGCACTGAGGCCTAGGACAGCGGGCCTTATCTTTGAGCGCCTCATCTGGTGAAAGGACCAGTGAGGCGATACACGGGTCCACGGGAGGCATGTGAACCAGGCCATGTTGCTCCGCCTGGCGCATGGAGGCCAAAGTCCTCGCATCCTTGCCATGGTAGGCAAACGCCTTTGGATCTGCCCAGCAGCGCCGCAGCTCCTGCAAAAAAGCAGGCGAGGGCGGGACATCAAAGGGCGGGGCTACAGGAGTCCGGCGAAAGAATGGGTTGCTCGCCGGTTGGGCAGCGGGCGCATCATCCAGCCCGACCTTAGCCAGGGCCGCACGTAGTGTTGCCTGCAAAGGGCAGGGGCCCTCTCCCAGCTCAGTGCTCCCAGAGCTCCTGAGGGATGTCTCCGAGCCAGCCTCTGCCTGTATGCTAGCTGGGTCAACCACCAGACACGGCAGCTCAGGGGAGGGATACTCGCCAGAGCTAAACACACCGTCACGGCCTTGAAACATGGAGTTTGAAGCCCTGGTAGACATAGCATCGTCTCCACAATCTGACTCCCAGGGGACCGCCAGAGGTGGGGAGGGCAGAGCCCGCTGCCTCACTAAGGCCTTAAGCTGCTCCAGTTCAGCCCGTAAATCCTCCATCTCACTGCGTGAGGGAGCATCCTTCGCCTTCTTCTGCGTAGGGCCACTGCGCTCGTCATGGGGCCCCGCTCTGCGCTTGTCCCGGTGCTTTTTGCGGGAACCTGCACTGACATGAGCGGGCCCAGAGGGTGGGAGGTCGCTCCTAAAGAGGAGGCCTTCCACCTGACGCAGCCGGTCCTCTCTCACAGAGAGCGGCAAAATGCTGCAGTTGATGCAGGGGTCGGAGAGGGCCTCCCTCAGGTGCCCCACCCCCAGACACTGGGGGCACAATTCATGGCCATCCTCTACCAACAGTAGAGTGCCACATGATGTACAAGCCATCATCGCTTCCTCCAAAAAATAAAAAGGGTCAAGTTAGGGAATCTGGGCGAGAACCGAGACTCGATCAGAACATCTAACAGACTCCTCACACCACTGTTCTTAATCCAAACAATTCAGTGTGGAGCCAGGCAATCCAAGCGAGAACTGTGGCCGCCACAGAACGCGTCCGGAACCTCTGGACTAGCTTTTTTTTTTTTTTTTTAATATATATTTTTTTTTAAATTTATATATATATATTTATTTTTTTTTTTTTTTTTTTAAAGCTTAAGTAAAAAATACTCACCAAGCCAGGCTAGGAACCAACAGACGAGAGCAGTGGGCGGACCACTGAACGCGGCTGGGACATCTAGCATGTGGAGGAATCAGCTCAGCACAAACAATTCAAGACCGTTTGTGTGGCTGGGGAGCGAGCCAGCCCGACACACGGGCGCTCGGATCCTCCCGATGGAGAAAGGGAGAGGTAAGATGGCTTGACAGCCACAGCCTTAGAGGGCACAACGTGCGCTCCGACCAAGAGTCACAGGCAGGCTGTCAAACACCACCAACCAGAGTTGAGCTTACCTCCCCGAACCTGCAGAAAATATAGATCCGAAACACGGATCTAAGGAGCGATTAACCAGCGATGTACGTCAGGTTAACAGCGAGAAGATTCAAGAGGCCGGATGTAGTCTACCGGGCGGTATTTATAGACGCACAGGTAGCCTACACGTCACTCACGTGACACTGTTGTTATTAAATCTCGACCTGCGCGGAGCGCGAGGAGACATATCCACTCTGCTTACTGCCACTGGCAGTCTGGAAGGAATGAAACAGAACCTATAGAGACACAGGCAAGGAAAAACTCAAATAGTTTATATTTTGATGTTCTATAACTTAATGTAAGTGTTTATTCCTCCATGAATCAATATCTGAAAAATATTCACATATCTGGAAACAAAATTTTCCATAAACGAGAGCAATGACAACTGCATATGCACAGCTATTTAATGTTTTGAATTTACTGCCTTCTCTCCACTTATCCAAGGAGGCAGACAAACTCCTGGAGCTCATCAGCTCCAAGTATCCTGTCACTCAGCTGGCTTTCTTTGCAGTGTGTGGAATCACACTCCTGCTGCATGCCTGCAGAGGAAAAACACTAACACTTTGATAAACAGAATTTTTTTTCTCTGTGAAGTCGAGAGCAAAAGCAACAGGTAATGGTGCAAATGGTCTGCAAACAGACACAGCAGACGTCACAAAACATTTTTCCATGGATGCATGTGTAAAATCGTGTCGGGTGACCCTGACATCTGCTTTCTCCCTGACGCTCTTCCACTGATCATCTCCGTATGGCTCTTTGATGAAGTCAATGAGACTCTCACAGCAGCTCATACATTATTCCTCTCTGGATTGAACACTGTCAAGACGGCTCCCCAGTTGATTGACTCCCAACAGTCCTCCCAAAGGCAAAGAGAAAAGTTCAGAATGATGACTTCTTCCATGCTGCGAAATGAATTTTAATGCATTTAGCTCTCAGCGCGAAAAGATAAAAGGACTAGTTAATTTAGCTGCTTTTGCTTTCTCTGGCTCTCCGCACTGCCAGGAAGGTCTTATCTGAAGGCGCACAGGGCAAACCATTTTAAAGGTGGTCTTATTAAACAAGCTCTTCATCTGAATGGGTTTCGATTGTTCTTGTGTCAGCAGTCAGTGCCTGGCGGCTGTGCACATGAGTGGAAATCATCAGTAAATCATCATCAAAAAATAAAAAACAAACGGAGAGTCGTCCCCAGGAAATATCATTGCAAGCCCAATTGCATTATTTGAATAATTTCATTTAAAGGTATGGAGTGCTCATGTTAATCTTAGATGCATAAAAACGTAACATTAGAAGGCTTTACAAGATTAGACTGACGCCAGTCTGGTGGGTTCCTATCAAAGTTGATACGATTTTGAAATTTAAAGTCCTCAAACTACTAGAGTTGGAAGTTGTAAATCAAGCCTTGTATACTGTGAAAGACATCCAGTCTTTGTTTTAGTGCATAAAGTAGCCCAAATTCAGAGTCCCCTTATTAACCGTGCACGTTTGTCAAAGTTTTCACGAGAAATGTTCCTCTGAAAATGTTCCATAAGAGGAAAGCAACACAGAGAGGATTCAGATTCAGAAAGGCGAGAAGTCTGAGGGAAGTGAGTCTTTAATCTGCGTTGTGACACATGGAGCCCGTTTACACTCACAATTAAACAGAAAGACCGCAGCCTTGCTGTTTAGGGAATCGTGTCTCTGGTAGCATGGAAACACCGACAACACGTAGCTTTTTCACCTTAAAATGACAGATACAAAATTCTTATGACCTTTCATGGATTTATGTCAGGAGGGATGAGACCCCTGAAACCCCTGGACAGCCGGGAATTGCACCACGTACCGTTGTGGTCCTGCTCAGATCACGCATGCTGAATTATGGTAACGGGTCACACAGCAGCATCAACCTCTGCTATCGGTAAGCCTTTCAGCCAGAAACTTTCCGGCTTACTAGTCTTGCTATTATCATCATGGAAACCTAAGAAACCAAAGAGGACCAAGAGGTTACTCTTTGGTAAGAAATAAGAGAAAAAATGGACTGACCTTGCCATTTTCTTGCTGGACTTATAATTAAGGGAATGGCTTGTTGTGTGTTTTCACTGCGGTCTCGAGTTTTGATGTGGTAGTAAGATGTTCCCTCCGTAGTCTCCACTTCACCCATGTTGTTGATGTCCAGTCATCTTGCAAAAGCTCTAAATCAAATTCAGACAAATGTCTAGACTGATGTCGGTGTGTGATGTGTCTTACTGACACTGACGTTTCCTGTGTCAGTTCCTGTCAAATACAAAAGTATAAAAACTATAAAAAAAAACGCATCTTATGAAGTAACCTTTATTTAACCTGGCTGAGCAGTGATGCCATCAAATACATGTGCCTTAGTCGTATTTGCCAAGTATGAACTACCGAGCACACAAATCCAAACCTGGCCTTCTTGGTGTTGAGAAACAGCTCATTCTTGTGTGTTAAGTTCAGGTTTGACTTCCTTTGTCCCCATCCCTTCTGATTCTTCACACCTGTATCCCTGCCAGTCGGTCTGTTTGCTGCCCTGTCATGTTTCCGTGCTCTGCTTCTCTGTGTAGTTTCTTTTTCTCCCTGAAGAGACTGCTTTTTGTTTCCTGTTTTGAATAACCTGTGGTGCAGGGTTTTTTGTGAAAAAAGAAAAGAACAAAGGACTTTTGTTTGCACCGTACGCCTCGCAGGCACTTGCGTTCGGGGCCTTCATGACTGCTGAATCCTGACAGAATTCTGCATTTATTCACAGAAATATGACAAGTGGGCTACAATGCATCCATGTATAAAGCTGCATGTTGAAGCTTGGATTTGACCAACAGTTGCTGTTGTTGACATTTTGTCTTCTTTGGTAGTCTCTATCAGTTCTGCAGACTTTGTTCAAGGCGTTCTTTGCTCATTATGCTGGACTGTCTCCTGTATGTACCACCATCTCACTCTGTGGCATGTATGTCCATGCTGGAGCATGCAGGAACAGTAGGGGGCCCCCAAGGGTGAGAAAACATCATCATACTTAGTGGTGCTGCTTTATAAACTTGTTGAGAGCAGAAGGGTGAGAGTCAAGGTGATATCCTAAGACTTCAAATGGCAGTGCTCTGAATGATTATAATCCTGCTGTCCTGTTAAAATTTGCTCTGTTTAGTGAGCACCCACCCACCCCTCTCGGAAATTTCTATCCTTGTTTGTTGCACTGCTCTCTACATCACATGAACACTGCAAAAGAAAAATGTCCATGATGGCTGATACCATAATGTATTAGATATTAAACTTAAAAACCTATTGCTTTCATAAATGTAACAATGAGAACTGCTTTCGTGTATCATAAATTATTATAAATTCAAGATTTTGAAAGGAAATAAATGCCTTATATGTATTGAAATTAGCAGGGACAGTACTGAATAAGGTTATTAGAAATGTTATGAGTCCTATGTATTACTGTTAGTAAAAAGGAAGAAACACAAAAAAACACATTTATCAAAGTCACAACAAGACTGAGCTTTCTAAAACTCACACATTTATGTTTATTCTGCCAGTCTTGCCAGAAATGCTGTAATTACAGCAGATTTACATCCAAAACTACATACACATTAAGGAAAGGTTGCAAGATGTCTACTTTCGCGTTCTTTTTTTATTAAAATATTTTTTCTTCCCATTTTTTTTCTTTTCTTTTCACCCATGGCTCCTACCTAAGTCTTTCCTTGTCCTGGTCATTGCTCACTCTCTGCCAGCCCCAGGAAGGCCCTGCACTGAGCTGAAGTCTCCTCCCTACTTGAGGAGTGAGTGGGTCACCTCTTTCCACCCAACAGGGTGGAGTTTCTCTGGCCGGACGTAGCGCGTGGAAAGATCACGTTAATCCGGCCAGATCCTCCCCACCCCATCTGGGGGCATATGTAGTACAGGACTGCTGCATGTTTTTGTGAGGGTAGCTCATATTAGCTACCCAAGGGAACATGGGGAGAACATGCAAACTCCACACAGAAAGGCCCTTTCGTCAACCCCACCCAGGGTGTGGGCGCTGAAGTCAGTAGGAAGTAAACACCCCCTTAGCACCCACAATGTCCCTGGCGAGAATTGAACCCAGGACCTTCTGGCTGTGAGGCAGCTGCACTACCATCATAATCATTTCTTAATGTTTAACAAGACTGGTAATATGAACTCCATGATCCGTTTACAGAAAGCATTCCTGTTCGGTTACTTTTAAATGTTTCTTCAAAAATCATTGTGGCATCGTCTCAGCAGTGTCTCCAAACTTTAGCCTTGAATAAGTGCCAGTTACATTCTAGATGCTGAGTGTGGGATCCAGTTTCAACAAAATGCTTTTTGGCATACTGAAAGAGACGGTCAAAACCAGTATTTCTTAAGGCCCGCTGTTAAGCTCCCCACTCATTACAGAACATTTTGTGAGGCTTTTCTTTCATATATCGTGTTTTTCTTCAGAGTTCCGAAACAGGCTCACATCAACCTCACTATGAACCCTTTTTTCACTTTTTACGTTTTGTTTTTTTAATCTTTTTTCAACTCCAATAAACCCCAAACCTGCTTCTGTATTTTTTTCTTTTTAGTGGCACAAAATCCTTCAATTATCATTTCTCCCCATGTAGAGAAATAGCTCTGAACTGCAAGCCTTTTTCTTTTCTGGCTTTTTCCATCCATTTCATACGAAGGTTGCTACAGTTAACAGATATTAAAAGGCCAATTTTCTCTTGTACGCATGGTTTTGGATGGTTTGCCTGCACATAGCCCACTCCAATTGACATCAGGTAGTCCTCTCACAACCATTCAATGCATTGTGCTGAAACAAATTGCTATTTAAAGGATCTATTTGAAGCTAAAAAGTTCAATTCAAGATAAACTTGATGAATAATGGTTAAATCTTTTAGCATCTTGGCTCCGATCTATTCAGTCCCTACTCATTAGGGGTGTACATATTAGTAGTAAACTAAGTATTCATAGATGTGTCTGCACAGAAACCATCTACAGGTTGAAATGGGGGATGGTGGGATTTTAAGAGAAGCATCGAGCTTGGTGGGCGAGAGACATCACAAGGCATGTGAGAAACAAATATCTCTTAGCCTTTAAAAAGACCAATGAACAAAAAGGAGCTATTGGAATAAAACCTGCAGATGGGTGAAGCAAGAATAAAAGACAGCTCACAATACCTGCCTGAGCCAGCTCTCTGGGTCACCTCATTAATGCCAAATCATTTAAACAGGAGTCGTATGAGTGAGATCGCCGCCTCGGCAGGAATCTGGGGCTCCTCCATGCTGTCTGTCATGTGACATCAGGTCATGATAGGTGAATAGCTGGCCACATACTTGTCAAGTTTTCTCACTTGTGATGTAAGCTTTACATACAAACTGATTTTAATCCCTAAAGTTTCTTCTTTTATTATCAGTGTAAGCTGACTGCGGTCAGGTGCTCATGTGCAGCAACTTCCATCTCTATTCTGTTGCACAGATGTTGTCTCATCTCTCCAGACCTTTATTTTGTTTAATATTACCTCAGTCCTCTGCTTAAGTGTCATAGAATTACGAATAATCCTATATAGAGCCGGTGGAGCTCATAGAATAGAATAGAATAGAATAGAATAGAATAGAATAGAATAGAATAGAATAGAATAGAACTTTATTAATCCCACAGAGGAGAAATTTGCTTGTGCAGCAGCAAACATACACACTCTCAACAAATAGTGGGGTATAATCAGTACTCGAGTTGAGGGGGGACGAGGGGGGGTGGCATCCCCCCAGAAATATAAACGGCCAAAATCATCCCCCCTTTCCATCCCTTATGTCATTTCATCAATGAATGTGGTTTTACTGCTATTTCAACATTTAGAGTCATCACCAGAAAAATAACTTATTTGACAATTTTCACCTGTTTCAAGTAAATTTTCACTTGAAATAAGTAGGAAAAATCTGCTAATGGGACAAGATTTATCTTCTCATTACAAGCAATACAATCTTGTTCCACATGCAGATTTTTTCTACTTATTTAAAGTGAAAATGTACTTGAAACAGGTGAAAATTGTTGTTTTTTTTCCAGCGATGAGTCTTGTTTTAAGTGTAATGAGACTTTTTTACTAGAATGAGACATTTTAACTAGAAATAAGACAAATATTGTTGTTAAGATTTTGAATTTTTGCAGTGATCCATTTTACTTATCCTGTGAAGGACAGAGTCATATTGATAAGTTCAGAAAACTGTTTTTAATTGTTGTGTTTTGATGTATTAGATGTAAGCCCAGTGGATATTTAAAGCTTACAGAAGGCTGCATTTAACTGCTGCTATGTCATTCCTGCAGTATTTCTGCAGGTGTTTTGGTCAGTGCTATTATTTGTAATATATTATATTAGTTGTAATCAGCACAAATTATAATCCACCATCCCCCCTGATTTATTTTTACAACTCGAGTACTGGGTATAATTGAAGCTGTAGGAGTTCAAACTATTTCATATCCCCTCTGATATGTCGGAGCATTTCTCTGTGGGGACTTATTTTGGCTTGCTGGAGGAGCAGCACCATGAGAGCTTGCTCTGCACCTGTCTGAGTGACTGGGACTTTGCACTAGGAGCAGTGTGGGGTTCAGGGAGAAAGTCCAGTTGGAGCACAGCCGACTCTTCCCAATACTCCACTGCAGCTCATTGGAGTAGCCCTCTCTGGCTATGTTCCCACTGCTCGGACCACCAATCCCATTTTTACCATCCGATCCAACAGTCTTCATCAAGTGATCAGGTGTCCTGCCCGAAGATCCTCATCCTCACATTGTCATTTGAAGAAAATCATTCTTGAAATAAGTGAAATGTTGATAGACACTTGTCATGTTAATGTTGGCATCACATCTTATGTGCAGTCTTAAGCAATAGGTCTCTAGGGACAGGTGCAGAAGCAGCAGATGCATCTGAATCATGAAGCCCTACAAAAGTGGAAGTGCTTTTTGTTAAAACGGCTACAACTTTTGTTTTATAAAGCAAACTAGCTTTTCTTACATCACAGTATATCTTAAACGGGCAATGGCTTTTCAGCTTGTTTCAGGCATTTGCCGCTGATTTTCTGTGACACAGGATGACTTCACGGATTTTTTAAGAGACCGGGAGGCTTCAAACTGGGAGATAGTAGTGTTGTGAAGAGGGCCAGGTTCAAAATCGATATCCAATCTCAGCGGGGATAAAGAATTTTTTTTCTTTTTTTTTTCTCCCTACCAGGCTCCTGCCGAGCTTGCAGAATCAATTTGTGGGGGGAAAAAGGCTTCACAATAAACTTTCACTTCAGTGCAAAAAGGGCAATCAAATATAAAGTTAAAGGTCATCACTTATGAGGTGAAGCAAAAAAAAAAAAGGAACAATTTATGCAGAAATCACGACTGGAGTTTCTCTGCGGTGTGTCAATCACTAAATAAATGAACAAACAATGGCTTTTGGCTGTTTGTTACCACGCTGAATTACTGAGAGGTCTGACTCAGAGCAGAGTGAAATAAAAGGGATGAAGGATGTCAAAGGTCTCCTGCTGTCAGAAAAATGGAAACGGCAACCTGCTGCAGGGTTCAACTTTTGGCCTTAAAGGGGAAACACGTTCACAACCTCCTCCGATCACTGTTACCTCATAAATTTTAAAGCCTCTCCCATAAAAGTGTGTATGTGTGTGTGTGTGTGTGTGTGTGTGTGTGTGTGTGTGTGTGTGTGTGTGTGTGTGTGTGTGTGTGTGTGTGTGTCTATGTTTGCAGGGGGCCCCGCGTCTTGGCCCGTGTGTGTCCATCTGGACAGCTGCCACTAACACACACACACACACACACACACACACACACACACACACACACACACACACACACTTAAACACCCGGAGGGGATCCAATTTTTATTATCAAAGTAGCCTGAGGTCAGGATGTAAACGCCCCCCCTCCCAAACACCCCCTCAATCCATCCTCACTCTCGGGCCCCTCTGCTAAATTAAACTCGTGATGTAACCACCCAAGGCATCTTGGGATGAGTTTTATACAGACTGACCCTTCTCTGCTGGGGAGTGTCAGACTGGAGCGTGGAAAGCATCCCAGCTCCAGACAGGGACAAACCACACAACCACCCGGACCAGCTCGAGCAGCCGGCGACTCACAGAGACGCAGGTCAGGACTCAGGTAGGGAGACTGCGGGGCCCGTATAACCTCTGACATGAGTTACGGTCTGACCGGATCACACATTCGTGTCAATCTGGAGACGCAGCTGTAAAATGCATTTGTGTCCGTGTGCCTTTTTGGTTACTCCGAGTATACAGTGAATTGATAAAGAGACATCACTTGCTGAAATGGAGGCGCACTTTGAATAATTTAAGACTAAACCCAAGTTTAACATCAACAGAGAACTCGAGCCCCTGTGTGTTTTTCCTGCTTGAGTTCCTAAATTGAGCATTTATAACACAAAGTGCACTTTCAGAAGATGTTCAAAAGAAATTATAACAATGTCTGTGACCATCAGAGAAAAAGGAAGATGATGATGATGATGCAGGGAGGCATGGACGACCTCACCAAGCAGAGGATGTTGCAGGCTAAAGCTCTGTCTCAGGAGGCCAAAGGTGAGTGTGATGACTATATGAGCTTATACCTGTGTGTTAAACACATATACTATTGCTTAAGTCATACTGCCATGTCTACTCCATCATGTTAGATGACATAGTGTGAGGAAACAGCTGTGTGTCTTCTGTAACTGAACCAAACTTCAAAGTGTTACCCTTCTGCTTGGAGACAAGCGGGCAGTGATTTGATGAATTTCCGGGAGTGCCAGCACGTTGTCGAAACTCTCCAAAGATTCAAGCGAGGACCCTCCCAGCTGCGTCATTCGCTTCCCTGTTGCTGTACAGCAGCTCGGCTTTGAAAGCAAGATTTGTAGACTCAGCAAAATGTGACTCCCACCACTGAATTTGGCGCAGGCCGATCAAAGGCAGCTCCTCGGGGGTGGCATCTGCCCAGACCTCTCCCTACTACACTTATCATGTGCGAGTAAAAGGACCATCCGCTCTGACACAAGTCTTTCATCTAAAGATCCTATTTATATGCCCCGTTACCCGTGCAACTCGGAAACACAACAAACATTACACACCACTTGACATCATCTTGAGACTATTTCAGAGCCAGACCCGGGTCACAAACACAACATGAGACCTTGGCGATGATGCACACGGTTGTACTTTTGCATATCAGTCTTCTACAGCTGTTAAATGTTGACAGAAACCAAGAGAGCAGGGTAAACATAATCATTTAGCAAATGTCCTTATTAGTATGTTATTTCCTTCTCTTTCTAAACATCCTGCTCTGGTGACGCATTTATCCAATGCCTGCTGAAAATGTCCGCTCCACCCTGAATTTCGGTCCATATGTCATCACTCACTAAAGAAATTGCTCCGTCTGTCTGTCATGTGTGAAAGGTCTGAACCTGGGGAAGAAAATCAGCGTTCCACAAGATGTGATGATCGAAGAGCTCCAGCTTACCTCTAATCGAGGCTCTCGCATGTTTCAGGAGAGACTGAAAAGGGCAGAGAAGTTCACACTGGAGAACGTCGCTGCTGGTCCTCACTACATCAGTGTAAGAACCTGAGAGACGTCCAGCAGCACGCGATGATTCACCTGTAATGTACTTACTGAACCCCTCGTATCAAGAAATGATCAGCCTGGAATAGGAATTTGTCCTTCAACCAATATGGGATGCCGATATTGGCATTTGGGAACAAATGATTTCTGATTGGAATATCTATCATCCAGTAGAAAGGAGATGATGGGGTTTGTTTTTGTTAATTCATATTTAGTGAGAGTTGTCTCAACATTGGGCTGGAGGTCAATCTGCTGATCAGAGAATAAGATTAGGCCTTTGTTGAATTACTCCCAACTCATTATACAAAACAAGACAAAAAGAAATCAAGTCTGCATATGTCAGAGCATGTATATACTCATAATGACCAAGGGATGTATTGTTCAGGCTTTAATAATTGAGATTCATTGGTCGTTGGATGTACCAAAGAACCGTAACCAGGGGCTGTCTGAGCCGTGTCATGTATGTATAGGGTTGCCACCCGTCCCGTAAAATACGGAATTGTCCTTTATTTGAGAAAAAAATGTTGCGTCCCGTATTGAACTAATACGGGACGCGATTTGTACCGTATTTTCATTAACTTTTACACCATATTCTAGTTGAATTATTGAAATAAATGAACCTTTAAACCATATTCTAGTTGAATTATTGAAATAAATTAACTTTTACACCATATTCTAGTTGAATTATTGAAATAAATTAACTTTTACACCATATTCTAGTTGAATTATTGAAATAAATTAACTTTTACACCATATTCTAGTTGAATTATTGAAATAAATTAACTTTTACACCATATTCTAGTTGAATTATTGAAATAAATTAACTTTTACACCATATTCTAGTTGAATTATTGAAATAAATTAACTTTTACACCATATTCTTCACCTGTATCTATATTCTACATCTGGGCTGATGTGGACATTCGTAGCATAGGAGGATATTTCAGTTGCTAGTATGGTTGTCTGTCTGTACAGTCATGCAAGTTCAATGCTATTAAAGCACTTTAAACTTTAAATCAAAGCATTTTGTTTTTTCATATAAAATAAACACATTTTTATTCAGTTTAGTTTTGGGGGTTTTTTTTTGGCTCCTGCGCTGCTGAAATCAGGGCGTCCCTTATTTCTATTTCTGAAAGGTGGCAACCCTATGTATGTAGCCCACCAAAACTCCTCAAAGCTAGAAGGTTCCCGGATTCATCTCATGTGGGACCTTCCTTAGTGGAGTCTCGCCATGAGCGGTTTTCTCGGGGTGCCCCCCCTTTCCTCCCACAGTCCAAAAACATACATATTAGGCTAACTGGTGATGCTAAATTGCCCATGGGAGTAAGTGTATCCGATTGTTCATCTATATGTGGCTCTAAGATGGACTAGACACCTGCCCAGGGTGGACCACTGCTAACAGCTGATGGGTTCCACCACCCTGTGGCCCTGAATAGGAAGAAGTGATGACTAATAAAGTGTTATAGTAATCGTTGGCATTATGCTAGCAGTCTTTCCAATAGTTTCTCAAAGGTTCAAAAGCTCCTCAAAACCTGCCTCAATCAAAGTAGAATGATTGTTACAACTCCAGTCACAGAAATCTAACTCTGTCTGTTACCAAGGTTCCTCTTGAGGCCAATCCTCCCACACAGATGGTCCTGGACCCACAGGGAGGAAAAGAGAACCTTGCTTTCTCCATCCCTGGTAAGCATAGCCTGGTCATGAACCTTCAGAAGACTGTAGCAAAGAAGGGCAGTCCCGATGTCCTGGCTCCAGGTAAATGGTGCAACACCGTAGAAGAGAGACTGCTTCAGTCTGCTACCAGTCACGTCTCTGTAATGCCAAACGCTTGGACAATGCCAGTGCTAGACCAAGCCCCCTCCTCCTGAGCAATGCAAGGACACACGCTACGGTCCGTCAGAGGACTCGACTTTCTGATGGATATGCACAGAGCACATGAGCTTGTTTTATAATAAGCAGAGCTGGAAGAGCTGGCAGTTTGTGGAAAGCAATTATGTGTGAGCGTCTTTGCTGAGTGCTGTTGTGCATTTGTCCTGGCAGAAGGCACTGCTTACAGTCTTGACTAACGGGGAACTAAGCTCTGTTTATTATCTGGGATTCACACTGAGATCTGATTACTGTCATTGCTATTGATGACAGCAGTTAGTTCAAAGAGGGTTTTATGTATAAGTGAAAGCTTTTATGTCGTGTGCTTTTTTTAGTGAAATTTATTTTTGTGGGGGTTTTAGATTGAAAGTCAATCATTAGCACTGATTTCAAACTTTTAAATAAAATACAAATTAGGGCTGTTCGATTTTGCCCAAAAATAAAATCGCGATTTTTTTCTCTCAAAATCCGATTTTCGATTACAATTACGATTATTTGGTGAATTGACAAAAGGCAAAGAAATGATTTCAAATATGCTGTTTTTTTATTGAACATTTGCCCCATTGGGCTTTAAGTGCAAACTTTGCTCTTATTAAACCAAAAATTAATGAATAAAGTGCAAAACTCTGTTAAATAAGTTGAAAAAAAGTTTTAAAAAATATAATAAAATATAAAGTTTTATCTTTGAAAAAAAAATCAGCAAATCAGCACTTGCAAACATACAGTAAGTTATATTTCCAATTAAATAAAACAAGACATTTTCTAATTAAACTAAACTGGGTGTTTGCATGCTAAATAATAATGCAACCCATGAAGGAGGTAGAGGTGTGTAATGGGGCACTTGTCGCAGGTATTGAGAGGTATTTCCATCAATCATTAATATTGGTATCAATCATTAATATGTGTGCAGACAAGGTAAAAAAAAAAAAAGTGAAAAATCGATTTTACGATTTTCATGTTTTAACATCGTTCTAATTACATAATCGCGATTACGATTTAAAATCGATTAATCGAACAGCCCTAATACAAATATTACGGCATTATTCACTTTATTCACTATGGTTGTTTTTATCCCCCAATATTGTGTCATGATCAGGATACTCTGGACCCCTGAAGGAAATTCCTCATGAGAAGTTCAACGCAACAATAATCCCCAAATCTTACTCCTCTCCATGGAGAGACGCTCTGGGAAACAACGACGAGCTTCTGAATGCCCTCAATACCCAGCTGCCCCAGCCCCCACAAAGACTCATGCCTGCCAACTACAGGTGCTTCAACAGGTAAATCTGCTGTGTAGCACCAGCCTCTCCTGCCACGACTGATACCACTCAAATAAATGACAAGTTGGGAAATACAGTTGAGTTTTAAGGGCAACCGTTGAGGCCCAGCCCATCTCCAAATAGACCGACGGGTGACGTAACCAAACTATCCATCGCCATCCTCTCCTCCCTCGGCTCCACTCCATGTTTCCAGTTTGAAAATTAATCCAGCCTCTGGCTTCGCACCCCAAGGAGGTGCGTCAGCACCATGGCTATTTTCAACCCTGGTCCTTGATAGATGATCCGCTGGTGATTTTTATTTTTTATTATTTGGAGGGAGGGGGGGGTCCTACAAATTTTATGGCATCGCTAGGAGAAATTGCAAATGTAAGGGGGTCACTTGACTCCTGCCACACAGGGAATTACATCCCACTAGGAAAGCGGTGCAACAAAGGTGAAGCTTAGGGAGAGGGAGGAACCCCAACGACAAAAGACAAACTTAGACTTTACTCAATTAAAGCTGCCAGTCCACCAGCTCCTGCCAGCCAGTCTGGAACGTTATCCCCTGTGGAGGGATATTCTTACATCCTTAAGATTATTATGAAATTACAAACCCGGAATTAAAACTTAACTCAACCAACAGTCACGGCAGCTAGGCCAGGAGCGAGAGGGGTCAAGTTTAGTACACACTAAGTTTGGTATGTTCTGAATCTCTTGCTGGATTTCCACCCATAAAAATAATCTTCAGTTTAAACTCGTGCATATCATGTGTCATGTAGCTTTCCAGCTATCTAAGGTAGAGCCTTAGGAACTATTTTTTTCAGGTTCAAACAAGAATAAAGCCTTCTTTTATTCTCAGATCTGCAATGCCATTTGGGGGTGCTATGACAAGCAAGAGGGTGATCCCAGTGATTGGCTTTGAGGCGGTCGAATCTCAAGATCTTCCCGGCATCGCTCTGGAGCGCATGTGCCATCGGCCCAACTTCAACAGAGCACCCAGGGGATGGAGAGTCAACTACTCCCCTGAATCTAATGACCTATGAAAATAAGCTGAAAAGCTAAAGACTGAAGCATAGACCTCTTCTGCAAAGATGACTGTCTTGGTCTTAAGGAATTACAGAAGAAGGAAAATTAAGACTTCTGCATGTCATTTAAATGGTTTCCCACTCCCATTTGTCACTTCCAGCAGTATCTTATGTCTTTAATACCCTACTTCCTCTCCTCTAAGCAGACAACACGAAACAAATGATGTATATGCACCGACATTGACAAAATGTAGTTATTTTAATGACAAGTAAAAATGTTTAACTGCAGCTTTACAAGAAACTAAGTCACTATGCTGTGGAATATCAAAATTGAGTTAAAAACCAAAAAGAAAAAAAAAAAAAAAAAAAAAACTGAAATTAAGCAAAAAAGAAAAAATCATTATCAATGTCCAGCTCCATGTGATGGTTTGCACAAAGAGACAAATACAAGTTTAGCCCCCAAAAATGTATTCATATGTACAATGGCTTTACATAACCCTGGTCACACCGGCCAGTACGCTTATGTTTGAAATATTTTCTGTATTATGCTGTTTTACTTTTTAACTGTGAGGAGGGACAAAGTCATAGTTTATGCACATAGTTGTGATCTATTGCAACGCAGACTGTGCTTGTTCAGTTCCTTTGCTGCTCTGCAGGTGGCGTTTACTAGAAACAACTGATCCTTCTGCAGTCTATTTCTTCCAGAAGTAGTCCTTGGTTCTCTAACCAACGGCAGCATTTCCTGTGAACACGCCTGGCCAGGTTTGTCATGAGGAAACAAATGACACTTGGAAACCGTGTGACGTTACTCCAGCAGTTATTCGCCATGACGGGCGCCGTGTGCACCATGAGCACCCATGCGCTGAGGATCCTGGGAGGGGTAGTGGATTGTACCTGGAGGTCTCATCGTCATAGGAGGAGGCACAGGTGGGGCCATGGGACCCATAGGATGAAACATTGGAGGGCCAAAACCTGAGTGGGAAGAAAAGAGAGAATGCTTAGCATCCAATAAGAGTATTATGCACTCTAGTTTGTGCAAGTAACTGTAACTGAACACAAACTATATTCACCTGGAGGAGGCGGGTTGATGCCTGGAGGTGGGGGCAAAGCAATGTTCATGACAGCAGGAGAGGAGCTCGGGTCAAGATTGAAGTAGTTTGCAGGAGCCTCTTCATCTAGCGGTGGCGGTGGAGGCAGAGCTGGAGGAAAAAAAGATTTACTAAGACTCAATAGGTATCTAGGTATCTTACTTTGCTAATGCCTCTAATAAATTCTTCATGCACATATATTCGTATTTAGCTAACTATTACATGTAATCATTAAAGTGTACTTTAAATTACATTGGTGTGACTCACTGTGTATACACATGCACACAAACACCCTGTCAACCCCCTGTGTCTGCACGCTCACCTCCAGGAAGTCCAGGTACAGGATCCAGTCTAGTTCCCATCTCACTGACGCCGTCCTTCATGCCCTCCTTCCCTCTTGCTGCCTGAGACCTAAAAGATTTACAAAATGCATTAAAAAAATAAATCAACTGAATTCATCACGTAAAACCAAAAGTGTTTGGCTGTAAAATATCATCCATAATAGAAGATTTTGAGTGTGCTGAGGAGCCCCATCTGCATGTCACAGTTAAGCCTGTACTCTATCAGTAATAACCAGCTTTTAAAAACACTGCAGTCAATAATTTACTGACACTTGCAACTGTGACAGTTGTATTACTTCAACGTGTTAAAAACACTCATCATCCCTGAATACCAGCTGTTAAACAAATCATAGCATGTCCTCCTTGGTGGATCTGCATGAGAGCCAAGACGTGTCCTACCTTCCCCACTTGACAGTGAGCCTCCGTCCATTAATGATGAGTTTGTTGAAGGACTTTTCAGCAGCCATTTCAGCTGCCTGCCGCGTGGCAAACTGGATGAAAGCACACTGCTGCCTTTGGACTACAGTAATGGTTCGAATTTCACCAAACTGGTAAAAGTGACTCCTGCAGTAACACAGACAGAAGTTCATTAGCTTCAAAATAATGTCTTCTAACATTTCAACATCAGAAAGGCTGTATTTGAAAGGCCATTTTAATAAAACTTCGTACTTAAGATCTCCGTCAGACACTGCATCTCCCAGGCCCCCTATGTAGAGGGTGGTGATGGACTTGTCCTCTGGCGGGTCCAGTCGGGGCATAGTCGAGGCCCGCTTAAGCAGCTTGTCGGCAACCGGGTCATTGATGCCATAATAACGATCTTTGATGTTTTGGTCAGCCAGAGGGTCATCGGGATCTGTTGGCTTCTCGTGCCTGTGGATGGCCACAACAAGTTATAAAATAGACAGTAAATAAATGTTACACTGATCCATTAAAACATGCTAATATCTCACTTCTTATCCAAACTGATCAAGCAATATGTTTAATAGCTACAAACATCACCTTTACTGCAGGCACCTTGTTAAACTTGTATGACAGCGCAGCTGTGGGACATCAGAAAACTCACCTGTAGGGACACTCCTCTCCTCTCTTACACTCTCCCTTCACCCAGAATGAGCAGATATGTGGTCTATTCCTCTTGTAATAAGGCGTGGTCCGGGCCAGTTTCAGCAACATATCACTAGAGCTTGTAGCCTTGCCAAGCTGGCCAACTGGCCGAGTGCCATCAGTGTTGGCTATCTGTGAACACAGGTCCAAGCACACATGAAGGATGAAGGACAGAAAAAAATAATACTAACAAAACTTCTAATGAAGTTACAAATGGTAAAAAAAGGTTTTCATTTCAGTGATGTTACAGATTACTGCTGAACTGGGGACCCTTTAAGAAAAGACAATTTCCTGTTAAACATATTTAAATGATTGAATAATTTAACCAGATGGTGCATAACTGTGTGACATTACAACTATTACAAAATGTTTGTGTTTAATTAAAGTTATACGCATTCATTACAAATTAATCATACCTCTCTCTCCATGTTCTGGGTGTAGTATTCCTTATTCACATCTGACCTTGGTACCTCATCTTTAACGGAGAGCCCTGTGTCTCGGACCTGGATAGGTAAACCTGACAAACACAAGATCCAAAAAAGAAATTACAGTCAATACTCTTTAAATGTAAGCCCAGAAAAGTTACAAGCAAGGCAAACGCAAAGAGATAATTTGAGACCCACCATATTCAAGGTCCAACAAACATGTCTGGCAAACATTCTTCATCTTACTGCAGGTCTGACAGACTTCTGTCTTCTTGAAACGCATCCGTGTGCCCGGGCACCATCTGAACACAGTGAAAGGTCGAGCACAGATCTGAGGGGAAAAAATTGAGATTCATGAGTAGACTTATTAAAAAAAAACATCTATCCAAACTTAAGATACTTTGAAGAGTGTGCTGCATACACAAAACTGTATAAAAATACCTTGCATTCTTTCCCGTACTTCTCCTTGGTCTGCAAAACAAAGCATGAATGAGATTTACATCTCGATACCTATTGGCATGCACACAAGAACCAAATAACCACCCCTTCATAATGAAGTCTCAGCAAAGCTTGCTCACCATACGGATGTAAGGATTCTCTCCTAAACATGTCTGACACAGAATTGGAAAATCCTGAAAGAGAGATAAAAACACATTAATTTAGGAAGCCAAACACCACATCTGTGATTCTCCCAGGAGTATCCCTATCTAAATTATCAGAAGCAGAACTCTCCATTTCACTCTCACTTGGGCGCCTTGACAAATTTGCATGAATGAATCCTGTGGGACTAGATATCTCCCACTTTGCCATCTGTTGAAGGATGCTGTTTCAGTTCAAGAGCTAGCTGTTGAACATGACCATGCCCTAATCCATCCTTCTGACAATATCAGCTGAGCACCTAAATAGAAGCAGGTCTTGGGGCTCTAACGTCATCAACATGTCATAGGGTTACACATTTTCTAATCTGGTTTATTAAGAATACCAACACTGGTCACTTGACTTCTATTGTCAGCTATGGCTCAAGTGAGGAAACGGATGTGTTGCCTTATTTAGTAGGATGTAGACTTTGAGTTTAACATACTATTGCTTTGTTTATTTGTCTATTTAAAAAGGATCCCCATTAGTCTTCACCATGGGAAGACTATTCTTCCTGGGGTCCACACATAGACAAACAAAAGATCAATAATACAACTCAAAAAGGGTGAAAAACATCACTACAATTCCTGAAATAATAAATTGAAACAAAAATAAAAGATGAAGTAAACAACCAAAACCATCCACATCTTAAGTCACAATATTTGCTACTATCACCAGATCTCTATCCACTTTTGAGCAAAATGGTTTGCAACGACTTTATAAATTATAATATACCTATACCACTATTTATAGTAGTATAAATATACTATATATCAGAATATACTTATACATTATAATATACTTATACTACTATACTATATATACACTCATAGCCTACAGTAATTTAGAATATATTTACTAAATATCCATCCGTTATTCTTTTTATAGGCAGCACGGTGGCTTAGTGGTTAGCACTGTTGCCTCACAGCAAGAAGGTCCCCGGTTCGACTCCCAGGCCCAGCAGGGGTCTTTCTGTGTGGAGTTTGCATGTTCTCCCCGTGCTTGCTGGGTTTTCTCCGGGTACTCCGGCTTCCTCCCACAGTCCAAAAACATGCATATTAGGTTAATTGGTGATCATAAATTGTCCGTAGGTGTGAGTGTGATTGTGAGCATGGTTTGTGTGTTTATATGTGGCCCTGTGATGGACTGGTGACCTGTCCAGAGTGTAACCCCTGCCTCTCACCTGAAATAAGCTGGGATAGGCTCCAGCAGACCCCCGTGACCCCGCAAGGGATAAAGCGGGTAAGAGAATGAATGAATATTCTTTTTATATACTAGTATTTTTTATTATTTTTATTACTATTTTTATTCTCCTTCTTCTTATTATTATTATATATACTGTTTATAGTGTTTTTTTCTTATTATTACTGTGTGATATTGATGCCTCTTGTGTTTTGCACTATCCCCTTTGCTGCTGTAATCTGGAAATTTCCCCTCTGTGGGACTATTAAAGGATTTCTTATCTTATCTTATTAAATGTATAATATACTTACAATTTGCAAAATAATCACAATATATACCTAGGAACGATCATGACTTCCTTCTGCTTTAAGCACATAGTCGATATATCTCGTATATCAACTAATGTTAAAACAATGCTGTAAAAATGCACCTTTCAATAACCACGTCCACCTCAAACTGCTGCACCTTTCACTTAAAAAAAATGTATATATGTTAATAAGAGCTGTCATTTGTCTATTTACTGTACAGTGAGTCAAATTCCCTGTCTTGTTTGACCAGACTTGGCCAAATAAAGGTTTTTTAACCGTGGCGTTAAAATGATTGAATAACTGCAGGATCTTTTAGTTTAGTCATTCATTAATGTGTCAGCTTTAGCATGCTAAAGTTGTCGCAATGGCGCATAAAACGCATATCCCAAAGCGTTACCAACACCCCATCGTGAATTGTCCTTTTATTCTATATCCTTTTCTATATCCTTTTATTTTATTCTATTCTAAGTGTTGTGTTGAGAGCAACATTTACGACTCTAATCACTGCTAACACTAGCCTGCATTAGCCTCGACAGATCACGACATCACAGCCTGTTTAGACAAGAAAGAACTGTTCACATATTTCTTAAGGAGGTCGTTGCACATAATTGTGCCATGTATTTTGTTTGTTTCACTTCAGAAAAGTGTGATTGTCTTATTCATTTCAGCAGCAACCACGCTTCCGCGGCTAGCCCGCCGCCAGCTAGCGGGAGGCTAAAGGCTGATTTATGGTCCGCGTTACACCGACGCAGAGCCTACGGCGTACGGTGTGCGTCGCGGCGTATCCTACGCCGTAGGCTACGCGTAGGCTCTGCGTCGATTTAACGCGGCACCATAATTCAGGCTTAAGCAGCTCCTGCTCAGAGTCTCCAGCCCCGAATAAAACGTATTAAACCCGTCTCCTCCGGCCCCACTCCTCGCCGTGTGGACCTCGGCGGTGGTTTGACGTACCGCGTCCTCCCAGTTCTGCCGGTTGTAGGTGTTGGAGCCCAGGGATGTCGCCATTTTGCGTCGCAGAACCGAACGGAGCGCGAGTAGCCGTCGGCCCACAATGCACCGCGCCTCGTTGCTAGGCTCCGCCTGGGGGGCGTGGCCCTAAAACAATCTGGAAAACTGTCAGTCATGGCTGCAAATTATGGCAGCTTTTGTAATGAGAGACGTCGTTTATTGACTTAAACATGTGTAACCTCATTAAGAATAAAACTATATGCGTAGGTGTATGTATGCATGTGTATACGTGTGCATATTATGTACGTGTATGTATATGTGTACTTAGGTATGTGTATATATGTATGTTATTGTGTATACATGCACAGAAGGATGAGTGATATTATAATGATAATGTAGAATATATTTATTTACATAAGAATGAATACTGGAAGTACAGCAATAGCAAAATATTTACATTAATGTTCAAATACAATATTTTCTCTTTTCTTTAAAGTTATTCCAGATTGGGATAAGATTTTGTAAAAGTCAAGTGCCGACGATGATAATCTAAATAAGGGTTAGGATTACATAAATCTACAACTTCCTCCTAATCCTTTTGAACATGTTTTGGTTGCCTGTGAGGCTTGTTGATTTGCTTTTGTTTTTTATTTATAAATATTGCACACATTTGTTTTTACTTATACTTCTCTCTCTCTCTCTCTATATATATATATATATATATATATATATATATATATATATATATATATATATATATATATATATATATATATATATATATATATATATATATATTTATATATATATTTAACCATGTTCAAATAAAGGATTCAGAAACAGAAACAGAAGAATAAAACTATGGTGGTTTCAAAGTCAAAAGTGTCACAAATTAGTCGAGACTAAAAACATAACACTGCTCCAAAGCTTTTGAGCTTCCAAAACCTTGTATCTGTCACTGAACGTTTCAAACGGTTTCTTATACATTTTTAATTGCATTGTACATGTTCAGCGTTTATATCTGGTTAGAATTACCCTCCCAAAAAACGCACACTGGTGCAAGGTTTTAGTTGCATTCTTGTTTGTTGGTTTATTTTCACATGTAAAAACATTAAAAGAGTTTACATGGATTCAGTAACTGTGATGGAGAATGCCTAAAAACCCTCCAGGGGCTTACGAAGTGGCATTCTCCAGGAATGTGTACATTTAAAGATAACATTTCCTTTGATAAAAAATAAGTATCCTAATACATGTCATACAGGTGAAAGAGAAGAAGAAAAATTAATAACAAAGATAATGAGACATACATATTACAACAATAGGGTAAAAAACACACCAAGAATAGAACTCTAAAGAAAATAACAACATGTGTCTTTTATTTTCAATTATTTTTTTCTATTTAAAAGGAATACAAAGTAAGACTATCAACCAATTGTTCTCCAATTGATCTCCAAGCTTTCATCAGCTTGTATTAATCGAACTGTGTCAATATTTCACTGCAATCAAATATCCAGTGCCATTTGAAGTAAAATGCATTATTTCTTTTGTTAAACTGATAACAGATTCCAGATTAAATGTAATCTTTACTATTCTGCCTTGCATTTAGTGAAAAAAAATAAGAAGAAACATAAGAATAGTACCTATTGTCTACTAAAAGTAGGACTATTACCGGCATCCAGGTATGAGTTTGTTTTGTGCTTTACTCTACAAGTAGCAAATCTAATTTGTAGCATTTTCTTTTATGATATTAGGTAGTGTTGTTCAATAAGCGTTATTAGATAGATCATTTAATGGATATGGATGAAATAACTGACTCAGAGTATGCTTGAGTATGAGAGATGTGTCTACTTTCCCTCACGATAAATTGAGAGGTACAGGGAGAGGCAGACAAACTGATTGGCAGGTGCGCAAGAGCCCGTGTAAGCCAATTGTGTTGTCCACTTCCAGCTGATCCGTCCACCTGGTCTAATTCAGGTCGGGGTGTCTTTGTTGTGTGAAACTCCAATTAGTGAAGGTAAAGGATGTTGAAGATTACGGCTGGGCATTAAATCCTGAACGTTTACTTAAGTTCAGAGTGAGGTTGTGGAGTCAGAGGTCAGAGATTAGATGTAGGCCCGGGGAGCTTGCAGACCGCTCTCTGTGGCTACTTTCAAGTTATTTATAATATTTATATGTTGTTCTGCTGCTTTTAAAAATGTATAAGCAATAGATTCATTACCCTGTTACTTGCTTGCAATGATGTTTTCATAAAAACACGAAACAGAAATGTATACCAGCTACAACTTTATTTATTTTTCTTTGTTTTCCCCCTTATCTGTGCAAGCAGAGCCACTCCCCCCCACACACACTCATGCACACACACACACTTTTAATTATTGAGTAGGACACCAAATTAACCCCTCTCTGCATCACCTTCTTTATCCTTATCTTAATGAACATGACCCTTTCTTCTCTATCATGTGACATGGATGAGGCCGCCGGAGCGGTTTTGAAGGACGGCTTTGTCTTGGATTTAGCCACTCTGTAATCAAAATCACCAACCTCATGAGTCACAAGGTCAGCAGACGTGTAGGTGTCCTACTACATGTCACCTGATCCCACTTTCACAGGACCATTCAACAAACTGCGTTCTGACATGAGCTGGTGATCATTTTTGTGTTATTTCTGTAGTTTGTTGTCTAATATCACATTTTGCCCTGAAGCAGACATTGTAAACGTAACCATCCTCTAATTAGAATTCACACATAATCTGATACAGATATTTCAACGAAAAGAACATAGAAATGAAAATTACAACAAATTTAGAGTTTAATACTCTAAATTGGGACAATTATTGGTTTTATGATTTATTTTTTACACACACACACAGTTTGCATTTTAAGTAAACTACCATGTTGTTATTCTTTATCTTTTCTTGTGTACAGAACTTTGCTCCACTCTTGTTGTTTTTAAAGTGCTTTAACAATAAAGTTGCTATGTTATGTTAAACCTTTCTCAGAAAAGTGATTTTTACAAAGAACTGAACTGCTACCGAGCTCTTTTTGTGTCTTATCTGCCGTTTGCGGTGACAAATCAATCACAGCTGCTCCCTGAGCACATTTTCACTGAAATCACTGAAACTCTGAGGATAATTCAAACATAATTCAAACAATTTTTTTTTAATTTGTTGTTTATTGCAGAATGCACCGCTCATACCAAGTCCTCCTGCATATATTTATTGGACATGGCTGCTTTGTTACACTTTTATGGCATAAAAATGGAGCAAATGTCTTTTTCCAGCTGCATTTATTTCATACTATAAATATTTGGCTCTTCTCTGAAGAAGAAGAAAAGGGGCAGTCCAGACCTGCCTGAAATCTTTCTCTTGTTGTTTTTAAAGTGCTTTAACAATAAAGTTGCTATGTTATGTTAAACCTTTCTCAGAAAAGTGATTTTACAAAGAACTGAACTGCTAGCGAGCTCTTTTTGTGTCTTATCTGCCGTTTGCGGTGACAAATCAATCACAGCTGCTCCCTGAGCACATTTTCACTGAAATCACTGAAACTCTGAGGATAATTCAAACATCTCCAAACAATTAAATTTCTCCATGAGTGGTAGCACACGGGACGTGAAGGCCCCAGTAATCCCGGCTCTGAAGAGCACGGATGTAGATAAGCCCCTGCAGGAATATGTTCCCTCTGGAGGACTTGAGCATGCATGCATGCGCATATGAAACAAAAAAATGCGCCCCCCCCTCCCTGCGGGCGCCCCCTGCCGGCAGTTATGAGCTACTGCCTGCTAAAGCCTGACGAGCTTAACAGAAAGAGAGGGGCTTTCTCGCGTTTCCCGACTATTTCTCCCCAGCAGACTCCGCCGTGGCCGCTTCCACATCACCGCCCGCCAGTAAACCCGACAACGACGGCGTGGTTTCGGACACCGTTTTGCATCCAACCCCGTGCACAAAAACGGCTCAGACAAGGTGAGTACGTCGACGTGTGTGTCGGTGCTTGTGCTGGTGTCGGTCGGGCTGCACGACGGAGAGCAGAGCTGCTCCCCGTCTGGCGCACACGGACTACAGGCCAGCCTGTTTCGCCTTTTTTCGCCTTTTCCCCCCCTGAATGGAAACATAAACCCCACGTTTCTGCCTTTTTTTTTGCCACCATTTTCCGCTTTCCCAAAGCAGAAAATGAAAGCGTAGGGTCATTGTTTTTTACGCCGGTCAGCTCCCAAGTTTGTCCCCGTGATAGAGCCGGCTGTGCTCTGATTGATTTAACAACGGGATCCCTTCATGGAGTCCGGGCACCGGCGACAACAAGGCAACTTGTTTTTTTGCAACTTTGTTGCAGCTGCTGTGTTGCGAAGACTGTGACCCCCATTACTCGCCTCAAGTTAATACCAGAGAGAAAAAAAAGTAACAATATCCTCGCTGTTACAGTCTCTTTTGCACGATTAAACCTCAAAGTTGATACCTACAGGTCTTTCCCTTGAGTCTGCAAGTCTGCACATGACAGAGGTGGACAAAAGATAGACAAGGAATGCAGAGATTTCTCTAACACTGCCTCATTTTGATGCTTTTTTTTTTGTTTTAATAAGCTGCAATGACAGGCTCTGTGTTTTGATATGATGCATCAGATTATAAGGATCCGTAGTAATCCCTTACAGGCTTATTATGATTGTATATGTATATTCAGTCACGTTTTGATAACCATTCTGGCACAAACTGATCCTGTGGCTCAAAAACAAGCAGGGTCATTACTTCACATGATTCTTCAAACTGAGTTGATTAGAAAGTAGGACAGCTTGATCTGCAGAGATCCAGTTTTAATTTGTTGTTTATTGCAGAATGCACCGCTCATACCAAGTCCTCCTGCATATGTTTATTGGACATGGCTGCTTTGTTGCACTTTTATGGCATAAAAATGGAGCAAATGTCTTTTTCCAGCTGCATTTATTTCATACTATAAATATTTGGCTCTTCTCTGAAGAAGAAGAAAAGGGGCAGTCCAGACCTGCCTGAAATCTTTTGCCTTGGGGTGTATTCTCATGCAGGCGTGAGTCTAAATGAGTAAGAGATTTTTGAACGAGAATGACTTGCTCCCAAAATGTATTTGGCAAAGTCACAAGGACTTTTCCCTGCGTTTCTCCCTCAGCTGCAGAGCACATTCTTGCAACGGCGTTGATAGAAAGCCAGTGTTTTCTATCATTGTTATTTGTAAGCCATTCTCCATCCTGCTCCACCCTGCATTTGTTGATTAAAAAAAATAAATAAAAAAATAAGGCTCATTCCATTTGGAGATTACATTAAAAAGAGAGGATGGTTGCTGTCACTTGTTTGTCAAATTTCCAGGGAGCTGAATCTTAAGTTGTGTTCTGTTCGTTTGTGCCAACTGTTTGTCTGGTTGTTCTAAACCTCCATCTGACTGCTCCCGCTGGCTGCCAAACACGCTGTGATCTGGCGCTTTCAGCTGATGAAGCCTGCCAGTGCTGCTGAATCCATTTGATCATATATCAGCATCTTTTCACTTAGATATATCTGCAAAATGGTGCAACGGGGGTTATGGTGCCTACATATAGGGGCTAATAAAATAACGTGACGGCGGTGATAAGAAATCACATCAAAGTTGTGTTAGGACATTTGGTGTAATTGAAGAAGGATCACACTGTTTGTTAGTTTACATCTTTTGGACCGAAAGGGGAACAGAATGGTTGATTGTCGATCAGAGCTTTGAATGCCTTGTTGTTATCTCCACATAGAGGATGTCAGTTTAATTGTGTGCAGGAAGTCTACCATCACTTTTAATGCTACGCAGAGTAATTGTCGGGAGCTACAGGGCCCACAACATGCCAGCTCTTGTATTTTTCCATGTCAGTGCCCCTTGTAGGCACTCTCAGTGTGTGGGGAGCAGACCTCTCTTTAGAGTGTGGCTAAAGCCAGGCATCTTTCCAAAACTTGAGCCCCCTAACCTTTTCTGCTGGGTATAAGCTCTCCTTTGTGCCTCAGCACTTCTCCTGATGGTTCTTACTCATAAACTACTACAAGACCACTTGCTCCACTAGATACTGGAATCTACAATTGGATGTTTACCCAAGATATCCCACGATTTGACAGACAAACTCAAATGTTTCCTCATTAAAATGAGCTTTTGGATTAATGTACCAGAATGGAGGAGCAGACGGCACCATCTTTAGTATCATCCCATACTTTTTCCAGCCTAGAATGTTGCACTTTTATGGCTCAGGCTGTGGTGTCGTGAGGGGTTTCTGGAGAGTAGGAGCAAAGTAAATACATTTCAGACAGCTCAGCAAAACCGAGTATTAGCAAATGATCCGATAGTATCTGTAATCCTCAGGAAAACCTGGAGAGTCGGTTTTGAATGGGACTAGTCTCCGTTCTGCTGTTGGCAGGCACCGGGGGTGTCCACATGTGTGACTCTCTGGCCTGGCTAGCGGCGCGGCTCGATGCTACAGTATGCAGGCAGATCAGATTACTGAACGATTAGCCATGGCCTCCTATCCGTGGTGGAGGGAAATGATTTTCCACTGTCATAATTCCCTAGACTCGAACCGTGCAGGCCAGTGACTCGGAGATACTTTCTGCTACTGGCCTGCATGGCATAACTGTTTGCGTGGTTGGTATCGTGACACCAAAGCACAAATTCGTTTTCTGATTTGAATTTCTGGTGAAGCCGTTTCCCCTGCTTTCACGCAACAATAGATGGCGTTATCTGTCACGATTGCTTATGATTCAGATTGAGCCATGATATGAAGGAGGCAGCTGGAAAACGATATCAAAACTGTGTCTCCCTTATGAGTCATACATCAGAAATATAAAGTGTATGAAAGGTGGGCGATGAGGCAGTGTAAATCAAGCAGGCCTCTGGTGGAATTTTGCTCAATGGAAACGGAGAGATGAGAAGTGGGAGAGGTTAGAAGTAGGACCGCGTTTCCAAGGTGCATACCCCCCCGAGGCAGGAATCCGATACATTCCACGGGCTCCTGTATCCAGACGAATAATGGTGGCTGGAGTGTAGCATTTCATCAGGTGACTCTCGACAGGGACATAAGTGCTGGGAAATGAAGAGCTGTGTCACGGGCCCGGAGTTGGCCTGTTTTGGTCGCCTGATGCCAGGAGAGCAGGAGAGGTTATGTGAGAGATGGTTTTATACCCAGCAAAGGACAGCCTGGTTTTTCTAGTTTTCTAGTCACACCCTTTCTCTCCTAAACAATGTTTGGGTGCATCTTTTATTGTTTAATATAATACAATGGCATAGGAGTGCAGACTTTTGTTTAACCTATTATATACTGATTATGCTGACAGGATTGTCAGGTCAATGACTTCTAAAAAAATAATGGAGAAGTTGGGAGCTGTTTTTGGAGCTATTGATTCCTTCAAACTTTATGATACTATCTTTCCTTTTTTAACCTTACAGTTTTACCTCATTTTAGATTAAACCGCCAAGTTTTCCTTTAGGGGGATTTTTCTGAAAGTTTTGCTCTCTAGTCCTCGAGCTAAAGACTGTTTTCACCGCGAGATGCAGGGAGAAAAAAAAATGCCCTGTTTTATTTAGTGGTCAAAAAACAAGCTGTCGGGTGTTAATGGACTTCACCTCAGCCGTTCCAACGGACCCTCGGGGTACTGCGCGTTCGTGCACTCGGCAAGGGAGCTCTCAGCCCTGGCCTGTTAATGAAGCCATTTTCAGAGATGGAGAGATGCAGTAATGGGAACACACCACTTCACTGCAGGATATTCTAACCCTGTTCTCGTCATAAGTGCTATCAGTCATCAGATACGATTAGATTTTTCTATCAGTCATCAGATACGATTAGATTTTTCTCTTCCTTGGTCCATTTGGTTATTTGAAAGGCTCTCTTGCAGACTATGATGTGGTGATGTATGTCTGTGTGTTGGCTTGCCGTTGCACCAAGATGGACGCAGCTTTTATATTGAGAGGCAATTGGGCCAGTTATATTTAGGAGAAGGAGACCATGAAAGCCTCCGATGTGCAAATGTTTTTCTGTGTTTGTACACGCTGCTCTTTAACCCCCTATCACTGGACCCGAAGTTCAGAAATGCAAACGTAGTGGGGAGACAGGTGGGGACGAGGGGGCAGGGGGTTGTGTGTTTATTCAGTTGTGTGGTGGCTCCGTTTCAGTTTAGGTGCTCTGCAGATAGCACACATATGTTCTCACCTGGTCTATTTAAAAAAAAAAAAGAAGAAGTGTGTGCCCATGCATGCCTCAAACTGAATACAATGTTGTCGCAAATAGCATCTAGCAGATACAGTTGAAGAGCTTTTTATGTGTATCTCACTTGGAATCAAAGTGTAGAAACGTGCATGGTTTCACACTTCTGAATGCAAAGTTTAAGTTGTTGTGACACTTTTGAACTGATTCAAAAATAAATTTAGAAATCTTGTGTTTTTTGTTTTAAGATTTTTTGCAGGTTTGTGTTGGAGTTATTGCTGGGCTAAGTTACTAATAATTTAGAATGATCTGTCTTTAAGAAGACATGTTGTACAATTCACAGAGCTACTGTTGTTTAAATGTCTGATATTTGTCACATTGAGACAGCGGTGAAAGTATCACAGCGCTCTTCTCTGACCGTATCTTGACATCTGACTCTACAGAAGTGAGGCAGTGAACTCCAGCCTCTATTCTGCTGAGTTTGCCTTTTTGTATTAATGATGATTAATGATGCAAGTAAAACCACGACAGCAGGGTCAAAATAGTTGTCCCTTCATAGGTACAATAAGTGCAGTATAAAGTGAAGTTTTGGTTGGTGGTCATTGGTGGGGATAAAGAAAAGGAGTTTGGATAATTTGTAACAATATCTAGCGTGCTAATCTGAACCTCTCACAACAAAAAAAAGTACAGGTTAATTTTCACAAAAACAAGCCAACCTGCAAGCTGGATACTGCATTGTGAACATATTATGAAGAAAGAAGATAAAAAAAAGAACTTTAACTGCCTCTGAGAACATGTATGTGGGTGTCATAAGTGATTGCCAGTTCATAAAGTTTAATATGATGCATGTATCACTTAGTTTGGGATAACTGGGGTCTGAAAATGTGTCATTCAGTGATCCTTTGAAGCACCATCACTCTCTGAACATTTCTGATTTTAAAGAAGCATGTAAAAGTAAATCACTCTTCCATGCTCCAAATCACAAGCAGATCCAGCTCGCGCCAGGCTCTCTGTGGCAGCTAGATGCGGCACAGTGATGGAAATGTATCTTAACTGACTGGCTTGCTCGCAGCGCTCGGCTGATCTGATGGTTTAAGTTATAGACAATGATAGACAGATGCTTCATCCAGTCCCCAGATAACTGTTTTTTTTCTTTTCAAGTCCCATTTCTAAATGGTTTCTACGTCAAGACCGCCCACATGGTTCTATGTTACAAACCATCTGGTGCATGAAGTTACGAGCCGGGAGCCAGTGCTGTCATGTTGGAAAAAATAGGATATAGTGCGATTTACGTTCCCTTGGGCTTTATAAGGTCTGTCCGGTAAGCTGAAGCATTTTATTACGATATTAGTCAGAGTGAGACGAGGAGAAGTCCTGTAGAACCGATTATGAAATGTCCCTACAGTACGTAGGACAATTTCTGTAGAAAAGTGACAAAACTGTTTATTCTGTCACGCATAAGTGACAAAAATGAACCAAATGGTGAAAAAGAAAATGCTAATGACTACATTGTGTTTCTGGCTGTTTGGCTTTTCCCAGAAGTTTTATCTGCTTGTGTTTTTATTTTTTTAATGGTTTAATCAAACATTACAGCGCTGAAAGATATGTATTTCAGACAGGAAAATGCGTGGACTGAAAATTGCAATTGGTATCACGCAAATTTGCAGTGTTCATATTATCCCTCTTATATCAAAATATTTACTTGGTTGACTGCTTCTTAAAAATACTTTATTGTCACTTTAAGGGGTTGTTGTGGTATCTTATTGTGTTACAGCTCTTTGTACATCAATCTATTATTTATACCTGCATTTTCCTATTCACTGGGGTGTGCGGGAGCCTGTCCCAGCTTTTTCCAGTCAAAAGGCAGGGGTACACCCTGGACAAATCGCCAGTCCCCTACAAGGTCAAGCGTGTAGATGAACAGCCACACACACTCGCTCCTCCTATGAGCAATTTAGAATCAGGTGATTAGCCTAACATGCATATTTTCTGTCTGCGGGAGGTAACCAGAGAAAACCTACACAAGAACTGGGAGAACATGCAAACTCCACACAGGAAGATCCCTGCTGGGATGTGAATGAATGAATATGGGAACCACTGTTTGGTATTCAACAGCCCTACGCACCACTGCTTGTAAACAGGCATCAACAGGGTCCGAAATTAACTACTCACTAGCCAAGTGGACTGGTAGGTTAAAAAAAAATCCACTGGCCAAAATAATAAATGACTTTTTTGTGTTCCATATACATTTATTTCTATACATTTCATTGAGATAAAGTACTATGTTGAATACAAACTTAAAGAACTTAAAAAAAAGTTGAAGCAGAATTATTACTAAGGTTGTCAGGGTCAAGCTTACTTTCCGTACTCAGAGTAAGAACCAAACATGGCAGCGTTCAGCTTTTATGCTCCTCACCTGTGGAACAAATTCCCAGAATGCATCAGGGCTGCTGAAACACTCATTTGCTTTAAGTCAAGGTTGAAAACCTTTTTATTTACTGCTGCATTTCAGTAATATCCGCCGTAATGCACTAAAACCTTTTGTTTCTTGCATCTCATTTGTCTATTCATGTCTGTCTTTAATTTTATGCTTTTAAACTCCTTGTACAATAATGCATTTGAAAAAATAATCTTTTTATGTAAAGCACTTTGAATTGTCTTGTACATGAAATGTGCTATACAAATAAACTTGTCTTGCCTTATTTTTTACATATATTAGTATGTGTGTGTCAAAGGGACACAAGCGTCCCAAGATGCAGTTTTATGTACCATCAACCCCTTTTAACATTGACTGAAAACGGGGACGAGTGTCGAGCTGGCCCCACTAATAATTCGACTCTGAGGATGCGCTAAATGCCGGGTCAGGACTAATGTAAACACAAGTGATGTGGGGTGTCAGGTTGTGGGCGGGATTTGTTGATGACATGCCAGGATGTCTTCAAGCTCCTCATCTTCAGAACCGTGGCTGTCATAAATCTGCATATTATTGAGCCCTAATCTTCAACTGGCTACTAAAATGACAGGACACAAAACCCGGATCATTAACAAAGTGAAGGGCCTCAGATAGAAGTTATTTGCGTTCAACAAACATACCAGTAGGAGTGGTCGAGGGAGAGTGTTGGTCATATCTTTACAACACGATTTGGTCGAAGTTACTACATAAATCCTATTGTTATTCAGCTTGGACCCTCCACCTGCTCCATCTCCTTCACCAGCCAGCTCTTCTGATGTTGGTAAAGCCGGGGAGGCTGACCGAACGGTGGGTCGTAGTACCAACGCCTCCTGAGTTGTCTTCCTTCCTCTCAACTCGTCTTCAGGCAGCGGGGAAGCAACAACATGCTGCACGTTTACACTGACCAGCGAGTGTTAAACATGCAGGCTATGATCAGAGGTGGCAAATCCGGCTTCAGAAAGTAAAAGTCCTGCCATATATTTGTTCTGTCCATTCACTAAAACCAGGTGAGTTCACTAATTAGCTCATCTACCTGGCTGAAGAGCTGTGCTGATTAGAATCAGCTGGTTGAGTGAATGGACAGAACAAATACATGGTAGGACTTTTACTTTCTGAAGCCGGATTTGCCACCTCTGGCTATGATCAAAAACGCCTAATGGTAGAAACTTTTACCTGCGAGTGTGATAGATAACGTCTGCGTTTTACTTGCCAAACAGAAATTTTACCCATCATTTGCGCTATGGCAGGTGTTTCAGACCCTAAGTATCAATTTGAGTCTCTTAAACAGTTCACTCTGTAAATCATAGTTTTACCATCAGGAAGGAGTCATTGCAAAGATGCTTTTCTAATATTCCAGTGGAGTATTGGTGTGTAATCATTGTTCTTATTTAGCAAATATGGTGTTATTTCCTTGTGCAGTTTTTCTTCTTCTTCGCGAAGCCTGAAGACCTGAGCTTTGTATTAACCAGCAAGAGTTTGCAGCACCATAATAATGAGGAGTTATACACTCAAGAGACCTACACAACGTCACGCAACAGTTTCAGTTTTCATTTGTTGGACCACGGTGACAGAGAGGCCGTTAGGGTGGGCAACAGAGCACGACAACATGCAGGCTTGTGAAATGCTCTTTTTCCTCGCTGTCGGATCCGCAAGCTTGAACAAGGCCAGATCGTCTTTACGTTCCATCAGAACGGAGCAAAATTCAGCAGGGCATCTGGTGGCCAGTGCCCTGATTCTCTTGTTTTTGCCCTCTGCCCTGACTCCTTGCCCCAAAGCAGACCACACCAGCACAGCACAGCAAGTCATCTGGTGTGCAGTCAGCTCCCATCTGTCGGAGTGTTTGACTTCTCTACAAACAAAGCTTTGTGGCACGAAAACGCGCAGTAATACATCCAAATGGCTCAGCTCTTCAATTTAATCTAATTGTTGTGTGGAAACTGCAAGGGCATGGCTAGAGATATGGATCATCTCCATCTCAGATCAGTATGTGTAATGGACAAAGTGGTCATAGCTGATGACATACCACTGTCCATTTTAAATTGCTGAGGTGGAAAGATTTGTAATGGTGCTGACCCCAGGTTGAGCTTCTGGCAGCTTCAAGTGCATCCCTCCAGTGATCCGTGGCGGTGCTGTGTCTGCCTAGCCTGCTGTCTCATCCATCCTGGGTGGTAGGGAGGTTTGTGTGTGTGTGTGTGCTGGTCAGTGTGTGTGCTTTGTGCATGGCCCTGTATGTGCCGGACAGGTGCAGGAGGTCAGTCCAGGCACAGCTGGGGCACATAGACACAAGGAGGGCTGGAGACTTTGAGGAACAACGGGATGAATGAGTTTTGTTTTGCCAGGTTTGGGCACCTTTATTCAGAGGGTCTGTTGTGATGGTCAGGTGGTGTGACGGCCGGCTGCTCACACTGGAATGTCCAACAGTGTCGAGCATTTGCTCCTCACAGAGGAGCTCAGAGGCTGTGTGGAGCCAAACTAAGGATACTTTAGTGGGAATGTGCAAGCCTGCAAACACAAACAGAACCCTACCCCCTCTGTGCAGTGTTAAGTGGCCGGATATGTGTGTCGAATGGGACACAGGTGTCTGGACCAAGTTGTGTGTGTCTGGCTAGAGGACTGTGTTTGTTTTCTCTTGGTAATGGCCCCCAACTCTGCCGTAGCTGGACCCAAGCTCATCAGCTCTCAATAAATCGGGTGGAGTCCCTTTTTTTTTTTTGTTTTGTTTTTTCCAGCTGTGGTACTGAACATGAGTCAAGAATCTGATAATGGAATTCATCATAACATCCCCACAACACAGCGTTGTGGCCATGCAATGAGCAAGCCTTGTGCATTCTCGACTTCTCATTCTTTTCTTCTGTCCTTTATCCCTCCGTTGCCTCTGATCTACCACAGCAAAGCAGCTATTTGAAGTTGGCGAGGCTCTGGCTTCGCTGTTGAGTCCTCAAAGTCCTTATGTGACAGGTAAAGAAGAGCCGGAGGGTAGTAATGTGACTCCGCCATAATCCACCACCTCCCTTCTCTATTGTCCACAGCCTTTGCCTCCCACTTTCCTCCCTTACAGAAGCTTCTGAGCTGACGTCACTTCTCTAAGCTCTCCTTTGTTGAGTAATAGCCCAAAGGTGCGCTTTGGGGTTTGAGGAGAACGCTCATACTGGCAACGCAGCTCCATACTGCACCTCCTTGGGGAAGGCAACAGGGTGAGGTAATGGGTTGTTGACCCCTGAGCCACCTCCAAGTAGTGCGTCGTACCAGCAGTAGTGGATACTCTCCACCAATCTGATGTGATTGCTTGAGTAACCCCGTAGCCTCCCCAGATGGTCAGGCCTCATAGCAGGCTTACGATAACTACACAGTTTAATATCTGGCCTGCATTACAGTCTTCCCGATCCTTCCTCACCCCTCTGCTCCCCCTCAAACTCTGCTCTAATTCTCTCAGCCACCCTCTGTGCCATTGTCTCTGATGCCTTCTCCTCAATGCCAGTTTTATTTCTTTATTTCTTTCATCTTTTTACATTTTAGAATCAATTTTTTTTGCCCCCACCAGGCATGGAAGGGTATATTTTGAGACAGTGTAGCAAATTAAATTTGCTCTCCCACTTTTTTTTGCTCCCTGCAGACTCTGCTATGGCATGATGGAACAGGGAAAAGGGAACAGGAATGAAGACGGCTAGTGGAAAAAGCCTGTTTCCCATGTATTACTGTCTCTTTCCCCGGGCTCTAGAGTGGAGTAACACCAGCACCTCTATTGCTTTTCTTTTTTCTCCCTCTTTAAATTTTTTTTTTACCAGCTCCATCTTGCTACTTCTCTTCAAACACAGCCTAACCTGAAGGTCTCGCTGCTCTTGCTACCACTGCCAGCACAGTCTGACCCACTTTATTAGTTTGGCTCTAGTAAATCATTAATCGAGGTTATCTAACTGTTCCTGTAATGATTCTGCTTCGACTTGTGTGTCAGACTTTTGGTGTTCGTAACTAGCCAAGCTATACCCCATGCTTCTTGATCCACATATTTGTACTTCATCATAACATCTCACAAAAAAAGCATTGTTCCTCAGGCGAGACTATATGTTTAATAGGTGTGCTGTGCATTGTAATATGTCATTGTGTCAGAGCACAATATGAGAACTAAGTGCCCTGAATGCAAATTAATCTTGTGGGATGGCAGCAGCTGAATAGAGTGTGGTTTTTGGGGCAAGGAGGGGAGAGAAGGGAGGGACAGAAGGAGGGCTAATAGCGGCGACAGAGAAGAGGGGGAGAGAAAGGAGCATGGAGGGTGTTGAGGGAGGGGGTGAGATGTAGTCATAGCCAGGCCCATTCATCATGCAGTGCCTGCTGGGATGCGCTGGGGTCAGTCCTGCACAACACAATTACAGCCTGTTCTGGTGTGTTGTGCTCGGCACCACCGTGTTCCGACTGTCTTTTGTTGGATTTTCTCTGTTGTAGCGCTCTTGTTTCCCAGTTTGCATGTTTTCTCCTCCGCTCCAGCCTTTTTTGCCTCGGTTCAGCGGCACATCTCATCTCCTTTTTTTTTTTTTCTTCTTCAGTTGTGCATTTTTTTGAACTTGCTGGTTGGGCTGGCACTAAAGCACTCCTTTGAACTGAGTATCTCAATTAGCAGCACATTTGTTTTTACGTTGGGTCTTTCATGCTCTACTTCTCTGCAAACAAGTTTTTCTTTTTCTTTTTTTTTCATTTTTGTAATGCTGTGTAGCCCCTTTCTGTGCCTTTAACATCCATTGCTCAACCTTCTCATCCACAAACAAATCACAGCTTCTACCATAATCTATGCAGCTGACATGCAGCTGTACGATGCTGGTAAGCATATTGTTTGTTCGGCCTGTCTGGAAATCCTCCATGAGTCCGCAGATGTTTCCAGGCAGCTGTAAATATCTGCCATGTGCTCTGTCAGTTGACATCATATCTGATCATAAGGATATCTCTGTCTTCCTGTCCATGCCTCCCCTTTGTGCTCTCCCTGCCAGGAGCCTGAAGATAGTCTTCAGGTCTAAATGAAAACATCCCAAATGGGTCCAGCAACAACAACTTTTGAAGGCTGATCCAGACATCTTTTGTTTACATAGTACACATTGAGACTTTGCATTGTTGATAACTGATAACCAATTATAGCCCACACAGATAATAGAAGGGTCACCTGATTGGAGCATATTGTCACATATATGTTGATATATATTCTTTCAGACAGGTTCTGATTTATTTTTGAGAACCTGTTGCAGCTTACACAACGACTGTGCACATAAATAACTCAGTGAAAAATGAGCATTTCTGTATTGTGGTAAAAAAAAGACATATACCATGGCAGCAACAAGCCCCCCTCCCCCTTTTTTATTTTCCAGTATTATTGCACAGTTGTCCAATAAAATACTATGCAGTAAAGATAAAGGCCCCATTTACACGGGGCAAAAACAGAGGCGTTTTCATGCGTTTTGACCATTCGTTTACACGAAAACGGAGGTCAAAGCCCCCAAAAACGATCATTTCTGAAAACTCCGGCCAAAGTGGAGATTTTCAAAAACTCTGTTTTCACGTTTGCGTCTAAACAGAGAAAACTGAGGAAAACTGAGATTTACGTCACATTATGCGACAGAAACGTCACCAGCAGCGTCATGAGTGCGACCTGTGTTTACAATTTGTTTGGCCACCGTCAATATTTTCTTTTCGTTTTAAATTCTCTCAGACTCTCGTTCCGTCTTGGAAGTAAAGCCTGAATTATGGTCCCGCGTTAAATCGACGCAGAGCCTACGGCGTAGGGTACGCGGCGATGCGAGCCGTACGGTGTGCGTCGCCGCGTACCCTACGCCGTAGGCTCTGCGTCGATTTAACGCTGGACCATAATTCAGCCTTAACTGGAAGTTACACGTGTCATTTGTTGATGGTTTTTCCAGGATTCTGATTGGCTGGCATGACGTTAACAGCGTTTTCATGTGGGTCCGTGTAAACGAGGATATTTTTGAAAACGGAGAGGGGAAAATATCCGTTTTTGTAAATACCCGGCTACGTGTAAACGTGGCCAAAGTCTAACTCGGCTCAGTTAACACCTCTGTTGTTTACCTGACTGTATGAAGCCCTTGTTTAACAGGAAATTAAAAAGAGAAATGTTTGTAAGGGTTTGTAGCCTTCTGGATTGAAGATGACTTTTTTTTTCAAGAAGAAGAAATTGAAGTTAATTGCATTAACAGAGAAATACTCTCTTTGTATAATGTGTACAAATATTTTGTTTTTCCCTTGCATTTTCTGTGTACAGTAAGAACATGCTATTACTGTAAGATTTGTATTTTGTGTAACAGGAGAAAAGATAAACACACCCAAAGGTCCCTGAAGTTAACTTGCTCATCGCGGATGCTTGGCCTCGCTGAGCAGTGAGAAGGCCGAAGCCTGAAAGAATGACAAATTATGACCAGAATATCCAGCAGTACCGAACATCTGGAAGCAATTTAAAACAAAGAGTTGTCTTCAGCAGGCTCCTTGTCATACTGCAGTAAAGCTTCTCTGTTTGAACTTTGAGATGTTGAAACTTATGAATATCTTAGACGATGCATAAAAGGTGACTTGGCATTTACCAGTTTGATATCCACTTGAAAGCCCATCACTGTACCCCCTGAAGGGTGAATAGTATTGGTGGATTATCAAATAAGCATGTTGAGTTTAATCATTTTTAAAAGGAGATATCATTTTTGTCAAGTCATGGCATAAGCAGATGGTTTTAGATGAAGGAGTTAGCTACTCAGTTCTGAGGATTGTTCTTTATTAGAAATCTGTGCTCCAGCTTTGTGGTTTCTGCTTCTAAACTTAAACTTTTCTGTAGCAAATGCTACACAATTTCAGCTTGGACACTGCAAAGATAAGCAAGCTGGTCAGTCTGGCTCAGATGTAGATTTGTGATGGATCAGTCCCCCATCAGATCTGAACAGCTCACTGAATGACATTTTTAGCCCTAGACTGTCCTTAAAAAAAAACTATAAGGGTTATTATTCTGTCCGTTTGTGCCAGTTATAATCGATTCTGAACAATGATGAACTAGACGCACCGATCAGAATTTTGAGGGCCGATCATCAAAAGCAGTATTACAGATCACAGCGTAAAATCTATAAATTCGGCAATATTGTTGTCTCATGTACACAACACTGACATTGTATTAGGTATAAAAATTAGGAGATGAGCAAGTATCATGAATTGACCACTGTTTTATTGCAGGCTGAGGCAATATGCAATATTTCCCTCTCTAGAGACTCTTAGAGACGACTTTGACTGGTGTAGCTTACTAACTTAAGCTTTCCTGTGGTAATAAATGTGTGTACAACACAACATGTGCAGTACACCAACACAGACAACAGTAGACATGTCATTCTCTGAGTGTTGATACAAGTTGTAAACTATAAACCTTAGTTTTCCTGTGGAAAAGGAATTAAATCTCAAAATAGAACTTAATTATGAAAGCTTTAGCGATAGCTTCTGCCGCATGTGTGGAAACCCTTGAGAGTGAAGCACAAGTCTTCACACTAAAACTCCAAATGTCACTTGTGAAGCCGACTGACACCACTGTCGTTCGTAAGGCTTTGATGTGACTGTATATAGTGTGATATAACTCCTGCGGACATTCATCGGTGAAATATTAACGACTCTGCAGCGCGTACCGTGGATCCAAGCAGCTAACGACGTGTTTAAACCCATTGTCTTCTAAAACAAAAAGTGGCTGATGATCAACGTATATCAATCCATTACCTTACGATGTAGTTCTTTATTTTTCTTGCTGCTGTTGCTGTCGTTTATAGGTCTCTGTTACGTTCAGCTGAGTTAGTGCTGGTGCTGCACCTCCGGTTCTTTCTCTGCCTTAGCGGCAGCCAACTTGAAAACTCGGTATACTCCTTGATGTGAGAAACTTTCAAATGTCTTATCAGCTTCGTTGTGTTTTAATTCTTTTATATCATTCCTCCCCGGGCTATCTCCTTTGCACACAGCTTGTAAACTGCAAATTTGTTTTCCTTTTCAGACATTGTAAAACTCCCATACCAGCGACGCCATTTTCAGTGTTGAGGCTCTGTAGAGACTGCCACGCCTCCTTATGAGACCTCGGTCTGAGATGTGGGAACGCACGCGCTGGCGGCGGTTTGTTGTTGTAAACGTCATCGGATCGGCCTGCTTTGAACTATTATTTTTAGAACTCCGATCAAAACCGATAGGGGCATTATCGGCCGATCCCGATCGGTTCCCGATCAATAGGTGCATCTTTATGATGAACTGATGGCACGCAAATAAATATTTTTTCTCAAAATCGAAGAATGTACAATATGCTAATCATTGAAAAATCTGAGTTCTTGATTGGGTCAGTGAAAGCATCAGCGTAAGGTTATAGCAGAACATACACAAGTAGCTTACATCATCATTCATTGGTTGATTCTGTTACAATATTACAATATGCCAGAATCAAAACCATCTGGTTAAAACTTTAGGAGAAGTGAAAATGAATTGATCAAGAAAGTGCAGAATTTGTAAACGGTGCATTTTTATATACAGTGTTTACTGTTGCGTCAGCTGGGGGTAGCTTTGGTGTAAAGCTTTCCATCCTTCCTTTTTAAGCTCACGAGAACATTTTGATAATGACAAGCCAACCAGGTACCACTGAGCTGTAATCAACATCAAGCTAAATCCAAATACCAGGAGATGTTAAGTGTGAAGATGCCTTTGAGTTTTATCCTTTGTTTTTTTTAAATAACCTCTGATGCCAACAATAATCCTGGTCATATTGCATCAGGTAGGACAAGCTCTACCCACATCGAGTGGTGACAGCGTTGATAGCTACACCTGCTCAAGTGCCTCCCAAACCTGCAGACAAGGCAGACTGTCTGTCATCAGGTTGTCTTTTTGCGTGCCCTAATGAAGCTTGGGGGATGTGAGGACATGCCTCACATTTCACTCCTCACCTAATTGTGTTGAGGTAGAGGCTGATACCAGCATGGTGGTGCTTAATCATCCCAGTGAGAGGAAATGCTGGAACCATCAAGAGATACAGCACAGCTAATTAGATTGGCGTGCGATGAGAAGAGAGGAGAGTCATGGCTTAAAAAAAAAAAAAAAACTCAAAAAGAAAGAATGCACCACCCCCAGTCAGTTTCTTTTTTTTTGTATTGATTAAATTGCTAATTAAAATCATTTCAAATTCTGGCCTTGAATATGTGTTATGGTATGTGCTTTGAATGTTGAGCTGCTCAGTAAAAACATCCACTCCCCGACCGGCACCACAATCGGACAGCTTCAGATTTTATTACCACCTGATATGTCAGATTTTCCAGAAATAACTTTGAATCGTCTGAAATGAAAGTAATTTGAAGTCGCATTCACAGCTCACCTTCTGGTACAGTAATTATATTTTTGTCCTCTGTCTGCACTTAATAAAAGTTGTTTGTGTGGGTTTGGCTGATTAGGGTTTGAAGTCTTTGACTTTATGTCTGAAGACACATTTTTCAACCCTTACTACTGGGGGATCAGAGTAATGAATTAATGATAAAGGTTTTAAAGACATCACCATCAGAGGAGCTGTTTGGAGGAGTTGGACTGCGTTCTCTTTGTATCTCTTTGTATCTTTGCAGTTCAAAGGGATTCAAGTAAAATTCTTAGCATTTTATTTTTCCCATCTTCTCTCTTTTCCATCTTTAGCCTCTTTCTCCTTCCCTCTGGCTACCAGTAACAGTGATATTAACCTCATCTCTGCTTCGCTGCCCTCGTGTGACCTGGAAGTCATCTCTCGTGAGAAGTAGTCAAATGTTCTCCGCTCAGGGTCTTCAGCCTCACTGGAGTTGTTAATGCATTATGACTATCGCTCGGGGGTGGGTGGATCCAATCGTACATTAATATCATGTTACGAGCTGTCACACCCCACTTGGGTTGAGAAGTACTATGCCAGCAAAATTTTCTGCAGAGTCATCCTCTGATGGGATTTTTTTTCTTCTTCTTATATTAAAGCTGCCTTAGGCCCTGTTTGATTTTATTGTAGATTCCAACTCGTTGCCACTGACATCCACACCACTCATCCCAACATGGACTGCAATAAGCACACATAGAGCCCATATTCATCCATCTAAGAGAGGCTCCCGACTGCCTGGGCTCATCAGCATCAGTGGATGGAGCTCTGCCACCTGAGGGATAAATCGTATGATGGGAGCTTGTATCGTTTCAGTTTGGCGGGGCAGGGGCCGACCCTCAGTTGCTTAGTTGTTGGCTCCTTTGCATACTTGATGAGCACTGCATGTTTCCATCTCTTGTAGGAGGAGTTGTAGGGCTGGGTGAGCCATTTACCGTTTGCAAAGAGGTTATCACATCTCTTTAAATCTAAATTTGTTCTATGGAAGTTTTTTTTATTGTTTCACTAAGCATTCATTTGCATAAACGTTTGATACTCTTATAATTACACACCTTTTCTTTGTAGTCTCATTTTTACCCTCTCATATTTGTTTCTTTTTCTTTTCGTTTACTGTTTGTGACACACGAACATTGGCTTTAATGAGCCAGTGATGAGCCTAATTGAAGCATGTAGTCATATTTTACTATTATTTGTTCATACTTTATTAGTAGCCTTATGTTTTATTTAAAAACTAACTGTGCATTATGGGAATGTAATATAGCAATTATTGCCTTCTGATCTATTACTATTTTAAAATGATATTTAAAGCGTTTGAAAGATGGAATAATTTTTCTGGCCCACTATTCTAAAAGAGTGGTTTCAGCTTCTGGCCTAACCGTGCCTGACACGTCGGACACGTCTCAAATGGAGTGGATACCGGCCCGGTCAGATATGCACTCCAGCCTTGCAGTGGTTCACCTCATGTGCGTAATGATACAGGGTGTAACAACACAGCCATAAACGCACACTAACGTGTCATCCCTGAAGCAGTGCTCTACCATATGTCGAGAAGACACGAAGCTCAGTTGTTGTTTATGTTTTACTTTCTTTCTTAAAGTTGCGCTCTCATCAGCTCCGTATCCTGCTGTTACCAAGAGTGTTCTCTACCTTTAACATCACATATTTATGTTGTGATTTATGTGGTTTTCTGCTACTGTAATACTGCTTTTAAGAATAAAGATAGAGGTAATTTCTGCTTTCCAGTGTTCCTCCACACTTCCTGATCTGAAATGAGCAGAGAACATTAGGGGTGGGTATTGGGAAGGACCTCACGATACGATACGCATCACGATACTTGAGCCACGATACGATACGCATTGCGATATCCCGATTATTATATTCTACATAGTTCACCGAAAAATTTAAAAATGCATTACACATCTTAAAATCCAAGTTGTATGTACATCAGATGATAGTGATGGATCTTAAAATCCGAGTTGCACGTTCATCAGATTATAGTGACAATTCATGGGACAAACTGAGTCAAAACAATGTTTTATTATAACTATACAAGCTAAAGTTACAACTTATTTGTATATGTCTTTCATATTATTTACATCATATGAAATTAACATTAAATTTAGTATGAGGTTGCTTTAATTATGTGGCAAATGATAATAAACACAAGAAAGATGGGTACTAAAACCAAGGACAGGCACAGTGATCAGTCAGTATAGATATAAATCCATAAATAAATAAACCTCTGTTCATTATTTTTCATTTTTTAAGGACAGGAAATTGTGTTGTATAAAAAATAAATTATAAAATGAAATAAAACGTGAAATAAAACCTGAGTTTAGTGCAGGGCCCTCCCAGGGTTGGTAGAGAGTGGCAATGCCCAGGACTGTCACTTAGGTAGGAGCACTGGGTGATATAATGGGGAAAAAAATCGGGGATAAAAAAAAAAAAAAAAAAAAAAAATCAATATTCAAATTTTGAATATCGATATTGAATTGGCTGGAAAAGTATTGCGATATATTGCCATATCGATATTTTTGCCCACCCCTAGAGAACATAGTTTGTTGGCGGCACACAGAGAGAGGATGGTCTGTGTGTTTATACAGTAGTTAAATAATCCACTGGGTTACAGGTGGCAGACCTTCAGGGGTGTAAATCATTTACTCTTGCGTGTGGGACGCAGACAGCATATTGACAGCAGAGTGGACCAGTCTGTCCTGAAGCACGCTGCTTCAAAGATCCAGCTCTAAAGAACCGTAGTCTACGATCAAAACCAAATTTAAAAAAATGGTGCTGTTAGGTGGATAGTGAACTCTTTTATTACTCCTTTTCTCTTTTTTCACATTTCTGGCCTTGGTATAGACACATTTTTTTTATTTTTTATTTTTCTCTTGAGTTGGGATTGAGTGAAGTGTTTGCTCTCTCTGCCCCAATGTTCCAGCGTAATCAGTACCGTACATTGCAATTCTGGCTGTTTTGTTTTTTTCTGTTCTGTTTATTTGATCTGTTGATTTACCAAGTACCATAGCACATACGCTCCGGACTGGTTCCTCATTTACAACAAATGTCTGTGTAATTGCATTAGGAACAAACCGCTTTAAGGGCTCTCTGAGGGTTTGGGGGGGCTGAGGAGCTTCATGAAGAACAGCTTACTGTCGTGGGCTTTTTTCTTCTTTTTTCTTCTGCTGATTGTAGATGCACAGAAACATTGAAAGATAGTGGTCAGACTACTAAAATATCGTGTTATTTCTCTGCTATATGTTGGCTCAATAAATCTTGGACTTATTAGTTACTCCTTTTGTTTCATTTATGCTTTTTATAAGATAACATTAAGTTGTTTGTAATGGCAGGTTGTGATGTTGCTCCCAAATGTTTAACCAATCCCCAATGTCATCAGAGCAAAGCTCCTACTCTGACGCTCAACAACCCTTTACATGTAGATCAATGAGCTACTGTACAATTAACTGTAACCCACAAACAAGGATCCTCCTGTAGTCATAAGAACCAGGGATGTCCCGGACAGGTTTTTTTTTTTGACCCAATCCGATTCAGTGTTTTGATTTTGAGTATCTGCCGATACAGAGTCCTGATCCGATACTTTCATAACACATCAAAATAATGAACAAATGCAAAATAAACTGAAACCGCATGCGCAGATCACCACAAACAACTTTATTGAACTCACTTTGCGTGACGCGGCCCACACTCCACAACCCCACCTCACCCATACCGCTTTTGTTATTAGCAGCGTTGTCGGGCAAAATTACGTGGACCCGTTTCTTGTTGATACACCAGTTGTTTAGCATTTTTCCATCGTCTGTTTGATGCACTGATCAAAATAATGAGAATAAATGAGGGCGATATATCGAGATTTTAATATATCTATATATTTTCAAACACGATATGACAATATCGTTTATATCGATTTAAAAAAAAAAAAAAAAATTAAATATTTTTATCCCGTTTTTTTCCCATTTTTACCACTCCGTGCTCCTACCTAAGTGACAGTCCTGGGCATTGCCATCCTCTACCAACCCCGGGAGGGCCCTGCACTGAGCTCAGGTCTCCTCCTTAACCTGAGGAGTGAGCAGGCCGCATCTTTTCACCAGACAGGGTGGGGCTTCTCCGGCCGAACGTAGCGCGTGGAAGGATCACGTTATTCCGGCCGGATCCTCCCCACCCCATCTGGCGCCCCGGCTGGCCAGAGGGGGCATGTGTAGCCCAGGACTGTGTGCATGTTTTTGTGAGGGTAGCTCCCATTAGCTACCCAGGGGAACACGGGGAGAACATGCAAACTCCACACAGAAAGGCCCTTTCGCCAACCCCACCCAGGGTGGGGTTGGCGTGGGGGAACTAACACGCAAGTCATGGGGGAACTAACACGCACTTCAGCACCCACAGCGTCCCCCGGCGGGAATCGAACCCAGGACCTTCTTGCTGTGAGACCGCTGCACTACCAGCTGCGCCACCGTGCCCCCAGATTTTTTTTTTTTTTTTTCATCTCATCAAGAGAGATGTTTATTGTTTTTATGTTCAATGTCAGCTGTTACAGCAAAAAGCAGCCAGAGGAATAATTTGTTGCCTCAGAACTACAGGATCTGTTACAAGTCCCCTTTCTGAAAGGGTGTTCAACTCAGGGAGGAACAAATATTGTTCAAAATTGTTATTATTATTTAAATTATTCAAAGGTTTGTGTAAAGAAGACAAGAGATGTTTATTGTTATTATATTTTTGTTCAGCTGTTGCAAAGTTAAAGTAATAAGTGCAATAAATTGTATATTGGAAAAAAATCGTGAGAGAATCGTGATCTCAATTCTAAGCAAAAAAATCGTGATTCTCATTTTGTCCAGAATCGTGCAGCCCTACTGTCTACATTGTATTAATTACAGTGTATTTTAATGTAATTGTTATGCAGGAAAGGGATATTTGTTTTATTTTATTCAAGAAGCATTTTTATTCTATGTATGCAGGCAGTTTATTTTTATTTCATTTGTTTTATACATGTTGATATTGTGCAGACCTCTGTTAATAAAGGAACCTGTGTGACATTTGGCACGAGGCTTTGTATTAAAACTGACTGTTTTTTTAAGGGTTCGCCTCAGAAAAAAATGAAGCTAACAGAGATGCTATGCTATAATGCTTTGGGGGAAACCCCAATTAAGGCACAGAAAAATATCGAGATATATATCGAGTATCGCCATTTAGCTAGAAAATATCGAGATATGACTTTTGGTCCATATCGCCCAGCCCTAATCCGATCCTTTATCGGGATGCCACGTCCGATTCTGATCAAGTCTGAAACGTGATCGTCCTGATTACCGATCACGTGATTGGATCGGGACATCCCTAATAAGAACTATGAAAATATTCCTGTGGTCCACAAGCCCCCAGTGACCCCCTCAGCCCTCTCCTTAAACTGCTTCCATTGTTTGAAGAAAGCCTTCCTTCCTTTGCTGAGAGAAATATCAGTGAGTGAAATGATGACAGCGCCACCTCAGCTTTCCTGAGCATCACACTTTCAGTCGGTGCAGCTCTGACATCACCCTCACTTAATGGAGTCCAACCTTCCTCCCCGCCCCTCTTAACTTTCATCAGCTGCTTTGCTCTGATTAGATGGGGGTAATTTCAATAAACCTACTGCCGTCCTCACTCCATTAGTTATATTAACACTCGGATTCCAGCCCTGGAGTCTTATATCTATCCTCTGCTTTTCACCGGGGGGGGGGCGGCGATCCTGTTCCTTTCCTGGATCTGTGTAACCTAGTTACTGAGGCCCAGCCGGGGAGGCCAATCAATTAATGAACAAAGGAGCCCGCTCACTGAGCATCGGCGCTAGTCTGGGACTATAAGCAGGGCGCTCCCAAATTGTGGTTGCTGTCATTTCAGTGCTCAGCTGATGGATGTTGTTTTGCTTTGTTGTTTTATGTGTGTGTGTGGCTGTGTTCGGGTGCTATTTCTGAGGAGTCTAATAAAACCAGTGGGTAGTGTTATCTGTTTGAACACGCTACAGGACCATATTCAGGTGACAAACATCGAGCGGGAGGGAGATGAATTTGCTTTTCTGCCTCAGCTGTGAAAAGACAGGAAATAAAAACATTGTATCAGTTGTTCTACCTGCCTCAGATAAAAGGTGGAGCTAGGCTAACAAATTAGATATGTGGTCAAAGGTTAACACCCATATTTAGAGGTTGCCAGAGGGAGAAGTCTGGCAACAGGCTGAGTTGGATGGCTCATCTCATCTTCTGCCCATTTCATCCACCTGTGCTTGCTCTGTTTTTCACCACTTTCTCATCCTTCCCTTTTCTCAATAAGTCTTTTCATCTCAATAGGTCCCCTTTTTCTTTTTTTCCTCGCTCAGCTTACTTTTTTTTTTCCAAACCCTCAGGTCCACCCCTTATTCTGTTCTGTCCTTCGTCCCTCCGGCCTCCTGGTTCCTCTGTCATCTTTTCTTAATCCGGCTATTCGTCCTTGGCGTACCCCTCCCCGGGGTTACCAGCCCGGTCTCCCAGTGTGTGAGATCAGGGAACAGGCTGTTGCAACATGCTGCTGAATAATGTAAGCACAGAGCTATAGCCCAGACTTCTGGTTAACCGTTTGATCTCTGATCACACAGTGGGTTAGGTGGACACATCGTAGATGCCAGCTCGACCCGAGGGGAGAGCAGCGTGGAGGCCTTTTCTCTTCCTCTAGTCCTTACCGAAAGGCTAAAGTTCCTCATCCGGTTTCATGTCGTGGCCTTTGTAAGCAGGAACGCGCCAAGTGTCCTTGGCCTTTGTTATTGTAACATTGATGTATAATTAAAGGGTTAGAAAATGCATTGCTGAATAATTGATACTGGAGCAAAGATGCCATGGCATTCTGAACCTTATTATAATCCATGTTTTTGCCTGCAGTGCAGATAAAAGATTTATTTCTTTTTTTTTGTGGTCAGGATCCACTTATTTAACATAGCAGTGATGACTGAAGTGTCCTTCTCATCGTTCCATTCAGCTTTTATTTCACATTTTGTGAGAAATGCACACAGAGCCATGCATCTTAGAACCCTTGTGGTAAATATTCAACTTAATGCGGTTAATCGGACCACATGTGGCTACATATTCTTTTAATGCACGGCACGCTGCCAGAACCTCCTCATTTCCTTTTTACGTAGTGCTTTCAAAGATCGAAAATCAATCAACTGTTTGTAATATAAGATGTAAAAATATCAGATTTGTATTATTATTTTTTTTAAACACTTCTAATGTCTGCTTGTTACAGACCTTGTTTTGATGTTGCAGAGATGAAGTCCACCAGTCACGTGTAACAGAATCATTTGAGTCGTTTTCCTCGACTTTTAAGTTGTTTGGCGAGTGCAGGTTAAGCTGTTTCTGTCAAGATGAGTGCCTCCTAGGTCAGGGGTATTCAACTATATTCGGCCGGGGGCCACATCTGCAAAAGGACTGTATGGAGAGGGCCGCACAATTTGAAAATTTGGGGGTTTTCAAAAGGTATTTTGCACTCAAAGACGAAGACTTATGTATATATAATACATTTGTATTATACATTTGAATATATCTAGTTTACATATGAATTATGTATTAATTGTCTCCAGATATAGTCATTGTGAATGTTAAATATAATATTCAAATAAAGAAATATTATTTTAAATGCAAGTTCATTTTGAAACCATGCATTGTGCAAACTTAATGAAGTTGATATTGACCTACTTTTAATAAAACACGCCATAATGACAAAGCACCACTTTCCACCAAGATTTCCTTATTTGAATATTATATTAAGCATTGGGCACAAGCATTTCAGTCCATAGTAGCCAGTTTGATGTTATAAATAAGCAACTAAAATATTAACCATAAGCTCCTTTTATTAATGACACATCTGTGCATTATATCAGCAAAACAAAACAATCACATGAAATTATAGGAGGCTTAGAAGTTCCATCTGAAATACAAAGTCCTCACTTATTCAAATGAAAAAAATGTCAGGCCAATCCTAGAAGCCAAAATGATGTCAACAAGTCCTCTGTACAACGGAGGTTAATAATAATGTGACAAACATTAACACTGTGCAACACTGGCAAAAAATCTGAAATAAAAAAAAAATATATATATATATATTTTTTTTTTCAACAAACAACCCCTTTTTTGAAATATGACCAGGGGCCACATAAAAGCTCCTGGCGGGCCGCATGTGGCCCGCGGGCCGCATGTGGCCCGCGGGCCGCCAATTGAATATCCCTGTCATAGGTCTTTTAAAAGTGACCTGATAGATGTAATTTCTTTTAGGGGAGGGTTGGTGCATACATTTGGGTGTCTAAAATGACAACAATCCCACAAAAACTTTTGGATAAAGTAACCCTTTTACTTTGCTTAGAGCTGTCTACATCTATTAATATTCAGCTAACTGGTTCAGATTTGCAGGGTACCGTGACATTACTGACGCAGATCAGTACCGAATTACTCATCTCCCCCATCTTCATCAGCACATTATTTCACATCATGCAGTATTTGCTGTGCCCCTAAAGCGGATGGTTCCAGGCTGTATGACTCATTTCAAAAGAGACACACACCCCACACAAGAGCGACATGGTTGAAAAGGATTCTTTTGTATTATATTTCTGTGGTATTTTGACCAAACCATGTCAAAGACATTTCATTAAGACTTCAGGAAAAATAAAAGGGGACATTATATGCCTCATTACCAGCTGCTGAAACCCAGTGTTCTTTGTGACCAAAGTTTACAAACCCTTCGCTGAGTTGATACAGATTTGTTGATTCTCTTCCCTCTTTGACTTGGAGTGCAGCGTTGCCAGTGCTTCCAAATTCTTGTTTGATCAAGCTGGCTGTGTTGAAGTTGCAGACAGTCGAGGTGAAACCGGGTCAAGTTGTTCCTCATTTTGGATGTATTAGTAGAGTACTCTACCTTTTTGTAGAAGCAGATTTGACATCCTGCATATGCTTCATCTAGTTTATGCTTTCTGAAATCTGCACCAGAGCACGTGTCCCCACATATCCCCTTTTACAACACTTTGTGCATTACTTTTGAACTTTTTCACTTTGACTGTGGGGTTGTGTTTTCTTTCAGCATATCGCACCATCATTAGACTAACATTGGAGCTCCATAGTGCTGCTGTTTCTTCAGCTTTTTTGTGTTTTTTAGCTTTTGAATGTTATTCAGCAACACAAAATTGCCATTTAACAATAGTCAGGTGTATTACTAGGATTACAAGATTGTGTCAGACCCCGAGAATTTTTATCAGTTAACTGATTGATTTATGCATTTCCTGTCTTTTGAAAAAAATAAACATAGCCAGCAAACATGGTCTCATTAACTCTTTGCAATCAATAGAGATCCCCCCTTTCCTTAAGTGCTTCTAGTTAGCTTTCAAGCCATATATCCCAAGGCTAGGGTGTATTGATCTGTCGACCTGATTGGAAGTTTCCCCTCAGGAGGTGAAGGATAGCAGTGAGACAACGGATGTCTTGGCAAGAGTGGAACCTTCATGACTAGATCATCTTTCTCCCTCTTGCCCCCACTTCTTTCACCACACCTGTTACAGCTAGGGGGGGTTGGGGGCAGCAGCACCAATCTGTGTCTTCGCAAATGGATTGTGTGTGTGTGTGTGTGTGTGTGTGTGTGAGAGAAATGGCTGTCCGTGTGCTCAGGAGAGCAAATGGCAGAGAGGCGTAGCAAATGAGAAATGTGTTACATAGGGTTTATGGTGACGGCGTGTGCCTGACTGCATGGACTTGTGCAGCTGCTGGTCTGTTATGGATGTCTGGCAGGAGGCAAAATTTAGATTTTACAAGGATAGCGCACTATGTGACAGTCTGCTTTTGTGACCAGGTGGTGGGACCCCCTAACCGCTGCCGATTCGCACGCATGTCCGCTCTTCTGCACACGTGAGCGCACATATACATAGACGCCATTAAACTGTCAGACAAGATGTGGGTATGTGTGTGTGTGCGCGCGTATACGACGCGGCGCAGTGGCATTTAATCCATAACCCTGACAGGCTGCTCTCCGGCCTGGAACGGGCAGGGAAATGCATTGCTCTCTACCTACATGAAAAGGAAAAAACTTCTCTTTCTTTCTCTGCTGCTTTATTTTGCTTTCATCTCCAGAGAAGAGTAATGACACATTGTTTTGATTTAAAAGCGTTCCAAGACATACGCCATGCATGTAGCCCTGTGAAACCGTGACCACGTCCACAGGCCCCGGCTACCCCCCTTCTGTAAACTGATAGATCTGTGTGTGTATGCGGTGTCACAGTCGGATACACAGCAGCTGTGGAGGCGGCAGTGAAGAGGGGAAATGGGAATAGCCAGCACAGTAGACAGAGCGCAGATAGACCTGTCAGCTCTGTGACACCCACGCATGCTTCATGCTCAGGTCCGGGATGAGAGCAGCCGAAGGAAAAGCAGCTTGGCTTGGCACAGGTAGATTGCTCCGCTGAAAAGCTGAAAAGCAGAATTGAGTAGTGGAAAAAGTTGAGGCTAAAGAGATAATGATGAGCTGAGGCTTCGCTTTGTTTATTTTCAGGAATATTTGAAGACTTCCATGAACAGGGATTGGAGACACGCCAGCTCCAGTGTCTCAACCTATTCACATTGGTTTGGTTGTGACTGTTTCACGTTGATTCAAAACATGTAAATAAAGACCAAAATGATGCATAAATTATAAAAGCATCTGTCCTATTGCGGTTCAGGACAGACTCCTGAACAGCTACATGCTGATGGGTCTGGCTGTGTAGCAAGGTTGTCAGCAAGGACATGGAGCAGCTGTCCTGTACAATCATCACCGAAACGGCCCAATTTTGCTGACTTCAGACAAATGTTTCAAAGCTTCTATTTAATTTGTGTGTGTGTGCGTGTGTGTGTGCGCGTGCGTCCCTTCTCATAGTAAATATGTAATGAATTATTGTACAGGGAAATCAGCATTCTTGTTCATCTTATGGTAACTTACATTATGTAAAACCTCAAAGTATATGTTTCCACATAAATTTCCATTAAACATCTTTAAAAAGATAATCCAGCATCATCTGACTTCAGACTGCAATACGAGTAAAAGCTTTCCAGGAATTTGTAAGGGTTTAATTTTTAGGATGAGATGATATAAGCCTGTTACACAATTCTGCAAACACACTAAAGTGTCACAAATTGTGGAAAGGCAATTTTGGAGAAGTGGCTACTACTTGTTTCTTTTTGGGCCGTCACTCAACCGGCCGGCTTTCCCGACTGCTCTTAAGTGAGCAGTCGGCTATTTGGCTGGCAGCCCCCGATTATGGGAAGCACTGCGTTCAGGCCCCATCACATATTTGCACAGATGCTGCTTAGATTCATAAACTGCGTGTATAGACCTCGGCTGATTCTCAATTTCACCGAGGCATAGATTCTAACTTTGCTACTTTATCAGATTGTTGTCTTAAAGTAATTCCCATCTCTTATTTTTAGGAGCAATATCCAATTTAAGTCTGAATCTTCAACAAAAAAGGCTTTACCGGAGAATGATTTTCTTAATATAATATTAGAACATGATGACGGCACTTGATTTTGGTCTCAATTCAAGCATACGTCTACTCCAGAGTTCCAGATACCCTCTGGCAAACGGGAGTTGAGATATTTGCACTTTCTTTTGCCCGTCTACTCTAAAAGAGCGGTGAATCACTCAGACTGTGGTTGTTGATTGGACTGCCATGAAGCCGTGTGGATTCTTGGCTTCTCTGTGTCCTTCAGCAGTGAAGGTAGTTGGTTTTGAAGATGGATTTCTCCAGAAAGAAGCACAGCTGTTTTGAATCATTAATGACTGACCTTTTTGTACTCCAAAGAATAATTTAAAGGTTTCCTTTAGTGGTTTCTTTCATGTAGCTTGTGAGTTCCTCTGTCATATTTGTTATCATATAATTTGCAGGTTTTTGCACGTTACGTTTTTTTAAATGCAAGCATTCAGATATTTTCAAGTCTTATGTCTCAATGCATTGCCTTTGAGAATCTGCATCTGTCACAGAATGTGTGAGATAGAGGAGGAAAAGCTTAGAGCTGAGGCTCTGTTTCAAAAAACATGCACCAGAATTATAATGGGATTCATGACTGGACCTGCAACTGGGATTCTAATTAGTGTTATCACCAGAAGACAATCATGCATCAGGCTGTTTCTCTGCGCTTGAAGTTTTTACACGTTTATTGCCTGTAGTTACCGCTGAGGGTTGGGTGGATGTGTCGAGGGTGTGCTGTTTGTTTATGTAGAGCACAATGTAGACAAATTTCCATTTCCACCCGTTTATCTGTTGTTCTTGATTGTGCTTTGAAAGCAAGCTGATGATTATGAGTGGGCTTTTCATGCAGGAGGGAAGGAAAAAAATCCTATCCTTTTGATCTCGCTGGCAAAAATATGGGCCGCACAACAGAATCTCATTTCTTGTGTCAGCTTTTCTTCTGCGCCGCGATATTCCCATGGGAACGCACTTCTGCTGCGCAAATCACCGACAGATCAGTGCGGGCCGTTTCTTATCTGGACGTGAAAGAACAGGAGATGGAAGAGGGAGGTGTGGCAGAGAAAAAAAAAAGGAGAGAAAGGGCTCCCCGGGGTATGATCATACCTGAATTTCAGCAGCCCCTTGAATTTACTGTACCTTGTCGCCATTTCTTGCACAGGTATTTTAGGAATCACTTTCACATCCCACGATGCATCAACTTGGTTGTTTTCTGATTGATTGAAAAGATAAGACGGCAAGATTGTTTATTTGTGTGTAGCAGCCTGTGCTGCAGCATCCGTGGGGATTTTATTATTACTATGATTGTTTACTTAGTATTTGATATCATTTCTGGTTCAGGTCAGGTCAGCAAATGTGTCACTGCTGCAGGTATGAGGGTCCTATCCAAACTGCTGTGCATTAATCTGATGCTCTGCAGATATCTTCATGGGTTAATTCAACTGAATGGACATTTAATTTGATTGGCAGAGCCTGCAGCATGAAACCAGTACTGTTATCTCTACTTGCCCCTTCCTCCCAGAGCTCTGCATCTCCCACACTGGCTCTCACGTTCACACAGACGAGCCTCATCCATAAGCAGTTTGACTTTCACCTCTGAGTGATATCTATATAAGGAAGGGACCTATAACAAACGCTCCATCCCAGCGGAGACATTATCCTGCCGGCCGTGCTCCCTTGTCCTTCAGTAGTATCCTGAACTGACGGTGGATAAACAATGGAAACAAACAGTCACTCCCACCAGCATTGATCTGGCTCCCTCGCCCTTCCCTGCTTTCACCATCAACGCCACATTGATTCCACCTACACTCAATTTATATGAAAGCACACACTCTCACACACACACACACACACACACACACACACACACACACACACACACACCCCCTGCCTTTTTCGACCGAGACTGACAAAAATGATAAATGACCAACCCCTTCTTCCTGCTGCCACCACCTCCCTCTGCCTCAGGTTGGCTGTCCGAGGCACTACCAGCTTATTTCTGCCCTCAGAAAACCCAGTGGAGTAAGCTGCTCTTTTTCTCTGAAGTGGGCATTTTCTTTCTTTTTTCCCCTTCCTTTTTGTTAAAGGAGTGTGACTGTCCACCCTATCATTTCCACACATAAATATGTCACTGCCATAACTTCAGACCCGCAGGACATCCGCATGCATAATGGCAAACCACTTTAAAAAAGAGAGAGAAAATGAAAGAAACAGTAATGTATTTAAACGACTTGCTCAGTAGGACTCCCTCATCGTGTGGCCGCTGCCTAATAGTCTGCAGTGTCACTCAAAGAGGAAGTCATGTGCACAGTCTCCAAAGTGAGGTTGATTATTTCCGTCCATTTGGTTTAATCAGTCGGTTCTCTTGTTATGCGATCATTATTTGAATAGTTTGTCCACAGTGTTATCAAAAGAACTGGATTGTAGTTAAATCAGACATCACCCTGCATATAACAATGGTGGGACTGTCCATCTTCATGGGATTTCAGCTTTTAATGATGCTTTTTGTTGCACATATTGAGAGTCCCAGCGCTTGTAAATGGGCCACAGAGTGTCTATGAATAGATATACTGTAGCAGCAAGCTGCCAGTGGTTATGAGCATGAAAGAAGGTGTGTGTTTGTGTGTGCATGTGTGCCGTAAGTGAAACTAATCGACGCTATTGACGAAGTTGTTGGTTCTACTCTCGCCACTGCGGTCTCTGCTGTTCCCCAGTGACCCTTCCTCGGTCCGTCTCCACCCTGGTGCAGTTTTCCCATGGTTCCTGCAGCTCCTCTTTGCTGCTTCTCCCGCTGTGAAGTAATCCATTTTGCACTCTGTGGTGCTCTCAGATTCCTCTGTTCCTATCCATCCTGCCGGAGATCGAAAGTAGGCGGCAGGTTTGAGAGCCTATCTGAGATGAAAATAACTCTGCGGCTCCATGTATATTTTATTCCCGGCCCTCCTTGTTTTTATTCATCTTTTGTCCTAATAATCCTCATAATATGAATGTGTAGTCATGCCATTACACCTGTGCCGGCTCAGGTTATTTTCCCTGATGGATGATATGTTGATGGGTTGTGACATGATCCTTTTAATGCAGGGCTAAGGGTCAGATCTCGCTCTGTCCTCTGCAGGAATTATAATACAGCAGCGGTGTTGAGAGTTTGCTGTAATTGCCGTCAATTGAACTTTCACTGTCTTCCCATTCTGTCCATAATTGCTCTTAGAAAAAGATTGCCCTCCCTCGTCTGTATTTGAAGATGATTGTTTCTTTCTTTGCCCCTTTTCTGTGTCAAAGAATAACGTTGCAATCATTTCAATTACGAAAGTACTGAAATCGCGGTCTTCAAGTAGGACCTTCAAATGTAATTTGAGGAGCATGGTAAACTGAGAAACCCCCACCCCCGTGAAATTGCCACAGTCTTGGGGAAAGTAAATTGAGTTGCTGAAAAATGATGTGATAATTCATCCACATGGTTTGGTTGGGCAAATTGTCTGAAAGTTACTTCCTGGAGAATTACAAGGCAAAACTGTATTTCCCTCCCGAGTCCTCTGTCCTTCACGCACTGGCATGAAATGAATTGATGAGACGGAGAGAGAGGGAGAGCGACAGGAAAATGTCGCTATAAATGTTTGCAGCTCAACTGAAGCTGCCTGCTTGTGCATTTAGACTGGCTGAAAGGTGGGAGGCAGAAGCTTGGAGTGAGGACGCGGCATCTTTTTTCACGATATTTCACGGCCTAAGCCTTTAATCATAGCAATCACATTGGATGCACGAAAAATGGAATTCAAATTCCAGATTGATTGATTCTACATTGGTGATTGCCAAGGCTGGCATAAGAGAGGGGAAAAACCTGTGACAGTGGCTTTTAAATGCAACCTCTTTAAGAAGACAAGTCCCTGCTCCTCTGATGTGCTTGTTTGTCGTCTTAGATGTGCTTCAAAAGAAATGTGAAAATTCTTGCTTTTTGAAGTTTAATCTCCCGCAAGAAAGGGTAGGAGGCTGAATGCAAATGCAGAAATTTGCTTTAGCTTTGCTTCTCCCCGCTTGTGGTAGAAGCTCAGCGATCTCGTAGCTGTGGACAGTCAGCAACTGGGGAAAAAAGGAGAAGTTTGCTGCCTCTAGTCTTCTAAATCTGCAAAACGCACCGTCTGAAAACAGAACTGTGTGCAACGAGAGATTCTATTTTAACCTCACAACTAATATCCTGCTGAAACGGTTCTGTAGCTGCACGGTTGTGTCTTATTTGGTAATCCCTTCAAGGCTTCCTGCACAGTTACAGAGCTGACATAAGCACATCTGGTTGTGTTTGCAGTGTCGAGATTAACAGGATTACAGATTAGGGATTACATTTGTGTCGTTCCCCCCACCCATTTAACCTTGACCCATGCCCCACAAAAAAACATTGTCGGTGGTCAGACTGAACTCGTTTTTTTCTTTGAAATAAGTGTTTAAACAAAAGCTCAGCACCATTGTTATGGGGAGTAAGTACAGACAAGTAGACCTTCTGATGAGTCTCCGGGGTCTGTCTGTTCTGTTGTTGAGCCACTTTGGTATATCCACATCAATAAACGGACAAAGGCAGAAAAGTGACAGCAGCCAGCAGCCTTTTGATGAGGGTCCTATGGATTGCCGCCCTTCCTTCTGCAGTTTTCATGCCTCTGAACACGAGGCATCTCCAGCGTTTCCATGGAGAACGTGTGGTTGCCAGGGCCTGTGGCAACAGAGCACAGAGGGTCATCATTTATTGCCGTCAGTCGGCAGCGAGGGCACAGATTAGAGAGAGGAGCACAAGGTGGGGGACGTGGGAGCTGGGCAGCGTTGGGGCCCAAGGAGCTAGCAGGTTCCAGCCATCATTTAAGTTCATTTTCTCCAAAAGATCAACTGTGGGGTAGGCTGACACAGGTCGATGGTGTTAATGTACCGACTCCTCACAAATCCCTGGGCCACTTAGTCGTATTCACACTTTAACCAAAGTGCAGCAGCGGTGCTGCCGAGGGAGGGAGGTGAAGGAGAGAACAGGATGTGTAGGGAGGCTACATATGGCCGACCGCAGTGTTGTTTATCCCGGGAGTTGTTACGGCTGAGGGGTAGCCTCCCTCCCCCCGCTCCTCTTCATCGCTCATTAATCTAGCAGTGCGGTTCTGGCCTGTTTCCCGTCTTCTTGAGCGAGCAGGTTTGAGTGACCACCCACCCCGAGGAGACATATTAGTGTGTCCTCTCGGCCATCACCTGCTGTTGTTTATGTCCTCAATTCATTCCCTCACCTTCTCCCAGCTGCAATAAAATAATGAAGGGAATATATTAATTGAGGTTTTCAAACCTGTAAGATTTACGATCTCCCGTAGGGCTGCTTTTTTTTTTCTTCTTTATTTCTCAAACCAATCAGAAATGTTAGTTGTTTGTCATCGCCTCTCCTGTCCTTCCCCGTTGTCTGCCTTCCCTGCTCAATCCTCTCATTTTGCGGGTCTTTTTCACCTCTCGCTGGTGGGCCTGCCACCTCTATTTAGAGAGACTTATAGTCCTTGTGTGCAATTACAGAGCTCATACTCAGTTGGAGCTCCTTCCATCACCGAAAGTGAAAAAGTTGGCTAGCAGATACTTTCGTGTCTATCCTTTTCTCCTTCAAGCACGCGTTAAGACTTGGGCAACTTTGGTAATCTGAAACACGGGGCGGTTCTTAGCTCACATATATATATATATATATATATATATATATATATATATATATATATATATATATATATATATATATATATATATATATTATTTTTTTTTTTTTTTTTTTTTTTTCATATTATTTACATCATATGAAATTAACATTAAATTTAGTATGAGGTTGCTTTAATTATTTGGCAAATGATAATAAACACAAGAAAGATGGGTACTAAAACCAAGGACAGGCACAGTGATCAGTCAGTATAGATATAAATAAACCTCTGTCCATTATTTTTCATTTTTTAAGGACAGGCAATTGTGTTTATATAAAAAATAAATTATAAAATTAAATAAAACATGAAATAAAACCTGAGCTCAGTGCAGGGCCCTCCCAGGGTTGGTAGAGAGTGGCAATGCCCAGGACTGTCACTTAGGTAGGAGCACTGGGTGATATAATGGGAAAAAGATCGTGGATAATAAAAAAAAAAAAAATAATAATAAAAAAAAAAAACGATACAGTCGACAGTCGCTTCTTCAAAGGCATCTCCATCACAGGAAATGGAGACGCATTAGGTGAAATCAGCATCCAGACATTTGAGATCCATGACTGTTCAGTCAGTGTTTTGTTCCTCATCATAATGTAATGCTCCATATCTGATCATAACACATTTACCGGAGAGTTTAAAATCTGTTTGAGGGTCAAAGTCATCTGGTGGACATGAGTTGATCCGTTTTATTAAATATCAGGAGATATAAGATTTCTTACAAAGGCACAATCTGGAAAGCTACTTCACAGAAAACTGAATGATGCAGTAACTATTAAACCACGTACCTTGAAGTATGTGAGGATACCTTGAGGACTTTACAATGAGACCAACAAGCAGACCCACTTTTGAGTCATGCATTATACGGAGCAAAGAGGCTTCTCCCGTGCAAAATGGAATATGTGAAGCAACCAAAATTTCCTTTGCAAATCAAGAGGTCCAGTGATGCCGGGCATTCCAACAGATTGATTTACTCTGAATATGAACAGGCTTTGGATGGAAGTTAAGTCCTATTTTACAGATGTTGATGCCTACTTATTCAGAATCACGAGCATTGAGCCCTTTATATTTCAGTCCTCAAGGGCATGGATTACCTCGTGAAAAAGCAAAAGATGGTAACAAGCTGTTACAAAGATCGCCCCTGACATCGCATCGTTGAGCAGAAGTATGCAGACTCAAGTTTTACCTTTTTTCTTAGAGGAAAAGTGTAATCAAATGTTTTGCAAAGATATGGAAGCAAAGTTTTGGAAATGATTCTGTCAGTGAAGTCCAATGCGTTGCGCTCTATTTAGCCAGCCTGATATCACTGCCTCACGCTCGAGGCCTTGAGGTTTCCCTTCATTTATCCTAGCAGCTCTCATCACCCTCCTTCCCTCACACCATCATCGTTTCTTCCTTCAGCTGTAGCTGTGTGCATCACAGTTTGAAGGTCAACATCAGGAGGCGGTCATCTCTACTGTGAATTGGGCAAGAAGTGAGGCTTTCTGAGGCTCAGCTCTGTGTGTGTCTTGTCACCACTAAGTCTGCTCCCAAGTCGTGTCAGCAGGGTCATTGGAGTCGCAGCAGAGCTCATTGTGTCCCTGCTGACGTTGGCCAAAGATGGCATGTCTCAAGTACGAACTGGGCTGCTCATTAACAGAAATTAAATATAATACAGTCCTTTTCTTTAAAATGTATTTTAATACATTTCGTTAGAGATCAGATTAATTAAAAGTTTTACACTTTCATCCTTATACAGTCATTTCCACGCGTGTTTGTTATTTAGAGCGTTGATAAAAGACAAATATTCTACACCTCACAAAAAAGAGATCTCTGAAGACGTGCGGTCAAAAGTAATTGGTCTGCATGAGGTTGGAAAGTCTGTGTTGTGTGAACACAAGTTGTTTCTTCAAGTGGCTTTGTCGGTCCTGTGTCAAAGAAGTCTGCAAAAACTACTCTGCTTCTGTGCTGTTAAGTTTTCACTGTCTTCTCGCCCTCTGCCTTACTCTTTCCAGCCAAAGTCGCTTCCTGTGGCTAATCATTCTTTGATATGCCGTGGCACGAACCCCGGCTCCCTCAGAAATGAACAAATAAGGTACCCAGGGGGATCTGAAAGCGACCAGGGTTGTTGGTTTTTGTCTGCTCCACTGTGATACATTTTCTGAACGCCCACTGTTCCTTCACGGCCTGTCTTTGCATTAGACTCTGCCTCCCTGCAAAGAGCAAAGTTGGACACGACTCAGAGAGAAAGAAGTCCAATTTCTGCCACTGCACTCAGAGGGAGATTTAAGGCATCCTTAAGCTTAGCTGGAAGCATGGAAGGAGCAGCGATATCTGCCAGGATGATGGCCGTGATTACATTAAAGGGATACTGTGTAACCTTTTTCTTCTCCTTTATGTTGCACTGTGTCCACATGAAGGATAACTTTACTGATCGGATGATTCTCTTAATGGAACTTTTTTATGGTGAGCACAACACTAGTATCTTTAAGTTTGCTCACTTTTAATTAGACCTTGGTGTATAATGTCACTAGTAAACAATTGGATAGCATAATTGCATCTATTTCACGTGCATTTGTGTCAGTCTTGATGACTTTGGTGCTCAGTGTTGTAACGTCTTTGGGCTGAGAAGGATGCCAATTTAATGTAGTACCTCGGGGTTTATAGAGGGATCTGTGCATTGCAGTGGCTCTCCAGCTTAATAGTCAGAGGATTTCCATGCAAAGGTAATGATGCTGCGTCTCATTTCTCTCACCGGCGCTCTAAATGGAGGAATGATGTTTTTGTAAGCGTCTAGCTCACACCATTGTCATGCTGCATCCTGGTGCTTTCACACTTTTGCTCAATGGAGATAGACTAAAGGGCTCGGATATTGTGTTAGGTCTGCAGAGGGTATGGAAATCTATATTGAGAGCACTGGGGGATTTTCTCTGAGAGGAAAGGGTCCTATTGTTGCCAGGTCTGTCTGTCACTGTTATCCACGCCTCTGCTTTTGGATTGCTTCCCTTCTGTTCTGTCAGCTTGTTTTTTTTTTTGGTCTTGGTGCTGTGAGGGTTTTAGGGAAATGGAGAGTAATGGTACCCTGCAGGTGATGTTATCGCTGATATGCAGTCGTGCAGTTCCATGATAACTGAATTGATTATTAGCTTGCCCTAGGGCTCTGTTGTCACTCACATTCTGCCTGTTGATTGTGATTTTTTTTTTTTTTCTTTTTTTTCTTGTGTGTGTGTGTGTGTTAAATTTTCCTCTCACAGAGGTTGTGTGTGTAGGGGGATTTGGCAGGTCTCGCTTTGAGTAGGAGAATGCAAGGACTACTTTTGAGTGAACTTTTGGAGTGTTAGTACTGCCAGTATGCACACATCTCCCACACATGAGTAAACCCACACAACAAAGGAATGCAGTATGCCATTTGTTCTATAGAAGCTGGTGCTGTACTGCTGGATTTTAACATGATTTTCTTTGTTTCTGTTTCGCTAGGGTCAGGAGATTCATTTCTGAGAGAGAGATGCTGCTGAGATGACCTGTGTGGCCTTATTTTCCTCAAGAGATTGTACTCCAATCAAAAGCCCGGGTCAAACTCTAACCTGGATATGGTGGACAGGTTCATATGATGGACAGGTGATGCAGTCTTCCATCAGTTTCCTCCACCAGTGACTCAGCCTGCCAGCCCCTCCCTCTGAGGCACAAGCGTGTACCAGCGATCCTAAGCCCCCCCATTTCTTTGCCATGGTGACATAAGGAGTGCTGCAACATGAGGGAGCGCCAACATGACCTTCTCACTTCATTCTTCTGTAGCTGCGGCAGCTGCAACCGTAGCGCTGTCTAGCTCTGTAAAAATACGGACTCTGTTCTGAGTTATCCTTGACAACTTTTTTTTTTTTTTTTTTTTTTTTTTTTTAATATACCTAATTTTTTGTATCTATTTTTTTCTACCCACCCGAGAGAGACTATCCCCAAGGCGTGTTGCTAGGCTGGTGGGGCGGAGCGGTGTGGCGAGGGACGATGCTGGGATGTGTGACGCGCCTCCGTCGGCTGGTCCGCCTCCTCCCCCTGCAGACCTCCCTGCTCCTCCTCTTCCTTTTCTGCACCGTCAGCGTCTTCATCTTCTCCTACTTCCTCTATGGCGTCAAACGTGAGCCGGAGCCGCTGGGAGGAGGCGTGTCCCTGGCCGAAGGGGCGTCCGTCGGCTCGGATGACCCACGGGTCACGCCGTCCCGGCTTCTACCTTTGCGGGGCGTCTCGGGGGGCCCTGGCATGGATGGCGGAGGGGCCAGGACAGATCCTGTGGTTCTGGTGTTTGTGGAAAGCCAATATTCTCAACTGGGGCAGGAGATCGTGGCCATACTGGAGTCTGGCCGGTTCAAGTACCGGACTGAGATCTCCCCCGGCAAAGGGGACATGCCCACACTGACGGACAAAGAGAGAGGACGCTTTGCTCTCGTGATTTATGAAAACATTCTCAAGTATGTGAACTTGGATGCCTGGAACCGGGAGCTGCTGGACAAATACTGTGTGGAGTACGGAGTGGGAATCATTGGCTTCTTCAAGGTTAGGACAACACCGCACTCCCAGTGCCTCCCTCCTTTCCCTCCTCTCACTCACACCTTCTGCCCTTTCCATCTGGCTCGCCCGTCTCTAAGGAGATGGGATGTATGGAGTTGGAGAGACCCGCCTGGTTTAATATCACCCAGTTCGTCTGCACTGCACTGTCTCATGTTTCTCTTCTCTTTGTCAGTTTCTGCTTTTGTTCTCCAATCTGGCCCCTCTAACTCTTCCTCCCCAGCCTGTTTCATTTCCATTTCTTGTTTTCTCTGGTTCGCCTTAGTCCCTCTAGTTTTTCAGTCCTTCATCTCTTTCTCACTCTGTATCTCTTACTCTCCCTCTTCCCTCTTTGCCAGTAATCCCTGGGGGGTCTTGTTTGCCCAAGGCCAGTTTTCAGGTCTTATGGTTTTAATCACCCTATCTGAGACGTGGAAAGAATATAGAAAGAAGTGTGGATGCATTGACGGTGGTGCAGAGATGTCAGGCGGTGTAGATGAGGGTTGAGCCTGTTGAGATTTACTGCCTGTTGAGAGAGAAGGAAGGAGAAAACCACGTGAATCCCAGTGACTGTCATACCAAGTGCTGCTGGGCTGCCTGAATTGTTTGCAGCACGACCTAAACGTTGCATCCAAGTACCTCCACGCGATGGACATTAAAATCCAGCTTTGGTCTGCCACAGAGCTGTATACTTAATTCTGGCCTGATAAGTAAACTCATTTAAGTCTATTTAGAACCGTTTCACAATTATAAGTCTACTTTAAACTGATTAGTTCTTGACTCTTAATTTTATTAGATAGCGATGATATGTTTCAGAAGCCAGCCGCAGATGCAGTGTTTCTATTTAGGGTCTGGAGACTCCAGCTGCAATACAAAGAGAGGATTTGCATCCGCTCTATTTCAGTAATTGGCTTTTACAGCACTCATTATGTAACACCAGAACTCCAGAAGCCTAATATATATCTCCGTTAGTGTTTTTTAGAAGTTTGTTGCAAAGTTTGAACTGTGCAGGATATACTGGACTGGAGATATAAGTAACACGACTGTGGAATTAATGCAGATTACTTTGTCTGCAAGTTACTTTTATATGCAAAATCAATATGCTTTTTTACATGCAGAGCACATAGATTAAGACTCTATTGGGAGTCCATTGTGTGGAAGTGGAGCCTTTACGAAACAAATGTCAGTGGTGGAAGAAAATCTGCCCTGGATACTTTTTAACCCCTTTAAATCACGACAAATAAACATGTGTAACTTGCGGCCACCGCACAGTGTAAGTCAGTGTTGGCTCGAGGATGCTACCAACACCATTTCCATATTGGGATGAAATTTTAAATAAGGGTAAGGTGAAGCGCAAAGAAGTGAGAATTGGAGAGTGACAAATCTGATAGGGGAAATTGCTGCAAGTCCTCAATGAACCCTCAGTCTCAGAAAGGCAGATTTTTCATTTTACTGGCAACTCGGAGCACAGCAGATTGAGAATAGCAGGTAGGAGCTGCCTCATGCCTTCACGTTTGAGTAGCTCTGACATTCCTTATTTCACACATGACTGGAGAAATTGGGAAATTATATCCAATACTTCACTGTCTCCATCTCTGTGGCGTATGATAAATCTGTGTCATTTCTCTCCTTCCTCCCCGTGTTGATCAGGCCAATGAAAACAGTCTGCTCAGTGCTCAGCTGAAAGGCTTCCCGCTCTTTCTTCACTCCAACCTGGGTCTGAAGGACTGCGCGGTCAACCCCAAGTCCCCTCTGCTCTTCATCACCCGATCGGGGCACCCCCTCCCAGGTCCCCTGCCCGGGGACGACTGGACCGTGTTCCAGTCCAACCATTCTACGTACGAGCCCGTGCTGCTGGCTAAGACCCAGTCAGCCGAGAGCGTAGCATCCATGGGGCAGAACGCCGCCATGCTCCCGTCCGTGGTTCAGGACCTCGGGCTTCACGACGGTATCCAGAGGGTCCTGTTCGGCAACAATTTGAGCTTTTGGTTGCACAAGCTGGTGTTTGTGGACGCTGTGGCCTTTCTGACGGGGAAGAGGCTCTCGTTGTCCCTGGAGCGCTACATGCTGGTGGATATCGATGACATCTTTGTGGGTAAAGAAGGCACCCGCATGAAGGTTCCTGATGTAAAGGTGAGTTTGAGCATGGGTTTCGGTGCAAAACAAAACCCGGTTACCTACGCATCATGCAAAGTTTTCAACATTGCCTTTCTGTGGTTTATAAGAAGAAAAAAAAAAGGTGTCACACATGGCATCTGCTATCCTCTGCCAGTCATACAGAAACCCTTTCTTCTCGCTCCTCTCCTTTTGAATGCATTTGTCCCAGTTGGCTTTTCAAAGCTGACAGGCCCCACCGCTCAGACTGTAACAGAAACTCCACAGCAATGAATATTTCAGGGGCCCAGAGACATACAAAGAATGTTGAAAAGCTCCTTGCTTGCATCCCATCAGAGTAGAACAGGCTCCCCTCACATGTGGAGGCAGAGGCTATAAGAAAAAGTTATGGAAGAGACATCAAGGCCTCATCTCTGCCAGTGCAACAGCAAGCTTGTAGTAACCAATCACACCCTGACGAGACGGAAAAATTGTGTGTGTGTGAGCGTGAATGTGCTGGGAGTTTGATACAGCGTTTCAGATCAAATGAAACAAACACCCGAATCAGAGGAGTGCAAAATATCAAACAGAATGAAGGAGAAGAGTGAGGCAATGGATGTTGGATGTTTACCAAGAGAAAGTTGCAGAATGAAAGATGCATGGGGGCACGCGACAGGCCATGTGTTCATGCTTCATCCTTAACGCTCTTATGCACCAGTTTGAGCCCATCGCCTAGTGAACCGTTCTCCTTTCCTCCCGCTGTTTCAGGCCCTGCTGGAAACACAGAGGGAGCTGCGCACCCATGTGCCCAACTTCACCTTCAATCTGGGTTTCTCAGGGAAATTCTTTCATGCTGGTAAGATGCAGCTGCTGGTGAGAACAGAAAGAAAGAAAACATGTACAAGTTAATTCCAGTACCACTACTCTTTTCTGAAATAGCCTGACTGCGTTTCTGCCATTGCTCACTTCTCTCATCCCTCTCTCTGAACCTTCTTCTACCTTTGCCTCGCTGACTTTCATTTCCTCTCTTTGTCATCACTGGCTCCATTTTCCCCTTTGACTTGCTCCATTTTTATCTCTTCAATTTCCTCTTAACCCTTTCCCCTCCATTTTTTCCCCTCCCCATCCCCCCCTTTCGTTTCCTTCAATCTCCTGCTTCCTTCCCATCTGATTGTCCACCTTCTCTATCGCATCCAGGATCGGATGAGGAAGACCTGGGAGATGACCTGCTGCTTTCCCACGTGAAGGATTTCTGGTGGTTTCCTCACATGTGGAGCCACATGCAGCCCCATCTCTTTCACAACCACTCCGTGCTGGCCGAGCAGATGTTGCTCAACAAGAAATTCGCCATGGTGAGTCGGGAAGGGGCAAAGGTCAGATCACGGCCTCGGAGTGGTTCTTGGACGGTCTCTCTGGTTTGAAAAGGCAATCTCAGACAATGCTGGGGCTGGGATAACATTGTTGTTGTTATCCCCCCCCCCGAGTTAATTTATTTAATTTCATTTGTTTATTTTAACCCTCCCTTTAGCCAGGACTGCCATGGTTGCTGTGGCGATGGCGCGTATAGTTAACAGCGTCACATTAGCAGTTAGTGTGTAATAAAGCAAAGCAGCTGTTTTGTTTGTCTGCAGTGCAACCAAATAACCTCACACTTCTTTAATTAAGAAGTCCAGCAGTACTTTTAACTGCAAACCCGCTTTCCGTACCGCAAGCGACACAGCAGAGCAGGGTTTCTTGGGTGGGGAGTCGGGGGTCAGCAGCCTCTTGGCGGCAGCTCCCTTTAACTTCTTTTTCTTGTTCCATTACTCCCCGGCAAAAATGAGAGATTGTTCCCGAGCAAATTTCCAAACTTTTGTTGGTGCATTCTTGTTGAATGAGTTCCATCTGAACTAATGTCGGTACCGTACACACAATGTTTTCTGCTTCACAGTATAATTAGCCCTTTTCTTTTTCTTTTGATAGCTTTTTATGTAGTGCATTAACAGCAGGACGGTGCAGGTTTGCAGGTGCATTAAACAGACTATATTTAACCCATTTGCAGATTCCTGACTATATTTCGACTATCTGCTGGAAAAGGTTGGCATGCTTTAATGTTAGGAGGAAAAAAAGAAACACATTATCATTTTCATAAACAGTCTACACATACTAAAGCACTTTTTGTCAGCTTCAGTATGAAACTCTGATTTAACTCCGGTCTTTAAAGCTGCGTCCACATTAGTGAGATTTAAATTCAACTTTATTTATTCATATAGCACCTTTTAAAACAGAAGCACAGTTCAAAGTGCTTTATAGAATAAAACAAAACTTATAAGATGGTAATATATAAAAATTACAGTCAAGTGAAACATTAAAAAAAGAGCTTGAGAGTTCAGTATGTAAACAAGCTTGTCAGAACAATAATGCATACAATCAATAAATCAGTTTTAAGCTCTTTCAAAAGGGAAAATCTTTAGTATAATCTTGAAGTCAGAGAGGGTGGTGGCATTTCACCTGCCAATTTTCACAGTCACAGGCTCAAAACTCTTCTCCCATTCTGAAATGGTTAAACCAGGGATATTTTATACCTGCTACAAACTGTTTCAACTCATAAACCTGGATTTATGGTGTAATCTGGATGGACAAAACTGAAAGCTTTTAGAAACGGTGACATCATGCTCAGATTTGCTTCATCATTTATCTTCTGGGTCTCGACATATCCTTCCCTGATATGCCAAACCTGCATCATATGACTATTACCTGAAGATAACAGACGTGCTTCAGTGGTCACAACACTGAGGCAGAGGGATACACCTGCCTACAAACACAGGAGGAAAGTCATTGGCAAGGTTTATTTACAACAGTTTTTGGACTGTTTTCCTTTATTCTGTTACAATTGCTGAGCATGGATGGCCATATGATACACATTTATGGGAGTAAATGTGGACAGAGATATTTTCTAACACACAGTTACAAAGCCAATAAGTATACACATCGATTTTGCTTTAAAACAGAAGTGGACTAATGTTGACGTAGTCTCTCGTAGGGCTAGGGTCCTCTCCTAAAATGCCTGGTCCGCTCTGATGGTTTGGTTCGGTTGAGTGGCGAGAAGTCGTGGGATGCAAAAAGAGCCGTTCATTTGGTGTTCGTAGTGTACCAAAGCTGGGACCAGGCAGGAGTTGTGCAAATGCATTTAGTAATAATCACATCAAGTTAAAGATGAAGTGCTTGCACTACAAATCTACAAATGAGCTTCAGGCAGCTCAGGAGCAGATCTTTTTGTTTGGACGTATGGTTTTGCAGCTTTTCAGACCAAGTGAAATCACAGAAAAGCAAAACTCTGAAGAAAAATGAAAAACTAAAAAATCATAATATGTTTTCTTTAACTTACCAGAGCTGAGATATGTGACTACTGCCATCTTTTGCCTCAGTCTGATTTTTAAATAATTTGACTTTATTTATCCTGTGTCAGGATTAATTATTGACCTTTTTTGGACACAGATAATAAATGTATCACAGCTTATGATAACAGCACAGACTCTGCGCTGATTATGGTGGGATCTGTCACATGATACGTGATCACATGACAGTTGTTGCGCTGCCTCCCTAGCTTTGGAGATTGACGGATAATCCTCACCGATGCGGCCCTGACCAACTGTGCGGCCGTCATTAATTTGATGAAACTGCTCTGGATTACATGGTTCATTGTTTTTCCTCTTGTGATTGTTCAGATGGTAGATTTCACTCGTTTCTGAAAAAAATAGGGAGATTCTGCCTTCAACATCAGGGGAGCTCGACCGAAGTGTTATTTTGATGCCTTTCTGGTTACTTATTTTGTGTGTGTGTGATGTCACCTGCAGGAGCACGGGATCCCCACTAACATGGGCTACGCAGTGGCTCCTCACCACTCGGGGGTTTATCCTGTGCACATACAGTTGTATGATGCCTGGAAGAAGGTGTGGGGCATCAAGGTGACGAGCACTGAGGAGTACCCGCACCTAAAGCCTGCCCGCTTCCGGCGAGGCTTCATCCACAGTGGCATCAGTGTAAGGCCTTTTTTTTTTTTCAACACTCCCATGCATTCATAAACCCTCATTATCTTCTCACCTAAGGGTTGTTGATTTCTCTGGGGTTTTTCTTGCAGTTTACAGTTTCTACCATTGTGTCTCCATCTCTACCGCTTCTGATTTCTTTGTATTTATTTTCTACATCAACAAGCAGTTTTTCTCCCCCTCCTGATTTGTCCGGTCCACATCTCCTTTTCTCGAGCCTTTGCCTTCTAGATGATGATTCATTTTATTTTCGTTTACCATATATCACTGAGGCAACAGGCGTCCATAAAAGGGCAGTCATCTTATCTGTCCTGCTTATTTGTGGCGTTCTTCTGCGGAGTAGGAGATGATAATGTAGTCAAGAGAACCAGCCGTGCATGAGACACCTGTCTGAGTAGTTCTGCCCGGCAGGACTCGGCAGCAAAAATGAAGACTGACATCTGGCAGCAGCAATGCAAGCGCCGACGCACAAACCATCACTGAAATGTCAACACTTAGAAAAACTTCATTCAGCTCCACAGCCTTCGACCGTTGTGAATTACACCGTTAAGAGAGCAAGATTACATTTGAATAGATTGAATTCGAGAAGTTCAAAATAAAGGCAGGAACATTTTTTTTTTTTTCTCATTATTTTCCTCCCAGGTTGACCTTCAGTGCAGATAAGAAACAAAGCAGCCCCAGTCCACTTTCTTTGTTGGACTGCCAGTGCTCAGTTGGTCAGTGTGGTCTCGGAGTTCTCTTGCCGTCCTTGAGATAGTGAAGTTTGAATGGACGACTCGACTGCTCACTGATGATTGATATTCAGTTCCCCAGACACTCCAAACTGTAAAAGCATTACCATGAATTTCCATATAGACCCAGAGTGAATACGAGGTTTGCTTTGGCTAGATGAGCTGCATAATATGAATGTTATTGAGAGCAAACAATGTGTGGGGTAACTGCCTGGAGTATTGACAGCTCCGCTCTGCTCTCAGTGGAGTGCTGATGGTGTGTTTTGTGTGAGCGCTTTTCTTATGATCATTACAGTTTTTATGCTTGTTGTTGGTGACTGTGTGTGTGTGTGTTTACATCGCAGGTGTTGCCCAGGCAGACATGTGGCCTTTTCACACACACCATATTCTATAAAGACTACCCGGGCAGCCCCAATGAACTGGACAAGCTCATCAATGGAGGGGAGCTCTTCCTCACTGTTCTGCTGAACCCTGTGAGTCAATTACACACCCACAAGGCAAAGCTTTTGTCTTACACACTCGGAAACCCATTTAGCTGGTGGTGCAAATTGAAATTTAAACGAGAAACAGGACAATGACTAGTCACTGACTCACACAGGGATGTCGGCATCATGCTTCCTCATCTCACATTAGCACAAAAGCTTCTATTCATGGAGTTCTAATACACTCTTGCAAAATGTCTTCTAATTGTCAACATGTTTTGTTTGGGATTATATAAAAGGGCTACTTTTATATATTCATCTTTGCATCGACTGCAGGTTCTTGTATTCTTATCACTGTTTTGAAGACTTGCTTGTAATGTGTAGTAAAAGTTATTATCCTTTCCTCTGTACCCATAACCTCAACAACAGTTTCCTATCCATCAATTTAACTCTTCATGGGAATCATTTACCTGTAATTTGTGCTTTTGATGACCTTAAGGAAAGAGTCAAAGCCTTGATGCTTAAAAAAAAAAACAAAGTTCATTTTCTGTACAGTGATGGCAGATTCACACTTACCGTAATTATGTATTTGTTTCCCCCATAATTGATAAACCTCCTTCCTAATCCAGATATCAGAATATAGAAACAATATTTCTTATCATTCCCAGACCTTTGAATTTACTGTGAAAAGAGATGCATCTTTCCACCTCACTTTAGTTCTAATCAGTTCTTATCAGAGGTGTGTAATCCAGGTGCCATAAAGTAGAAACCCTGTCACGTTTCTGGATCAGCTGTACATTCAGAACAGGTGTTTTCATTTAGGACCTCCCATCCACCTGCAGAGGAGCTGGTTTAGTGACTGGCACCTGGATTGTACACCTCTGGTTCTGATGTCTACCAGATAACAGCACTTATTATCTAATGTTAACCACATTATAATATATGCATACTGTAATAATACAATTCATTATGTTTATCTAAGTGCCATCCCTTTTTTTTTCTTGATGATTTCCATGATGCGATTATTATTCGACATGGATTTATGTCTGTGTTGGCCCCCAAAGCCAGTAATGGATTAGATTGGTCCCATATTTTTACTGTGGGATATTAAAAAGGCATAAAGTTCTTACTTAAGAATATGGAATTTTAAATTATTTTAAATTTTGTTTTGTTCTTTTTAAAGCCATTGTATGCAGCAATATCACTTCTGACCTCAAGGGAGCATATGGTCTGCTGTGTTGACAAAAGTATGACAGTCGTACTCTCACTCAGGCCACCCCTACTCACACACACACAGGCTCACACTTGAGCAGGTGCTGCACAACCATGAATTCATGCACACACATATGGGTAAATAATCACCAAAGGTCATTATTTTATCTGTTATTTGAATGCCATAAACACAAAACTATAAGCCACCAGTCCAGTGTTTTTCTCTCCACTACTCATCAAAAGGTTCACTGCAACAGTCACAACAGGTTTCCTGTGTTAATGAGCTAAATAACACAACTGAATTATTTTGTCTGTAAATTATTCAAATGCCTGATATACTATAGTATATTTAACAGGAAATGATAAAGTCAACTCAACTTAAAAAAAAAACTGTCTGACCTTATGAATAAAATAAACGCAAGAAAGATGGATACTTCATTGAAAATTACATCTTTTAATCAACGTAGACTTAGACTTTATTGATCCCTTTAGGATGACTCCCTCTGGGAAATTCAGTCTCCAGCAGCGTATACAACAATAGTCAGCACACATAGGGTAAAAAAGAAAATCAATTAAAGAAAAACAAACATTGCTGCTGATATTTAGCTGCTACTGATATAAAAAGTAAATAACAATAAACAATCAGTTTAGCTTGGTTTATAATATGGTTATTAATTGTGAAAAATGTTGATCACTGTTCCTCAAAGCACAAGAAGACACCCTCACATTTGTTATTTTGTACAAACCAACAGTCCACAATCACAAGATATTGAATTCACTGTCACAGATTAGAGAAACCAGAACATATTTATATTTAAAAAGCTGCAATTTTGACTTTTTATTCTTAAGACTCAAAACGATTGGTCGATTATTGAAATAATTCAATAAAGTTCCTTTTTTATGTGACTTTACAATCTAACTTGCTGATTCTTTTTGTCTGACAAGAATATTTAGGTTTTTTAAATACCTGACATGTTTCGGCGATTACTTCAACTTTCATCAGAGAAAAGGAGGCCTTTTAACATCAGCTGATAAATTGGACACACACACACCATCTTGTGACTCTGATGAAGTAATCGCTGAAACATGTCAGGTATTTAAAAAACCCAAATTTTCTTCGACGAAAAGAATCGGCAAGTTAGATTATTGAAATAGTTGGCGATTAATTCAATAGTTGATTAAATGTTGCAGCTCTATTTTATATCAACAACATAATCATATTTCATATATAATTTCATATATATTTATCTAATTTGAATATATAACTACTATAGATTCTCTTGTACCTGTACACTCTTCTGTGTGGATTTTTTGAACATAAACCTCAGGCTCCAAACGCATTTAACCAGCAAGGATTAAAAAAAAAAGTACATTCACATAATTTACAGGAAAACCAGAAAAACACACTGATAGACTGATTAAATCATTAATTTCAAATGTCATCCAGGTTATACCAGGAAGCCCCAAATATGACCTTCTGTATATCAGTGGTTGGAATATCCATTTGTAGTTTTATGGTTGGGCTGATGTGATATTTAACAATATAGCAACTACTGCAACATTTAGAACAGAACTAAGTTGGTACCAAGGTCATTACTAGAGCTACATAAAAAGGCTCATGGAGAATCTCAACAGTGATCATCATGTTATCTTCAGATAAAAGTTTGCAGCTTGAAACACATCTGTCTCCCCTGTATCTGTCGTTTATTAAAAGCTAACTTGCTTGATGTCGCGGGGGATTGTACTGGGATTGAACTGGTGAAGGTTTTGAAAATGTCATCGCATCCCTCTGCCTCTCTGTCTTGCCTCTGCGCGCTTTTGTGTTGATTGGTTTGAAAATAAAACATTTTCACCAACTGCCACAATTAGTGACAACTAACGAACACAAATTACTTTATCTATGGGCAGTACCAGTTTCTGCAGGCCAGACAGCTGCACCAGTGTAGTTCACTATGTTTTCTTTAACTTTTTTGTTTGTTTGGACAAGCAGGCCAGTCAGGCCACTTAAGAGCCCAGGCCCCCGGGAATTGTCCTGCTGCTCCCATGGGCCAGTCAGGCTGCATCCGTTGATGTACACAACCTGCTCCCATGTGAAAGTTATGAACAAGATTGCACAAACAAAAAGAAAACAAAAATGTCCTCTTTAGCTCGGATATAATAGGTGCGCCAATGTAAATCTTGAAATGTCATTTTAAAACTAGAAAAGATTATTTTAACTTCTTGCAAAAATGTAGATAACATAATCTGTATGATGGAAAATGTACACGTATGGATATGTAATTTGGCCAGCAAGTAAAAGATTGACTAGAAATTTTCTATAAAAAAAAAATATTATTGTTGTGAAGGAAGCCACTTAAAGAAAAGTGTAAATGAAATCGTTCCGAGAAGAACAAATAACAACCAGAGTGATCTGGAAAAAGAGAAAAGTTATTAAACGTACATTTTCAGTGGTATTCTCACAACTGGTTTCCACATCTGGATTGAACTGGTTTTGTTGTGGTCACATCAGAGAAAACACCAGACATAACATCAATGCTGTCAGGATCAGAGTTTGTTTCTCTGGTTTCACTGATGAGGGAAGATTGACGACGTGAAACAAAAACATTATAAGCAAAGTTTGACCACAGACAATATAAAATCTGATGACTCATTGCATCGTCTGATGCCTGTTCAGCAGCATAACGGCACACATCCATCCAGCCGAGTGCAGAGTTTCTGACCTGCTGTCAACTGCTGCACTTACCTGCTCCACTGCCTCCAGAGGTCAGCTGTATATTCCACTTCATTCAAGACATTCCAAGACCGATGTGCCAAACGAATGCAGGATACGCATAGCAGCCATGATGCGTTTGTTCTTTGTGTAGTACACAAGTGCCAACCATCTAACTTCTGGGTTGAGGCTCGCTAGGATTTGTTGCAGTTCCTCAACTGGCCGCTAGAGGCTGGCTGTAAAAGTCAATTCCATTGACTCCTATGTTAAAAATGCCCAACTTTAGAGCAGAAAAAACACATTTACAGCCTGGTATTTACATTTGTAAACCATTATAAACCATTCCCAGTTGTTTGATTTCACATCCATGACAGCTCTGAGGGGAATTTATTTTTTTGTGCCACACTATGAGAGTTTATGTCAAGCAATAAATGTATTTCTAAAATGATTGACTGACAGTCAGCTCAGCCAATGGCTTAGCAAAGCAACCAGTCATTTGTATTAACCCAGCCTCGGGTAAACACGACTGTCATCTTTTGATTTTGCTGTCCAGTCAACATCTTCACCTTCTGAATCTAAATGCATGTGTTCTCTCTCTCTCTTCCCAGATCAGTATCTTCATGACCCATCTGTCAAACTACGGGAACGACCGCCTCGGCCTGTACACCTTCAAAAGTCTGGTGATGTTCATCAAGACGTGGACGAACCTGAAGATGCAGACCCTGCCACCTCTGCAGCTGGCGCAGAAGTACTTCAGTCTGTTTCCCTCGGAGAGAGATCCCCTCTGGCAGGTGAGACGAAGATGCTGATGACAACATAGACCACACACTCCCCAGCGGTCTGTAGCGCGTCACATGCAGACGCAGATGCAGAGCAACTGTGAAAACAACCAGCTATTGTTTTGTTCATGGCTTTAAGTGGACACCATCATCCTCACAGCATTTATAAAACACATTTCCTTTACCAAGCCTTCTCCCTGGAGAGTATCTGAGCTCCACTACAAATGTGAATTTTATATGCTTGGTACAGTCACTCAAAACTGATGTTTTTTCTGTGTTTTTTTTTCCTTTCATTTTCCTGGGTGGTGATGGGGGGGGTTTTGGCTGCAGGATCCTTGTGAGGACAAAAGGCACAAGGACATCTGGTCCAAAGAGAAAACATGTGACCGCTTCCCCAAACTGCTTGTTATTGGGCCTCAGAAGACTGGTAAGATGCAGTACTTTGACACCCTCTGCAGGACGGACTTAGAAACCTTCAAATGTGAAGGTTATCTGTCAGCTCAAAGCACAAGTGGCGCAGTAATTGAAGTGAATTAGTTAATATAAGATAATGAAGCAATATATTTTATAATGAGACAAGTTTATTGCAAATATAAGATAAAGTGTAGACTAAATGAAGTTTTTTCTTATGGTTGTTAAAGTTACATATTAAATAATGTGTATATTTATCAGTGCCCTAAACCGCTTCATTCTTCCCCCCATGTCTCATCCTGATCGCTACACCCTGCTGTCTTTTTCCCGCTCCTCTCAGGAACGACAGCACTTTACCTGTTTCTCGGCATGCACCCTGATCTGACCAGCAACTACCCCAGCAAGGAGACGTTTGAGGAGATTCAGTTCTTCAATGGACACAACTACCACAGAGGCATTGACTGGTATGTCATTTTAGATTCACTTTATCTTTGTGCTGAAATGAAATGCTTATTGACCCAGAGTTATTTTTACCTTTCAGACTGCCTGTGTCTTTGTTATTCTGTTCTTGAGGGGGAAAAACTCCCATGAAGGGGAAAAAAACAGGTTTAGGAAAAGAGGTTAAGGATTGGTGTTTTCTTGTATGCAGGGTGATATGGATGACTTTTTTCGTATCACAGAGTGGGTGGTTAACAGTGCATAACAACTTATTGACATGGAGGAAGTATGATGCAGTAAACGACAGCTGCCCTGACACTTGGCTTGTTGTGTGTTAGGTACATGGAGTACTTCCCTCTGCCCTCCAACACCAGTTCAGACTACTATTTTGAGAAGAGTGCCAACTACTTTGACTCTGAGGTGGCTGCTCAGAGAGCTGCAGCTCTTCTGCCCAAAGCCAAGATCATCACCATCCTCATCAACCCAGCGGACAGAGCGTACTCTTGGTACCAGGTCTGTTACAACCAGCTTGATTTTCTTACACATCCTCAATTAATCTCTCCATCCCTTAAGTTTAAAGTCTTTGCAGCATCATTGAGGATTTAACGTTCAGCGTATCATCTCACCCTCTCTTTGCTTACGCGCCAACAGCACCAAAGAGCTCATGATGACCCAGTGGCATTAAAATACTCCTTTCATGAAGTCATCACTGCAGGCCGGGACGCTCCAGTCAGACTACGGGTCCTGCAGAACCGCTGTCTGGTGCCGGGCTGGTACGCCATCCACCTGGAGCGCTGGCTCAACTTCTACCACCCCAGCCAGGTATGATGGTCGGTTCACAGGCACACATAGCAGGGGGTTATGTGGAGTCACTGGGAAAAACAACCACACATACAGACATTTGAACAATTCATGTGGAAAAGGCAAAGTTCACACAAAATGAAGCATACATTGCAAATGTATTAATGAATCGCAAAGCCCACAGAACTGATGACACAGGCCGTCAGCTTTAGTTACCAAAACAAAATCCAAGGTAGAGGCAGTCGGTGTACATATCTTCAAGTATCTCCCTCTAAGTCACATGAAATTGTTTTGAATTCATTCAGCGAGATGAGTGTTTTAATTTAAAGCAGAACTGAAGCTCATTCCATGCATAAGCAGATTAACAAGAAGAAAGCTGCATTAACCAGGTCTGAATGCACATGAAAGAACTCTACAAGCAGATTTAGTTTGATGATTACTTGGATATGACAAAAGGCTGAACATGTAAGTAGGTAATTTACCCAACAATGTCTCCACAATAAACAAAGACATTTGCATTTCTCTTCTCTGCTGCAATGAATTGCAACCTATCAGATTATACAGAATACAGTAATGAGTGAATTGTGTTGCATTTAACGCCAGCATTAATTATCTCCTAGCAACCAAAGTTCCCCTCAGGTGGTGAGGGTTTAAAAAAAAGAGAAAAATCTCTAGTTGGTACATTAAAATTCATGGCAAGGAGTTGGTGATAAGAGAGGCTTATTCTTGCTTTTGTATTCTTAACAGAGAGTGTTTTAAATCCAGCTGACCTTGGAGGAAGAGCGCTGCCCTTTAGGAGCACTCTCCAAGGAAATGGGGAGCAGTTAGAGCTTCTGTGTGCCCAAAATAGTAAATGACACATGTTGCAGTATTGCCAAGATTGATAGCCTGTGTATGTGATTTTGAACACATTGACTATTTGTAATTATATACTCTAAACGGATTAGTGGTTTATTCCATAATCTATGCACTACGCACTCCTCCGGCAGGATGGTCCCCCCCTTACCAGCCAGGTCCTGCTCAAGGTTTCTTCCCTCCTAAAGGGGAGTTTTTCCTTGCTACAAGGTTTTTCTCCCACTAGGGGAGTTTTTACCTGCCACTGTTTGTTATGTTTATGTAATAATTGCTCAGGGGTCATGTTCTGGGTCTCTGGAAGCAACTTCTGTTGGAATAGATGCTTGAATTGAATTGAAAATGGAACTATATATTGGGGACTCGTGTGTTCGGATGATGTAACTCTGCACATAGAGGTCAAGTCTGTAGTATTGCTGTTTTTCTACTCGACATGCCGATGCAGGATGCAATCTTCAGCTCTCGGAGCAGGTTCACAGCTGAGTGTGACGCGGCAGGGAGGAGAATCAGCACTTCCAAATCACGACATGGTTCTGAGTCGGATAGGATGAGGTCCTGCCTCAAGTATTTCTGGGTCTTTGTCAGGATGGGGGCGGTGTCTGCAGTAATGGAGAATCTTTACCAGCAAGGCGCTCTGTTTTCCAGTCAATTGACACCCCTACTCTCACATATGGTCATGAACAGTGGGAGACGGGATGAGAAGCTGCATCTCTCAGGAGGGACTCGGAGTCGAGTCGCTGCTTCTCCACATTGAGAGGAGCCGGTGTATCTGGTCAGGATGCCTCTCTAGGGAGGTGTTTTAGACTTGTCCAACTGCTGTGTGGGTCATATACGTTCTGCCACAGTAACTCGGCCTCCTGGTAATGCTCCAAGGTTTATTGAAGTTTCCTGCAGGTGGGACAATCCTCCTGGCCTAGTGGACCTACACTGGATTTCATTTCAGCTCTAAGAGCAATCATTTGAGATGTTAATGTTGGTGATCTGAATCGTAAACCTGGGGTGGTCCTGAAATGATCCGTGAAAGTGGCTCAACCAGAGGACCCAACTGCTGCAAGAGAAGTGGACGAGCTAGAATCGGTGCATCAGACCCGTAAACTGGACACAGCCACTTGGCCAGCTCCTGGCATATGACGCGACAAAGTGCACCGCTAGTGGAACATAGTCATATAACAAGACGTGCCGGCCGTCCCCACTTACTAACACAATGCTGTCAGTGCCTCGCTGTCAACACGGCAGGTCTATATGCCCCGTGTGGTCAGAAGTGGTATTGCTACGTATTCAGGGGTCCTTTTCCTGTTCTCATGGTTTTTTTTTTGTTTTTTTTGTCTCAACCCAGTTGTTAGTTCTCGACGGACAGATGCTGAAGACTGAGCCTGCCTCTATCATGGATAAAATCCAGAAGTTTCTCAGCCTTGCCAACATTATAAACTACCACAAGATCTTAGCGTAAGTATCTCACTGTCACATTCTTATTTATATAAATATATTTGTGTGTGCTTGTGTGTGTGTGTGTGTGTGTATGTGTGGCTTTAATTACAGTTTACAAGCCATTTGTTTGTAAATGTTTATGATGTGAACCGGAGACAACAGGGATCAAATCTTATGGATGGCCAGCTTCACCTCCTCAGCCTCAGTCAGCTGTTTTCATTAAGGGTCAATCCTCTGAAATAAGAGCCAGTGGGGTTTCGTTGGATAAGAACAAACTATTTCTATCCACAGACTGCTCCGGTCTCTCTCACAGAGTTCAATCTATTTCATCACTGTGTTTCTACAGTAACCCAGAATGGACATCAAACACTACCCTCAGAGAGGGTGTTTTGCTGTACACCTCCTTTTTAAAAATGCAAAGAAAATGCAAGCAAAACCTATTTTCATATGAAGAGATGTATTCTTGAATCTGTTGCGTGTAGGTTTGATCCCAAGAAAGGCTTCTGGTGTCAGTTGCTGGAAGGAGGGAAAACTAAATGTTTGGGAAAGAGTAAAGGACGCAGGTACCCTGATATGGACCCCGAGGTACAACCATCCTCTTCAAAAAGGGCTTTATAATTTAGTTACATTTTCTTTGGAAGACTTTCCTACACCTAATTCCGTTTTTCTTGTCGGTCTTTCTCAGTCGCAGGAGTTCCTCAGGGAGTACTACAGGGATCACAACATCGAACTGTCTAAGCTGCTCTACAGGATGGGTCAGCCTCTGCCCAGCTGGCTCCGAGAGGAGCTGGTGCACAGCAGGTAGCAGCGCTGCCACGGAGGACGATAGCAATCCCTTCATAGTGACTCACCGGCCAGGGGGCCTGAAATATTAAAGATCCCAAGTTGTTTTGACTGGAATCTGTTGAGATTTGAAGGTGGGATATCGAACTAAAAGTCAAAACTCTACTGTGATCTTCCGGGAACATGGCAACACGAACGGGTTCGCCTCACTGAGAAGACTCAGCGACGCACACAAGAAACCGCCGGTGTTTGATAACCACAGTTCCATCATCCTCAAGCTTCCTCTCATCACATGAACTTGCTGCTGGAACTTTGGGAGACAAAAAGGAACTTTTGTCTGCAGTCTCAGTTTTCAAAAAGGGGGTGACTGACGACACAATCACACATTTCCCCAGCGATACCATGTGGTGTTTGGAGCATATCGCAATGGATAACGTCCTGGTGGACAGCAGCGTCTGATCCAGGCGTTTGTGTGACGTGGTGAGCGGGACACGTGGAGCCCTGACTCAGGCTGCATCGTGTAGCCTTACTCGATAGGCCTTGGTAGACCCTAGTTATCGTATTACAAGTGCCAGGACAGAATCTTCATCAAACTATCGCCACATGAACTTTTTGAGGGTTCTTTTTAAAAAACGTTTTTTGTTTTTCTTTTCTCCAATTTAACATTTCTTTTAATACTGATGGAAATGCGTATTTGTAGAATGTACCAAAACTAAAAATCTTAGCTGCGTTGTTTCTCGTATATACAGAATGTACAGTGCAGTTATTTATACTGTCTTTTGGCTCCGCCTGCTCTCCGGTCAGTTTCATGACCAAGTGCGTCGGCTCAAGCAGGAACAGTAGGACAGACGTTTGAAAGCACAAAGGCGCTCGAGCGAGCATCAATTCGGAACGTACAAGAACCTGGAAAGCACACTAACTAAATGGCTCCTACAATCTGTGAAGAAGATCATAAGCTAGCTACTGTATATTAATCGAGCACTCTGGTCCTGTAGGTTCAGAAAGTGTACAGAGGAAGGCTGTGCATTTCAGAACTGTTTTTCAACATTGGGTTTTTGTCAAAACTGTATTTTATCATCTATTATTTTTGATTTTATTTAGAAGAGGGTTGAGAGGTGAGCTTAGATTAAAAAAAAAAAGTCACCAGACCAACCAACAGTATATGACAACACAAACTGATGACGTCACACAGTTGTTGGTCCAAGTGTTACCACTGCAGCAACATGTCAAGCGTAGATAACAAAAAGCTGCTCTTACCGCAATAGTTTTGTACGTTGTTCTGATGTAACAATGCACACGTGGCTTCGTCATTTTCCTGACTCTGTAATGTACATAATGCAAGACCCTGAGTAGACCTAAATTATTGAATGTGTTTGGGTTTACGTCGCATCAGTTCTTGTAGTGTGAAACGTCATTGCTGCACTGAGGGGAGTTTCGATTCTTTCATCGTGCAGAGGCGTCTTAAAGAGCATTTCCTCTCTCGTGACCTCTCACTGCCAACTGTTGTACAAAGGTACTGAGTCTCTCCATATAAAGTATTACGTGATAACACATAACAGCAACGATGGTACTAATCTCCTGGACTGTATGATAAAGATTTGTAATTGTTGTCAATAATTTTTACAGTGTAACTAATATTGTCGGTGCTTTTTAATTTGCAAATAAAACACCACTGTATTTTTCAGTAGTTGGATATTTTTTCTTTTTTTGTTCTTTCCCATTAGGTTTTCTCTGTGTGAAGTCTATACAACAAGAAAGAGTCATCCAGCTTATTTATTTATTTATTTATTTAATCTTCGGTACAAAGCATTGGTCTGGTTTCTCTGGATTCAGCTTTGACTTCCAGGGAGAAGCACCAGCAGAGGAAGAAGGAGCTGCTAGGAATGTTTCACCCAAACCTGGATCACATCTTCACGGTGACTGGGACTGCCTGAACTCTGGCTCATCCTGTCAGATGTGGCCCAAATCTGTATTTTCTGTGGACTTTTTGGCCACACTTGGCCCCCACAACGTTTATCTTAACCCATGTCTAAGCAAGTTAATGTCATTCGGCCCATATCCGGCCTGTTTAACACAAGCCACAAACCATGTTAGCCTTAGCTTATGATCTTTGGGTCACGTCTGGCCAACAGACTACTTGCACTTGCCCCGTGTACCGAGGGTCCCGAGTATAACGCGTTTTAGGAGAAATGCAGCCAAGTTTATTGAAGAGTGCGCCACACTGCAGACTGGCAGAATATACCAGAAAAGCAGCCAGGAGGCTTTTGAAGATAAAGAAGGGGACTTTAGCACTATGGTTGAAAGTCACCTGACCGTGACTTGAAAAGCCTGCATTTCACTTGATAATTACTAAACTGAATGCGGAGGGACCTACAAGCAACCAGCACATACAGATGCAATAAAGCATTTCAAATGAGCAAGAGAGCGGAATTCTTGAGAAGTTGAAAGACGTGTTTAAAAAAAAAAAAGGAACTTCAATTCCTTAACACTTCCTTCAACTTTTATTAATGCTTTTGCCGTGGGTCTGCCGTTTGGCCTCATATGACTTGAAGAACTAAGTATAAGCTGAGATGGTGTCAAATATTTCCAAAAGTACATGAAATAATCTCGTAACTATTTTATGCAGATTTTCTTTTCATTACTGTATATCCTAAGCTGAGAGGGCAAAGAAAGCTTTGGAGCAGAGATTTGAGGAATTGTGACATTTACTTGTCACCTAGTTTGGGTTTTCTTTTGGTTTCACTTCGCAGTGAACCTTCGAGAATCAGACAAAGTCCTTTCCTCAAACCTGCAGATAAGAAGAGTCTTTAAATTCACTTAAATTGGTCAACTTAAGTCAAATTCTGTTTGTGGTTATTTTGTGTTGATTTCTTGTCAGTAAAACAATATGTTCTTAGTTTGCATTATTGCGTGTAGTTGCTAGATTTTGTATTTCTTAATGTTTAAATTTTTCAAATGTGGCGCATAGACGTAATGTTTATTTTCTCATTTGCTTTTAATGCAAAACAATTATTAATTTGTTTAAAAGCAAAGTTCTCAGAACTACAACCCCAATTCCAGGAAAAATTGAGCTACTTCAAAATGTTTGAAATGAGGAAATGTACCGCCTTAAGAAGAAAAACAAAACAAAGGTGATTTTGATTTCAGGGGTGAATAGGAAGAAGTTTATCACTGTGGCGCCACGCGTCCCCTTTGCTTTTATGCTTGGGGACTGAAGAGACCAGTTGCTGGATTTAAAGGAGAGGAGTTATTGCATGTTTATCTATTACAACCTGCTCAAGCTTCTTTGACACATTTTTTGTTTTATGATCTATAAAGTTTTCCCCTGGTGAAAGGTCTGGACTACTTGGCAACCAGACTCTTCTACCAAAAGTCAATTTTAATGAATACAGTTTTTTCAAGATCCTGATGCCAGAGGTTAATGCACCTCCGTACCAGAAACCAGGACTGATAGTGAGCCGTGCAATGATTTCCACCACAGGATCATGCCTGTTATTAGTGCAGTGTTCTCTGAGGCCCAAAGATCAAACACGTCCAGTATTGATGTTCAGTCTTGACCCCAGCACACAGACATTTCTCTGGATACCCTGAATCTTTTCATGATATTATGTAACATAAATTAGGAGCTAAGTCTTCACAATGTTATACTGTGGAACATATTCAGAAATATTTTAACAATTCATAGATACAACACTTTCCCGACTGGTGAAGCTCTGCTGCTCTTAACTTCTGAGAAACTCTGTGTATAGAAAAACATCTTGGAGGCAATCACGTCACTCACCTGTTTCAAGTTAACCTAATTAATTGCCTAATGTTCTTCTAAATATTTCTTTTTAATACCACTTTTCATGTCTGGATTTTTTTATGGGTGCTGCTGAGAGCAAATGCAAAATAATCTAATATATATACTATGGAATGATAAAATATCTCACTTTCATGCTTTGATATGTTTTATTGATCTACTGTGAGTAAAATGTGAGTTTATTAGATTAGCAAGCCGTTGTATTCTATTTATATCTATATTTTACAGAGTCCCAGCTTGGAAATTAGGTTTTAAATCATCCTTAGTGACAGTTTATAGTATCAGAAATCATAGTCAAAGCCAACGATAAAGCACAACATTATAGTTACTGACATGAATAAACCCAAGCTCCTTTTTACTGTAGTCTGCCTCTAACAACTAATGATGATGTTCAATCCGACCAATCACAACTCACCTACTGATCCGTCCCACATACTTTTTCTCCAACATAAAACTTCTTGACTTTCTTTCTGTGGAACCAGTTTTAAGCTGCTTCCCTTTTCATAAGGCAATTTATGCAGTAGATCTGCAGAGTTTTCTCCAGTTTTTTAAAAGACGCCGAGAGAAAGTAGAAATGTCCGCAGAGGATGCTCCCCTGGCCAGAGGAAGCCTGGCAGGCAGTGATGAGGTGCTGGTTGGCCACGCAGAACCAAGGAGGTGAGAAGAGCATAGGATGCACATCTTTATGCTCACAAAAGTCTGCGCAATTTTGAATGAATTGTTTTTTTGTTTTTTTTACTAAAAGTAGTTTTCTTATTTGGCTTTATTCAGTTAGATCCAAATTATAATTGAAGAGGCCTCACCTGATTTCAGTTGATAAAATAGACCAATATTTTTTTCTTTATTTAACTTGTTAAACAGACCTATGTTTCAATCCAAATGTAAAATAGTGGCATAATTGGGCTATAATCAATCAAATGTATAATAACAAGCCATATATAACACGCTTTATAAGCCCTCTATAAACCAAATGTCCACTTGTAACTTGTGACGTTGTCATAAATATTGATTCAATGGTTCTTAAATTACATTAAATTCTAACTTCATCTTCTTTTAGCTTTTAGAAGTAGACATACATCGTCTTAAAACTCGAAATTTGCCGTTTTCATTACAAAGTAACTACTTGATACTGTTGTATTATTGTCTGATAAATCCATCTGATTACCTGACATTGATTACATGCAGTACATGCATTAGTTTTAGATTTAAGTTTCAGTTTTACTTATAAAAATGGTTGATAGACTGTAAAATTGCATGCAGCGCCACTTTTTTCAAGATTATCAGAGAGTAAAGTCATTTTTTCTCGTGTATATTTCTCAAATTGGTTATACATAACATACTTCCTCTTGTCGCCAGGAGAAGGCATCTGCCTAGCAACTAGTGACGCTTGCACCTTATTGGCTGTCGCAGTCAGAATAAGGCCAAACGTCTTGCCAAGTCGTAAATAAGATTTTAAGTAATACAATCTTAAATGCTTCAAGGGTGATAGTAGAAATATTAATACAATTGATAATTTATAGTTTTTCCTCAGACTTCAGATCACAAAATGCTTATTTTGGATGACTAAAGTAAACACTATATAAAATCAAGTAAAACAGTGATCATAAAAGACAAGCAAATAAAAAACAATCTCAGTGAGAAGGATTTAAGTAAAAAAACAAAACAAACAGATTCAAGCACAATAAAGTAAAAATATAGGCTCTAATATCATTTCTGGATTGGAGGTGTACTGTTTCACTTCCCATTGCACTTATCAAAGGTACACCTAGGAAAATAAAATAATAATAAAACAATCCACGACGATTCCGTGTGCATCCCTCAGGGGATTTTTTTTCTATGAGTTGTACAGAATGAAAATAGATAACCTTTGTCTTGAGTACTACTCTGAACAGTCACTTTAATGAGTGTAAAGAGAGAGAAGTTAAAATCCCAGGTCTTGTTTCAGTCAGGTTTTCTATGTTTTTGGTTTTTGTCTCCACATACTTGACTTTTTTTCCAATCCCTTCTCTTTCTTTTTTTTTTTCTTTTCTGTCTCCGTTGCAGGGGCTCCAACACCCGTGCTCTTAAGATCGCCGGCCTGACCACGCTCGCATGTCTGCTGTTGGCCAGCCAGGTCTTCACTGCCTACATGGTGTTCGATCAGAAGCAGCAGATCCACACGCTTCAGAAGAGCTCGGAGAGGATGGGCAAACAGATGACGCGCTCCTCCGGGGGTAAAAGGGAAAACTTGTATTTTCAATGAGTCAGACTATTATTAAAACAAAGGTATGTTGTAATATCATGAACTCATGTCGAGGCTACTTAAGACAAGTGGTGGACCCAAGATGTAGAAAGGGAAGTGAAAGTCAGTTTTAAAGAAGTTTTTTTTTTAAAGGTAGAAAGAGAAATGAAAGTATTGTGATTCATTAAGGGGAGTGGTCAACTTTGCAAAATGTTGATATTGTTTTCCAGGTGTGGCTCCTGCAAGAATGGCCATGCCAATGAACAGCCTGCCTCTGATGATGGACTTCACTGATGATGACGACAAGACATCTAAGACACCCTTGACAGTAGGTTTAGGTCTATTTGCCCGATAAACCTTTAATTATACCATTAGTGGCAGCAATTGGCAATATTCATAACTAAGTAGCCAATGTTTAAATCTGTATCTTGCTTTATAAATTGTATTGTTAATCTGCATAATCTGAATTATGTGCCTTCTTTTCCTCTACAAGAAACTGCAGGACACTGCTGTTGTCAGTGTGGAGAAACAGCTGAGGGATCTCATGCAGGTATGTCGTCCTCGACATTCAGTTTTTGTTCACATTACTCATGCTGTCTATTGATACAGCATCATCAGTAAGTAATCCCTCGTTATGTTTTGAGCAGGACGTGAGTCTGCCGCAGTTCAACGAGACCTTCCTGGCCAACCTGCAGAGCCTGAAGCAGCAGATCAACGAGACCGAGTGGAAGGTGGAGAATCTCTTACATATTGTGACGTCTCATAAACCCAAACTAGCGGTAAATCAAATTGTGTTTATTATGTTTCTGTAACATGTTGTACTCTGCAGACCTTCGAGTCCTGGATGCGTTATTGGCTGATCTTCCAGATGGCCCAGACGCAGCCTCCATCCCCAACTCCTCTGCCAGGTTACTGCACTTTTATTTCTTTTTAGCATTTATCTGATGCGTTGAACAACATAAGTGCTTAGGTACCTATTTTTCTGTATTTCCAATACCCAGCGGTGGGACATTTAAGGCCCAGTGGCTGTAATATAATACTAACATAACATTAGTGAAAGACAGAAATGCCGATCAGAGATAGAGACAGATATAAAATACGCTGTAAAATGTAAAAAAAAACAACATAAAAACACCTTTTGCAGCAAGTGAAGTAGGAAACTGTAAAATTGAATTTCTAAATCTTCTGACAGCCTACATGATCAAGACCAAATGCCAGCTGGAGTCAGCACCCGGAGCTGGCAAGATCGGTGCATACAAGCCTCAGTGCGATCAGCAGGGCCGCTACAAGCCTGTGCAGTGCTGGCACGCCACCGGCTTCTGCTGGTGTGTGGACGAGACCGGCAACCCCATCGAGGGCACTTCCATCCGAGGCCGCCCTGACTGCCCCCACGGTACGGGACACAAATGAAATGACTTAAACTGTTTACTTAAGTTTGTTTTGAAGAATGACACGCTTAGAAGTACTTTCTTCCTTTCACCTCTGCTGCTTTTAGGCGGAGTTCCCCGTCGCATGATGATGGCCCCCAGGGTGATGCAGAAGACCTTCCTCCCTGATGGTGAGGGTCCCAGATAAGATTTTTTTTTTTGTGGATTACGACTGCATTTAAAAAGAAAAAAAATGTAAATGCCTCCTTTTTTTTCTACTTTTTTTTGCAGATCAGTGAATCAAATGAGACAAAGCGTGAAACAAGGGATTTCTTCTCATTCCCCAGTTTTTGCAAAAATGTGAAACTGGCTCCTTTAAACGTGATGCTTATATGCTTATCGGCCAATTGCAGCAGTTTAAATTGCACATGAACTACTTCTCTATATAATCTCTTGGTTTTAATACTTTTCTTGGCTGCTTGAATCAATCATTAGAGGCCTGTTACACTCCAGTGCTTTTGTTGTCTTTAATTCTGTTCTTAACAACGTATATATTTTGGGTGTTTTGGTTTAATTGATATCGAGGGTATTGAACTATGTGAAGTTTTGCCTGTTTGTTTCCCAGGAATGCGTAAAAGGCCGGTTCATTCAAATGAATAAGACTAGAGGTAGTTTTGTCTGTTGGGCTGTTTGTCATGTAGATTTCTGACTCCGGTCCAACGGAACGGAATGGGACGTTTGTTTATGGTGCATACAGCTTTAAAAATTGACATCTTAATCTCTTTGAAGAAACAACGTCTCCTGTCACTTTAAGAAATCCAAAAACCTCACTCAGGTCAGTTTTCTTCCCCAGAAGTTCAGGTAAAATAGCTGACCGTGAGGGCCATGGATTATTCAGAGCGCAGGAGATTCTGGTTCTTGAAAGATGTGCTGCGGTTCATTTTTTTCAAGCACCAGAATTCAACTTGCTGTGAAAGCTGAATGTTTGATTTTAATAATTTGAGTGAACCTATCTTTTAAAAGGTATGAAGAATATATGAGGAAGTGGTAATTTTTTGACAGTGGATGTGTTAAGGAGATTAATAAAGTTTTTCCAACAATATGTTTGTATTGTTATACATGTCTTATCATCTAAAAATCTTCTAAATGTGAATGTTTTGGACAAAACAAGGCCTGAATAAATTCAAAGCTGCTTAGATGCAATGACACTGCTGACTTAGTCCTGGATTGTGTGCCATCTGTTTTCATTTAGGGTCTTTCTCTTGATGCTGATAAAATCTCAGCCCTGTTTTTCCCATTGAAGTAACCCTGTTTGGCTTTACAGGGTTTAAGATGATGCTTTCCATCTTCATCATGCAACTACGCCTTTGCTCTTGCAGTCCTCATTCAGCATTGTTGGTTTTTCTCCACTTTGCTGTGCTGAAGCAAGTGGTGTGCCGGATGACAGATCGACTCCTGGGCTGCAGTTTAGCTTCACGGCGTTATTCAGTGGTGCAGACTTGCAGGACAAAGTAGAGTTAGCAGAGAGGAAACAAAAGCCTCATCGGTAGAGCTCATAGCTCACAACTGCCTCCTCCTTTCAAGATCTCCATTCAAGAAATCAGCTGTAGAAAATCATCAGTTTATAGACTTTTCTCTCTTTACTAACATTTAAGGTTATTTCATACAAAAGCCTGAAGATACATTGAACATTTGCACCTTTTTTCAGTTTTTCTTGCTCACTGTGGTGTTTAGTGAAATCATTTTGTAAGAAAAAACAGTTTTTTTTCTTTACGTTGCCATTTTTACCAGGATTCTGTGAAGAAGAGAGTTTGTCGTAAACAATAATCAGGGATGAGCCGCAGCAACAATCCCACAACAATTTTCCGAGAAATTTCTTATATAGAGTTTGTCAAATAAATGGAAGTGATTCCATGTGACCCTGTGACCCTGTACGAGAGTAAGCCGGTATATGGATGCTCGGATAGACCGATGGCTTCTGGTGAGTTCTTTTTATCTTTGAACTCAATGTTACTAAAAAATCATGCAAAAAAAGCAGTCTCCTTGAGTCAAATTTGGACACTTAACATAATTTTCACCCTTAACAAGATTTTTTGATCTTAATGTTTTTCAATCATTGGTGCTTTTTTGCAGAGTCTAAACGCTGAGTCCGTCTGTGCAGCTCAAAGTCCATTTGTAGTCAGAACTTTGGATTTCTGAGCCCACTGGAGCAGCTCATCAGATGAAATAGCTGCAAAACCAGGACAGCATAGATGAAGGGTGTGCAGAGGACCTGCCTGCAGGTTTCTGTGTAATGCACCAGAGGTTCCAGCAAGAGGATCAAAAAATGAATTTATCCGTCAAAATATGTCAAGCTGAGCATCAGGACACGACGACACACCCGATCTGCGGATTGTTCGGTTGACGTTTTCAGCTGACGTCTGTGTGAGGACCATTTTCAGTAAATCCCTTGTTTATGGGCAGAAGAATAAAAACAGAGAATGGCCAGATCAGTACAGAGGAACAACCTGAATTGGAAGAGAAATGAGATAAGCATCGTCTTAAACCGCAAATGTATTTGAACCTCTCTATTTATGACTCTCCTGAACCATGCTACATACCTTTGTGAATGTCGTTTTATCATTCAGGGTTAAAACCATTAAAAAACTAATATCCTGAAACTGTGATTAATTACAGGATTATTAACCATGGAATTCATTATTTAAAAGTCCATCTCACTTTTAAGGAATGCCTTTTCATAAGATGGTGTCATTGCAGGTCATGAAATATTAAATGCATTTCTAATTATAGTGTTCCACTTTTAATTTTGTACCGATAGGTATAAAACCTCCACAGAATGTTTCATTTCTTCCGTGTAAAATGTGATCCTACATTAATATTCTTGTGTTCAATATGACCTAAAATGATACACTGATGATGACTGGAATTTTTGCAAAAATATCTTTTATCATCAATAAGACCGGATGTGACCTTTCTATCCATCTGTGACTGCACCCTGATCAAATACACCAGTGAAAGTAGATTGTGGCGCATCAATAATTCAGGCTTCTGTAATGAAATCCAGTTGAGCCAGTGGCTTTGCTGGACCCACTCACAGGATGGCCGCAATGAACATCAACGCACCTGTAAGTATGCATATTTTGTATGCATCAGTATATATATATATATATATATATATATATATATATATATATATATATATATATATATATATATATATATATACTGTATATATATATATATATATATATATATATATATATATATATATATTTATTATTTGTAATAGGAGAGCTAGTGGGATTTGAAAGAATAAATTCAGGCTTTTTTTTATTTAACTGTTTCCTGGCAGATAAGTGACCGAGCTGAGACAGTAAGAGTGGGAGTTGTGCTTGCTGCAAACCCAACTGAAAAAGGTATAAAGATCTGGAGAAAAGAAATAATGGCATCTGTGTTGTGTGTGAAGTGCAATATGTTAGTGTTTCTTGTTTTCTTCATTTTCATTTCAATGCGCAGGGTTTACAGACATTGTAGTTATCAGTGATGGAGGAGGTGGAGTTCACTACAAATCAGCAAAGAGTGAGGTGAAATATCTGAATACATCACTTAATGATTCAGATTTTATTCTTTTCAGTTCCTCCCTGGAAACTCTCAACCATTGCTTATGTGTGTCAATTAGGATACAAAGTCCTTCAAATTTGACCAAGTTGTGACTTCTGACAATATAGAGGTAAAAAAAAAGAACAAAAATGCTTCTGATTTCTGATGCAGCAGTTCTGCTTGACTGTATTTTATCTCTTTGCAGCTGTTCACCAGTTAATATTATAAACATGTGAACTGAAATGTGCAGAGTCTCCAGTCTGAGCTGCTGCAGCCTCTCACTGAGTCCATACGGAGCGGGTACAACGGTGCCTTGCTGATCTGTGGAGCCTCCACTGAGACGACTCCACCCCTGACTGACCACAGCATCGTCAGACAGGTGGAACCCAAACCAAAACAAAGCAAACTAAACGTTACCCTGCACCTCAATGCCGTGTGATTTTATCTTGTTAATATTCTTGGCTGTTTCAGACCTTGACAAATGTGTTCAGTTGCATAACACCAAGAATGGCAGCGGACTACTTCATCTCTGTGTCATTCCTTCAGGTTTGTCCTTGTGTTTAGTAGCGTTGCCAGAAAGCATATTAGACACCACATAATACAGCGTCTTGTTTTTCAATGCCAGTTTTACCCAGATGGCAGTGCAGCGGATCTCTTGAGCGTCAACAAACAGGCTTTACAGCCTCTAACGCATCCTGTCCTTGGAAGGTGTGTCACAGTTATGTAACAGCCCTTCGCTAGTACCGCACTGACAAATGTGAATCCAGTAAAGAATATACTTACACTACAAGTCTAAAAATAAGTGTCTTGCTCTCTTTTTCCCAGTCTTGTGAAAGGTTTATGTGAGGTGTGTGTGTGCTCGTCAGAAGAAGCCTGCTCTCTGTATGAAGCGTGCAGCCACTCCATGAAAACCACAGCAGGCTCCCTTTCCAGCCGGTAGGTCAACAAAAACCCTGAACATATACAGTGTTGGGGTAGTTACTCAAAAAAAGTAATCCATTACATATTACTAGTTACTTTTAAAAAAAGTAATCCCTTACACTACTTAGTTACTGGTTGCTGAAAGTAAGTAGTTACATTACTAGTTACATTACTTTTGGATTACTCCGCAATATCACCTGAGCTGCACCATAACTCGATTGCCAATGAACAACATATACAGGACTGTCTCAGAAAATTAGAATATTGTGATTTTCTGTAATGCAATTACAAAAACAAAAATGTCATACATTCTGGATTCATTACAAATCAACTGAAATATTGCAAGCCTTTTATTATTTTAATATTGCTGATCATGGTTTACAATTTAAGAAAACTCAAATATCCCATCTCAAAAAATTAGAATATTCTGGGAATCTTAATCTTAAAATGTAAGCCATAATCAGCTATATTAAAATAATAAAAGGCTTGCAATATTTCAGTTGATTTGTAATGAATCCAGAATGTATGACATTTTTAGTTTTTTTAATTGCATTACAGAAAATAAAGAACTTTATCACAATATTCGAATTTTCTGAGACAGTCCTGTAGTTGGAACTTTATTACTGCAGTGCCCAGATCAGCACCAGAAGTCCCGTAAAATCCCGTAAGATCACGTTAAAGGCTGATTTATGGTTCTGCGTTACACCAACGCAGACCTACGGCGTAGGGTACGCGGCGACGCGCACCGTACGGTGTGCGTCTCCGCGTACCCTACGCTGAAGGCGCTGCGTCGATTTAACGCGGAACCATCAATCAGCCTTAAATCAGACAAGTGTTGCAGCGCAACGCGTGAAGACCGTTTTATAATAGATCCATGGTGAAGACGTATGAAAGGCAAGTTTGATTTTCTTTTCTGTTCTCCCGTTCTACATGTAGCTGAAAAGCTTAAAGTAACTGAAGTAACGTATTTTTTCTTGTTTTAGAGTAACTATAACGGGATTACCCAAATTACAACTGTAACGCGTTACATTACTGCGTTACTGGCGAATGTAATCTAGTTACAGTAACGCGTTACTTTGTTACTTTGTAACGCGTTACACCCAACACTGAACATGTAATGTATGAACCACTAAATTGTTTCAATGCAACAGTTAAAAGAAAGCACATTACTGTCGCAGCACTTATATGACTGCTGCACAACAGATTTCCCATAACAACTTGTAAATGGACGACATGTTCTCTGTTCGTGTGTTTCCCCTCAGATGCAGTTGCCTGTTCTCAGTGTCTGTGGAGTGGAAACTCAATCCAGAGCAGGTGGAGTCGGATGTCTGCAGAAGCAGATTGCAGCTGTTCAGTCTGGCGGGAGGAGCCAGCAGGACTGACCTCAGAGGGTCAGTGTCATGGGACAGGGAGCTAAAAAAAAAATCATATTATCCACTAATCTTGTCATTGTCAACTGCTGTCCCTGCTGAGTGCACAAAAAATGTGTTGATATTCAGTAGTCACGGCAGTCAAGCCAAGGATTTTGTTGAAAGAGCTTCAAGTATGAGGTTGTAGTAAGGCTCACACCATTAGAAGGTGAAAAGGAATAATTCATGTCGTTTAAATGAAAATTAGAGGTAGGATACATACACCAGTCCAATGCTGCCATTATTAACATGATTGTCTTGCACTTAAAGTGGACAGTCCCTTGAGGGTTTGCTTTTCCCACCAGCCACAGAAGAAGCAATTATTAGCTACAGAGAACGTAGAGCTGATTAAGATATGCTGGTAAACACAGCAATGCTGAAGAGCATAGTGAAAAAACAATCTGTCAGAGGTGTGAGAGTTACTGACGGAGGAGACACTCGAGAGAGAGGCTGTTACAACAAGAAATATGCCTCTGTCTGTATGAAATACACATCGTTCTGTGTTGTACTCACTGCATATTTCCTTTAATTAATTTGAACCTGAAATTAATTCAACCAACCACGCTCAGTTAGTAACACATACGATTTATGACTGAAAATCAAACCCGCAAACATGAGGGTTCAGAACTTCCCCTCAGTACCATTGAGTTGACCCAGTGGCGCCGCCACAGATTTGTACCTTCTCGGCCAAGTCTCGAGATTTGCTGTCGTGGCTGTGAGTTTCTGGATCGTTGCCACTCTGTCTGCGAGAGATATGTAGCCTATTCCGCTGAGGAACGACAGCACAACTGTCATGAATCAAGACAATGTGCGCGAGTTTGCTGACCTGTCACACGGAAAGGCTACAGATTCCAAGGCAAGTCAATCAATCTGACAAGCTCTGCTCTCATTATGAGTTATGTCTTTCTGTTTAGGACTGGATTTTTTTAAAGATGTATCGCCGCTGAGATCAAGAGTGGAATTTGCCTCAATACTTGTGGGAATTATTTATCATAGTTTGTCATGAGAGAAGTTAACACTTTCGGAAAAGAAATCCATTGGAGTCTTTATTTTAGAATGCTGGTAAGAAATATTTTCAGAGTTGTACCTCTGTATCGTTGCTCTACCTTTCATACCATTTGACAGCACATCTTTGTCGAAGGAAACACTAAGCCTAACGCTGCAGGAGTATCCTCTTCCCACCAGAGCCCACGGGTGCGAGCTGGGGTGGGGGTGACTCTTTACTGTCAGTAATAGTGGTATCACAGGGTAAATGATCCATGTATGGTGTGATTAAATGAGTTGTATACGTTACAGATTGGATTTGAGTTGTACTGAGAGGAGTAAGTGAGCAGCAAATACAAATCCCAACACATCCATTCATCCATCCGTCCAGCTGTTTGTTTGGGATGCAGGGGCAGCAGCCGGAGCAGAGGCCCACGCCTCCCTCTCCCCAGCTACCTCCTCCGGCTCTTCCGGGGGGAGACTGAGACATTCCCACGCCAGCAGAAAGATCCAGACTCTCCAGCGTGTCCAGGATCTGCCCTGGGGTTTCCTCCCCGTTGGACATACCCGAAACACGTCCCCAAGGATGAATCCTAACCAGATGTCCACCTCGGCTGGATCCTCACCAAGTGGAGGAGCAGCAACACGACTCCAAGTCCCTCCTGAATGACATCTCACCCAATTTCCAAGAGAGAGCAGCTGCTGTCAGCTGGACCAGGCTAAGAGAAGTTCCTGACATGGACATTAACCATCAAGGAAGCTCACAGCTTGAATGTGGAAATGCGTTGCCGAGGCCCTGGAGAAGGGGCTCATCGGCAGATGCTCGGTTGGCTGGAGCTTTACCCACGGGACTCGGCACAGCTTAGACCGAACGAACAACGCGGGTTTGTCCTTTTGTGGACTCAACTCTGGCAGGAGGAGCTGCATTTGTCAGAAGCAACAAGTTATTGCCAGCAGCCAGAGATTTGGGCCTTGGTGTGCTGACCCTTGGCTTTGAGAATCCCAACTAGGCATGGGATGATATGAAAATTTCATATCACGATATTAGTGGACAAAAATATCACGATTACGATATTATCACGATATTAGCGTGTCGCTTATAAAATTCTTAAAATGCAAGGAAAAACACTAACCGTGGATCCACTGGTTCCTTCAGAACATTTATTCTCAAATCATTCTCAACACAGTGACACTTGAGGTAGAGAACAAATAGTGTACTGTAAATGTTATGCATTACAAAGTGTAAACTATAGTACCGGTACCGGTACTTATTTGAACTTTCTTTTTTTGTAATAAAATACTTCCCTGAGAGTCGAAAGAAATAAGTGACAAATAGAAATAAAGTGACAAAGTAGAGCCAAATGCACACTGATTGTATTACTCTCTGAAACTTTAACAGTGGCTGGCTGCCTGCTACTTAGTACGGCTCTCTGGAAAAATAATAAAATAAAGGCACTGCTCTGTAGTATACAAAACAAAAGCTGCATGGCCAACACAAAGATTGAGTGAAAATAAAGTGCCACAGTAGTCAAATGCACACGGATTGTACTACTCTCTGAAAAAATATTAAATAAATAATAATAATAAATAATATTAATAAAATACATGAAAAAAAATAACACTGGCTTCTACCTGGCTGGTAGCCTTGTGTGACCAAAAAATAAATAAAATAAGAAAAATAAAAAAATAAAAAATTTGGCGATAATTACAGTACCCCACGATAACGTTATCGCAGCCGTTTTTTATCGCGATATATACGATAATATCGTATATCGCCCCATGCCTAATCCCAACCCATGTTAAATATCACTTATGAACTAGTAATTGGGAGGGAAACAATTTAGACGTGCTTTTTGTTGGTTGTGTGTCAGAATCATAGCAGTTGAATGTTTTCCAGGGTCAGTCCACTGGTGAGGGTTCTGGAGCAGATGCCAAATTCTGCAGCAGTCAGCGACAACCTCCTCTCTTTTCTCCTGAAAGATGCCTTAACAGGAAATAATAGAACATCCCTCGTGTACTGCATTAAGCCTCAAGGTAAGCAGGCTGACTTACTGGTGGAAATAAACATGTGTGTTGGACTGATGTAAAAGTGACTCTGCTCCTTACTTCCATGCAGGTCTTCTCGATGATGAGACACCTTCTGCCTTAGACTTGGCCCAGAAACTGAGACGATTGGTTACTAAACCCAGCATCAGTCGCTGGAGTCCAAAGGCAACTGAGCGAGAGATTCGTGAAAGGATCATGGATCTGCAAAATGGGATAATGTCACAGGGGGAGAGTGGAGTTAACAAAATCTACAAATTAGCCGAGCTGACTCAGAACCTTCAGGTAAACGCTGAAGCGAGCTGGATCTTATGCACAGCTCTCAGTCCGTAATGCACAGGGTCTTTTTAAACAAAAAAGATGAAAACGCTTTGTGTGATCTCCACCACAGATTGTGAAAAATCAATCCTGGGAGAAGAGGATGGAGGAGTCAGAGAAGATAAAAGTCCAACTTGAGGTGTAAACTGGTTTCTTTACACAAGAGAGGAAATTGCAAAATGATTGAACTGTATTTTATTATTCCAAGACAAGAAATGTTTTTCATATTTGCTTCATCTTTACAGCACTGTAAATCCTCACAGAGCAATGAGCCGTTTTTTAGAGGTCATCGCACTGACCACAGAGAGACTACAGACACAAGAGCACGGCTAGAGGACCAGCTGAGGGAGGAACTGGAGGAGCATATTAAAGGTTATATGCTCTGCTTTAAAAGAGCAATCTGGTCCAGAAGCCCAATCATCTTGACCAGGGTATCCTGGGGGTTTCTAACATTCACAGAAGGGAAAGGGAGTGTGGAGGGAGTCCAGGAGAGGGTAGCGAGAATCCAGCAGCTGAAAGACGCTCTCAGAGAAGAGACACTGAAGAGTGGGGCTTTTCCAGGACAGTTTCAACTCCGCCAGCAGGTGAGGCATATCGTATCGCAAAAATTCTCTGCTTTGAGTAGCATCTGTTTGTGAAGTATTTAAACCCCTTAATTAATTATTTAATTTCCTTGTAGACTTGATTTTTAAATACATTTTGCCAGAGGTGGACAGAGTACTCGACCCCAGTACTTGAGTAAGAGTACAAATACTACTGGTCAAAATTTACTCCGTTACAAGTAAAAGTAGCTCAGTCAAAATATTACTTGAGTAAGAGTAGAAAAGTACTTGCTTTTAAAGGCACTTAAGTATCCAAAAGTAAATGCTTTTAAATTTACTTTAAGTAAGAGTGAGAGTAAGAGTAAGAGTAAATTTCTTATTTTCCACATCAGTAAATTACTATATTTTTTCTAAATTCATTTAAGGATCTTTTAATTCTTGTTTCTGAGAATTAATTCTTTGAAACCAGCTGCACTGATGTGCTGCTTTTAGAACCACAATGTTATATAAAACCTGCAGAAACACCAAAAACAAATCAAATGAATGGGATCATAAGAGGACAGCAGATGATGCAGAGTTTATTAACAATCATGAACTGAAACCAAATGAACCTGCACCATCCAACTAAGTCTGGATCCCCCTCAAAGACCACTGCTTTACAAAAACTACATCTCTGCTTTCAATAACTCAATGTTGTAGCCGTTGTTGCGGCTATGTCTTGACAAACGCAGGCTACTTTGGCGATATCGTTTTGAGGCGGCTTGACGTATTTCCGCTTTACGTACATCCCAGTGGAGAGCGTGCACTGTGATAGGTCTCCTCCTTTGACAAAAACAGCTTGTGTCCAATAGGATTTTAGGGAAGAAGAAAAAAGGGCAGACCTGAAAGTAACGAGTACTTTTCAGCCTTCCTAGACATTTACTCGAGTAAAAGTAAAAATATTTGTCTTGGAAATGTATTCAAGTAAGTAAGAGTAATAAGTACCAAAGAAATCTAATACTCAAGTAAAGTACAAATCCTCTGGATATGTACTTAAGTACAGTACTCAAGTAAATTTACTCCGTTACTGTCCACCACTGCATTTTGCTGATCCGAAGTGGGGTACACATATGGTGGCTGGGAGAATTTTTTCACAGCTGCAAGTATAGTTTGAGCTGCTGTCTCTCTGTCAGTGTGTCTGTGTGTCTTCTTGTCCGTATGCTTCAGATCACACCGATCCTGCTCCAATAGTGCACACAAAGGACCTGTACTGTATTTCAAGGCAAACCCAGTCGCTCTGCCCCTGCGGGTGCGCCCCACATCACAATACTTTCACCGCCATGCTGTCCCATAGAGATAGCGTTAGTCAGAATAAAGCTGTCTCCTTCATACCCGACATACTACTTGTTGTTCTACCATTTAAACTGAATTATTGGCCCCTTACTTCATACTACAAGTATGATTCATTTTTTTATTTTATTTTTCAAGCTGTATGGTGAATCTCAAGTAGGTTGTCATGTGACTATGACTCAACAGCTGCTTCTATTCAGATAAATAGGGTTTGTTGTTTGTCTCAGGGGAAAATCTTCTTTGACATTCTTCCCACTCACATGTTTCAACTGACATTAAACACACAGATCAGACCTAAAAATACACACATTAAAAACAGCATGTAACCTCTGTGTAAGCACTCTGTCATGAAGGCCTTATTAAGGAGTGCAGTGAGGCGTTCTTTCCTCCAGCAGGTGTCTCTGCAGCAGAGCACTTGACAATTTTCATCTGCAGGTCTATTCTGGACTCCTTTGGCATCTGACATGAAAGGTCAAGAAAAAATGGAAGAGTTTATACAACTCCAAATCAGAAAAAAAAACAAAAAAAACTGGGATGGCATGAAAATGTTTTATGATGACCACATAAATCATCATTTTGGCAAGCATCTATCCTTCCGTATTTTTTTTCATTTGTTGAAAATGTCAATGTTATCATCCGTTTCTGATGTAATATGAGGAAAATCCGAACACATCCCACAAGCTCAGCCTCAAATATTAGCCTTGTATGAGCCATCAATAGCTTTTTATGAGCTAATTCTCTTTCCGACATTTTCTTCATCCATTCTCAAAAGTCCCTACTTCAATTGGTGGAAATTATTTTTCAGGTTAAGGTGCTTTGTGAATAACATCTTTTAAAGAATCTACTTTTGAACTACCGGTAACATGAAAGGTACAACAATGTCATAATTATTGCCTTTGGGAGCATTCCTTTTCAGCTTTTTGTATTGCCTCTGGTTTGATAACACATTCACAAGGCTGAGTCAATAGTCTTTTCAACATCTAAACAGGATTTACATGTATGAGAGTGGGCACCCAATACTAAGGCATTTATTTTGCCAATTTAATGATTAGTCTCAGTTGGAACACAACGAAGCACAGCAGCGGAGGAGGCAACTTAAGGAGGATCATGGGAGATTAATTCAGGAGGAGGTGGCGATGATGGAGAGAGACCTGGCACCGGAGCAGCTGTCGGTAAGATAATGAGATCCACTGTTGTTTAAGGTTTGGTTTGTGATCTGTCTTGGCTGAGGATGCTGAGTCAGTTTAGATTAGTGCAATGTTGGATTTATGTTTAGGACAGGGGAAACCACAGCATTTCCAACTCAGTTCAGGATTTTCATTGTATTCTTGATTGTTTAATCACTGGCTCCATCCGTGGCCCTGATAGGCAGCGAGCCCTCAGAGAGAGCTGCTGGTGCTGAGCAGAGAGAGGCGGGTCCTGGTGCTGCAGACGGAAGCCCTGCGCGCTGAGGCGCGGCAGGCCGAGAGAGACCTGCAGGACCAGCATCACAGACACCAAGCAGAGTTGCACTGTCTGAGGGATGAGAGTCTGCAGGTGGGAGATCTGTGGATCCATTTAAGTAATGTCACATTTATATTCATATTTTTTAGCATTTTTATTCATTTTGCTTACCGACACATAACAGTTGTTTAGCCTAAATATAGCAAGTGTCAGAGTGAATGATTGTCTGTCAGCTGTGTGATGGACAGATATTTTTCTCAGGGTGTAGGACTCATCCACTGTTGGCTTGAATTAAGCTCCAGCAGCCTGCAAAACTTTTCATGATAAAGTGGTTTATAGCTCAAGGGTAAATGGTTAATACTTTATGTAAAGTGGACAAATTATGAGAAAAGGACATATATTTGACTAATCTAACTTCCGTATTTACATTTAAGGAATAACACTGCAGTATTAGTCATTTAACTGTGGTTGCACAAACAAATTATGTTAATTGGGTGAGTCAGGAACAAAGCGGGTCAGACCGCTTATCAGTCATACATTTACAACTGAAATAGAAAAATTATTTTTTTTAAATCCTCTAAACAATGCTCATGTCTAAACCCAGAAGGTTTGTGGTAGTTGTATTTATGAAATGCATGGTATTTCATCATTCATTGGATGATTCATTTACATAAGAAAGGGCATTTATGTAGATCATGTTTACCTCACTTAAATGTCACTGCCAGTGATGCTTCAAACGCTCCCTTTGAATTTCATAAACATTTTCAGATATTTTAAAACCCCTTGTTCTTTCACAAAAGATCAAATACACCATTTTATAGACTTGCTATATACAAAATGAGATATTTTTGAGTGACTGATATGTTAATTTTGTTCAAATTGGCTGCTAAATAAAAAAAACAATAATTAAAAACAAATTGGCTGCTTAATGAATTACACATGTCTTTAGCAGCATGTTTTAATGCTAGGTGTTCAGGGCGTTTCGTCAGGTCTGTGAGGAGCAGAGGAAGACTTCAGAGAGCAGGTACACCAGTGTGCTGCTGGAAGCCGTGCAGGACGCCATCTACTTGTCCGCACAGAACCAGCAGTTGCAAGCTGACAACAAACAGCTACGTAAAGGTTAGTACCTGCTGTTCAGCTTCTAATAGACAGGTGTTTATACAACTGTTGAAGGAGGCGTACACTCTAAAAGGTTTTCTTTTTTTACTTTTGCAGCTCTGGATACTCTAAAGGACACTCTGACTGTGCGAGGTGATCCCATGGCTGACCTGATAAACCAGCAACAATAACTGAAATGTCCAAAATTCATGACAGTTACTGAGTAAATAAATGGTTTCAACAATTTATTGGTTATTAACATGATGTATAACACTATGCTGGATGTAATTCTTTACAGAGAATTTTATATAAAGCAGCACTCTGACATCTTTAACTCAATATAGACTATTTACTTGCATCATCATATACATTTACTTTAAAAGTGTAACAAGATCATAAATTAGATACATGTATATGACAGTGTCAAAACAAACAAAAGCCATTTATTAACACTTCTGGAATTGCATATTAAATATGCAGTGGAGTTCAGTCCAGTTTCACAGTTCAGAAGGCAGATTGATCGAAGCAGAAAACCCACAGAGCAGAGTTTCAAAAGGTTTCCATTGATGGCTCTTTTGAGACTAAACACGCCTTGTGGTTCCTTTGATCGAGACTCTAGTATCTGTAATAAAGACAAGCTGCCAGTCCAATCAAAGTAACAGGTAGGGGGAAAAAAGGAGTGAGCTGCAAACCTAAGATGAGCCAGGATAGCAGAGCATTGACCAGCATGGAGGAGGAAATGACAAACAGTCTGGTGATCCCGCTGCCGTGCTTGAGAACCACGGACATCAGGAGCCCATTAGCTGCCTGCCCTGCAATGATGACCCAAACCACCCACGAGTAGCCCTCCAGAAAGCTTTTGTCACCTGTTACAGAGGACAAAGAGGACAGGCCATTAATGGCCACTCCAAATAAATAGAGGTAGAGATTCTGCAGACTGAGGGGCAGCTTCTGGCTCTTCAGCACCCTCTCTGTGTAAACTGCAGCCAGCCCTGACACACAACAATACAGCAGCACAAGGAAAAGCCCCCAAGCAGTGACGTGAAGCCTGGGACCTTCCTCAGCGTTAGCACCTTCGACGTCCTCTAGAGCCAGGCTGCTGTAGCTGTGGCACACCCCTGCAGCCACGAGGAGTCCCACAGCGAACCACTGAGCACGCCGCAGCCTCTTGCCCAGACAGAGGGAGTACAGCACTGCAGTCGAGGCTATTTTAAGATTAGACAGAATTTGGTATGAACTTGGGTCCATGTAGGCCTGCATAAGAACAACCAGGTTGTTGTTGAGGGCATAGAGCACGGCGGGGACCGCATAGGGGCCCACGAGGAGCAGACGTGGGGGAACACGCAGGGCTGATGCACCTCCAGTGAGAATAAGACTCAACAGAGAGATGAGAAGCTTAGCTAGTTCAATCATTACAACACAAGAGGATGCGTTGAACGGGATGTGGCCGTCTACCTTGGTGAGAGTGATGAGTGGCGCATGAGAGCCATAGATGAGGACCATCAGCACCAAGAGAACACCCCATTTAATCCTCTTCGCCCACTGTCTCCTACTCCCTGTTGGGGAACTGTGCCCCACGTTATGAATCACAATCATCCCCAATGACACAATAAACACGTATGAAAACTGGCTTTAGTGAAGAAAACCCTCACAAGCAGCTTTAACTCTCCTCCATTTAAATATCAACATTCATTCGTACCATTATCTAAAGAAATCTGTATCTGTGTTAAATTGAATATTGAAAAGTTGAGTTAATATTAACAGGATACTCCACCTATTTTATATGATCAATTCAAAACCTAATTAATTTCAGTAGCTGCTCCAGGCAGCAAAGCTCTCAGGTCCACTATCGTACAAAATCCAGAGAAACCCTAAAAAAATTGTAGGCACAATGTCTTGCATTAAGTGTCAACATTGGACAGATAAAAATGGAAAAGAAACAGCAGTGTTAAATTAAACCAATGACGAAAATGAAAAAAAAAATAAAGAAAACAAGTCTTTCTCTTTGAGTTCTCAGGGAAATTCCAGTAAAAGATTGTGGGCATAATCCCGCCAACACCAAAATCTTGAATTGTGATCGTTCTCATACCAGAGACGCAAGAGAACCTGAGGTTGTTATGTCACTGGAACGACCGGCAATCAGCCCAGATTACTTTGGTCTCTTTTTCATGTTGTTCATATAGTCTTTCACGGTCCTTTCAATGTTGGGCACCTCATAATTCTGTGCTGCGTAAATGCCGGTGACTGTTCCCAGCAGCACACCCAGGATGGCAGAGGAGCGCAACTTGGCCACTAGATAGCCAGCCAAAAAGCCCTTCAGAAACGGAGATCCCAACACTGAGCCTCCCTAGAAGAACAACACAGAAATAAAACACACATCAGGTTGTATCTGGCACAGTACGTCAGTAAGAAACAGACAATCACAGTAAATCATAAACAGGTAGAGGCAAAACAATAAAAAAAAAAGACAAATAAAATTGCATTGCAATATACATATATTGAGAATTAGTGGCTATATTATATAAGGCAAGTTTATTTGTGTAGCACAATTCAACACAAGGTAATTCAAAGTGCTTTACATGAACATTAAAAGCGGCGAGACACAATTAAACAGTAAATAACAAATAAAATGAAATAAAAGGATAAGAAAAGAGGTAAAATAATAAAAAGCACAAGTTGGTAAAAAAATAAGGGCAGTAGAGTACAGCAGGTAAGTATTTAGTTTAACAGTAGCTTCAGTAAACAGTAATGTTTTTAGGCCTGATTTAAAGGAGCTGACAGTTGGAGCAGACCTCAGGTCTACAGGAAGTTTGTTCCACCGGTGAGGAGCAGAATAACTGAACGCTGCCTCACCTTGCTTGGTTCTGGTTCTTGGGACACACAACAAACCAGATCCAGATGAACCTCAGGGGTCTGGGAGCTTCATAGAACAAATGTGGAACAAACTTCCTGTAGACCTGAGGTCTGCTCCAACAGTCAGCTCCTTTAAATCAGGGCTAAAAACATTACTGTTTACTGAAACATACTCTTAAATTAAATACTTATCTGTTGTACTCTACTGCCCTTATTCTCAACAACTTGTGCTTTTTATTATTTTACCTCTTTTATCATTTTATTTCATTTATTTGGTATTTAAGCGTACTCTTAAATTAAATACTTTCAGAAAACCGCGAAAACTTCTGCTTTTTATTATTTTACCTTCTTTTCTCATAATTATATTTCATTTTATTTGTTATTTACTGTTTAATTGTGTCTCGCCGCTTTTAATGTCGATGTAAAGCACTTTGAACTACCTTGTGTTGAATTGTGTTATATAAATAAACTTGCCTTGCCTTCATAGGGAACTAACAGATCAAGCATGTATTTTGGTCCAAGACCATTCAGTGCTTTGTAGACCAGCAGTAAGATTTTAAACTGTATCCTTTTTACTCACTGGAAGCCAGTGTAGTGATTTCATGACCGGTGTAATATGGTCCTGTTTCCTGGTGTTTGTAAGGACACTTTGTGAATGTCTGTTTATCCTTTTATGTCCAATAGTAGTCTATGTACAGTGTATATATAAAAAGCATTGGGTATATATTATATACCCAATTCATCATGTGTGAAGGGGGACAGCAAAACAAGGATTATTAACGGGATTAGAGGTAATAAATTACCGGGGAGATCCCTGCAGACACCTGGTTCTCTACTCGCCTCTGGATCTCCTCCAGCTGGTCCTTGAGCTGAGACAGATCCTTCAGCTGCTTCAGAGGATCCTGGGACAAAAGCAGCTCCATTACAACACAATACAATACTTTTATTGTCATTATACATGGGTACAGTGAGATTAAAAGCAGCATCACCTCTCCAGTGCAAGACAGTGCAAACAGATAAGAAATATATATTATAATATAATATAATATAATATAATATATATATAATATATTATATATTATAATAATATATAAAAAGGTTAAGGTGCAATTAACATAAATGACAAAAACCCATGCGGATTCCAACCTTAAACTTACTGATGGTGGATAACGTTACTCTGCGATGTAGCTGGGCATTGCTAAAAGCATTTCCAGAAGAGTTTGATCACTTATTAAAGCACACACAGTCTTCTGTCCTGCGGGCAGCACTTTAACTTAGCCAGCGGGGACAAACCTTTTTACTTTGAACTGCGACTCACGCTGCTACATCGGTTCTACCTTAGAGCTAAACACCAATGAGAGACGCCGTACTTTAGTCCACTAGTTCTTACTGTCATCTCGCAAAAAACACGTTAAATGCACACATTAAGAGCCAGAAACCACTGTCACTTACTCACCTTGTCATCTGCCATTTTGGCTCAGAGCTTGGATCGTCAGCATTCGATTCGTAGTACTGATCTGCCTGCTCTGCTCGATTAACTTGGCCTGATTACATACACGCTTCCATCAAATGACTACAGTCTATCTTCGAATGAGATTTATAATTGAGGGAAACAGGGTTTATTATTATTATTATTATTATTATTATTATTATTATTATTATTATTATTATATTTTTTTAATAAAACAAGATAACACTGCCTTTTATCTGGATCAAATTCCCAACTTTTCAAAAGATATAAGCAGAGTGAAAATAGAAAATGATATTGTTCTGACACTCTACAGTGTGAATTTATCTTGAATTTCGAGTACAAAATATATAGCTTTAAACTTCGACAAACTATGCATACATTTTTCAAAACCTATGTATGCTCATTGGTGGAAAGTAATTTAGTATCATCATGCTTTAAGGATAAGAGTATTTCTAATCAGAACAATTCTTTTTTTTCGTTCTTATTCCCCCATAGTTTTTTTATGTAGTAATTTATGTAGTCATTTAATTGAGCTGTAAAATCAATTTCAAAAAATGATTCTAGTGAGTATGGGACCTGCGGATGATTACGACCAACGCTAATAAAAACTGTGGGTTCTTTATATTCTGTAACTGACTGTTAATCCCCCATCCCAGGTCACCTCATGTACATTTTTCTTTTCCTACAGACTCATTACTCTGGCACTTTAGAACCAACTTGTTGTACATTTTTTCCTTTAATATTATTTGCTCGTTTGTATTACACCAATCATCACAACAAATTCCTTGTGAGTGTTAAACTACTTGGCAATAAACTTCTTTCTGATTCTGATTCTAATGTTTTATGCATACAGGACTGTCTCAGAAAATTAGAATATTGTGATTTTCTGTAATGCAATTACAAAAACAAAAATGTCATACATTCTGGATTCATTACAAATCAACTGAAATATTACAAGCCTTTTATTATTTTAATATTGCTGATCATGGCTTACAGTTTAAGAAAACTCAAATATCCTATCTCAAAAAATTTGAATATTCTGGGAATCTTAATCTTAAACTGTAAACCATAATCAGCAATATTAAAATAATAAAAGGCTTGCAATATTTCAGTTGATTTGTAATGAATCCAGAATGTATGACATTTTTGTTTTTTTAATTGCATTACAGAAAATAAAGAACTTTATCACAATATTCTAATTTTCTGAGACAGTCCTGTATAATAACGTACATCTATGATTATGGTATTGTTCACGCCAATTACCATACTATTTTGGTTATTCTCATTTAATTTAATTTATTTCAATGTAGGGTTAATTTAAGATTATTCTCCATAGAAGGTCAAAAGAGGAGAAGTTTTGTATTTTTGAACCCCATCTTGACTCAGGATGTACTAGATCACGTGACTGAACGAGAGGCATCCGCACTAAGGAAAGTGCGCCTACCTACGGTCACAACACTGAAGCTTCTGCCTCCACGTGTCAAAAACGTCTTCCCTGATTGGTCCGTCCGTGTCTAACACGCCACGTGATTGGTCAAGGACCATGGCAACAAACTGCCATGTTTTTTTTTCTCTCTGAGCAGGGGAGAAGAAACAGGGCTACTATGCAGTTTATACTGACATTTAAACATTGTAAACCTTTACTCTGTTATTGTCTAAAACTCAGTTTAGTGTATTTTACCGTCGAAACAGTGTTTGACATCTCCGGCGATTAGAAATGGCTGTTCAGAGCAGTTTCTAGACCCTTTGGGCATCGGAGGTAAGGCTTCAATAAGAAGGCTTTTCATTGGATGACTTGGTGTCCGTGCTGGCAGTATTCACACACGCCATTAAACCTGCTTTTAAAGCAGGGAAGGACAAGTGCTTTCACATGCAAGTGCTTTGGCTTCATTTCCATGTGAGCGATACTCATCATTAGTGGGCAATGACGTTTCTGTGTGGCGCTTTATCCACCCAACCGTGCTACTTTTAGTTGCATTCATGTGTCATAACATTTATATGTATAGTATTCGTGTCATGAGTTACCCAATGTGCTACAATATATTTAAGAAAACTTTGATTCCATCAAAGCACAGATGAGTGACTGAAAACGAAATTTATTTTAACCCTTGTGCTGTCTTTGGGTCAAGGGAGGGTGAAGGGAGAAAAGGAAAGAAGGAAGAAAGGAGAAAAGAAGGAAGGAAGTAGGAAAGGGAGCAAGGAAGGGAGAAAAGATGGAAGGGAGGAAGGGAGAAAAGATAGAAGGAAGGAAAGAAGGAAGTAAGGAAGAAAGGAGAAAAGAAGGAAGGAAGTAGGAAAGGGAGTAAGGAAGGGAGAAAAGATGGAAGAAAGGAGAAAAGAAGGAAGGAAGTAGGAAAGGTAGTAAGGAAGGGAGAAAAGATGGAAGGGAGGAAAGAAGGAAGTAAGGAAGAAAGGAGAAAAGAAGGAAGGAAGTAGGAAAGGGAGTAAGGAAGGGAGAAAAGATGGAAGGGAGGAAAGAAGGAAGTAAGGAAGAAAGGAGAAAAGAAGGAAGTAGGAAAGGGAGTAAGGAAGGGAGAAAAGATGGAAGGGAGGAAAGAAGGAAGTACGGAAGAAAGGAGAAAAGAAGGAAGGAAGTAGGAAAGGGAGTAAGGAAGGGAGAAAAGATGGAAGGGAGGAAAGAAGGAAGAAAAGATGGAAGGAAGGGAGAAAAAAAGGAAAGAAGGGATGGGGGGAGGAATAGAGAAAAGGAAAGAAAGAAGGGAGGGAAGAAGGAAGGAAGGAATGGATAAAATAAGGAAAGAAGGAAAAGCAAAGAAGGTAATAAAGGAACAAATGACGGAAGGGAGGTAGGAAGAAAAAGGAGTAATGGAGGGTAAAAAAGGAGGAAAAGAGGAAAGGAAGATGGAAGGAGAGAGCAGGAGGAAAGAAAGATAGAAGAATTGGGTCATTTTGACCCAAAGATAGCACAAGTGTTAAAAGATTGTGTCATATGCATGTTATAAAGCAATTCTGTGATCCATAATATTGTAATACGTGTTTTTTTATTGTTATTTTTGGCAGAGGTGCATACTGCAACATAACTGTCCTGCATCAATAACAAACTGTTGGGTTGCTGTTTCTAACGGTGTGCCTCTTAAATTTCTAGCAATCATGGACAAAGTGGAGGTTTTAGAGGTTGTGAGAGTCACAGAAGAGGTGGAGACCACCTACAGTCCAGCAGAGGCGACTACCCCCAAAAAGAGGAAGGGCAAAGCTCAGGAAGAAAGTGTTGATAAGCCCAAAAAGCCCAGGTAAACTACAAAAAGTTTTTAATCTACATAACCTGCAGGACTTTAAATTATAGTATGCCCTTAAATAATGGATTACAAATGGCCAAAGAAATGCACAAAATGCTCTTTTCAGCATGGATTTCCATGAGGGGGTGGAGCCGTGAGACTTGACTCCAACTGTCTTTTCTGCAGGAATGTGAATATTTTGAAGTTGGTGTTTCAGCTTTGTGGCACTGACCTCAGAGGAACAGCAGATTGCTATGTGATGTAAAGTTGAGAGAAGGACATTTTACTCTGATCTGTTTGCGATGTCACAGTACCCTAAAAATCAGAGCAGCTCACAGAATTGATAATAGCAGACTTAAGCTGCACAAAACCAAGTGACAGGGTTGTGTTGTATCAGAGTTGTTGTTTTTTTCACTTCAGAAACCCAAATATAACGTATGCAATCAAAAAAAGGGTTTTTCCTTTCATATCTCCCCTTAAAGCAGCACAAGGGATTTTCTTCTTTCATGTTAAAATTTCAATTTCATTTGAATTTTATCTGTCCCTGCTATCAGCAAAAAACAAAAGACAGACAAAGTAGCTTTGAACTCTTCTCCTGGTGTGTTGCTGCATATTCTAAGTCACACATCAATAACAATAAACTTAGCTCACAGTGCTACAGTAAACACCATAGCAGAGGCAATTAAGAGATTCAAGAGAGTAATAAGGAATGGCCAAGCAAGAGAGTGATTGAGTAAGAGACCAAACAAGTGTAATGCTACACAGTGTTATAAAAGTAACTTCATCTCTGCAGGAAGAACCATTGAGCTAAAAATTACGTAAGTTACTTTGTGCTATGAATCCTAAGCCTATTTTGCTTGAAATTGCATACTCTTAATAAAATAAAATAGGTTTATCCCTGCAACCACAAGGTCTATTTGAATACCTTTGTTGTCATATTAAAGGGAACCCTGGTGAGATTTGACAAGATGTGTAAATCACAGCGTATGTGTTACTGGTGATGAATAAATCAAGATGGCACACAGCAAACACGCAAACCTCGCTTAAAAAGACATTTTTTGAATACAAACAAAGCATTGTGTAAGCATTTGTATCAAAATCTAAACATACACACAAAGCACAGAGAAAACCAATAAACTATTTCAGTTGATGTGTGTATTGCATGGGTTGGATGCAGAGACAAAAATATTGCGCGTAAGTTGTTATAGTGCCCCCTATATAAGTTTGATATGTTATATTTCATTTAGTTGTGATCTGAGTTGTTTTAGCTTGTAGCTTGTAGCCCTGGTTCTGCTGTTTAATTTGATGTGCTACATCACTGTAATCTTGCTGACTAGTGCATCGTTTACTTCTGTGTTTTATTTATAAGTGCTGACTGAAAGCCCTAGATCTGGGGCGTATAGGGTTAGAAGGCCTTAAGGCAAACCTTAGGGACTGATAATATTTAAAAGCTGTCTCCTGCTTTCTTGCATGCATTTTAAATGTGTTTTTTTTCCCCCTAGATCTGCCTACTTGCTTTACTACTTTGATGTTCACCATCTTATGCAAGCTGGAAACCCAAATATGCCGCAGTCAGAGGTCAACAGACGGATCAGTGAGAGCTGGAAACGACTCAGTGTTGCTGAGAAAAGCTACTATCTTGAGAAAGCCAAGTTAGAGAAGGAGGGTATAGATACAGTAAGCTACATCCTAACTTTTTTATAGAAACAAGCCACTGGGTTTTTATAATGTTTTGAATCCCTCTAGCCTCTGATTTAATGATTCTTGTGTTAATGATTCTTCTACTCTGTTTACAATCTATGTTGTTTACACTTGTCTCAGTGAAACATTTGGCAGATCTTAAAGTCTCATTTGTCATAAGACAAAACCTGATCATATTTGGCTGGAAAAGACTCAAAATAAAAGGTAGATGCACCCCTGTAATTGACATTAGAGCCCTCTTTATGATAAAACATTGCTGGGTACTCGTGTGGATAATACAAAGGATTTCCTTTTTAAATGAATTATTTTAACTAATACTAACATAAAGTAATAATGATCTGTAAATCTTTTTTCCTTGTTTATGGCTGGACTGCCCTGTGTCTTTTAGGATAGTATAGTATATTAATAGTATGAAAAAAAAAAAATTAATGAATTGTTTTTTGTTTTTCTCTAAAGTTGTCTCTCAGCCCCTGCAAACACCTGCCAGGCTTTCGCAAAATCTTACCCAGAGCCAACTGCTTTATTGTTCCCAAAAGCAGCTCCTCAACTCACCAGCCAGGAGCTTCTCTGTCAGAAGTAACCGTTGAATCTCTGGACATTTCAGTTGAAGGAGGCGTGCAGTCGGTCTCCTTTAACCAGGACTCCCAGTTCACACCTCTCAGCTTGGTGGAAGAAGTGGAAGTTATGGAGGACCACATTGTTGTCGGTGATGTTGCAGAGGAGATGGCAGTGGCGTCTTCTTCACTCGCCCTTCAAGGAATTCCAGCTTCCTCTTCGTTCAAAACCGCATCCTTCATCCCTTCATCTCCTGTATCTCAGGGCTCTGCTGACTATATAGTGAATGGTGTCACACTGAAAGGAAATGAAACACGAGTTACAAGTAATTGTTACAGCGGGGCTTTAGTGCAGTCAACACAAGAGGAAACTACACAGGTGATGGCCATAGTACCAAGCCAGGTAAGGCATGCATGTCCTTCTCCCTCCACTACTGATATTCCTTCAATGTCAGGACTGAGGTATGCTCATTTCTGTTTGAACCCAGAACCCTCTGGAACCTAAACCAGCTGATGGCTCTTTGCATCCAGTGATGATGTTCTCATTTGGAGGCAAATCCGAACAAAGTGTTAAACCTTCCTATAAAATGGTAAAAAGCCACTTTACTTGTCCTACTCAAAATGAAAAAATAAGAAAAGATTAATATTTAGATTGTTTGAGTTGTGAAGGCATGAACTTGAACGTTTTAATCTCCTCTGCAGTCTGTGAAGACATATACCAGGAGAGGTCGAGGGAGGTGTCTAAATCCTGGCTGTTCATTTATGTACGTCACCCGCCACAAGCCGCCGACGTGTCCTGAATGTGGGAGCCACCTGGGTGGAAAATGGATACCTGCTGTAAGTGTCGAATAATCCTCCGCTCACATCCGGTTATATGTGTGGCTCAAGTGAAGTTATTTTTGCTGCATTTGTAAATTATATTAGGCTAAAAGGACACAAGAGACGGAGGCTGCATCCAAGCAGTCGCCACAGACAGCTGAAACCGAGCAGAATGAAAGCTGCGAAGCGGCGCCGCCTCTTGCTCAGGAGGGGGGAGCTGATATCCAGAAACCAAACACCACTGGGAGCGACAAAAAAGGTCAAGCTCAGCGATGCTCCAGAAAGAAGCAGGAAGCCTCGTCTAAGCGGCCACTAGATGGCAGCAGCACCAAACCTCAGACTGAATCAAAGTAAGTCTTAGCTGTCAGACTTGGTGACTGAGTGTACCTTGCCTTCAGGGCTGTCTATTTTCTTCACACGCGTAAATTCATCACGGCTCTGGAAAACTTCCAAGTCTTGTTCCATACTGACATCATAACATAATAATAACAGCAGATTTGTTTGTCAGACATCCCTGATGTGACTCTCGTTCCACCACATTCCTAACGTGCTCCACCAGAGTGAGATCTGGTGACTGTGGAGGTCACTTGACTACAGTGACCTCATGGTCGCGTTCATGGAACCAGTTTGAGATCATGTAAGCCTTTGTGGCATGGTACGTTAACACGCTGGAGGCAGTCATCAAAAGGTGTCACTCTCTGGTCATAAAGGGATTGCTGGTCATCAGTAATGATCGAGTGGTCTGTGGTGTTTTAGTGATCCTTAGTTGTTATTATGGGGCCTCAAGGGTCCCGACAAAAGATCCTAGACACCATTACACCGGCAGCAGCAGCACATTGATGTATTCATAGTGTTTACAACAAATTCTGACCACGTCTTCTAAATGCAGCAGCAGAAATCAAGACTAGTCAGGCAAAGCATGTCAAGGTTAGTTGACCCTGTATACATTTTAGCCTCACTTTCTGTTCTTAGCCAACAGGAATGGTACATATGCATCTTCTTCAGCCATTGATGTGTTGTGGGTTTAGCAATGATCTTCTGCATACCTTTGTTGTAACAATTGGTTATTTGAGTTGCTGTTTCCTTTTTTTTGGCATCTCATCCAGTCCAGCCATTCTCCTCTGACCTTTCACTTTTTTGCACTGGTTATTTTCTCTTTTATGGACCATTTTCTGTAAAACGTTAGAAATGGTTTTGCGTAAAAATTACAGTTTCTAAAATATTCTGACTAGTCTTTGATTTACTTTTCCTCTGTCATTAAGCAGAAAAGTGAAAGACAATCCCAAAGGTAAAACGATTCAGAACCGGAGCACTGCTGTTGTGCAGAGGAGGCCCGTGAGACCCATCCTTCCTGCCTTCTGTAAAACAGGTGACATTAAACGTAAAGCACTGGAACTTCCTTCGTGTTTGTGTTAAAAGAAGCTGGTTCTAGTCCGACCTAAATATTTACTTGTGTTGTGTTTTAGGTGGAGCTTTGATTCAGATTGTAACCGTCCCTCCTGACAAAGGAAAATTTCAAGCTGTAAACTACAATAAGTCATCAGCCGGTAGTGTATATTTTATTACATTTTTCTTTAAACTCTGTTAAATGTGGTTGCAGTTTGTGTTGGCCACATTATTGATAGTATAATGTGATATTTTAAACGAAGAGCAGTAGAATATATTTCTTCTGTTATTATTGACACATGCAGGTTGGCTTTATAACCCAGTGAGGAAATAATATGCCTGTATCTACTTTCGGAGGTTTCTGCTCTCACTTTGGTGTGGTTGTTTTTCTGACCACAGAACCTCGAGAGAGTTTCTCAGGTCTCAAACCCAACACTTTGAAGCAGCTCGGTCAGGCCATCCCTGCATCCACAATGAACCAGGTTAATATTTGCACACAAACAGTAAAACACTCACACACAGAAAGATAGATTGTGATTAAGCTGAGGTTCTGCGGTTACTGTATACTTCTCCTGCAGGATTGTTCTGCCCCGTCAGACAGAAACCATCCAGTTTCTTCACTGACTGATAAGAGACTGAATGTCTTGTCACTAGTGCCTTTCAAACAAAATGCCACTTCGAGCTTTGTCAGTATATTTTCCTTCATTAAATTATTATTAGTAAACAGAATATTCTAAGTTTAGCTCTTTTCTTTAATGGGTCACCTTTTTGAATTAGTACTCTCATTTATCCTTCTAGGACCTGGGTTTGTCCACAGCACGAGGCAGAGGTCGCTGTAAGAACCCATCCTGTGACTACATGTATAAGAACAGACACAAACCTGCAGTGTGTCCAAAGTGTGGCTGTGAGCTCACCCAGAAGAAAGATAGAGATTCAAAGGTAAGAAAAGAATTTTTGCATCAAAATGCAGGCACTGAGGGATAACTTTACAGCCTCTTGATACTTGTATGAACCTCTGCACAGCCATGAACCCCTTTACACCAAGTCTAGACGAGGTTCTCTCGTCTAGACTTTCAAACAAGCACAACTAATGTCATCTTTCTCATTTTATTTGAGGAAGCACAGTGGTTTGGTGGTTTGCACTGTTGAGTCACAGCAAGAAGGTTCCTGGTTTGAGTTTGTCCTGGTACTTGCGTGGGTTTTCTCCAGGTAGTGCAGTCCTCCCATTCCAAAAACTTGCATGTTGGGTTAAGTTAGACTAACTCAGATTGCCCACAAAAGTGAGTGGGAGTGTATACCTGTGCCTTTCACACAAAAAAACCTAGACTAGACCCCCGGGACCCTGAATAAGAAGAAGTGGATTGAACTCATGGGTGGAAGAATTTGATCTTTGTGTACTATTGTATATGTCAATTCAATTTGAGTATGTTTGGAAAAGTGTTTCGTGTATGAGGATCTATTTTCCTCACTAGTTCTTGTTTTTTTTTTTCTCCCCTCAGTCTATGACTTTGCTTGACCCATATCAAGCTCTAAGTCCTGCCCAGATGGACGTCCAGCGCCAAAGTACTCTGCAACTGCTGCGCCATTCCCTGCAGATTCCCGAGAGTGAAACTGAGCTTCAGGAAACACTTAACCTCATCCATGAGCTAAACACTCTTAAGATGGTCTTGGTTGAAGAGGCTGATCTGGAACAGAAAAATCACGCCTCGCAAGAGACCCTGTTGGAGTCTGGGTGGCCGCGGTTCTACGAATCAGAAGCGACTCGCTGCGGCCTGTGTTGCTCCCCTCTCTTCAAAGGAGACCAGAAGTGAGAAGATGTGCTTGATGTTGAGTCTTGACCTTTTGGCTCCCTGGCTGCTCCTTGGTTTTTCTTTTTCATATTATTTCTGTTTTGTTTTGTTTTCATTTTGGTGTAAGGCATTACTAGTATGTACATTTCCCCCCAGTTGATGCTGTTGCGTGTGTCTGTGTGCGTCCCAGTACTGTCGCAGGACAGGAGGACTGCTGTTTGCTCACCGAGACTCTGATGCAGACAGCTTCTCTCCAGCTCAAGATGTGCCTCAACGTTCAGTGTTTGGCCCTGCACAGCTTCACTGACCTGCATCCTGGTAAACTAAGACACTTACGGGAAGACCTAAGGCAGAAGTATTTACAAATAGTAATAAATAATAAATAAAAATGAGAGGTTGATGAATGCTAGTCTGTATTTTCAATGCAGCATTTGTTTATTGGCTGCCTGTGTCAGATACAGTTTACAAATGCTGTGCTCCTCTTTTTCTGCACTCATCTGGATAAGAAGTTGAGACCAAATAGGAGGGATGTTCTGCTGTAAACGTGAATCAAACATTTTCTCAGTCCAGATTAGTTTTTTACCAATTGTCCAAAAGGGGGCTCCACAGCTGTAAACTTCATATTTTCCCGGTCCTGTAAATGTTGTTCTCCCTTCCTTCCTTCTCTGAGGCTCATTTTTGAAAAGGGTGATTTGCAAAACATTTCACATGCTTTCATGAAGGTGTCAAGGACATTTCAGTTTATGTCTGAAGGGCCCATCTCATCTCACATAGCTGTTTAATGTGACAAAAGTAACCAAGTCAAAATAGCAAATTTTGGTATGAAAATGCAGCTTTTGTTTTATTTTATTTGTTAGCAAGGGGTCACAGCCTACAATTTCCCTCCAGGGTATTTATAGTAACATTTTATCAAGCTTTTCTGATGAGAAGGTTTTATGTGACAGACACATCTGTGAGCCTCAAGTGGTCTGTTTGTACGTCTGTCAGTTCATCCCACTCTTGGAAACACAATATCACAGTAATTCCTCCGTCAGGTTTCTTCAAGTTTACACAAACATTTACTTAGACTCAAAGGAAAACGAATGAGTCTAGTCAGCTCGACGGATCAGAGAGCTCATGTGTGTTTGCCTTTTATTTACCCCAACAGAATGAGTTTCCACCTACGCACCTCAACGATTGTAAGACTGGTTTCAGGGTTATCTAACTGTTGAGGCATTTTGGTCTGTGGCGCTCCGTAAAACCCCTCGGAGATCAAAAATGAACCGAAAGCTTGTGATGACACTTTATATCTTTTAAAAAACAGTCATTATTTTTGTTGCATTTGTTTGTGGTCTGTGACCAAATATTTGTGTAAATCAAACGTGTGTTCTGTGCTTTTGTTTGTGACAGGTTTGTTCAACGTCGGGAACAGACTGCTGATAAGCATCGACCTGTTCCTGAAGATCAGGGCCAACATCAGACTGGGCCAGTCCCCCGCTCAGGCAGCCAGGACTGTATTTGACAACATCCCAAGTCATCCAGGTAAATACCGTTACGTGGTAAAGATGGTGCACCCTCTGACTTCAAGGGTTTTATGGGTCAGGGCATGATGAATACGAGCTCAGATGAACAGGGCGTGACATATTACACAGTCATTATTTATTTATCAAAAACTAATACCAGCTTGGGTGGAAATCCTGCTGCTTTCAAAGGAATTGAAAGGTTTTGTCAATTTTCTGGTCATAGTGTTGAAGTGCACGTTAACGTGATAACAAGGAGGAAAGACATCAGCGTGATCTTGGAGAAACAACTTCTGCTGCCCTTCAGTCTGGGGAGGGTTTTAAAGACATTTCTACACACTTTGGGGTTAAATTCTACAATGAAACCAGTAAACTTCCAGTAAAATGTCCTTTGGACAGTCAAGACCAAATTGGAGATGTTCAGCCATAGTTTATAGTGGCTAAACATAATGTTTGTCAACAACACTAACTCAACAACAGTGGTGGAAAAGGGATGAATTGGGCTTGTTTTGCAGCCACGGGACCCGGGCACTCTGCAGTTCTCCACGCGATTGGGATGTTTTCTCAAGAAGAATGTGAGGTCATCTGTCAGACAGCTAAAGTCTGACTGAAACTCAACAACAGGACAATGATGCCAAGCAAATGCAGCAAATGCAGCAAATCTACTATAACATAACTGAAAAAGAAAAGAATGAAGGTTTTGCATTGGTCTAGACCTTAAGCCAGTTTAAAGGCTGTTCATAAATGAATGTCCACATATCTCAATGAACTGAAGTAATCTTGTAAAGATGAGTTGGCAAAAAGTCTTTCACAACAATATAAGACTCATAAAAACACAGTTATTGCCACTAAAGGTGGCTCTATAGCTATTGAAAGATAAAGTGTACTTAGCTTTTTGTTTTCTTGATTTTGCCTTACTTGTTCAATAAATAATGGTGAGGTGTGATATCTTTAGTGTTGATGTTCATCTGAAATTGTGTTTGTCATTTAATTCAAGACCTTGTAAGGACTACATAGTTTTTTTACCCATCATTTCTGGATACATGAAACCTTAGATCTGGATGAGGGCGTGCTTTCTTTGGCACTTGCCAGTCTTTATTCTGCACCCTTGTACTGGACCAGGGCTTATAAATGGTGCCTGTTCCGTTATTTTTATTCATTCATTTTTAACAAAATCTCTTTCTCTTTCTCTTTCTCTTTCTGCCTGTCTGGTTCTGTTTCTTTGCATCAGTCCTTGCTCTTAGTCCAGAGGAATCGTCTCAAATCCAAGAGCTTCTGCTGAGTGGTTACTGGGCTTTTGAGTGTCTGACAGTGCGAGATTACAACGACATGATCTGCGGCATTTGTGGCATTGCTCCCAAACTGGAGATTGCACAGAGGAACTCAAACAACGTCCTGGAGCTCAAAAATGTGGAGGTGACAGATTGTTGATATAATTGATTACATTAATTTGTGGTTTACAGCTACTTACTGTAACTATGACTGTTGAGGAAGTGTGTGATGGATTACTTATCAACATATTTGATGCTGGTGGGACCGCTGCAGTTTACCTGGCCAGAGTGTTCGATCTCAGACGAGGTGCATGTGGATGACTTCTGGTTGACGATGGAGAGCGAAGCCATCGAGCAAGCAGCTTTCCCTGCAGACATTCCCATCACCCGGGTGGATGCTTCCATCATCGCTCCTTTTGCTCCGCCTCTGATGAGGAACTCCATAGTTATCAACACAGAGAAGGACAAAGTCCAGTCAGAAATACAGCAGCCTTCAGGTACCAGCTTTTCTTTTATGAAACCTTTTTCCAGATTAATATAGAGCAGGGGTCGGCAACCCGCGGCTCCGGAGCCGCATGTGGCTCTTTAGCGCCGCCTTAGTGGCTCCTGGAGCTTTTTCAAAAATGTTTGACCTTTTTTTTCCCTTTTTTCTTCTTTTTTTTCTTTTTTTCTTCTTTTTTCTCTTTTTTCCTTTTTTTCTCTTTTTTTTCTCTTTTTTCTTTTTTCTTCTTTTTTCTTCTTTTTTTCATTTTTTTCATCCTTTTTCCTTTCCTTTTTAATCTCGACATTTCAACTTTTTTCTTGACATTTCGACTTTTTTCTCGAGATTGTACTTCAACATTAATCTCGACATTTCAACTTTTTTGTCGAATTTTTGACTTTTTTCTCAACATTTTGACTTTTTTCTCAACATTTCCACTTTTTTCTCGAAGTGCATAATGAAAAAAAAAAATCTTCCCCCAGTTATAACTAATATAGAAACATGCAAAATGTGTTGCGTTCATTCTAAGGCTTATACAATACTTTTAATTTTTTGCGGCTCCAGACATATCTGTTTTTTGTGTTTTTGGTCCAATATGGCTCTTTCAATATTTTGGGTTGCCGACCCCTGATATAGAGCGTATATAAAAAGAGTGCAAAACACAGCGACTCCTAGACCTTTGATTATATTTGTTTCTTACATGTGATGCAATCTAGTTTTGGGGTGTCTGATGGGGATCATGACAACATTTTTAAACACGTGTGATTCAGGAGATCCATCGGTTTTGGTCCGTCTCATTCACGACGGTCAGCTGAGACTGGACAAGATTGAGGATCATAATGAGGACGAGTTGAGAACGATGCTGGACCGCTGCGGGGCGAGTCTCCCTCTGGGTGCCACCAAGGTGTGTGTATGTGTGTGGGAGGAAGAGAGTATGTTACTTTAGTACTTGAGTTACAAAATTAAATATGTTGACCTTTAATACTAACCAGAGAGTGAATGCCACTGAAGGAGCAAATACAAAAGTAATTTGATAAGGACTTCTCTATATAAGGAACAGAAACTTGCACACCAGCGTCACTACACTCAGTGCTTTGCTCTTGTAAGATTTACTTAAGTTGAAAATCTGGTTTGCTAAGTTATTACTCTAAATCAATGTTAGTTTTATCTGGATCTGTTCTGTCATCGCATACTTTACATCTGTGGGAGTTGGTATCAAAGAAATCCTGCTCTCTCTCCCTCCGTGTCAGAATGAGCTGCTGGCCTCTCTTATCAACTTGTACACGCTTGTTCATAGCGGCCTCCCTACCGCCCCGCAACCCCCTGCTCACCTCACTGCTGGCAAGCTCTCCAAGATCTGCCCGCATAAGGTAAATGCTCTCCGCTGCAGCATGCTGTAACGTTTCAGTCTGGATTGATAAGGCAGGCATCCCTGGATTTTTCAGTGAATTCCTCCCATCTCCTCTAAGAGTAATCTTACATGTTTGCCCTCCGGTTCCAACAAAACTATTTCAGCTCTAGCAGCGATGAATGGCTGTCTTGGCCCCAGTTCAAATTTGATCGGATTATTAAGCATTATCTTTTCTCTCCTACACCTGTCTCCAGGTGGTGTGTTCCTCAAAGTACTTAGTCAGAGGAGAGACGGCCCGAGACCACGTGGACCTGCTGGTGTCATCTCGCTACTGGCCTCCAGTTTATCTCTGCGACAGCGTGCGTCAGGTGGCACTTTGTGCTGACCTGCAGTACCCGGAGCTGGCAGTGCAGATGTGGGGCAGGAACCAAGGCTGCTTCTCGGACCCTTTTGAAAAGCCAGAGGTGCAGGATTCACTTAAACACACACAAACACACAAACACACCGTTTTTGTGTGATTTGACATGGAAAGGTAGTGTCCATAATTTCTGATTCTTATTAGAGGTGAATTTTACATTCAAATTGTAAAACTCACCTCTAATAAGAATCAGTAATTATGGACACTACCTTTCCACATCAAATCAGTCCATTTGACTGGATGAAATTTCAAAAGAAGTATTTATGTTTTCCTCCAAAACAACTAAATGTTGCCCCTTTAGGACATTTCTGTATAAAAGAACCCTAGGTTCAGATTTGGGTGCTGTTTCATCTAAACATTGAAATGAAAATCTCCTGATCAAACATGTTCAGTTTCCTTTTGAAATTATTCTATTTATTCCATTTTCAACCAAATTTAGTCCTAATGGCACATGCCTTTAGTATATCGTCTTTTTTTGAATTGTAATTTTTTTCCTTTAGTTTGTGTCATGTCCTGAGCTGCAAGACCAGCCGTACAGCGCCGAGCTGTCCCTGGCAGCAGAGAACCAGCAGGTCCACCCCATCACCAAGCGTTCTTCTTGTTGGATGCTTCATCCTCCCGGAGCAGCGCAGGAGCCCGCTGCTCCAGAGCACCACTCCATGCTGCTCTGCAGAGACCTGGAGCCTTACGTCAGTGTGGTGGCGGAGCTCGTGACCAAGAAGAAGGAGGAGGAGAACGAGGCAGCCGGGAAGGACTCTGAGGACAGTTCATCACCCATGGTTTTCAATAACACCGCCTATTACTACCTGCACAACCGTTTGGTGGATTTCCTCACGAGCAGAGACATTGTAAGCCAGCAGATCAGTCAGGTTGTGAAGGCCTGTCAGCCTGGAGAGGTGGTGATCAGGGATACCTTGTACCGACTGGGAGTGGCACAGATCAACACGGAGAGGGATGACAATGATCCGACAGTTGATTAAAAACGTTCAAGTTGGGCATATCGACAGGCAGGCTGTAGAAATGAAGGGTGCTGGACAACAGAGACAGCTATGAAAGAAAAGAAGGTGCCATAACAACAAGGGTTTTTGGAAGTAAAATAGGATATCGGTCATGGATTACTGATAACAGGTTTTACAGAAGCGAGTTGAGAGAAGAATGTGGAGTGGTATATAACAAACATTCAGAGGGTTCACAGGAAGAGGAATTTTATTTTTAGATCTTTTATGAGAAAATATTTCAACTGCTTTAACTAATCTTAATGCCAAGAATTAAAGCATCTGAAGTATATGTCAAAACCATCTAGACTGGATGTTTGTTTTGCCAATTCTTTAAAAAAAATATATTTTTAGCAAAAAATGGCAACAAAAAAGTCAGTGTGTGTACAACTTGAGTCCAAAGCCTAAAGAGTTTTTGTCTGACTGAAAAAATGTAAACAGCGTTTTATTAACTCGGCTTCTTCAAACCTTAATGTAAATATTTAAAAAATTATGACGTAATTATTACAATGGTTTAATTTTATGGGGCCTTTTTTCAGTATGACACGTTGGATCAGTAGTTTTGCTTCATGTGAATCAAGCTGTTGGGAAAAAGACGAGCAAAGAGATTTCCTTAAGCGTTTGTTGTGGGAGATCATCAGCTTTGCATTTGATATCAAATAATCGGCCAACACGGACACTCCAAGCGGATTCATTGTTGGGTATTTGCTCTTCTTGGCAGAGTTGAAAGAAATGTGTAAACTTCGTGTTGGTCAGCACTAAGCCAACAAAACAACTACAGGGATTACAAAAAGTGAGTTGAGAACTATTCAATGCAGCCCTGCCATAGACCCCCAGCTGTTGGGATAGACCCCAGCAGGGCCGCCCTGACTCTGAAGAGGAACGAGGCGGAGATAGATAATCAGAACCTAAATATTTTTGTTATTATTGTATGTGCCACATACAACAAAATTATAATATCTCCGTCAGAAGAACTGCAACATTTGCACACATTCACACTCCCTCTCTCCTTAGCCCACCCATATATTTCACATTCACATAGGCCTCTGCAGACCTTCACTCCACACTTGCCCACATCTGTTTAAATACTTGAAAATAAACAATAAGAACAATAAAAACAAGTAAGAACAGGCCTGGAATAGATTATGAACCCGTGTGAAGTGGCTTGTGACAAATATTAAGCGGTTGTGGCTTTCAGTCCAGAGTGACGCTACCTTGTTATGATGTCACGGGGGAGAAGTGACAGGGTGAAGAAATGGCTAGATAAAAACTTTCCCTGAACCCGGCAGTCCCTGCCTTTATTGATCTCTATTGTTTTACAGAGAACAGCAAAGTAAACAAGTGCCGGAAAGTATATGCACTGTCTTTCCCAATGTTATGCCCCTAATGGGGCACTTGGACAGTTAAATGTCCTCCAGACGGATCAAGGGAAGACCAATGATGCCCTGGGCAGTTTTTATTGCCCTCTGGAGGGCTGCTCTACCAGCTGCAGTGCAGTTCTCAAAACAAGCAGTTATGCAGGATGTTAATATGCTTTCTACCGAGCAGAAAGACAGATGCAGACAGATTCCTTTAGTGTTCTGTTGAAGTTAAGTTTCTGTTGAGCCTTTATTTTTCAGCAGCAGCAGAGTCTCACGGTCTGTGGGCGTTCACTGAGGAGGTCCAATATGCATCAGCACACCTGACTGCTGAGGCCAGCATTTCCAGCATTTTAGTGACCAGCTTGCTGCATCCCGACACAAGCTCTAGGTGTTTTAGTGCAGCGTGCAGGGCTGTGTTTCGGCTGTCCAGTGTAGATCTATTAGCTGTGCATCCTTACTGGTGTGTGTTGAATGAGGGGGGAAGAGATGATTTGAGGTGACCTTGGACCAGTCTTGCAAAGCACTTGGAGACTGGCCGGTAGTCATTGAGAGAGATGTCTGTTTGTGCCCCCGGAGGATGGTGGAGGATTTCAGGTTCTTTCACCCCCTCTCAAATTGAGGAAAAATAAACCTTCTCTGCCAGTAATGTACTGTGTTTTCTGGACTATAAGCCGCACCTGCATATAAGCCGCATCCGCTCTATTTAAAAAAAAAGATATGCAAGCGCAGATATTTATGTTGTTAACTGTAAATGATGTACATGTATGTACCTAAATAGATCCTTTTCTAACAGTGTCTTTTAACACGGCAGCAACTTTGCTGATTAAAATGAGACAGAACCAAGAGAAAATAACCGGTATTTATTTATATATTTATCTGTTTGAAATCTGCTTCTACCTACTTCTATCTGCTAAAGAAGAAGTACCGTATTCTTCTTTGCATTTATTTTGTCTTAGTTTGATTCTAATTCCGGTTAGAGCGGCCCGAGCGGTGGAAGAAAAATCCACATAATAGCCGCACCTTTGTATAAGCCGCATGGTTGAAAACCTATGAAAAAAGTAGCGGCTTATAGTCCAGAAAATACGGTATTAGCATCCCTGCTTCACCTTATGTTTGTCAATTGCTGTTTTCCCTCCTACAAGTCTGCTGGGGGTAAAATGGACCTCCATCTTCTCCTTGTAGGACAGGTCAAGCTGATTTGATGTCCCACTTAAGGTTAAGTCTGGTGAACCCCAACATGTTCTGCTCTTTTCCTTTGATCCTCTGCCACCTTTGTCATTCATGGATTTCTGTTTGGAAAGATGCAGATGCACTTATTGTACAGCATCTAGTGTAAAAGAGTGCTGCTGCTGCTGCTGCTGCTGCTGCTGCTGCTGCTGCTGCTGCTGCTGCTGTGTATTCTTCTAGGTCCTCCACCCCCCTCTGTGCTCTGAAAACAGTCCTCCAGTTGTACGGTTGTACCCTCTGACCAAGTTTAAAAAATTCTAGTAGTGGTTCTGTGCCTTCTGCTGATGGGATGTAGCCTGGGATTAGAAACAATTGCTGGTGATGCTGGTGTCCAAGTGTGGGAGGGGGATGAAACACTCCAACGCATCGTTAAAACCTGGAAGGATAGTGGTGAACCATCATCTTCAAAGAAGAAATGTGGTGGGAAGGAAAGAAATCTTTTATGGCCATGAAAACATTGCTTAAACATTTGGTAAAATCTTCTCAAAGGAAATAAACAGTTTGGTTTAATAGTGGAAGAACAGGCTTTTCCACTACCACGATATGAAGAGAACTCAACGTACTGTGACACAACAGCTGTGTAGCCTTAACAAAACCGCTTATCAGTGAGACTAACCAAAAAAAATCTCTACAATTTGCCAAGGACCATAAAGATTAGACTGTAATGCAAAAAGGTCTTGTGGTCTGCTGCGTTCAGATGTGCCCTGTTCCAGAGCAATGGGGGCATCGGGGCAAGGAGAGTGGTGCGGGAAGCCACCAGGCTAAGACAGGCTACGTTTCCTCAACCCATCCTTGGGTTGGGATCTGTGGGTTCTTCAATCAGGCTCAGTAACATTATCTAGCTAAAAAAAATAATGGGGTCCCTTGACAATCTGAATTCACCAGAGTGACCAGTTTTTCTCTCCCCTGATTGCGTAGTCATATTACAGGGATGACAATGCCCGGATTCATCTGGCTCAAATTATGAAAGAGCGATTCAGGGAGCAGGAGACATCGTTTTCACACGAGTTTAGAGAGTGAGGCGTTAAGATGTGCTGGAGAACACTTAACAGACCAACTCTCCCATTATGAGTGAAAAATCGTTGCAGCTCTGGATGGAAGTTAGTGTTGTTACGCAGCATAAGCTGGTTGCACAGTGAATGTGGGCTGGAATGAGAAGTCAAGGTTGTGGAACACAATATTAGTGTGTGTGTGATTTTTAACCTTGCAGTGTAATATATATATATATGTTTCTACTGTATATGTATTTATCACTATTGTTGTGACATAAACAGTGACAAAGTTTATCTTCAGCAACAATTAAAGTGTGTATATGATTGTATCTTATTTTTTATTCTTTTTGGGGGAGGGGTTGAGATCAACCACACATTTGTACGTGCGTTATACTTTATTACAACTCTGAACAAACAAAGGTTAAAAAAAATGTGCCTGATTTCCGCCGCCTTTTCAGCCATGAATGGATGCAGAAGCGCGCCTGCATATTCATTTAAATATAAAAACTCACTGTGTCATCCATCCATCGGACTGTCTCAGAAAATTAGAATATTGTGATAAAGTTATTTATTTTCTGTAATGCAATTAAAAAAACAAAAATGTCATACATTCTGGATTCATTACAAATCAACTGAAATATTGCAAGCCTTTTATTATTTTAATATTGCTGATTATGGCTTACAGCTTAAGAAAACTCAAATATCCTATCTCAAAATATTACAATATTTCCTCAGACCAAGTAAAAAAAAAGATTTATAACAGCAAAACAAAATCAAACATTTGAAAATGTCCATTAATGCACTCAGTACTTGGTTGGGAATCCTTTTGCACGGATTACTGCATCAATGCGGCGTGGCATGGAGGCAATCAGCCTGTGGCATTGCTGAGGTGTTATGGATGCGCAGGATGCTTCAATAGCGGCCTTTAGCTCATTTGCATTGTTGGGTCTGGTGTCTTTCAGCTTCTTCTTCACAATACCCCACAAATTCTCTATGGGGTTCAGGTCAGGGGAATTGGCAGGCCAATCGAGGACAGTAATGCCCTGGTCAGTACAACATTTACTGGTGGTTTTGGCACTGTGGGCAGGTGCCAGATCATGCTGGAAAATTAAAGGAGCATTTCCATAGAGCTTTTCAGCAGACAGAAGCATGTAGTGCTCTAAAATCTCTTGGTAAACAGCTGCATTTACTCTGGACTTGATGAAACACAGTGGACCAACACCAGCATCTGACATGGCTCCCCAAACCATCGCTGACTGTGGGAACTTCACACTGGATTTCAAGCAACTTGGATTTTGCTCCTCTCCAGCCTTTCTCCAGACTCTGGCGCCTTGACTTCCAAATGAAATACAAAACTTGCTTTTGTCTGAAAAGAGGACTTTGGACCACTCTGCAACTGTCCAGTGCTTCTTTTCCGTAGCCCAAGTCAGACGCTTCTTCCGTTGTCTTGAGTTCAGAAGTGGCTTGACCATGGGAATACGGCTATTGTAGCCCATTTCCCGGACACGTCTGTGAACAGTGGCTTTTGATACCTGGACTCCAGCTTCAATCCACTGTCTTTGAAGCTCCCCCAAATTCTGGAAGCAACTCTTGTTCACAATGCTGTTGAGGCTGTGGTCATCTCTCTTGGTTGTGCAGCGTTTCCTGCCACATTTCCCCCTTCCAACAGACTTTTTGTGGATGTTCTTTGAAACTGCACTCTGTGAACAGCTTGCTCTTTGAGAAATGTCTTTTTGTGTCTTCCCCTCCTGATGGAGGGTGTCAATGCTGGTCCTCTGGACAGCAGTCAGATCAGCAGTCTTCCCCATACTTGTGATTTAGTTTACTGAACCAAGCTGAGTGTTTTTCAAGGCTCAGGAAACCCTTGCAGGTGTTTCGAGTTAATGAGACGATTCAAGTGATTAGTTGAATACCCTACTAGTATACTGTTTCATGATATTCTAATATTTTTTCTTAAGCTGTAAGCCATAATCAGCAATATTAAAATAATAAAAGCCTTGCAATATTTCAGTTGATTTGTAATGAATCCAGAATGTATGACATTTTTAGGGCCCGAGCACTTACAGTGCGAAGGCCCTATTGTATCTGTAGCTTTCTTTCTTTCTTTCTTTCTTTCTTTCTTTCTTTCTTTCTTTCTTTCTTTCTTTCTTTCTTTCTTTCTTTCTTTCTTTCTTTCTTTCTTTCTTTCTTTCTTTCTTTCTTTCTTTCTTTCTTTCTTTCTTTCTTTCTTTCTTTCTTTCTTTCTTTCTTTCTTTCTTTCTTTCTTTCTTTCTTTCTTTCTTTCTTTCTTTCTTCTGATGAAATGAGGGCCTTTTTGCCCCCCTAAACGTGCCCCAAAAGTCACCAAATTTTGCACGCAAGCCAGGCCTGGTGAAAAACTTGATATTTAATGGTTTGCATTAATGGGCGTGGCCTAATGGCTCAACAGCGCCCCCTAGAAAATTTCGTGCCTCAAGCCCCACAATACGGTTTTACGTACATGCACGAAAATCGGTACACACCTGTATCATGTTGCAACTTAAAGAAAAGTCTCTTGGCGCCATGGCCGAAACCAAACAGGAAGTCGGCCATTTTGAATTCATTGTGTAATTTTGGCGCAATTTATGCCATTCATTCGGCAGTTAATACGGCCCGAACCGTAACGTGCACCCAGGTGTGTTATACATCAAAATGTGCGTCTCCATCCTGCGACGACGCGCATTACTTTTCTATTTCAAAAGCGTTACCGTGGCGACGCTAGACGCCAAAAAGCGCGCCCACCCTTCATCTGATTGGTCCATACTTGATAGTTCCCCAAAAGACACCAAATTTTGTACGCAAGCCAGGCCTGGCGATAAATTTCATATTTCATGGTTTGCATTAATGGGCGTGGCAAGATGGCTCAACAGCGCCCCCTAGAAAACTTTTCTCTGCCATAACTTTTGAATGGTTTGACATAAAGACTTGTGGGTGGTGTCATTGGACATGGTTTTGAGTCCTTGACCATAATTGGTGCAAATTAGCCCCGCCCCTTCTTCTGATTGGTCGATATTTCATAGTTCCTATTTTCTGCCATAATTTTTTAATGGTTTGACAAGTCCTCGGTGGTGTCATTTCTGATATGCTTATGGGGGGTGGTGGCCATGAGTGCGAGGGCCCCTTCATCGCTGCTTGCAGCTTTAATTGTTTTTTTAATTGCATTACAGAAAATAAAGAACTGTATCACAATATTCTAATTTTCTGAGACAGTCCTGTATAGCTCCTTCTACCTGTTCAGGTTCCTGTGGATCTGCTGCAGCCTGCTGGACCCGTCCCAGCATGTCTTTGGGATACAGTCTGGACAGGTCGGCCTCAGCCACCATCATCTGAATCCTCTCTGAAACTTTATTTCCATCCTAGCAAAGTCTTCCATGAGCAGTCATCCTTGCACACAAATCTTACTTATGGCTGCAGTTATTTATAGCACGGACAAATAACACAGAGATAAACTCTTAAAGAGATAAACAATGAGCAAAAGAAAATGGATAAGAAAAAGAAAAAATCACATCATATCTTTCTAATGAGTTATATTGCCATTTTCAAGCTCAAGTTGGTTTAAAAGCACGCGTTAACACGATCAAGAACGCGCACGAGGTGCACACATTCCTACCAAACATCCTTTTTACACAAAAAACCATGCATAAACCTCTCCTACACACAGGGTTGTGTGTAGGAGAGGTTTATGCATGGTTTTCTGTGTTAGCATTGTGCTTCTCTCGTTAGCATTGTGCTTCTCTCCTTAGACGGAGAAAAGAAGCAACATTTTTGGTTAAAAAAATAATGCAACACAAAGCAAAGGAACTTTTGGTTGAGCAGCCCAATGTGAGGAAGCTACAGTTTCCTCTTAATTAACTGCAGTGTTTGTTGTTGATGTTGGTTTTATTTTTATTTTTGGTAAGGGTGCTTAATTTAACATCCTCCATGTTTTATGATTTTCTGTTTTCTCTCCGTGGAGCTTGAGAATCCTGATGTGACTGAGATTTGAGCTTCAAACAGGTTCTTATTGTGGGAATATCCCCTCAAAGCAACAAAATCACTGTGTTTGTAGATGTATGGAGCATAAATTCAGTTGAAAAATGAGAAGCTCTTGTATAACTGATATTTTTTACTTGCATTACCTTTTATAACTCTAAGAGGAATTTTTCCAAACAAGAGACATGACAACTTTGTTCAGGAATTTTTGTTTCTGCTGTTTCAAATAAGATCATCAACACGTTAAGTGATCTATTTTGGACACGCTGGAGTGAGCAGAAGAAATCAATCCTGAAGTGTGATTGACACATTTTGACACAGTGAAAGCGGCAGATTGGTGCTGAGTAGCCTTCAGGGAGTATTTTAGCAGAACTCGCTCAACCCGAATCTGCTCAAAGGAAAAGCAACCCCATAGACTTTGTGTGGTATTGTTAATACTTCCTTACAAAGGTTTCAGAATTATGCAACATTCACAGATATTGTGGGAAATGTTTGAGTGGAAATGCAGATCGGATGGTATTCAAAAGAAAACAGGAAGTGAGCTGACCTCAGTCGTCAATAGAGCTAAATCATCCATGTGTCTGAGACCCCATCCCGACTCAACCACTCAGAAAGGTTTTTTCTCATATTGGCACGACAATACTGGACCAGATCCCTAATTTATCCCTAAACGTAGGATATGTAACACAGGTTTACAAAGTTGCAGTCATTAAACCTTTACATAAAAAACCTTCTCTTGACCAAGGCCTTTTAGCTAATAATAAACCCATTTCCAACCTTCCATTTGTATCTGAAATTCTGGATAAAGTAGTTGCAAGCCAGTTATGTGACCATTTGTATAGAAATGATCTATTTGAAGTTTTTCAGTCAGGGTTCAGAATGCATCACAGAACAGGAACAGCACTGGTTTGAGTCACAAATGACCTTCTTATGGCCTCAGATGAGGGATTAGTGTCCATACTGGTTCTACTGGACCTCAGTGCTGCTTTTGACACTATAGATCAGCATTTTACTGCACAGGTTAGAGCATGTTGTTGGGATTAAAGGGACAGCTCTACGTTGGTTTAAATCATATCTATCTGACAGATTCCAGTTTGTTCATGTAGGTTTCTTCAGAACAGACGAGAGTCTGCTATGGTGTTCCGCAGGGTTCAGTGCTAGGGCCAATCTGGTTCAGTTTATAGATGCAGCCATTGGGAAGTATAATTCAGAACCACTGCATACATTGTCATTGCTATGCTGATGATACGCAGCTCTATTCGTCTATGAAGCCGGATGAAACAGAACCGTTTGCTAAACTTCAGGCATGTTTTAGGGATACCAAGGTCTGGATGTCCACAAATGTTTTGCTTCTAAATTCAGATAAAACCGAGCTTATTATTTTTGGTCTCAAGCATTTTAGGAAGGGATTAAATGGTGTTGCGATGGACTCCAGTGCTACTGTGAGAAGCCTTGGTGTTGTTTTCGATCAGGATTTGTAATTTAAACAGCATTTTAATCAGGTTTGAAAAACAGTGTTGTTCCATCTCCGTAATATCGCAAAGATTAGGAAAGTCCTCTCCCAGAGTGATGCGGAAAAACTAATTCACACGTTTGTATCTTGTAGGCTAGATAACTATTGTATTATTAGCAGGATGTCCAAGTAATTGGCTATAGGCTCCAGCTGATCCAAAATACAGCAGCGCGAGCGCTGACAGGAATCAACAAGAGACACCACTTCTCTCCTATATTATATTATATATAATAGGTTATATATATATTATTAGCTTCCCTCCATTGGTTCCCCGTAAAACTTAGAATCCAATTAAAAATGTTATTACTTGCGTATTAAGCCCAAAACGGCTCCGCGATATTTGCAAAACCTAACAGTACTTTATGTTCCTAATAGAGCTCTCCACTCTCAGAGGGCAGTTTTATTCATAGTTCCTAAAATATCCAAATGTGGATTAGGAGGACCTTCTGCTATCAGGCACCATTACTATGGAACCAACTTCCAGTTTGGGTTAAGGAGGCTGACACCACCTCCACCTTTAAAACCAAACTCCATAGTTTCAAATCAATCATATTGATTGCATTCAGTCGCTGAATGCAATCAATGTTTATCTGATTCAATCATGACTACTGTGACTATCAATCACAGTCTTGTTGTACCATTGAATAGGGAAAAAGTCCCTCTTCCAACACTCATTTTCACAGTATTTTTCCACTTGTAATGCTTGAGTATGATGATAGTTACAGAGATTATAAAACATACATCATTTTACATACATTTTCATAACACAAACTTAAAATGTTTGTTAAGTAAAGCCTATAGTTAGAGTAAACTCTAGTGTGTTAGGGCCAACAGTCATAGCTGCTGCAGCTATAGGACAAGACTAGAGCAGCTCGCCTTAAAGATAGCTTCCTTGTAGATATGCCGCTATAGGCCCATGCTGCAGGAGAACGCCAACGTGCATTTCATAACCATAATTATGCTCCATTGTTCTTGTAGTTTTTTTTGCTGCTCTGCTCAAGATTTCTTCCCTCCTAAAGGGGAGTTTTCCTTTGCCACTGTTTGACTTATTAAACAGTGGCAGGTTTTTCTCCTACTAGGAGTGTTTTTACCTGCCATTGTTTATGTTTATGTTTAGGTTTATGTAATAAATACTCGGGAGTCATGTTATGGGTCTCTGGAAAGTGACTAGAGACGACTTCTGTTGGAATAGACGCTATATAAATTGAAAAGAAAACAGGAAGTGGGGGGGATATGAGGACCACAGAATTTCTACTGTATCTGCATTAAGAGATTCCTTTTCCTTTTCCACTTTGATACAATGATTAAGTCTAGTTTCACTGGATCTTGCGCAGATCTCCAGAGTCTGTACTAACAGAGGCAACTCAGAGAGTTGTAACAGAAAAACTGCCTCTGGACCCATTTGACGAAGGCAGAATGGCAATCAGACGAGTATCAAAAGCAGACATCCAAAATGACAAGAAAGAAAAATAACAGTTTTGGAGTAAAAACCTGTTGATCCGATGTGTTGTTAGCTGCTACAATAAAGCCACGTGACAAACTCCGAACTGTAACCAAGAGTTTTAATAGTAAAGCTTTATTCAACAATTTTGGCAGTTTTATAATGATTTAATATGGTGCTTTTGAATTGATTCGTATGCCACTTACAGAGATACTGATGTACTACAATCTACAAGATTTCAGTGAAAATAAAGTGTAATTCTTGATTTTTTAGATATATGTTCATATGTATATATGTACACTATTAGACATATCAGTCATGTTTCACTCAGATAAAAGCACACATTTCTGAAGTCTATCACATACAGTAGCTTATGTCATTCTATAATCCTCATAAGGTTGGCAGTGTAGGCTGACTGCTACATATAGACATTGGTCAGGCTTACATCTTAATACTCAACTAACACTACAAGAAATAAGAAAATATATGTTGGACCTTGCAAAAAACAAACAAACAAACAAAAGTTCACATTCTTCATCTGGTCCACAATGAAATCCACAGTTTCCCTGCACAGTCTAGTAGCATTCTGTGCTCCAAAATCACACTGAACACCGGTAAATTAATTAGATTGAAGCAGAACAATCACATGTTGCTAGCCACTGACAGCCACTGTAAGTGTGCCGCAACGAATGCAGCTATGACCGGAGCACAGAGAGGAGAACAATACAGGCGTTCTTTGCCTTTGCTACGGTTGCTTAAGCATGTTTAAATCTGGGGAGGGGGGAAAAAAACATTTGCACTTTAGATGTTCAGTACAGGGAGCAGAGAAAGCAACTCATGTGGAGCACACAACAGAGAAGCTCCAGCAGTTTTGACCAAGTGTTTGTGACTTATTCTTGGCGGCTTCCTGCGATAAATCATGCACGCAATAAAATGATGAAAGGGAAGCGATCCTGCTGACAAAACCCACATAACCCTCTGAAAAACTAAACTCCAATAAAGGTAGCGATTAAAAAAATCAAATAAAATGAGCATAAGGTACATTAGAAAATTGAGTATACAATCAGAAGAGAGGGACGCTAGATGCACTGCTACAGAGGGACTGATAAAGAAGTCCACAAGATGAGCTGCAGCTTTGATTTAGTTTGTGGTTGTTGACATGTTTCCTCCTTTCGTGTCTGCAGCCGGAGTTAGACGTGGCAAGTTCTTGTCATGGTCACAGAAGCGAGTCACATGCTCCGCCGCAACTGTCTGTCTGTCTGGAGAGCAGGCACAGCAGGCAAAAAATAGCTGAGGGGGCAAGAGTCCGCAGCTCTAGCAAAGTGCTCCGACTGGGAGCCACGGCTGATCCCACTTTCTCGATGCCTATTGAAGAGTGATTGATTTGTGCGTTGTCATTTGGGGGCTTTTAGCAAAACTGATAGTTGTTGGTTTTCATCAAAGGCTGCTCCTCTTCCTCGTGGTCACAAGACTGGTCACAGGGACTGTTGTAGCTCTTGGGCTCATCACACACTTCACCCTCAGTGACCTCCTGCTGCACATTCTGGTAGATTACCTGTGATGGGGAACAAATAATACGGTGAGACTGGAATTCAGAAAGTCGCGACATGAGATGCAGATATTAGCACCAAAACAAATAAAGTCCTTTAAGTGCTCTAATTAAAGAAACTGTCTTTGATAAAATTACACGGTTTCCTCAGATCGGCATGCGTGAAGAATTGAATTCTTTGTTCCTGGGAGAAATTAGATGAAGCTAACCTGGAATTGTGAATTATGAATCACACAAACCTACCAGTTCCTCCACAGTTTGATCCCCGAGTAGTCTCTGTATCATCTGACTGATTTTGCTAAATGTGGGACGCTCTGTAGGCTCCAGGTTCCAGCACATCTTCATGATTGTGTACCTGAAACAAAAGTTAGGCAAAGTCTCTCAGACTACGACGGAGTATTAGGGCCAAACAAAAAAACAAAAAAAGGAAATTACGAGAATAAAGTCATAATGTAATGAGAATAAAGTCGTAAAATTACGAGAATAAAGTCATAATATTACGAGAATAAAGTCGTAAAATTACGAGAATAAAGTCATAATATTACGAGAATAAAGTCGTAAAATTACGAGAATAAAGTCGTAATATATTATAAATATATAAATATAACTTCACAAGATGCTCAATATTCCTCATTTTAACACAGGGAGAAGAAGCTCTTCCTGTTAGAGTTCTCATAAATTATATTCTCATAATATTACGACTTTATTCTCGTAATTTTACGACTTTATTCTCGTAATATTACGACTTTATTCTCATAATATTACGACTTTATTCTATTACGACTTTATTCTCGCAACATTACGACTTTATTCTCGTAATTTTACGACTTTATTCTCATTATATTATGACTTTATTCTCGTAATTTCCCATTTTTTTTGTCTTAGTTTGGCCCTAATACTCCGTCGTACTCAGACAATATCAGGGGCTTGTAGGGGTTTAAAGGGTTTACTTCCCAAGCTGTGCATTGCCCAAACTGTGTAAAGTCAGGGCACTGTAAAAAACGGAGTTAGACACATAATGAGGGAATTATGGAGTTGGTGACGCAGCTCGATGAGAGAAACTTGTTCACAAGATCTGGTGCCCCTGACGCCGCATCTTGCTGCCGTGAAAAAGCAGTTATATGGCGTACCAGCTTGGAGATCATGTGGCTAACAGGCAGAACTGGGGCCTGACTCACAGCAGGACAACAGATGATTAGGCCCTGACTCACATTCAGTCCTCTCCATTTCCACAGCACAGTTATTCCGGGTGGTGTGACAGCCATGGTAAATCAGCATACAGATATTGTGATCCCCTGAGATACTGGGAAAAACACTTTTTTTCTCACTTGTTGAGCTTGGAGTTTAGACTTGTAAAGCTTGAAGCTGGGGCTTGAGAGATAACCCAAAATCAAGTAGAAATCAAGAATAATGGGCACTCTTCATGGGATTATCAGTATGTCAGTGATTTCAGATGTTAGATAAGCCTGGGGATAGCAGATGGAGAAAAAGGATCTTTGTTCTTTGTGATGAACATTTGGGCAGATCATCGTTTCATCTGTCTGCCGCTGGAGTCAACTCAGAATCAATCTTAATCTTTGATGTCAGCTAAAAGTCTCTGCATGTCATTTAATCAATTACTGGTCAACATAACCACAACATTACTACCACTAACTCCCTAGAAGCAACTGTTATGGTTGACTTAATAGTAAAAAAAAAAAAATCCCTGGTGACAGTCACTTGATAATCCCTTTTGAAACTTATCTGATGATAAAATGGCAGCGCTGAGATTTACTATAGACCGGCTAAAATAATGTGGGAATAAAGAGAGTGTGGTCCTTCACTGAATCATGCTTCCTACGGTGTCAAACTCACATCTCAGGTGGTGCAAAGTCTGGCTGGGACATCTGGCAGCCACGCTTCACCATCTTGTAGAACCTAGAGTCCACAGCCATGCTGGGGTACGGGCTTTTTCCTAATCAGGAAGATAATAATGACATTTCTAGCATGAAAACCAGACGCTAACACTGAGTACATGCTGCAGAGCGTGTTCCCACCTAAAGAGAAGATTTCCCATAAGAGGATGCCGTAGGACCAGACGTCACTCTGCACGGTGTAGACGCACTCAAAGATGCTCTCTGGAGCCATCCACTTCACCGGCAGGCGCGCCTTCACACACAAGCAAAAGTTGATATTAAAACCAGCAACAACTCGTGTCTTAGGAGAAGGACTTCTCATCTACTGGAGCGCTTACGTTGCCCTTCACCACGTAGTTGGAGTCATTCATGATGTCCCTCGCCAGGCCAAAGTCACAAATCTTTGCCTGTCTGTTGCTGGTCAAGAGGACGTTCCTTGCAGCAACATCTCTGTGAATGCACTGAAAACACACACACACATCTGTAAGAGCGAATTGTGTTACAATATCAAACACTACAAGCAAATTAATGCACAGAATCTAAAGGGAATCCCGATAATTGATTTCACACCCTTAGTTTTTTACACTCATTAAAAAGTGAGTCATAACATCATTTCATGGAAACATATTGGTTGTTTGAATCTGTGTCTGTTTTATGGACACTGTTTTCACATTTAGACGTCAGTATGGTTTCTCAGTAGTCAGCTTCCTTACATTTTTGGCAGCCAAAAAGTCAAGGCCCTGAGCTACTTGAAAGGAGAATCTCAGCAAGTCATCCATGTCCAGAGGGCATTTGCCAGAGTCTTCGCTATCAGAGTCTAGGCAAGGATCAGAAAGATATTCCAGGGTCAGGATGAAAGAGGAACACTAATGATTTTTCGTCTGCATCCTGCAGCATTATTTGATCTTTGTCATTGGGTTTACCGTCTAATCTTTGCTCTGTATTCGGCAACTGGCTGGGTCTCATCTCCAAGTAACTGCTGGAGGATTCACTGGAGATCCCACTGTCACTGTTCAACAGAGTAAAAAGTGTTGGAACGTGTGCGTGAACATTATTCGCACATTTTCTGATGTTAGATTTCCTGTCTGATAAGGTACCTTCGAATAAACATCTTCTGGACGCAGATGTTTTTGTAGTCGTTCAAGCTCTCTGGAACCTCTGGGATATTCATAACGAAGCTTACGAATGTCTCTGCCTTCCGGCGAAGGAAGTTCAGGAGGTCGCCGAGGCTGCAGTACTCAGTGATCACAAGCACCGGTCCTGGAGAGGAAGCACACTGCGTTACACCCCATTAAACGTGCAAATTATTTAGAAAGATTTGATTTGGTGGGAACTGCGTGACTTTTCAAAAATGTATTTTTTTTTCCTTGTCTGACCTCCGTAGGTGCAGGCTCCGAGTAGGTTGACGATGTTCTTGTGGTGGCCCAGGTGGCTGAGGATCTTCAGCTCGGACATTAAGGCCTCCCTCTCATCTGAGTGGGCACTGGCTGCTGACGGACAGTACAGTTTTTCACCAAACCATCCTCTCAGCTGGTCTCACACAGATTTTTGTTGTTGTTGTATAACATTTTTATATCTGATAGACCAGGGGTCGGCAACCCAAAATGTTGAAAGAGCCATATTGGACCAAAAACACAAAAAAAACGAATATGTCTGGAGCCGTAAAAAATGAAAGGTCTTGTATCAGCCTTAGAATGAAGACAAATGGTGAAAGGAGAAATGTCGAAAAAAAGTCAAAATGTGGAGAAAAAAGTCAAAATTTAGAGAAAAAAGTCAAAATGTTGAGATTAATGTTGAAGTACAATCTCGAGAAAAAAGTTCAAATGTTGAGAAAAAAGTGGAAATGTCGAGAAAAAAGTCGAAATGTTGAGAAAAAAGTGGAAATGTCGAGATTAAAAAGGAAAGGAAAAAGGAAGAAAAAAAAGTGGAAAAAAGGAAAGAAAGAAGAAAAAAGCAAAAAAAAACAAGAAAAGAAAGAAAAAAAGGAAAAAAAGAGAAAAGAAAGAGAAAGAAAGAGAAAAAAAGGAAGAAAAAAAGGGAAAAAAAAGGAAAAAAAGAAGAAAAAAGCAAAAAAAACAAGAAAAAAAGGAAAAAAAGAGAAAAGAAAGAGAAAGAAAGAGAAAAAAAGGAAGAAAAAAAAGAAGCAAAAAAGAAGAAAAAGGGGGAAAAAAGAAAAAAAAGGTGAAACATTTTTGAAAAAGCTCCAGGAGCCACTAGGGCGGCGCTAAAGAGCCGCATGCGGCTCTAGAGCCGCGGGTTGCCGACCCCTGTGATAGACAATCTGACTTAACAGTAAAATCTCCAGTGTGTATCCCTCACCTTTTAACATTTTCACAGCCACGCGGATCGCATTGTCCTCCTTTCCCAGACCGTAAGCTGTGGCCTCGACAACCTTTCCAAACGCACCTGCGCCCAAGATCTTACCTGCTTGGACAGACGATACACCGACAAATGCCCTCAGTCAAAGTTCATGTTGATATAATAGCTCAACTACAAGCATTGAGACCGTGCAGTCGATTTAAATAAACAAAACAAAACACATTTTAAACCTAGTTTGAGCTTGTCTCTTGGAAACTCCCACTTCTCATTGTAGGGCAGCTGCGTGGGGTCAATAAAGGTGTAGTTGTTGCCATCTCTTGCCTCAATAATCTTCCAGCGGATCTCGTACCTGGGCTTCTGAAATGTAAAGTCAGAGGAAATGGATCTAAATCAAAGCCGTGATTTAGGATTGAAGTACACGTTGCTACGCTGTTGAGTGTATTTTACCTGCTTGTACTTGTAGAACAGAAAAATCAGAAGCACGAGGAGAACAGCCAGAACTCCTCCCGCTCCCGTCAGAGTGGTAGTAAAGAGCTTGTCTGCGCAATCAGGGGACAAATATCGATCAGTACATGGGACGCAAGTGAGAACGTGTGATCTCAGGATCAGATGCTCACCAGAAACCTCCATGGCGAAAGTGTCGCTGCTCACGCCGACGACGTTGAAGGCCACGCATTCGACCGTCATCCTCTGTCTGGAAGGCCCCACGGTGAAGACGCTCTCCACTTCCACGGCCCCGTACTCCTCTCTCTGGACCTCCACGGTGGGAGCCTGGAGAGGGATCGCCAGTTCCAACCCTGACATGTTTTCGTTGCACCTGCCTCATCACATCAGACAAATAGTCAGAAAAAGGTTCATTAAAACATACAAGGGTATTAGTGCTGAGCGTTTTCTCACGTTTACTATCACTGTGTTGCGTTTTAGGTGGAATTAACAGCCGGGTTAGTCTGTTTTCCCGCCCAGGTGAACTTACGTGGGTCGTATTCCCAAACACTGGTACCAGATGATCCTTGGAGCCGGATAGCCAAACGAGGTGCAAGTCAGTGTGGTTACATTTTCCCATCTCACCACAGCAACAGGTCTCTCTGCCATAACGAAGAAAGAAATCTTAAAAACACTGATAAAATGAGCCAGAACGTATTATTTTTTATTACACTGACTAAATGATTGTTGTTACTTACGATACATTTGAACTTGAAATGTGATAGATGCGTTGGCCAGGCCGCTCTTAGCGTGGAAGGTGTACTGTCCCTGCTCTTGAATGTTCATCCTCTTTAGCTGCAAGGTGGCGTAGTACCTAGAAAGCCCCAGCAACAATAGGAATAATAACAATTAAAAAAAGGAAATAAAAAAAAAAGTTTAACCAGGAAAAATATACCGTATTTTCTGGACTATAAGCCGCACCAGCATACAAGCCGCATCCACTCTATTTAAAAAAAAAGATATGCAAGCCGCAGATATTTATGTTGTTAGATTAGATATTTACTACATGTACAGAAGGATTTAAACTGTAGATGATGTACATGTTTGTACCTAAATAGATCCTTTCCTAACAGTGTCTTTTAACACGGCAGCAACTTTGCTGATTAAAACGGGACAGAACCAAGAGAAAATAACCGGTATTTATTTAGGTATTTATCTGTTTTAAATCTGCTTCTACTTCTATCTGCTAAATAAGAAGTAGCGTATTCTTCTGTGCATTTATTTTGTCTTAGTTTTGATTTTAATTCCGGTTACAGCGCCCCGAGCGGTGGAAGAAAAATCCACAGAATAGCCGCACCTTTGTATAAGCTGCACGGTCAAAAACCTATGAAAAAAGTAGCGGCTTATAGTCCAGAAAATACGGTATATAGAATCAGAAGTGATTAATTCTGCACTCTGAATCAGACAGTTCCCGTATCACTGCCCGCGATGTTAACACTAAAAAGAGAACAAGTGTTCCTTCCAACAGTTTCATGACCTGAGTGAAGATATTGTGACCTTCATGTTCTTGGTCAAATTCAGGAGAAACGCAGCGACAGCATTTCTCAAATCCAGAGCAACTTCCCCCTCAGTCGAGTCCTCTGGTTTGTTTACACTTTTCTGTCTGCCTAACCTCGGCCGTGTACCCTCTCGTTGGTCGACCTTGTTGTTGCCACTGCACCTGTTATTGTACTGGATGAACTTGCTCTCCTGCGTGGATGTTTCGTGAAAGGTCGGGGTGTGCCATTGGTGCTCGGTAATTTCAGGGTAGGCCTCGACGAGAACGCCGAGTTCCAGGTCTTCTCCCTCGTTCACCTCGATGGAGAGGCCTTGGCGGGCCAGTCTGTGGGACAGCTGGGGCTTCAGCCTGACGTAGGGCTTGTCTGTTTGAAATAGAGAAAAACACTCAACTATCTGCGTCGCTCACAGCAGGTGGCTCGGTTTTCTGGGACTTACCCACAACCAGCAAGTACGTGGTGGAACTGTTCACACCAGCTTCATTAGTACCAACACAGGAGATGTTTCCCGTGTCTGCCAGGTCCACTGCTGCAATGCTCAGTATGCTCTGTATGTCCAGACGATTCTCTCCGTTGGAGCGAACCTTCTCTTCTATTGTTGTTTGCTGGGAAAACCAGAAGATGAAATGTTTGAGCTATAATTTAAATAAGTGCCTCAAGCTTAAAGAAAGAATGTCTTGCCCTCACTGATTTTGTGATATATTTCCATGTGACATTGTAGTTGAAGTTGGGATTGTGCGTTGTGCAGCGAATCTTGATGTCTTCCCCAACAATGCGCACATATTCATCTGTGTCCAAAATGACATACGGAGGGAAACGAAGCCCTACAAAAACAAAAAAAACATATATGAGTGTTAAAATAGAGGCATGGACTTTCAAATAGTTATATAAAGCAGCTATGTGGTCTCACTCTGAATGACGTTGATGGAAAAGGCCCTCGAGGTCCTTTCCACTCCGTTGATCTTGGCTGTGCAGACGTAGTCCGCGTTGAAGCTCGGCTGGAGGTTGCGGATGAGGATCCCCTGGTGCTTGTAGACAGTGAAGTTCATTCCCGGGGGCACAGTGGTGGTGTTGTCCATGCGGAGCCCCAAGTCTGTGGCCGAGGGGTCCGTCAGCAGGCAGGGCAGTACGTAGTCCTCCCCCTCCTTCTTCACCACCCTCAGGGATGTGCTGCTGGTCCAGAACACCCGATGTGGGTCTGCAAAAGGAAACAAAACAGCTGACTAGGAATGGGCGATATTTTACCGTTCACGATAAACCGTGAAAAAAATTCTCCACGGTAAGAATTTGTATCTCACGGTAAAAATGATCAATTCCCGTTGATGACGTTTTTGTGTAAAACTGATTTATGGTTCTGTGTTAAATCCACGCACAACGTACGGGAAGGAAGGAAGGAAGGAAGGAAGGAAGGAAGGAAGGAAGGAAGGAAGGAAGGAAGGAAGGAAGGAAGGAAGGAAGGAAGGAAGGAAGGAAGGAAGGAAGGAAGGAAGGAAGGAAGGAAGGAAGGAAGGAAGGAGAGAGCAGGAGGAAAGAAGGAAGGAAGGAAGGAAGGAAGGAAGGAAGGAAGGAAGGAAGGAAGGAAGGAAGGAAGGAAGGAAGGAAGGAAGGAAGGAAGGAAGGAAGGAAGGAGAGAGCAGGAGGAAAGAAGGAAGGAAGGAAGGAAGGAAGGAAGGAAGGAAGGAAGGAAGGAAGGAAGGAAGGAAGGAAGGAAGGAAGGAAGGAAGGAAGGAAGGAAGGAAGGAAGGAAAGGGGAGAAGGAAGGGAGAAAAGAGGAAGGGAAGAAGGAAGAGCCTGAAAGAAAGAAAGAAAGAAAGAAAGAAAGAAAGAAAGAAAGAAAGAAAGAAAGAAAGAAAGAAAGAAAGAAAGAAAGAAAGAAAGAAAGAAAGAAAGAAAGAAAGAAAGAAAGAAAGAAAGAAAGAAAGAAAGAAAGAAAGAAAGAAAGAAAGAAAGAAAGAAGGAAGGAAGGAAAGGGGAGAAGGAAGGGAGAAAAGAGGAAGGGAAGAAGGAAGAGCCTGAAAGAAAGAAAGAAAGAAAGAAAGAAAGAAAGAAAGAAAGAAAGAAAGAAAGAAAGAAAGAAAACAGGATAAATTCCTGTTGATGAGGTTTTTGTGTAACAAACATGGCGGATCTGAGTGAGAGATAGATTTATAATTAAAAAGGTGGAGTTGAATTGGTATTTTTTTATCGTCATTTTTATCGTTATCAGGATAAATGACAGAAATTATCGTGATACATTTTTTAGTCCATACCGCCCATCCCTACAGCTGACTAGTTAGTAGCACACCAAACAATGTGGCTGATGTCCCGGGCTCACTGCGACTCACCTTTCACATATAGATGGACTGAGGAGGTCAGGTGACGATACTGGGACCCGGCAGCGTAAGAGCACCTGTATGTTCCAGTGAATTCTGCAGTAGGACGTTCCACCTTTACGCTACGGACGTTCCCACCGCCTTTGGACACATAGCGTCGGTGTTTGGCGAGCCTGGTTTGCCAGTTCACGGGTCCGTCACCCTCACACCTCAGATCCAGAGGGATCCCAGGTCTAACCACCACCTCAGGGCTTTCTACCGCCTTAGAATTAAGTTTGATCACCGGACGCCTCCATTCCACTGAAACACCAGGAAAACAGGGGATTTTTGTTAATCGATTCTGTTCAAATCTCTCATGAAAAGCTCTTTTTTGCTGATCATAATGTCTACAATTTCTACAATATAAAAACGAATGATGGAAAAATGATGGAAAGTTTCCAACATGTTTCAATAGCACAGTATTTTTATATTCAAAACCAAAATAAGACAAAACACACATTCAAGAGCTCAAAACGAAGAAAGAAATGTAATGTATTCAGGCGTCTGTGAAGGATTAATCATTAAAAGGGGGCCTGACCCTAGGGGAAAATGAGTTTATGTGGTGAAGAACAATGCTATCTTTGATGGCTTTGTTGAGGACTGTGTAGTTTTGACTTTCCGTGGGAGAGTGTTTTCATCGTAGGATTTTGTGGACAGCTTGTGTGAATATCCCTGAGGCTGTAAACCTGAGGCTTTTTGCCTCTGTACGCTCAACAGAGGTCATAAAAGTTTCGACAAAACCTTTTGGACGCCGTGTCTTCAATCTTGAAGCAGAACTGAGATTCCACTTTCAGCACATTTTTTTTTTTCTTTTTTCTATCAGCCACATTATCTCACAGAACAACCGCAAATGAATCGTTGTTTCAAGCCAATCAGCAATAATTTTTTTGCACCTCACGAATGCCTGTAAACGCTTATGTTCCCTCTTGTTTAACTGTCTGAAAGAGCTATTCATCCAACCTCAAAATGACCCCAATTATGCCTCATGAAGCAATCCAACAGAAACTAACTTCATAATCATTCATTCAGCCACAGCCACATCAAATGATAAATGATTTTATTTATTCAGCTGCAAATAGCTTAAAATTGCATTTAGATTTGTGTGATGTTTTGAGCTGAAATGAATGCTAGGAGAAAAAACAGAAAGAAAGAAGAAGGTCCCAAGAACATCTCATGATGAACATCTCCGGTCAGTTGTCGCGATCATTAGACACAGCAGCGTGTCAGATCTGTGCGCTGAACCATGAGTGAGTGGTGTACAAAGAACGACTTGAAAAGCCCCATGCAGAACGTGCATGACGTTTTTGAGTCATATCTTCAAATAATTGGTTTGGTGTGATGGAAAGACTTGTCACCTCTGTCACTCTATTTCAGATGGCGGATTGGTCATTAAAATCTACAACAGGAGGTAATGAGAGCAACAATCCCCAGGAAAAAGTGAGTATTTGTTGGATCTCACCTGAAGCAGCAGAAACCACGATCCCCAGCAACAGCGTGAGGTAGAACTGCATCCTGGACCAACCCCAAACCTGCAGGTTGAAGGTTGACACTTGCTAGTGCTACAAAATATTTCTCATTTGATTTGTGGAGTCAAAGAAAGAAATGAGTAAACTGCCTGAAAAACTACGTGATCTCTCCATCCCCCCTTTTACTTCTCTTTTCCGTCCAGTCTGAGCAGCTTGGCCCATGAGAACGCAATGCATGACTTCTTTTTACCAATTTAAAAATAACTTCAGCCTAACTTCCAACTGAATTAAGCATCATGGGAATCATCCCTAATTCATTTAAAATGTTCTCACCTGGAGGTCGCTTCAGTTTGACAAAGGGCTACAAAATCTTCCCTGGGCTTCAAAGTTCCCAGCATCCAGAGCCGACTCAAGAGTCCCTTCTTCCCTTCCTGTTTGCCTCTGCCCTTAGTCTCCCTTCTGCTTGTTTACAGTCTCGTCACCACAGAAGTCACACTGCAAACATCACAGACAAATGGTGGAGGGTGGAGGGAACTGCGTGTGTGTGTAGGGGGGAGGAGGTTCGACGTATCATGCTCAACAAATTAATGAGCCAGTGCCAATTTGCCACAGACAGGCGGAGTACTCCCAAGACATCAGCAGAGGTGGGACTAACCACCTGCTTCACTGCTGAACGGTAGTTCCCAGACTTAAGAAAGTGAGGAAAGGTTAGAGAGGAAGGAGATGTGCGGAGGATAGAAGCTGGAAGTTACAGCTTATCAGCTGGAAATCCTTGAATGTTTTCTCCCAAAGTAACGTCTTTCATGTCTTTCATTCATTCATTCAAGACTCCAGATGACCCCAAGATATGGTGATAATGCACATTTATTGACAACATTTACAGGATATAAAATGACACATATAAAAATACATTTGTAAACGTTAAGAAGAGCTTTGGTATCATAGCTTGTGACAGTAATCTTGTGCATTTTACATTGAGTTACATGCTCTACAGGAAGTAAAAGATGTGCTGTTTTAGAGAGTCTACTAAGAACTGAAGGATGGAACACTATAAATGTTATCCCAAGCGACAGAAGACTAAAAGAAAACTTTGTACATGTGCACAGATGGCTGTCAACAGTCTTAAGTACAGTAGCCCTTCATGAGTAGCTGCATGACGAAAGCCTGTCTTCAGAAAGGCACTCATGTGTGCCATCTTGTGCTAAGGCAGTGATATGCTGCATTGATTATTTTTGCTTGAGGCTCACCTGTCTTCACAGAAACTCTAACAGTCTCATATTAATGCTCGGGTGGCTCTAAGTTGTAGTTCTCTATCTTTCACATGGTGTAAATTCATGGTTTTTTAACACAAATATCCACATTTTCCCTAAATAAAGTGCATCTGGCACAGAACTATGATTTAAGACTGACAGAAGAAAAAACAAAAGTCAAGATGCTATGAAAAAGATTCACAAATCAAAAATATCAGAGGCACAATAAACTGCAAGGGCAGCTCACATCGCTTTAAAACAGTGCATGTGGAAACTTTCTGCATTTCAGGTCCAAGAAATTACATTTAACTGACAACTTGATGAAGTACACCTACCTAGTGTAAATCACAGTAAATAATCCTATTAAAAGTACCCAAGGTAAGCAAAAAACAGAACATGATGTTTTGACTGAATACCTAACCGTCCACGTGGGGTCATGGTTTCAATCATGTTAATGACAGTCATGAATACACAAATAAAATGTTCTTGTTTGGACAGAACTGTTTATCTGTTGTGGAAATAGTTTTACAATTTGTCTTTATTGGTTGTGTTACTGGTAAGACATTTAAGAAAAATCACCCGCTTTTCGACAAATCCAACCTGCTTGTCACAACAGCAACAACGCCCGTGGTTACGTACGCTATTTTTTATTATTATTCATATCATAGAAGAGATGCTGCATCTCATAAAGTCTCATAGCTGGCTAACATGGGAGATAAAGAACACAGTCCACTACTTAGGTTGACTGATTGTATAGGAATGTAAGGATAGTACCGTATTTATACTCTTGCAAGCTCCCAAAAGTGTCAGAGAAAATTCATTATCTGTATTTGTCTGCAGTTAACAAAAACTCAAAGGAGGCGTGTCTTTTTGAGTGCTACGCGATCATACAGAGATGGCCTTCTCAGTCTCAGTTTTGCTACATTTCAGTCTCGTCGTGTTCCTTGTCTCATCCTGAGAAAAAGGTGTCGCATTTTCTCAGGAGTCCTACGGGGGGGCTACAGGAAGCTGTCCTCTACCTCGGGCGTCCCCGACCGCCCCAGCAGAGCGTCCCTCTCGCTGCTCTCCTCCAGCCGGTCCTCTTCTGGAAGGGTGTCGGCCGTGTCCTGGGACATGGAATCAGTCTCCTCCTCCAGAGCCAGAGAGCTGAGGGCGGGAAGACAGCGTTCAGTTTACTGGAACAGCCCCACTTACGTCTGCCATGTTCTGTTCCCAGATCTAACTCAACTACAGAAAAGAAAACACATTACTAAATGAAGATGATTGTTGAGCAGAGGTGGACAGAGTACTGGACCCCAGTACTTGAGTAAGAGTACAAATACTACTGGTCAAAATTTACTCCGTTACAAGTAAAAGTAGCTCAGTCAAAATATTACTCGAGTAAGAGTAGGAAAGTACTTGCTTTTAAAGGTACTTAAGTATCCAAAAGTGAATGCTTTAAAATTTACTTTAAGTAAGAGTAAGAGTAAGAGTAAATTTCTTATTTTCCACATCAGTAAATTACTATATTTTTTCTAAATTAATTTAAGGGTCTTTTAACTCTTGTTTCTGAGAATTAACTCTTTGAAACCAGCTGCACTGATGTGCTGCTTTTAGAACCACAATGTTATATAAAACCTGCAGAAACACCAAAAACAAATCAAATGATTGGGATCATAAGAGGACAGCAGATGATGCAGAGTTTATTAACAATCATGAACTGAAACCAAATGAACCTGACAAACGCAGGCTACTTTGGCGGTATCGTTTTGAGGAGGCTCGACGTATTTCCTCTTTACGTCCATCCCAGTGGAGAGCGTGCACTGTGATAGGTCTCCTCCTTTGACAAAAACAGCTTGTGTCCAATAGGATTTTAGGGAAGAAGAAAAAAGAGCAGACCTGAAAGTAACAAGTACTTTTCAGCCTTCCTAGAAATTTACTCGAGTAAAAGTAAAAATATTTGTCTTGGAAATGTATTCAAGTAAGAGTAATAAGTACCAAAGAAATCTAATACTCAAGTAAAGTACAAATCCTCTGGATATGTACTTAAGTACAGTACTCAAGTAAATTTACTCCGTTAATGTCCACCACTGTTGTTGAGTAACCTTTGAATAATAATGCTGCCCGATGCTTGTGATCGTCCTGGACTGACAGTTCATGTGTTAACTCTAGTGAGAGGGCCAAAGACCTCAAACCCAAACCACATGTTTCAAACTACAACTTACATGCCCTTTATGAGCAACAGACTCAGCACACTGACATGACTTAAAACACGAGCCTGGACCCCACATCTCTCTCAAACTCAAGTTAAAAATAGAGGCTGCTTGAAATGTATGTGGGCCAAAAAGAAGGTATATTTGTGACTTAAATGTGATGCTTGGCTGCGTGTTTATCTAAGCTCCATGTCCGTCTACATAATACAGCTACTGTCTCTGCTCCACATCTGGATGAGTGGGTGTGTGGTGAAAAAAATCTTCTTGTAAAGCAAATACATATTCGTCTCTCTTGCAGTTTCACGTTGGCCTCACATCTGTACGGTCTGTGCAGCGGCTCCGTACCTTCCAGGGCTCTCCGACATCCCGCCAGAGAAAACGTCCTCTGGCTTCGGGTCTGGGATGGGAATGATGTACTCGTTGTATGAAGTCAGGACTTCCTGCGCGCCGGCCTCCTGCCTGAGGTCTGCGGGCCTCTGGCTCTGGTAGTGGGGTCCGGGTGGTGGGGAGGAGCCGCTGACGGGAGACGGGGAGCCGAAGGCCGGGTTGGCGATGGGAAAGGGCGAGCTCAGCCGGGGTTTGGTGCGGGCCACCGCCGGGTGGTCGCTCTTCAGGAAGTTCTCGCTCACTTGGCTGTACGTCTGTTTTGAGGAAACAGTGGTTTGGGAATCAGAGGAGTGTAGGATGATGCCGAGCCTGTAAACTGCAGGACTTTGACCAAAAGAGTGTGCAATATGAGTGCAAAATACATGATTACAGTTTTCTTATCTTGTGAAAATAACAGCGGCTTTGTTGTTTTTAAATGGCATCTGTCCTCGAATGTCATCTACACGCTGAATTTTGGTGACTCATTTTATGAATTTCTGGTAAGTTTCCATCAAAAACAGAAAGGAAGAAAAGCTTTCTTGTGTTTCCAAAATGAACAACAAATACACTGATTGACCTGATTCAAAAAGGGGCGGGGCCTGTTTCATGGACGATAAAACCAACCAGCAGAATGAGCTTTTTGATAAACCTCATAAATGTCTAATCTTACCAGAACAAAGTTGTTTTTTCTATCTACTAGGCTCCAGTACAGTCTCCACCACACATGTTTAAGGCCTTTCCTTTAGTCTTGAAGGGATTCTGGGAAGTGTATAGCGGAAACTAGCCTAAATAACAATATTAACAATATTCCAACGACACCAAAGTATTCTCATTTATGATTCGTGAATTGTGTATCTATCTCATGTAGAAAATGTCTACAGTCTATAATGGGACTAGACGCTCAGACAGAAGCAGAATCACCAGTTAACCTGACGTGCATGTTTTTGGACTGTGGGAGGAAGTGAGAGTACCCGGAGAAAACCCACACGAACACGAGGAGAACGTCCCCACACAAACATCTCTGCACCGTTGCCAATAAAGTCAAAATCACTCTTTTTTCAGAAACATTCCCGTTTTATATTTGTCTTTTTATTTACATTAATTTAATGATATAATGTTCAAAATGTGTAATGCCGGCTTTATGGAAACAGTGTAGTAAGCAGCTTGCAGCGAGGCACCGGTGCTGACCACAGAGCCACTGTGCTGCCCCGGTGAATTATCTAATCTAAAATAGAGCATATTTCTGTGATCTGCATAACAACATCACACTTTTAAATCTGAAAAAGAAAATCCCTATATTTTAAATAGATAAACAGAATTTGCCTCTATTGTATCAGACAGGTAAAAGTATATAATAGATTTGTACTTCTGCCTTATCAATACTGTAAACTTAATAATCAATCAGTGATCACAAAGTTATCAAACAACTGTAAAAGCAGACGACTTCCACCCCACCACAGTAGTTGGAAGGGTGCATGGATGAATAAATGCTGTATATGTTTTTATTGGACATTTTTATACAAAAACCCAAACTTTCAAAGTAGCTAGAAGCTTTAACTGCTGCACTCTTCCTCAAAGATATAGTGTTTCCTCTAAAACTTTACAGATGCAGAGGGATCAAAAGTAACTCAAACTTGCAATGAAAATGAAAGGTTAACACCGGATGAATGTCATCAGTTTGGTACCTTCTTGTAGCTGTCCGTTAGCATATTCCCCACACTGTGAACCAGGTGGGAGAACTCAGGCCTCTTCTCGAACTTCTCATCCCAACACTTCTTCATGATGTCATAACTGAAAGGTAAGCAGCATGAAATGAGTTGATCCCTTCTCTCCGTATCAGGTGGAAGAAGACCCAAGTGGAGAGGAGACAGGACGGCTTACATTTCGTCCGAGGCGTGGGCAGGTTTGGCCATCCGGTAGCCTCTTTTCAAAGCGCTGTAGAAGACTTCATTCATGGGCAAATCCGGGTAGGGGGTTCCTCCTGAAGAGGACATTTCAGAGAATTAAAAAGCCAATCTAGAAGTCAGAGACCTTCCACAAGTCATGGAGTTAGATTTTACATTTAAATAAATCTAACCTTGACTACATCAATCATCCAGAGCAACAGAGAAGCACGTTTATCCACAACAGCTCCCATTTAAACCATTCTTTAATTTGTTTTTCGACCCTGTCTCATAATTCTAACTCATATTTGTTGTGCAACAATGTTCATTTCCCATAAGAAAAAAGGATTCAGGAAGCACAATGGAAGTTAGATTTGGACATTGAAGCAGAGAGAATCTTTATTTGTCACTGACAGAGGGTGAATTGTGAGTTTATTTTTTTACTACGTGGGCTTTTTTGCTGAAAAGGCTACAAACTGTCTCCTTTGTTTTCATGGTAGCTTCAGAAATTCATAGGAAGAGCGTTTTAGAAAAAAAAGAGAGCTTACAATACCCTGAGTAAGGAAATGCTGATTCCAGAGCTTGACTGTAGCTAATGAGATTTTGACCTTATATGAGCGTTCAAACAAATTGGTATGTACTTGCAGTCAGACATGGACTCTGAAATTCTCCACACAGACTTTCAAATTTAGCACAGTGTTGCACACTCTTTTGTGGGAGTATTGCTGGAGTGTTTGCTCAAGTTCAAGAACTAGACAACCAGCGCAGCAGAGCATGAGGGCCCTGCACGGCACACATGCGCCACAGCTGGATTCGTTTTTCGTTTTTGGGTGTATGTGAATATGTGAATATGTGTTTGAACTGACCCAGCGTGAAAATTTCCCAAAGCAGAATCCCGTATGACCACACATCGCTCAGGGTGGTGTACAAATTATGGAAAATACTCTCTGGTGCCATCCACTTCAGGGGCAGGAAGGTCTGAATAAGAAGAAATTTACTCAGATTTAGGGCGATCATGAAACATCACATAGCATTTTTAAAAAATCCAGTTTCTAGATGTTCTTAGACTCTACCTGCAGCATGTTATTAACTTACAGGAGTATTTCATTTTGGTTAAGTAATAGATGTTATTCAGTCTTTTGCCACTTACGCTGCCTTTTGAGATATAGTTTGAATCATGCATGATGTCTCTGGCCAGGCCGAAGTCACAAATCTTCACCAGCTTGCCTTCACAGATCAACACGTTCCTCGCGGCCAGGTCACGGTGAACGCACTGAGGTGGAACCAAAGAAAGCAAATTACGTCAAATATGATCAGTTTTCAATTCAATACAGCTGAAAGTGGGAATCCGTTTCAACGTCTTACATTCTTGGAGGCGAGGAACTCCATCCCCTTGGCCACCTGGTAGCTGAAGCCCAGCAGGTCGTCATAGGTGAGATAAGGAGAGTCACAGATCACCAAGTCCAGCCTGCTGCCACCTGCAGATGAAAAGATGAGGATGCCAACAGGACAGGAAGGAAATGTTATGTCCTTGTAAGTGGGGAACTTCAAGTGTCCTATGACTGCATGGAGAGGAGTTAAAGCGCTTCCTGTGCTGCAAAATTGTCTGTGCATATAGTATAGTCATATGACAACAACAAATAAAAATGTTACAAGCAACTCAACCTGCACTTTTGTTTGCGTTAATTTGTGTAGAAGTTGTGCTTCCACGCAGAAATGCAGCATTTTACCACTTCCTCCGCTCTGGGCTGCAAGCAGGAAGTTACTGGATGACCTCTCATCATGTTCTTCATACTTATTTACCTAATTTTTCTGGGTTTCCTGTGTTTATTATGCTTAATTATTCATGCTCAATCACTTTTACAGAAATGCAAAATGAATTATTGTCATTTCTCAAAATTAAAAAGCATAAATCTGACAGGCTCGGCTCAAACCTTGCTCCTGGTAGAGGTCCTGCTGGTAGGGGGACTCATACGGAGATGGCTGGATGTCTGCATATTTGATGGTGTCTATCTGTTCCTGCATGGGAACGTAGACTGAAGGCTCATCTTTGCTCATGTCCATGTATCCTCCGTCACTCTCACTTCCAAAGGAAACATATCTGGAAAGACGAATTAAATGTGAAAAACATGAGTTCCACTGACCTGCATCTAAATTTAAATGTGCTTTTGTGATCTTTTATCGTGTGAAACATCTGTAACAATCCCCCTCACGGGATCAGAGAAGTATATAAATCTGTCTGCAAAGATCTCCCGGAATATGCCAGAACAGATTTCAGCAAAAGCCCCCTACATTGTATAAAACAGCCCTTTGTGGAGCTCTAAATCCATTTTCTCTGCTCATCTCACCCTTTTCTCTGACTGAGAGGGGTGCTTCCTCCTGAAACGAGGCAGCCGCTGTCTTGGTTCTTCTCAGCGTAGTTCTGCAGGAAGGTGTGCTTGTTCCTGTGCAGGTAATCCACCAGGTCACCATAGCGACAGTATTCAGTCACCAGGTAAAGAGGACCTGACAAACAAAAAACATGACTGTAAAAATGCATGCAAGAGTCAGATTTGTGTAATAGCAAAAAGAGAGATTTAACTCAAATTTCACACCATTTTTTTTAATTTCTTTTGAGATTTTTTTTTTTCAGTCAACAAAGTGCAAAAAAATTAATTGAGAAGAAATGGTGAAGAAGATTAATGCCTGATATATGAAATAATACACAAAAATTATTAGCTTTCCATTTAAAGTCTAGTTTTATATTAAAACTAAAAACACAAATTTTTTAATTTTCTTTAACAGTTTTCTAATTAACATTTTTTTGTATCACTATGATTCCATTGGGGGATTTTATTTATTCTACTATTTATTTTTTTTACATTTTCTTTTTTTTTTGGGGGGGGGGGGGGAGGGGGGGTTGCAGAGGTGTCAGAAATGTGTATATATATAATAAAATAAAAATAGGAGTAGCGTTTGAAGGAAATTACATTAAAGCTAAAAAAACTAACAAAAAAAACCCCAAAACAACAACTCAAACATACGGCCCACTGCGTACATCTGAACAATTCACCGCTGCAACATTCAGCAAAAGGGGCAAAAGGGACCAGTAAAAGATCTGCATCTTCATCATCACACTCAGAACTTGGTAATAAAAAAGTAAAAAAATAAAAAAAATCCAGCTGCTTAAACTGCATTTTGGGAAGTTGTGTTTGTTGCTTCAGCAGAAGCAGGTTATAAAAATAACTCACTTCATGTACAGTATGCTCATCCTATTTATAACAGCTTGACATTTATTGGCCTGTTAGTATTTTTAAAAGGCCAGAAAAGTTATTTGTGGTTTTGTGCCATAGATCTGTTCTCCCTCAGAGAATTTGGAGTAAAAAATAAGTTAGAAAAACATCTCTGTTATTAAATTGTATTTTATCCTATACAGTAATAGTGCTTGGGGTCATTCCATCACGCAGAGTTATGCCCTTTGGAAATCCCCCATGCTGGTTCTGTACATTATCAATATTAGTATTTTCTTGCATAAATAACATATATAATGTTGTCTGTAGGCTAAATGCATAGTGCTAAATGCATAGTGCTTCAAATACATATAACTTTAAAAGTGACAATGGGATAACTTGAACACAAACAGGTGAAGCTTAAATAGATTTTTGTTGTTGTTTGATTCTTCTATATATGTTTATATGTTACATGTTTGGAATAAAAACTACCCTACACTCAACTAAAGCAATGCTGTACTCCACTAACTTCTTTACGTGAGGTCTTCGTACATGACAGCGCCGTAACTTGTTTAGTATGTTCTTCTGTAAGTTCTGTAGCTACTCACATGCCTCACAATGCCGCAGACCTTCCCAAACCCTACAGCTGTCCATAAAACTATAAACTTCCATACGCTCCTGAGAAGACCAAAACTGTGCTTTCTTTGTTAGCACATAACAAGCAGAGATTCTGTTTGGCAGAGCTGCAGCTGAGTTTTATCTCTGTCGTTCTGAGTTTGTTAAAATACTTCTGACCCCTGGAAATCATAAATTTGTAAACACTGTTTTCCAGTTAGTGCATTCGATTTTTTTTAATTTTTTTTTGCTCATATGAAGGAAACATTGAATGATTTGAACTATTTTCACAATTGACCAATTGTGGGAAATCATTCAATCTATGGGCATTTGGGGAAATTACAATAATCATATTATATAATATTCCTTTTGGCACACTGGCCAGTGGTGGCCAGTTCGATGCTCACCGTTTTTGGTGCAAGCTCCGAGCAAGTTGACGATGTTGAGGTGAGGGCCGAGGTGGCTCATGATCTTCAGCTCTGACATCAGCGCCTGAGTCTCGCTCCTCCTGGCCGTCGCTGCAGCACAGCAGAGAGGAAGAGAAGAAAGGATGGGGGAAAGCGGGGTGAGATGTGAGAGCAGTAGGACTGAAAACTCTGAGAGCAGGACACTGTGTTGTTGCCAAAGCGCTCAATGACCTGAGAGCTGAAACGTGGAAAAAAAAAAGCAAAAAAAAATCTGGAAAGCAGACTAAAGCTCAGTGGGCTGCTGCTCACGGGAATATGGAGCTGGTGTCACCGTGTCTGACGGCCATGCGGGGGTCTCCTGTTATTCACACAACTTACGCACATGCATTTCCTCTGTGTTTCTTTGCTTTGTGTCTTACATTTCAACATTTTCACTGCCACTTTTGTGCTGGACTGGGAATGCGTGAGACCGTACGCAGTTGCCTCGACCACCCGGCCAAATGCTCCCGATCCAAGAGTGCGACCTGAAACACAAAGGAGGGCACAGTGGAGCAGAGTCTGAATGGAGCGCTCATTAGACACGAAAAAGGAAAGAAGAAAACCTCCCTTTATTATTCGTGTAAGTAATTTTATGTTGTTTACCGAAGGAAAGTGAGACTTTAAACCAGTTAATAGCAGATTATTAAGATGAGAAATATCATTTCTGTTGAGTGGAGGTGTGACTATGTGTGGCTGGAAAGAATCCTGCTTTCAGGAGAGCAGAGGACAAGTGAGAGAACATCGGACAAAAACATTTAAAAGGCGCTTAAAAGTAAAGGTGGACTGAAGCCAATAGGACAAGTTTAACAAACTTAATTTAGTATTCTGCTGATGACGGTGCCCAGACGACCCAAACCACCCACAGAACAAAGTCCTCATACTGATACTGGTCCAGTTTGAAAGCCGCTCCTCCGAGGAACAAACAGACCACTGAGGGTCTGTGCAGACTGAAAACGTTGTGCATTTTTGGTTAAACGCACTCTTTAGGAAATAATGTACTTGAAGACCACGAGGCATTAATAAATATAAACAAAAGACTTAATGGATCAATAAAAAAAGGGCATTAAAATATATTAGATTACAGAACATAATACGAAACAGCATTAGATTTACAAACCAAGAGTGAAGAATGAGACTAACACAGACATTTTAAGTATTCTATTTGTTATTAAATGTCATTATTACATCATTGATGTTGCTGTACGTAGTTATTTATACAGTAGTTTAATGGCCTCATTATATATTTATACTTTGATGTTCCAATAATATTAGATGATCTTTAGTTTATATAGATGTATGCAAACATTTGCAAACCTCTGATTGGAACACCCTACAAAAAACCCTTAAACTTTCTGTTCTCACTTCCATCTCCACCTTCAAACTACATCTTTTATTAAGTACAACCGACTCCTGCACTTGCCTTTAGTCCTCCTTCAGGCATACTGACTGTTTTACTTGATTATTTGTTTTATCTTTTGTATTGTGTTTTAATGTCTTTTTGTGTATTTATATAACTTTGTTTTTTCATCTTAGCTCCCTCCCCTTACCCCCCTAGGCTGCACTTGTAAATAAGAAATTTGTTCTTAATTTGCTTGCCTGGTTAAATAAAGGTTAAATAAAATAAAATAAAAACATTTGCCAAACTTAAGACATCAAAGCAGGTGAAAGATGACAGAAGTTTAAAAAATATTTTCATCATAGTTATATTTCTAATTTCCAGCTGTTTTTTTGCACGTGCAGTGAAGAAACAACCGTCTGAAAACACTTTGTTTTCTTCTGCCAGCGTCATTCTACTTATGATCAATTGTTTTAATTTTCAGAGTCACATGCAGCAGGTGAGAAGAGAATTTTCACGTAATGTTTGAGGAGTCAGGAGTATTTATAGAGCTGAAGCGCCCTCTTGCCTGTCCTTGGTGTGATATTAAAAAAGCAAAAGTCAGTGCCCAAATGTAAGCAGAGCTCATAAATGAACGTTCCCCAGTTCCGGTCATTGAGGGCCACTGCCTACCATCTTTCAGATATTATGCTTCTCCAGCACACCTGATTCAAATAAATGGATCACCATCAGCTTGTCATCAAGATCTGTTCATTCATTCATTTGAATCAGCAAAGAAACATCTAAAGCATGCAGGGCAGCGGCCAAACAGCCAATCAAATTTCTACATAAGTAAGCCGGGTTGCTGTGACGCAGTCCCAGCCTCATGTACGATTTCATTGATTAACACCAGCTGAGCTGCAATTTGACTGGCTGACACCTGTGTTAACATCTCAAAAGTTCAATCATCTTTCTCAATTTCTGATGAGATCAAAGCTTCCAAAGCTGTGATGAACAGTGCTTCACCCAGCATCAGTTTTCCTGACTGGACTCAACACTTCAGCAACGACCATTTGTTTGTTTTTATTTTTAAAGATGACGTACCCAAAGCCAGGTTGTCTCGGGGCATTTCCCAGGCCAGGTCATAGGGGAGGTGGATGGGGTCCACATAGATGTACTCATGCCCGTCCTGGCTCACCGACTCTATCACCTTCCATCTGATCTCATAGCGGGGTTTCTGCAGACATGTGCAAGGGAAAAAAATATATGTATATACCACACAAGAGAATAAAAGTGAAGATTTCGTTCAAAGACTGTCATTCATCCACATCACATCAGGGTTTGTCTTACCTTTCTCCACACAGCAATGAGGATGATGATGGACAAGATAACAATGACTACCAAGGCCAGAACAGCAGCCAGGACTTCCACCTGAGTGAACAGGGCTGCAACAGGGAACAACGACATGAAACATCAGCAACAGGACAGATGAGCGTGTAAGTCAAACATTTAAAAAGGTTAGCTCCAATTCACAGACATAAACCTCCATTTGTAAATTTGTTTCTCATGACCGATTGTTGCCATCGGTTTGTCTAAATTCAAATCAGCTGATATTTCATCTTATCGGGTAGAAGGCAGTATTGTGTGTTGGTATTGTTTAATTCATCATCTGACACTTATTCAACAGCAATATAATGGGTATTTACAGTGATATTAATCCATATATAACATGGGATTAATTGATGGTCTATTACAGGGGTATTCAACTATATTCGGCCGGGGGCCACATCTGCAAAAGGACTGTATGGAGAAGGCCGCACAATTTGAAAATGTGGGGGTTTTCAAAATGTATTTTGCACTCAAAGACGAAGACTTATGTAAATATAATACATTTGTATTATACATTTGAATATATCTAGTTTACATATGAATTATGTATTAATTGTCTCCATATTTAGTAATTGTGAATGTTAAATATAATATTCAGATAAAGAAATATTATTTTAAATGCAAGTTCATTTTGAAACCATGCGTTGTGCAGCTTAATGAAGTTGATATTGACCTACTTTTAATAAAACACGCCATAATGACAAAGCACCACTTTCCACCAAGATTTCCTTATTTGAATATTATATTAAGCATTGAGCACAACCATTTTAGTCCATAGTAGCCAGTTATAAAAATATTATAAAAAAAAAAAAAAAAGTTTTTTTTTTTTTTTTTTTCAACAAACACCCCCTTTTTTGAAATATGACCAGGGGCCACATAAAAGCTCCTGGCGGGCCGCATGTGGCCCGCGGGCCGCCAATTGAATATCCCTGGTCTATTATATCAACATGGATTTAAAGTCATACTGAAATAAAAATGAATAGATAAATAAATAAACACCAAACTGTTTACATGACACCTACTGCTGGACACCAGTTTGACATCTCTCCGGTCGATCAGTCCTGCTTTGTTGGTGGTCTCACAGCGAACGGTGACCTGCTGAGGCTTCAGGAAGGTCAGTTGACTCCGCACCCGGCTGATTTTACGCTCCTCGCTGTAGCTCACGTTGGTCTGGATGCTCAGCTCCTCCGGCTGTGGTGTCAGCGGATGCCACACGGCGCTCTGGTTGTTGCACCTGCAGCAGGACATCAGATCAGTGTGTAGAGTTACAGCAGCAGCAGAAACGGAGCAGAACATCAAAGGAGATGCTCTGAATGTGAAACTGAAATGAATTAGTGGGTTTTGTCAGCCCTCTAGTGTTCCCTCTGCGGCGGTTCAAGGATGGCCGCTGTGACTCACTTGAGCATGCTGTCGCAGCTGTACCATTGGATGGTCGGGGGCGGGACGCCCTCAGCCGTGCAGGTCACCAGGTGCCTCTTCCCCGGGATGTGGTGGTCAATCAGGTCTTTGACCTGTGAGGGAACTGCACACACGCCGTGCCATTAACCATTACTGATTTTGAGGTCAAACAATCTGTTTCCAACTTTTTAACTCTACAAACACTGAGTTTAAACAGTTTCAGCTACATATTAGACGGGCACAAAACACACTACATGCTGGGATAATTAGAAGTTTCTTAAAGCATCCTCCTACCTTGTACTTCCAGGTTAAAGATCAAATGCTTTGTGACATCTTCGTTGGTAATGATGACTGTGTAGAGGCCCTTCTGCTCCACTCTCACCCTCACCAAGGTCAGGATGGTGACATACCTGAGGAAAAAGAAACAGGAACAAATAGGGACTTTTAAAAATACATAACTGATCCTTTTCCTATGCACACATTTATTTGGATGCCTACTTCATCCTGTTATGGAGTTGGATCCTTTCCCAGCGGTTATCATACAAGATAGACCCTGGAGACTCATACAAGAGGCTAATTTACGATCACTGATCAAACTAAAGTGCATGTTTTTGGACTGTGAGAGCCTAATTATGAGTGCCTAGAGAAGAATCACGGGGAACCATGGAAACGCCACACAGAAACATTCAAATCTCCCTTCTGTGAGAAGACAGTGCTAAATGCTCCAACTTGTTGTCTCTGTCAAACATTTTTCGAAAGAAATTAGGTTAATACTGTTCTAAGGATGGTTAAACTACAAGTAAAATAAATAAAATGCTTCTTTTCTTTATATTTACAGGCAGAGACATTCATTTCTAAAAGCTAGAACCAAATTGATCCAACACTTTTGGAATTAAATGAAAATGAGTTCTATGTCCTGAACACCTATTGTCATGTTTGATGTTTTTCTGTCTTATTTACGAGTTTGCTGTTTTCCCTCCTTCTGTGAATGAGGGTTGTTGTTAAGAGTTTAGGCGCTAGAAAATGTGCAGTTAAGACCTCATTTGGTCACTTCATTAGTCTGAAAGACATTTGAGAGTTGTGACAGGTATTTTGTGTTTATGGTTCTTGTGCGTTGAAGGATGAAGACCTTCCCTCTGGAGAGTATTGTATTTCTCTCTGCTGAGGCCTCATCTAGTGGTGACTGACAGGAATTAGATGCCTCGGGACGCTGCCCGAGTATCACACGTTGAGCTCTAATCCATTAGTCGGGACAAGGCCTGTGAGTTGCTCAGCGGCTTCGTTGGTGTCTCCTGCATTTTTAGGACCAGGATACAGCTTCACGCTGAGGCTGGACGTTACCTTATTTCATGCTCTTGTCGGATGGTGCTGCTTTTGTCTCCCTTGATGGTGACGCCATCTTTGGTCCAGCGGATCTGAGGAGGAGGGTAGGCCTCCATCTCCACTCTCAGCTCCACGTTCTCTTGCAGCTTAGCTGAAATGTTTTGATGCTGAGCAGGGTTTGTATGCACAAAACCTCGTTCTGATTGAAAAACAAACAAACAAAAAGATAAGTTACACAGTATACAATATGTCCAATGATGTCTCATGCGGTTCCTAATAATGTAATTCTACAATAAACCCTTTTGGGTACTTTAGGAAAATGTAATAAAACCGTAAATAAATAATAAAATAATAAAATAATAATAATGAAACTTTAGACTATTGTGAGATATATTTTTTTGTGTTTAAGTTAAAGTTTTGTTTAACATTTATCTTACATATTTTCCTAGGAATGTGCAGCGCTTCATCTTTTTAGTGTAAACAAAATCTAAATCACGCAGTGCCACTGCTCATGACAGTTGCGTGAGCTTTATATCAATTTACGGTATTTTGCTCATTGCAACCAGTAAATATCAATATTTGAAAATAATTTACTGTAACTGTAGGCCTTCATCAAGCAGACAGTCAAAGAGCTGACGTATTGATGTGCAACAAAACAGCATTGAGTTTTAAGAACATTTGGCACATAGGATATCTGCAAAAATCCAATATCCAATACTTTGCATGGCTACAAAATGTATATTGAGCTGTAGCAGCATTCATCTGGAGTCAGACTTCTGACCGTTTGATAAATACAAAGCAAACTTTCACTCAGATCTGCTTTTGGATGCTGGAGAACGCAGGTGGAAATGGCGGGTTCCTCAGACTCTAACACAGCGAGATACCATAGAGCTGCAAACGTCTAAGAGGATCTAAAAAAACAGGTAACACTAGACTTCCTTATTCTACTTTAAACCTAAGTTTCTTTAATAAAGAAGAAGAACAGATTGTAAGGATGTTGTTGGTTTGTGCAGCTAGACTCTCTTTTTCCACTGACATGTCTAGTGTGTATAACTAAAACCTGTCCTTTCAACACAGAGATCCAAGCTATTCAAGGGTTTTATAAACATAACACACCTCACTGCAGATAGAGTAACCATCCACACACCCAAAATGCATGCGGTCAAGAGAGCACAGAAGAAAAGTTCAGTATGAGAAATTCTGCTTTTACTGGCTCTCAATCAGCTATTGTAAATGACTGACTTGCTGTGTGTTCGTGTTTGAAGTTAAATCTCAGTTACACAAACACTTAATCACTTGGAGTCTAAATATGAAGTTACTGTAAGCCCTGATTTGAAGGTCTTCTTTTCTAGGGTATCACTCAGGGTATCCATGCCATGTCTCAGGTTTATTTCACACTTTCCATAGAAATAAATAAACCTGGTCTTCATTTCCCTTAAACACAGCTCTTCACCCGTCTCTAACTTTCCGGAGCTGATATAATAAGCAGTTTTCTCTCAGTCAAAGAAGCACAATAATAATCTGGACGGCATGGGTTTGTTTTAGTTTCGTGCGTGTGTCTAACCGAGCACAGTGATGTTGACGCTGGCATAGGACATCTGGTCTTGGACCCCTTCATGGACATGGCAGATGTAGTTTCCACTTTGGGCCACCTGGGTCTGCGGGTAGATCATGGAGGAGCGAATGCTCGTGGCAGACAGGACATCAGTCAGCGGCTCAACTGCTTGAGGCTTGAGGATGAAGGGAAACGACAAGAGGTGGCATCTCATTACTATCCAGAATACCATCAATGTACGTAAATGTTCATTTGATCAATGAAACTTTGTGTTTTATTGACATCTCCATGAACTGATATCCACATATAAATGTGCCGATAAATCCTCCTCAGGACAGCTGATTGGTTTAGTTTAGTTTAGTTTAGTTTATTTAGGATCCCCATTAGCTGTTACACTTGGCAACAGCTATTCTTCCTGGGGTCCTCAAAATATCATACAAAATACATACAAAAACATTGAATTAAAAATAAAAATAAAAATACAAATATTGCAAGAGAGAACAATTCATTACAGCAAAAAAAAGTTAAAAGTTAAATTACAATATTTTCATTGTGTATAAGAAAGTCCTTCAGTCGTTTCTTAAACTGCCTTTTATCGTTAATTTCTGTAATACATGCTGGCAAAGAGTTCCTTATTGGTTCATGACACTGATGCCTTACAAATACCACATAATCATGCCAACTTTGAAAATAAGTTTGAATAATTAAGCTGCCTCTTTTACAAATATAATCATAAACAGATTTAGATGTTCCACCCATTTATTTAAATCTAAACCCACAACATGCTCTGTAAGCTCAGTTCCACAAAAGGATCAAAATTGAGGTGTGTCGTAACATCTTGATACTATTTGGGCTTGGCTGTGAGGGATCACAAAGGGATACGCTGAACAAAAAGCGCTTGTCCCGCTCCACTCCTACTCACCGCTCCATTGGGGATATCCCAAGTAAAAAACACCAGCTGAACTCCGTGCACCGTGCAGTTTACAGTCAGAGGCTCGCCCTGCTTCAGGACTGTCTTTGAGGCATTGACATAGGCGTCGATGGTCTCTGGGACTGGGATGAGAGGATGTAGTGAAACAGAGAAGAAGAGAGACGATGGCAGCGTGATTGAACAAATCAGTATGTAGTATGTAAAAAATGTAAAAGTTTTGTTTGTTTGTTTGTTTGTTTATTTGTTTTCACATATAAAAAACATTTGTAACACAATATAAAATAGAAAGGAATGTGAATGAGAAAGCCTAAAAACCCTCCAGGGGCTTGAGAAGTGGCTTTCTCCATTTACATACATAAATGGGGGGGGGGGTATAACTAAATACAATACTAAATACAATATTTAGTATAACTAAATACAGAAACATTAAACAAAAATAAAAAAAAATGATGAGATTGGGTACACCTGGTTAAGTTGGAAGACCGTATGGGAAGTATTCTTGTTTAAAAGAGTAGATTTTAGAGCTTTTTTTAATTGATTGGATGAGAATTGCCATAGGTATGAAGGTAATGAGTTCCATATTTTTGATCCTCTGAAACCAATATTAAATTGAGATTGTGATGTGCGAGTCTTTGGGGGTCTGAGCTGATTAGAGCTGCGTGTTGGATAGGTATGTACTTGTGAGTTGTAATTAAAAATATTATGGAAGAAAGGGGGAAGGGTTTTCCCCAGTGAGCCATGAACAAACAGACCAATTTGGAGATGGTTCACCTGGAAAACACTGTAAACACAATGTAAAATTTGACCTCACTAATGATGTTTAAGAAGAAACTCTATAACAATACTTGTACGTATCTTAAGGAGTCATATCTGTGTATTTTGACCTAATGAAGTTAATGAACTAATGATTACAAATCCAGGTTTCAGTGCAAACGCTGAGACATGAACACCTACCAACGATGCTGAAGACGTAGAAGACCTGCGACTGTTTCAACTTCCCATTCAGCTCCCCTTCACAAAAGTACGTCCTGTCCTCCAGCGGTGCCTTGTAACCCTCACTAGGAACATACTGCCCTTTGATAGGTGTTTCAGTGTCCCTCTCGTACAAGGTGACGCTGATGTTTGGGTTAGTGACCACACAGGGGACGGTACTTTCGTCACTGGTCTTGGTAACCATGCCATGGGCGCTCTCCACGAACCACACTTCAGGATCTGGAGGGAGACACGTCATTTCATCAGATCGACCCTTAAAACTAACATGACACTAAAGGGAGTTAAATCAAAAGTGAAAAAAAGGCTTCACCTGGGACAAACACAGCCACCTCCTTAGTCTCTCCAGTGAGTCGATCAACACACTGGTACACACCGGTGTGCTTCCAGCCCACGCTCCTCAAGATCAGAACACTGGAAGTGGCTCCGCTTTGCACAATTTCGTAGCTTTTATGATCATTTTGGAAAGGGTCAACTTGAATGTAGGGCACGTCCTCCCTCTTAAAGTCCCAGGTAGTGTCCTTGGAGCCGGAGCAGTTCAGGGTGAGGGAGGAGCCTTCAGTCAGGATGAGCTCTTTCACATCCGGTACGATCTCCAGACAGTGCACATTAGTGCAAAGATACAGCAAAGCTGCAGTTTGCACATAGGAACAAGGTCAGAATGGGGGTGGGGGTGGGGGGGTCAAAGAGATGGCAGCATGAGGTCAAAGGTTAAATCAACAGTGTAAGTCAGACCCTGCTCTATCTCTAATTGATGAAGGATACGAGTTGTCCGGAGCAGATGAGTGGGAGGATAAGAATGCCGTGTCAATGACAGATGTATTCAGAATGATAGAGGTGACTCAGAATGCACCAGTTGTCCTTTACATCAAAGCACCTTGTTATCTCACAGGCTGCACCGCTAATCCAAAAAAGATGGTATTAGGGCTGGGCGATTTTGGACAAAAATAAAATCCAGATTTTCTTCTCTGAAAACCCGATTTTCGATTTTGATTTCGATTTTTTTGGTAAAACTACAAAAGACAATGGAATAAATTGTTTCAAATATTTTATCTTTATTTTTAAAGAAAAATAGCAAACAAATTTCCCTATTGGGAAGGAAGTGCAATTGAAAGATACTGTAAATCCTCCTTGAGTTTAGTAAAGTGACAACATTTACAATTTTCTTGACCAAACAAAGATGACTAGACGGGCTCTGTCTGTAATGCAGCCAGCTGCAAAAAAGGAACATCGATTTTCCGATTTTCCTTTTTTTAACATCGATTGTGATTAATAAATCCGATTTAGATTTAAAATCGATTAATCGCACAGCCCTAGATGCTATATTGGACTGTCTATACAAATCTGTGAAGACAATCTGATCTAAGCCTGGCATCATGCTGCTCCCTGCCCTGCACAACAGCTCACACATCCTTTTACTCATTTTTTACTTTTGCTGGTGGAGTGAAACTTAATTCTTACCTGTAAATGTAACTGCCAGGTGGAGCACCGACGCTGTCACCCTCCTCATGTTGGATGCCTTCAGTCCAGTTTGTTCTGCAAATAAATGGATGGTGCAACAGCAGTGAAAACCCTGTGTGGCATTATTGAAAAAAACTGAATCACTTAGTGTCTTTTTCAAAAGCTACATAAGCACAGAAAATACATAAAGTTGCATGTCAGAACAATCTGCTTTGAATTAAAGAAAATGACACAAAACGATGCTTTGTTTACTCTCGAAGGAAACAAACAAAAAGCATTTGGTTTATTATCAAGTTGCTTTCTTTCACGGGTCCTCACAGAAGAAAAGGTGCAGATGCAGCTCACTGAGAAGGTGTTTGACGCCTCGCTGCACCAGGACAGAGCGACAATGTCTGGCTCTTTTTGTTCCTGGTTCACCGGCATTCTGCCCACTAACAAACGGGTCACTGTGTGCAGCTTTGCAACACACTCACTGGCAAACAATACCGCGTCCAAGCTCTCCTAGAGCCGTGCTGAGCCATTAATTGGTTTTGGTGTAAACAAAAGTGAAAATGAAGGCGATCACATAATGCAGTGAACTTGCAGTTCTGAATGGTTGCTATGGTTTTTTGCAACCCTTATAATGTTGTACACTGATGCAACTGCAGTATTCCCCAATTGATTTTGCCCCTTCTGAGGTTACACTTTACCATCATTAACTTTAAGTGATGTTTAAAAAAAAGAAAAAAGAAGAAATGTTGCAGTTTCACAGCACAGGCAGATAAAAAGGTGGGGTGGAGGGGGACGGGAGTGGGTTGGTGGGGTGGCTGTTGTTATGTTTGGGATAGGGGTTAAGGCCTGCAGCACGCAGACGTCTGGAAACAGTTAAGGATGGATCACAGGCCTGTACACAAGAGGGTGGGAAAGAGAAAGAGGGCGGAAAAGCAAGTCTTGGGAAGAGCGAGGGTGGAGGAGGAAGAGAGGGAGTGAGCCAGTGGAAAAGTTGTGAAATAATGTTTCTTGAGAAATCTTACCTCATCCGACTTTGCTTTTCTACATATTCTTCACCAGTTTTACAATCTCTATTTTAAGACACTGGACTATTTTAAAACATTATGTAATAAGAGTTATGTTTGATTTTGGTCCCTCTTATCTAAGATTATGAGTACTCCCTAATTTTCATTCATCACTTGAGAATATCTGTAACCAATAAACTTTATATCAGAGTTTCAGAATAGTTGCTCTTTAAATGATCAGGTGTAAAAAATAAAAAAAAGGTCCCATTAGTATGACGGTTCTGTAATGAACTCAAACTCTCTTATTCAAACCAGATACATGTTTCTTTCCTTAATTTAACTGCCTTTGGCACTTCCGCTCCCAAAACGAAAAGCTCAAAGCTCTCAAGCTGCTCCAAAAACATGACTGGTTCATTTCCTCCCCCGCCTCCTGGTTCCAATAAAAGGGGGTGAAGGAAAGACAGATAGATAGAGAAAACGCAGATGGAGGGAACGTTCTTCTTTCTTTACACATGCACTTGGACATTCTCATTGGCACTTAATGCATGTCCATGTACTAAGTACACACAGGCACACGATGCTATACAGTCCAACACACACACACACACACACACACACACACACACACACACACACACACACACACAGAGCTCACCCTCCTTTTCCCCTTTTTGTCACTGGTTTCTGCGTACAGTTCACGTTCCCACAGTATTACTGGGAAACTTTCCCAGGACCGCTGATACACTTGGGACCCTGCTGGTGACGACGGCAGGAGCGGAGGGGTCACCTCATCCCTGTGGGGCCTCGGAGGCAGCAGCGAGCTCTCCTCCACTGAGGAAGCCATATATCAGCGTTCAACTAAATGTAGCAACCCCAATGCCACCACTGAGGACATTTGAGCGACAACAGCTAAATGAAGCGACACCGAAGCCATGTGTCATTTGGCAGCATGAAAGCTAATAAATCATATTTTAACTGGCTCCTGTTACTCTGTTTGATAAAAACGATGCTACATATGGAGCTACTGCAGGATATGCATTTGGAGTTAAGATCAAAGAGTTGGAAAATGTTCTTCACTTGATAAAAATGTAGGAATTTTTCAAGTCTTTAAAATGAACGGAAAAATAATGTTTAGCTACTGCAACATGATAAGGTTTTGTGTTGATCTATGGGCAATGGGGGTCTATGAAAAGAAGTTTTTCAGAGGGAATCTGACCCTAAAGGTTTAATGTTCTTTCTAACATTTTTGGCTAAAAGTGTCAGAAGACCGGTGAGATATGAGTTTGGAGAGCTATACTACAATACGAGATTTAATATTACTAAACAGGAGCATCAAAGGTGGGGTTTTAGCAAGAGATGGCATTCAAAATGTCTATATGTGGTCATAGGGCACTAAACACTTCATAAACAAGAAGTGTTTGAGGAGTGTTAGGACATTTGTGACTCTGCCAAGAAGCCCGGGAACTTCTGGGAAGATCATGTCAGTGACTTTAATAAAAACACTTAATGACAATTTGATCTCTGAAGGAGGCTTTTTCCTTGAGTGACAAAAAACAACAGTCACTTACAGTAATGAAACAGGGATGTTCACAATGCTAGTAAACTTAGTGGCCTTAAAAATGACTAAGAGATCCCTACGAAGAACCCTAATCAATCAGAAAACACAATTTTCCAATCCAGATGTTTATTGTTGTCCTTTTAGTCTTTGAAATGGGGCACTGCATTCCCGCAGTAATCTCGGGGGTCTGATGAAAACAAACAGTGTTTATGTCAGCGATGGCACAATAATCGCAGAGAGGGGTAAATTGTATGAGCTTTCCCACAGATGCTGGGAATTTGGTGGCTGATTGACCCGTCCCAGTTTTCATAAACAACTCCACTACACTCAAAGTGTCAGCAGCTAACAAGGAAGATGGCTAAAGCCGACCTCAGCGGGATGCTCCCGGCCCACGCTCAGCCTCAGGATGCAGCTCCAGTGTGCAAACCCACTCCTGGGATTAGACACATATAGCCTAGCTGCATGTTTTACTGAAACATCTGGTAGTGATGAAGCAGTTCTCAAAAAGGTGGGAACTGCTGTCAGGACCAGATTTGCAACTAAATGTTTGCATTAGGTTGTCCCACGGGGTGGATTTCTTGCAATTGGAAAAAGAGGGAAAAGTGCAGCCTATTCCAAAAAGAGAAAATTATCCAAAAGCCTCTCAGAGTGCAGCTGAGAGAGTTCCAGCATCCTGCACGGGGAAATTTTCTGGCCTTACGTGGGTGTGATGTAGCACTGACACAGCAGACCATCACAACCACGAAGCAAACACTTACGGACAACAAGGATCCCACAATGAGTAGAAGACAAACGGCAATCAGACATCTACAAAGAGTAAAAACATCTTTAAATAACAAGCTGCACAAGAAAGATGCAAACTCATAAGAAGTGAAGAAAAACAAGAGCAGTGCAGCAAAACATAGTGAATCAAATGTAACAAAAGACTAACTAGACAGATGACAAAGCATGACAAACCATCAGGCCACCACAAAAATAATGCACACTGACCCATAATGGAAAAAAAAACCATCAAGATATATGGGATTTACTTTATGTGTAACAAGACATCAAAGCATAGAATGGGGCACCATAAAAGGGTGAACATTGAGTCTGGCATCGCAGACGCTCATGTTTACGCTGCCGAAGTGGTCAGGAAGTCGATATCCACAAAACAAACATCTCCAATTAAACAGTTGCCTGCTTCCAAACTAAACAATTAGAGCGCAGATAAGACAGAATCATTTAATCTTAGCTTTATTAATAATTTTTAGGAGATAATAAATCATATCTTTAAACAGACTACAGCACTGAACAAACATGAGTGTCATTTATGTCTTCCTTAGCTTTTGTTTTTGGAGGGATCATGGGTTTTCAGGACATATCTCTGAACAGCGGGACTTTGGCGAGCTCTGTGGGAAAAAAATGACCCAGAGTGTTTTTGTAAAAACAAACCTCCTTTTTTATCACCCATTTTGAACTGACTGCCCCCCCTGAGGAAAACTTTCTGGTCCCTCTGCAGCGGACAAATCATGCACAGCTCCCACCCCAGCCAGCTGTCGTGCCCGCCAACTCCATCATGATCAAAATAGACACCACAGTAATTATTAGCAGTTCTGCAATATGATTAGTATAGGGAATCAGCTATGGTCACAATCATTCTGTCAAAATATGAATTACTGTGGCCAGAAAAAGTTCAAGTGAGATGTTGCTATTGGAACCATTAGGCAGGTCAGGTATGACTGAGATCATAGCGTAACATACTGCAAGAAATGTATAGCGAAAATTACCCAAAGATACCAGGAAGACCTTCAAAACCTTTCACAAACTCCCCTTCCTTTGCTGAACATTTCCTGAAGTAATGATTCACAAAAATAACATTAAAGAACATCCGTAAAAAGCTTGAAAAACTGACACATTCAGGGAACTTTTTGAGGTGTTTCCTGAAGATTAACGTTCCAAGCATACTTGCATGTTTGAAAAGTATGCTTCTGAAGACTTTGTTGGGGGTCGTGGTTCACGTTTGCGACCCCTGTCAGATCATATCTCAAATAATGTCTGCGAATTCTACCACGACTTCAACTTGAGAGCAAGAGACAAAAGAATTGATGACATCTAGCTTTCAACTTTACCACCATGAAGACTCGACAACAACAACAAGATGACTTTGTTTTAATAGGATATACTGGGTAGTAAATGGCCTATGGATTTAATTTCTTGTTTCTTATTCTGATATCAAAAGGCATGAGTATAGCACATTGTCCACTGAGTGTCATCAGTGGGATCGATGGTTCCTTCATTCCATACTGTAGCAGACTCCTCCAGCAAGACAGCAATAACTGCATCAGGAGTGTGTAGGAATGCATTTTCGGTCAGGTGAAGAATCCATATTATCAGAAATGTGCTATACAATCAAAAAAAAGTGATGTCTTAATGTAGTAAGGAGTGTCAAATACTCGGGGTCGATAATACTAGAAAAGCTTGATGTGTCGGGGGGGGGGGGCTTATGGTGTCCAATAAAAATGCTTACCTTCAGACATAGTGGCACCAGGTAATATTGTATTTCTTCTCTCAGACTAAATTTTATACTTAAGTAGAACTTGTATCAAAATGCAAAAGGTTCTGGAGCCAGGGTCTAAATACCTGAAAAGTACCATGAGAGAAAAGACTATTGCTTTCAGAAGCTGAAGGATACCAACCTCACCTGCCAGTTATCTTGGGAAGCAAGTTGTTTCCCAGATAACAGACACATTTGGGCCTGATCAGTGTTGTGAGGTCCAAACGCCCTAAATAAGGGAAGAATTGGTCCATGTCTGCCGGTTATGTGGCCGGGTTTAGGCAGCCACACTCACCTTAACAATCCAGGTGACGGTCAAAGTCAAATATCAAAGTCAAATGATAGCCAAAGAAAACTACAAATATGGGCCAGGTTTAGCACAAACACGGCTTGCTGTCTGGGCTTGGTGCCCATGTATCCGAAAACACCTCAAATATATCACGATTGTAATAAAACAACAATCCTGAAATGAAAATCCCAAATCAGTGACTAAATTTAAGCACCCTTGTTTCTTCCCCCAAAACTCAAACACATTATAACAGGTGAAATGAAGTATCTGTATCAACTGTGACTGATGACATTTAACAAGTCTGAAAGAAAACAGTTTAAGAATTTGAGACATTTTTATAATATCATCACAACATACAACAACATTCAGTGTTAATATGGCGAACTAGCTAAAAATGGTTTACTATTGACTCTGATCTAATATTCACTTTTCTTTTTGATGTATTTTTGGCCCCAAACGTTAGTCAATAACGTGTTTTTAACTGCAATCTGCTGGTGCTGAGCAGGTGGTGTTTTTGTTAAAAACAAGAGTTAAACGGTACGATGATAATGCAGGACCAAAAACCAAAATAATCATCAGAATTCCTGCAAGAAGCCCTCTTCAGTCCAAGGAAAAACAAAAACAAATGGCAATTAGCTGTGAGTTCACTATAAACTAACCATTTAAATAACTGTCAAGCATATTATTAGTTATTTTTCCACTGTCGGCCCTCTTAGGCATACTTCAAATATTATTGAGCCTGAGGCTGCACAGACATCTTCATTTGGTATGACAATATCTGTCTGACAGAAATAGTTTGTTAAGATTTGTGACTCTGTTGCACTAACCCTCACTTAGATTTCACAGTTACACAGCTGGACACTGAACTTTGAAAAGTCCTCTGTCAGACAAAAATGCTTAAATGTTGTAACTTAACAGACTAAAGCTGAACTGGGGCATCTCTAGTTTGCAGTGTAAGCACTTACAAGGATCTTCTGTTATTCCTCTCCATAAACCTGGTTTCTTTTGGTGCAGTATTTGGACGGGGAGCGTGTGGGGTCTAATCCAAGAACCCCAAGTGACTCTGTACTCATGCTGAAGAAACATATGTTTGGGAAACGATGGATTGTGGTTTGCTCCCTTTCAAACAGAGTTGTAAATGCTGTTTGTAGTGGTGGAGGGATGTAAAGCCCGTCTGAATGTCGAGTGGCAAGCTTAGATGTGGCTGGTGTCGAATATCCGCTTAATGATCTAATTTTCGACTTCTTTGGGAACTTGAAGGAAAAAGCATCAAGATCTGAAAATTAAAGGGGCATAACAATTTCTCCCCTTTTCAGCTGTACACTTTTGGGGTTTCCGCCATCAGTGTAATTTACTCATGTCAGTCAGTTCAATACGCCTGCTCCTAGTCAACATATGTGTGCAGCTTTGCTGGCATAAGTAAAGCTACATCCTCCATTATTTTCCTTTCTATTCTCTGAATCTTATCCCGGGCACAAGACCCCTCTGCTTCATGAGAAGTAAAGTACACCCACTCACACTTCCAGGCCCTCTGACGTGCCCACACCCACAAACTCCAAAGGCAAAGAAACTGAAACAGCTGAATACAATTATGACTGACTGCCTGCGAGGTTTTAAAGGGTTAAATTCCATTTGTTCTACTGAACGCAAAGAAGGGAGAAATGTGATATAGCGGTGAAGGACAATCAGAGACCCAAGTGATAATTCAAAGTGTTTGTGTGGTTCTGGTATGATGTTATCTATCTTAGAGTCTCCCTATCTGATATCAGTTAAACCTTGTAGATGTTAACTTTGAGTTACGCTGAATCACACCGAAGATAATTCACGCTGGTTTTTATTCTCACTCATGCAGAATATTCTTATCTTGTTAAAGCAGCAGACTGTTTTTCTTATTCCCTCCTTTCCCATTCCACTGTATCACCAAAAAACATGTTTTACTTGGAGAGAAAAGCACAAACCCCAGAGAGAAAAGAATTTGCTAGAGACCATAACTTCCTGCTGAGAACTTGCATTGTTCCCTTTATAGTAAATTCAGAGGGAAAATTTAAGGTGTCTTTGTGATATAACACCCATACAGACAGAGAATAAACGCATAATCCCTGAAGGGACCGCCTACATTTGACCCAAGAACATACTGTAGTTGTGCCCTATTTAATTTTATTGCAAACAGTTAGATGAAAATGATGCAACTTATGTGTCTGGACAGTAAACAGATGAACAGCTCTGCATCTGTTCTTGAACTCAAGTATCTTGTTCTTTCTGATAAAAAAAGAGTATTTTTTTCTTCCCACAGTCACCTTGTGTTTGCTCAGGATGGGGGATTGTATCGAAGAAAAGTCTTGGTGCAATCTGTTGTTTTAGGCTTTTATATTATTGGCTTTGTATTAATTGCACTAATTTTGAATAAGTTGAATTGTATTCTTGAAGTTCCTCAATGATATTTATCATGATTCGGTGCTATATTAAAAAAAAAGAAAGAAAGAAAACATCACGCTCACGCCTACACTTGATTGAGCGGACAAGGACTTGACATAATTTATATTTAAGTGATCCACACCCAACAGGAGCCCAAGAACCCACGATTTCCTGATTTTTACTTGTCCAACTTTACAATCTTATATCATACTTTCATGTTTTTCTTGTAGTTTGAGGCTCAAAATATGTATTACCATAAAAGAGTTATAGAGTCCCAACTTTAACTAGACTCTTTTAGGGCCGTCGCCCTTCGAAAACCAGCAGGTGTCACAGCGGAACAACAGAATTGCGTACAAAAATGTAGAAAATGAAAGTGAAACAAAAATGATGTTACTGAACTGAACTGAACTGAACTGAACTGAAATGAACTGAACTGAACTGAACTGAAATGAACTGAACTGAACCCCTAAATAGCACATCAAGTAACTTCCACATTGCTTTTTTTATCAAAATGGTTTATCATTTGAAGGAAAGTCTGAAGATTAGCTTGGTTCTGACTGCACGCACGTACAACCAGACCAGTGGCCACATCACTGAAATGTTTCTTTAACAACTCATGCAGAGGGAGAGTGGCTGCAGTCTCTGACAGGAACATCATATCATCATGTTTTCTCTAGTACGTTTTTTTTTTTTTAATATCTGATTTGATGGACGGATGCCCTGTGAAGAAACAGTTTTACATCAGAAATCACATTCTGATTCAGATGCTGCTGCGTGTTTACTGACAGACGAGCGAGCTCCACCCACCTGAGTACAACACAAACACATGTCAATATTAAATGTTTTTCTAGCTCTGAAAACGGGAGTAGACTTAACTCCATTACTAACCTTTATTAGCTTTACTTTAACTTGCTCTGAATAAATGTAACTGCTGTTGGCTGATGTTGCTTAGATGCAGTTGATCAATCAGAGGTTTTCTCTATAAATAATTCAGAATATAACCATTCATGCACATCATTATGCACTTCCTGTTGATGTATGTGTGTGTTGGAGGAGGGAGAGGGGTGCAAGTTTAAAGAGTACAAAAACAAAAGTACTATGAAGTGACATAAAACAGTCAAAATTCACATCAAGCACCTCATCTGAGTAGAGTAAATGAGCTTGTACACTCAATAATTCTACTCAGTTGTGATGAACCATTAAAACATTTTCTCTGTTTTGTATGGGATAATGGCACTTTTCCTGGTGTTTTGTGATTACTTCACAAAGGTTTGTAATAAAGCAAAAGGAGAGGAAAATAAAATAAAATAAATGTTTCCTCAATGATTCGTCCCGGAGGAACGGCTGCACTTCCTGTCTAAAGATGGGATGCAGCTGCCTGTCAACTCCGTTGAGTGGGTGGGAGGGAAAGGAGGAGGGAACTGTGGGGAGGCCAGATGGACGAGCGGCCGTACAGGATGCTTTATTTCAGTACTGCCAAGTGTTCTGTATTCATTATATGACTCAGGTATAAAGTCTAAGCACAACCGTGAAAGAGCAATGCCACGTACTGGGGCACAAGACTATTCGGCCGGTTTAAAAAACAACAGCTCAGAAGAAAAATATGAATGATGAGTCACGTCTTAAGTGACCACCAGGAAATGAGTCAGAGAAAACACTCAATCAGTGCATCAATAATCATGTGATAACATGTCTAACTGCTATAAATACGTCTTTAGACTCAATATTACATCTATACAAACAGCTGTCACTGGTTTCCATATTGAGGTTGTTATGCAGCTCCGTGTTCAGCTCTTGGAATGAAGGATAAATCACAAGACGACAGAATGAGATCAGTTCATTTCAAAACTCGCTAAAACTGTTACATATCGCCACTGCGGAGCACATGTGAGCTGAATCAGACTCCTGGCATGTTTTCTGCATGGTCATAATGTGAAACACATTTTCTCATAGCGGCTGGCATGCAGGGAGCCCGGAGAGCCAGGAAACAGCTGATGACGAAGGATTACGGACCCCGGCCAGGGGGGGAACGGAGCCGACTGGGCTGCACAGCATCAGGGCTGCACAGAGGAGCCGTGCTCCAATACATACCAGCAGCCTGACGCACAGAGAGGAAAGTCCCTGTTGGTCAGGAGAGATTTTTAAGTTTGTTAAGTATTGTGAATTCAATCCTGTAAAAGAAGATGCACCAGAGCAATTATGTGTTTTAAAGCTGGTGTTATGAAATGTTCAGTAAGAGGCAATCAGGTGGTTTAAGTACGACATGAATGCAATGCACTCTCGCACCGTTAATGGTCAAAGCGTGACATGGAAGCAGCTTTCCAACAGTTCATCTGCATAAACACTCTTAGACAAAGGCTGGACTGAGAAACCACGCAGGAGAAGACTAAAAAACGGACAAGGAGGGAAACAGAATGCACAAAACACAACTCTTTTGATTACAACAAATACTAAATTAGATGCTTTCATTTCAAAACGCATCAAAACGCGTCAAATGCATCCAAACCAACACATTACAAAACCCCAGCAGCCGCACTAACGGTGCCTTCAGGTGCAAAACATCTGGAGGCTTAGCATGAAAAGACATGCACAGCACACGTGTCCGAGACATGCAACAGCTCACCTCTATATGTCACTCTGTAAGTCCAGGTACTAAAAGCTTGATGAATGCTGTGAGTTGATTCAAAGGATTGTTTATTGAACAAGTCGTCGGTTCACTGGGGACCATAAACAAACTCACCGTAGACGTAAAGATGTATTCAATTTGAGCTGATATGTACTATCGCCGCACAGGAATCCATCCACAGTTAAAGACGATGATGGTGACAGTGATGGATGTCAACTCTGATACCAAAGCACAGCCGTGAGCCTCTCTGTGCAGCAATGCAGGGAAGATTGATTCTTTTAGGGCCAGTCGCAGGGGAGGACCGCTCGCTCACTCAGGGTGACTGAAGAGGGCTGTATAAACAAGCCCTTTAGCAGTGAATCACAAAGTGGTGTGCATACAAACAGGCTGTGCTGTAAAGCCTAGTGTGTGCGTGTTTGTGTGTGAGACCCTGGGACACCCTGTCAAACGGTTTCTCTTAGTGAGAAAATAAACATGGTGAAAGTTTCTCTTTGTGAAGGGTAAAAAGGTGTCTATGTGCAAAGATGCAAGCCATCGTGGTGTTGATGTTTGGACAGGCTGCTAACACTCCAGCACATTGTGCTGCTTGTGTGTACACATTCAAATATGTGGGCAGCAAACACAACCAGCCGAGACACATAACAATTAACCAGCGAAAACATTGTGCCACTAAACAGACTGAACTGGTTGATCCTGGCGATTTGAATGCGAATAGTTGAAATTTAAGAAAGTTATATGAGCCTGATGTCCAGTCTTATCGGGATGATGTGAATCCTCTTTGCATCAGATGGCTGTGAAATTGAATCTGTCACAGAGGGCTTCCCAAGCAGGCTGGATGAACTTTAATGGCTTTCTACAGTACACTGTCACTACTGCCAACAGCTGATGAGCAGCAAAGTGTAACAGTAGGATCTAAGGAGAAACATCTCTTACCTTCAAAATGATCCTGGAGGCACGGACGAGTGGAACCTCTCTGCCCAGGAATGTTGCCGACCAGCGGAGGAGAAATCAGAGCAGAGATTTGCAGCCAGTTGTCTCTACAGGGGCTGCTGCTTCAAATGTACAGATCCCTCAGATGTTCAGAGTCTGAGGTTAATCTCTGCTGTCCCAGGAGTCCGTTGGGAGGAGGTACCGCAGCGAGCCGGGGCTGTTTGTTTAGTCAAATCACAGCACCATGGGGGTCTCTCCCCTCTCTCGCGAAAAAAGCTTGCCCGGCACTCAGAAAGAGCGATGTAACTTTAGAAAAACTGTTCCCAATGGAGACATGCAGACACACACTCCTGCCCTCACAGCCTCACACAGAGCAGTGTGTCAGCGGTGCGGCCCTGCTGAAGCTGAGTGAGCAGAGAGAGGAGGGAGGGGGCGGCGAGCAGGCAAGTTTCAAGAGAATGAAAGAAGAGATAGAGGTAGAAACTTCAAAACCCAGATCAGGTTCTGCTTGTTGTTGTTAGGTAGCAGCTCAGAAGACCCAAGTTGGAGCGATTTGTTTATGAATGGAGAGGCTGGAGGTGAACTGAGACTGTCTCTATTGGCAACAGCAGTTCGGATCGCGTCTAACCCTTCCATGAAACAACAAACACAATGAAAAGGAAGAGAGAAAGAGAGAGAGAGAGAGAAAAAAAAAGGTTTTGGCAGAGCTAATGGTGTCCTGCTTTGGAAACAAACACAGAGGTCTCAGTTTCTCAGGAAAATAACTCCACTTATGCAATCCCACTGCTGGAGTGAGGTGTCAAAGTGGTTAACTACAAGATACATTCTTATCAATCTATTTATTTGTTACATACTTTTCCATCGTATTGAATTTCCTTTCTTTTTTAATCCGTGCCACATGAGAAAAAAACAAAAACAAAACAGCGGCTTCCTCTGTCCTCAGCCCCTTTCTGTCTCCTCTCTCTGCTCTTTCATCCCCTCTCTTTCAAAGACATGCATGCACACAACATGTACTGAATATTGGCTCTCTTCCTAATTTCATCCTTTCCCAGGATATGAGGGGATGGAGCCTGCAGCTGACGAAGGCCTTTTCTGCCTAACAAGGGGCTCGGGCCAGACAGAGGAGGGGGAGAGAAGGGAACAGGGGCCAAATTGGACAGTAACATGTTCTCCTCTAATTGTGAGTGTAAATCTAAAAAGCCCTGCTCGGAGTAATGAGAGAGCCGGTGCAACTCCAGTTATTAGAGAGCAGGGAAGCAACGCCACGCAACTAGTCCCACATTCATGTCTGTCTAATTCTGTCTATGTGAGGAACTACCTGTTAATAAGCATGCACTAGATCCAAATACCTTAACCATGTGGTGCTTTAATATTTGTAGTGTAAATAAAAGAAAAAGGAAAAAAAATGGTACAAAGTGTAGTACAGCAGTTATAACACACTTGACAGACATATGAATACTCCAAATGCAATCAACTAGTATCTAGATAAACATCCTGCCACAAAACAGGACACAGGATCTTTGGATGTTTTTTTGCATTTTATTATCATGTATAATTTTTAGCATGTTGTTACCATGGAGCGCTGCAGAGACATCACAAAGGGCTAGTCTATTGCTCTATATTTGGCAGCGGCAGTGCTTGGTGAGGCCCTTAACCGGACTTTAAAATACTCCGCCACAACAATGCTGAGTTTATATGAACATGCGGAGAGGGTTCTCTCACTGCTGATCTGAGGCGATGCCGTAACCCGGAGAACCACTGGCGTAACCACCGTGTTTGCTGTTAAAATGTTCTACTGCGTTGTCTTGGGGTTTCTGCAAGCAAGCAAGCGGAAAGAAATGTTGACTGTAACTCACCTCTGGTAGATGAAGATGGATTGAAGTGTTTGATCAGGAGCCATGTCTGTTTCAAGTTGCGCTGATCAGAGCTGTAAGAGACCAAAACCTTGAAAACCCTGAAATGCACTACAATAATAACACATTTCTGACATGAATTTACATCTCCAGTTGAAAGGAATAGGACAGATTCAATTTAGAATCCACTATTCAGTATCAGCATCAATTAATCCGTATTCATTTCTTACACATAATTCAATTTTTCAGTCAAGTTTGAAGAATTTTCTGCGTGTCTTGTTAGTGGAGAGTGTCATTAAGGACTGTCTTTCAGAGACTAAGTACCTTATCTGAAGCTATTTTCTTTCTTTTCTTAAAATCCATGGAAAATGATAAATAAGGCACAACATAACAACAAAATGTACCTGAAGGGATAAAGTTACAGTATTGGTTTGGTTCTTCAGACTATAGCATTATATGTAAATAAGCATGACTAAACATAATTGCTGAAACATGAGTGTGTAATAATATGTCATGTTTCATTTCCTAAATCAGCTGCAACGCATATATCAGTTAGCTTCATTTCCCCTTTTTGTTTATCTCTCCTCAAACACCTGAGGCCACTCTGTCACCTCACACTGGTATTGATGTTTACCCCCGTGTTTCAGTTCCTCCTGATATATTGCCTGGTCATTCCAGATTTGTCTGGCTACGAACCAGCTGTTTCAGCCACCTGTCTGGTTCACCTGCATCCATATCTGATTTTAAAAAGTAGGAGCCTAATTCTCTTTGATGTCCTTTACTTTAATTTATACAGTACTTTACATTTTTTTAAAGCATCCTTTATTTTACTGCATTTGAGTAAACTCTTAGTTTAGATCCATCGCAGCTGCTTTGTAGTTTGAACCTTTTTAACCTCGCAGGGCGCTATGGCTCAGGTCAAAATGACCCAAGCCAGAGTGAAGGCCCTCGGCTCCTTAGACGGGTTGCCTAACCCTTAGCGCCTAGCAAAGCAAAGGTTAAAGGCAGTTTTACATACAGGGACACCACATTAATCTAACTAGCTCTCTATAAAGTTGGGATATAAAACCTTGAATAAACTACTGGTTGGCCATGATGACCTAATTTCTTTAAATTAAGGGAACTGTCTGAATGCTGATAGGAAAGTGTTAATACCAAACCAAAAATAAACAGTTCCCTTTTCTGAGGAACAGAGAATCAGAAAACCTTCTCGTTATTTTCACTCTTCATAGATGTTAAATAAACCCCATGTTATGCCCTTTTCTTAAGATATAGTTGGTCAATATGAAAACAACCCTGCAAAGAAATACTACACTAAGGGCCCTGACGTCAACACTTGTCCACTATGCGGTTTTCAGGCCTTCTGTGGAATAAAACATGTCTTATAGGTTTGAGCTAGAGTTGTTAAAGAAAAAGAGAAGAGGCCTGTTATTTGTTCCCCCTCGCTGAGCTTTAACATGAGCACCTACGTCCAAGCAGCACTGTTTAACCTGGTCTCCATACATGTCAGTCCTCATGAAGTAACCACTCATTTAGGCAAATATTAGGACTGCTGTCACCCAGCCCAGCCTTTCATCTGTTGAACACATCAGCAGACAGGTGTCGTGCAGATGTTTAAAGCTCTTGATTCTAGTGTAAAACTGGGAAAGTTAGGAAGTTGTATACAATGCAACAGAAACATAAAAGTATGATGGATGGATGGAACCAAGGAGGGATTTCTTCACTGACCAAGTTCTTTCTTTTTAGAAAACACGACCAAATATAAACTTAATTGCCAGCAACACACTCACAAAACGTTGGGAGAGAGATATATTTAATTATTTTGATACAGTGCAGCACCCTTTTGTTAACTGTAACAGCGTGACATGTGTACTCGTCAGCATTATGACGCCATATACCAGTCTGAGAGCTTTCTTCCTGATTTTCTAAAAGCTTTAAATACAGCTTGATATTTTTAGTCCTGCACACATGCTGATAGATGTTGGTGGATGCACTTTCTACAGCAACAGCTGTCACATGTGGAGACCATTTGGTGACATTCCAACTCCAACAGGATGTTATACTAAAATTAAGTCATGCATTTATTGTTTGAGTTTATGAGCCTTGAAAGCAAAGTTTAAGGCACTATTTAAGCATCTCTAAGCTTTTATATTCTTGTTTTTGGGGGTAAACGTGAGTTTTAACTCAAGTTCATTGATGAACAGTCATAGAGAGGATCAGTAATCAGGACAATTCAGGAGACACTTTCTCCTGGTGTCTCCAGCCCATTCGTTTGTTCCTAAACATGACACACATGAGCTGATGGCAGGTGGAAATGTGAATCTTGAATACTGAACTTAATGTTTATCCTAATAATGAATATATTAGTAAAAATGAAATAAAATATGAGGATTTCTGAGTCTGAATCAGTCAGTTATGGCACTAATCTGATTTCAAGTCCAAGTCAGCAGTGCTCAAGTCTTGTCATAAAGTCATAAATCCTTAAATTAAGGGTCAAGTCAGACTACGAGTCCTAGCTTCAGGTACAAACTTGTCTTATACTAAAATTAGATCCAGTGTATGTAATAAAACTTCAGTGCTTTTCATTCAGCTCGCTTGTCTTTTCATCATTCCTTCAAAGATTCTCTAAACATCTTTCCTTTTCCAGCAGCGACCAAGACAAGTGCTTTTTGGAACTTTTATCTTATTGCTTTTTACTTTTCATCAGACCGTATACCTTTTGTAGATGCTTCTTTTACAACCAGTCTTGACACCATAACCAATCGGATGACTATATCATCTTTCAGAACTTGTTTATTCTATATGAATGTCCGTCTTCCTTACTTTTTTGGCTCTATCACTGGCAAATTTTAGATTTGTTAATATTTTCTGAACAGAATATAGTTGGTCAGCCGGGACACTGAAAACCACCTTCTTTTTCCTTATAATTTCTTCAAAAGTTCAAACACATGTACAAGTTACAAATATGAGATTTGGTTGCAAATAAGATTTGCATATGATTCAGGATTTTATTTTCCTCTAAGGTGCTGTTAGTTAGTGGTCATCATCAATATACAGTATGTTCAAGTCCTAATGATGTATTTGTGAAATTCATTTTACCCTTAATTTTCAGGCCAAAAGTCACAAAAGTCTGCTTCTTGTTACCAGCGTATACTTGTCTTGCTTTGACCAAGAAATAACTCAAAATAGGATCTCAAATGAATTGGGGAAAAACTTAATGGCCATCAGGAGCCGTGACGTTTGGAAACATGAAGTCGAGTTCCTGAAAGGCTTTGGAGGTCAAACTGTGCCAGCTCTCTGCTGCCCTCAAGTGGGTTTCAGGATAGGACATGTGAGGTCAAACTCAGTTTGCCACTATTTCACTGAGAAACTTTTATTTTATGTATTTATTCATTTCAATGGCCAGTTTTCTATCTAACATCATAAGCATTAAAACAACAGTTCAGGATATTTTGCTAAAACAAGATTTAATTAATAATTAAACCCACATGAGTTCATAATTGTTGCTTCTTATCGGTTGTGAGTAAAGTCACCTTAGCCTATATCTTATTAAAGTTACCCTGCTTCTTCCTTCTACAAAGAATGGCGGTTGCCGGCAATAACGCATTGCATGAATGAATGAATGAATGAATTAATTAATTTATTTCGAACATGTATATAAAAAATATAAATAAAAATAAAAATAAACAGTAACATCTTCATATGCACATAGGTTCAAAAAAGGAGTAGGAAGAAGTAAACACTTTTTCCTAGTTCCTACCCCTTTATAACTCTATGAATTTACATCATTGCAATTATTATATCTACACAATATCCATATAAATATAGTCTATATAAATACTACGTAAATATGCCTATTACCACATAATTATTCATATAAGTATATAGAAAATATAAATATTACATAAATATATCAATATACAAATATTATATAAATCTATATAAATATATACTATATAAACTACAGAAATATCCCAATAAATATATATATGCTACATACATAATAAATAAATATACAACATATATTACATAATTATAACTATCCCTCTCAACATATAATATATATTACATAAATATCCACATAAATATCTAAACATATCTTAAGCAAGTATAATATACAATTTTTCCCTATTTTATTTGTTTATCACACTACTCGTTAACCCATTTCCTCTTCCATATACCTGTTTATAAATAATTTTTTGTATCTCTTTTTAAACAGATTTATGTTAGAACTTTGTTTCATTTCCTGCTCCAAACTGTTCCACAGAGTCACTCCACAGTTCAATATGCACATGCTTTTCATTGTTCGTACTTTATGTTTTCTAACATTTAGTTCTCCCCTTAGATTATAGCTCCTTCCTTTCTCTCTCTGTGAACATTCCTTGGATATTTTTTGGTAGTAGATTATTGATTTGGAGCATTGATTTGGAAAGAAAAAGTGTGACGAAAATATCAAGAAAATGTCATGAAAACAAACTCCTTCAACGACTAATTTAATCCACGTTTTTGTGCGCGGGCATGAGCCCAGCTGCCCGGGTGCCGCTCGCCTGTGCAGTGTGAGGGCAGGCCAGGTGAGAGCGAGGACGTTGCCCTGAAGCAGGCAGGTGGGCTCTCAGGTAAGGCGTGACGTCACGCTGGTACTTTTGAACTCCCTGTGGCAGTAAATCCATAAAGGTGTGTATGAGCTCGGCAGTAATAAGCCTGAACCTTAGACTAAAGTGAAAACGGCGCGCCATTGGTGTCGGGAGGACCGTAACATGCGCCAGGAGGTCTGACCCAGCGAGCCTCACCTGAGAGTCGGCGCACCTGCGGCACCTGCGGCGCCGGGACAGCGACATGTTCCCCAACTCCCTCAGCAGCCAGTACATCCCGCCCGGGTATGACTTCAGCGGGTCCTATGAGCCGTCGGCGGGCCCCTGGGGGGCCGTGTACCCGCAGCGGGAGGAGTTCCCCTACAGCTTCCCGGGGTCGAGCCCCTGCGCCGGCCAGCTCAGCTTCAGCCCCGCGGAGCTGAGCTGCGCCCCCTCGGCCGCTGGAGGGGGGTCTCTGCCCCCCTACAGCTTCATGTCTGGGCAGGACCCCTTCAGCTCCAGGAGGAGACCTGAGCCCACCAGACACACACTTTCAGGTAGGACTCAAAGGAATCAGTGTTGAAATAATAATAATAATAATATCCACTTTATTTGTCAGTATACATGGAGACATACTGAAATGTGACTATACTTTTAAGTAGGGTTTAAGTAGGGTTGTCCCGATAAGGAATTTTTAGCTCCCGATCCGATCCCGATCAGTTTGAGTATCTGCCGATCTCGATTTTTCCCGATCTTTCCCGATCCGATCACTTTTCTTGGCTCCCGATACATTTCCGATACTTTTTCCGATCAGATGCATTTTGGCAATGAATTTTAAAAAAAAAGAAGAAAAAAAGAGGACTAAAACTCAAATTATCCCAAGTTCCTTTTATTGTCCATTGGAGAACAACATGGGCATATATTTCAACAAAGCTTATCAGCACTGGTGCCACAAAATGTAAAAACATTAAATTGTAAACTAAAACAAAAAGTGCAGAATAGCGCAATGAAAAAAACAAATACATTTAACTTCAAAAGAGGTAGTTGAATGACATCCAGTCAAACTCACAAACACAAGAAAATTTAAATACTTTTTGGCTTAACCTTAGTGCAACATTCTGAATGGCATGAAATGAATAGCAGCAGCTTAATGCAACATGAACATATATAAAATTTCATTCAAACGGCCGGAAGTGACGCCGGCTGCCGGCCAGAAGTGACGTTAAATGCAACGATAAACGATTTAATATATATTAAAAACATTAATAACTAGGTATGTCCCCATACATTTTTGACCGATACCGATGTTTTGAAAATGCCGTGATCGTGCCCGATCGATCGGGACAACACTACTTTTAAGCCATCATCACTAGTTAGACTAGTAGCAGTGGGCTGCCTTTATTCTGGCACCCAGGGAGCAATTAGGGTTAAGCCTGAATTATGGTTCCGCATTAAATCGACGCAGAGCCTACGCCGTAGGGTATGGCGTAGCCTACGCCGTAGGGTACGCAGCGACGCGTGCCGTACGGTGCGTGTAGCTGCGTACCCTATGCCGTAGGCTCTGCGTTGGTGTAACGCGGAACCATAAATCCGCCTTTAAGGGCCTTGCTCAGGGAGCCAAGGTGGTATATTTTGGTTGCCATCTTCGGGGTCCTCCAGACCCAAGCCCACCTCTGTAACTACTAGATTCCCCCTTGAAATTAATGAATTCAAATGTTTTATTACACAGGGTTTTATTACACAGTGTTATTAATTTCACCTCAGTGTGACATTAAAGCTCATGAGTAGGACGAGAGAAACATTTGCTCCCTCTTTGATAAGCATTCATTTTATCTTGGGGGTGATCACATCACATACTCTAAATGTCAACAAACTACACTCACAGGAAGTATATACTTGATAACACTTTTTAATCCGAAGAGAGACCTTTCACCGAAGACAAACTGCAGCATAACAAATGTACAAATGACAGGCATGGTGAAACACACTCTCTCAAACAGCTACAATATCATATACTGTAATGGTAATCACACACATTCATCAACCTGTTCACCTCTCCCTTCTGGCTTCTTGGTTTTGAAACGTCAAGACAAAGCTAATAGTGGAGGCCGTGCGGTCTGCACCGGTATCTCTGTTGGCTGGGTGGGTGAGAAGTGTGACAAACTGGGTAGATAACAGTGCAGCAGCGAGTCAGAACGGAATAAGAAAAGTCACACCCTCTTCCTTGTGTGTGTGTGCATGGGTTTTCCTGGATCGATGCTGTCACTTCTTCAGATCAATGGCTGCCTCAGTGACTCCACGGACGTCAACATTTGTGTCAATGAATAGCTGCCTGTGTAAATACCTATGTAAACACCATTCACTGTGATAAGAAGAAGCACTGATGCAATGCAGAGGGGAGTCTTTGCATTAGTTAGATTTAGCATGATTGATAGAGGTGATGAGGATTTAAGTGGCGCCTGAACTTGAATGTGGCACCAGACATGTTTGGCCACCTCTCACGCTGCATGTGACTCACTGACACATTAATTCCTGTTTGCAGCACAGAGAGGAAGCCACTCACACCCAGAGTATTTACTGAATCATCCAAACTTAGCTCATTATTACTATTAATTTACTAATTCAGTGTAGTTTGTGTGATTCAGGAGGGAAGACCCGGACCAAGGACAAGTACAGGGTGGTGTACACTGATCACCAACGGCTGGAGTTGGAGAAGGAGTTCCAGTACAACCGCTACATCACCATGAGGAGGAAGTCCGAGCTGTCAGTGACACTCAGCCTTTCTGAGAGACAGGTGAGGGGCAAGAAGGGAGTATGAACGCACATTTTAGACATGAAAAAGACTAGTAAAGAAAAGCCTGTGTAGCACTTGTACTTATAACATTGCAAAAGAAAAAGTATAGGCTATGAAGATCTAGGTTCTGAGGAGCAAGAAAGAATATAATGTATATAACGTATATAAATGTAATATAACGGGTGCTGCCGAGGATCAAAAAGAATGACTCGCGCAGCAAAGAAAGAAAGAAAAACTAAGCCTCAGCGTCTTCCGTTTACTTGTTGTTACTAGATACCACCCATTTAAGGGGAATTTCTAAATTCCCATTTCTTCATTTTTTCTTGAGAACAAATTCACTTCATTTGTGCTTTCCACCAAGAAATTGTGTGTGTTTTTTTTTTTTTTTAAGCTCCATCTGCAGGGGGAAACTGTGTTGCAAAAACCACGACGGGCTGCAGCCACAAAACCCATGATAATCAGTTTAAGCAGACAATTTCATCTTTTGAACATTCACTGTTAAACCAAAGCTCTTAAAATGTTTACACACATTCATTTTATATATATATATATATATATATATATATATATATATATATATATATATATATATATATATATATATATATATATACATACATATATTATTGCAGTCAAAGACCAGCATCAGCGATGAAGAAATGCACATGGCAGACGTATGGCTTGTACATCTGTGAGAAAGATGCGTTAAGGTCCTGGAGCAGCCTTTGATGTTGGACGTCTTTGTCAGTAGAAGTCAGTCTGTCTCAGCAGCAACGACAAACCGCAGTCTGTGCGGTTTAGACGGCTGCAAACTTGGGGCCTAAACTGTTCTCCTCCCCCGCAGCCCAGAGCTCAAACCTCTGCTTCATTCAATAGATAATGTTTTTGTAGAGTTTCAATAAAGTCAATTATTTAAATGTTTCACAAATAACTGCATTCTTCCTTTACCAATCTTAAATGTGTACTTATTACACAGATACCCCACTTTAGCTCAGAGTTTTTCAGCACTGTCATTTGTGGAAACCTTTGAAGGAAATCTCTTTAAACTATTATGTGAACAAACACTTAAATAGAGTTAATTATAGATACGCTCTCATTGTTATTGTCATTTCCTCAGCTTACTTATTTAGTTTTTTTAAAACAGCAGTTGTTTATTTCACTTGAGGTAGCAAGTAATCTTGGAAATTTTCAGATTGCAAACTTGAGCAGAGGTTTAACCACAAAAGCCATTGCACAAGGTCATGAATCATGCATACTATCAATACGTGTGACCACCGGTAAAGCTCCACCGGTAAAGCTCCACCGGTAAAGCTCCTCATCTGACACGTTGAAATGACCACCTTGCTGTTTGTGTGCTGCAGGTGAAGATATGGTTTCAGAACAGACGTGCCAAAGAGAGGAAGGTTAACAGGAAGAAGCTGCAGCAATCCCAACAGGCCTCCACCACGACTCCCACTCCGCCCGTACTGGCTGGACACACTGACGTCACCACGAGCCCCAGCACCAGAAGCAACATGATGTCGGACTTAAAAGCAGAGGACTACTAGGTGGATTCTCTACACAAGACTGAGACGGTGTCTGATATGTAAATACTGTTCTGTTTTTATAAGCTGATCACAAAATCAATCATTTTGACACCACGTATTTCTGCTGTACTTCCTGCCTCCTGTAATGTGAAGCTCCACGACTCGTGCAGATGCCGGCGAGGACGTCAGTCGCTACGCGTTCAGACATTAATATGACTGCGATCAGATCAACACACTGTCACTTTTGTGGCCAGTGCTTTTTTGCTTCATAACTGTTTTGTAATTCTCAATGATACAGCATTTTACACATGATGTTTTCTTTTGTTTTTTGTTTATGTCAAGAAAGGTTAACATCTCAGAGTTAGTTAACAGAATGATGCAGCTTGTGTTTCTGCATCCTCAGGTGGAGGAGATGATTAGTGAGGGTTTTTTTCACATAACAAAACACTATTAAATATTGAAAATGTAGCTTCAGAGATAAAAGGAAAAAAAAAACACTGATATTTATTTTAAGGGAATAAAATTGTCATCTCAATGTCCAGGAAATAGAATGAGTCCAAAGCCAAAATGGTCTCAAAGAAGGAAGAAAAACTGATTTTTAGATGCATCATAACAACGGATTAATCAATAATAAAAATAGTTCTTCATATCATGCGTCCAGTGCTTTGAGAGCATGTTTTCCTTTTTTCATTCATTTGTCAAGAAGGCGATAAAATCATCATGTTTAAAAATGGCCCGGTCGGAATTTGATGCTCAGACAGCAGAGTTAAGCCACATCCTGAAAAACACATGCACGATTGCTCAAGCACATGACATGTGATGTAGAGTCAGCGTGGCAGCAAGGCGTGCTTCACTCAGCGGCGCTGAAGTCTAATAAGTCATTTTAATAGGAAATGCTTTTGGTTTCTCTGCAGTCTTCGGGGGCCTTGCTGTAAGCAGCCTATATGTAACCTGCTTTACATATGTGGGAAATATTAACATGCTTTGGCGTGCTTCAGTGGTCAGTTTCAAAAGGAAAAAGGAAGAAGGAAGAAGTTATATTCCATGCTGTGTTAATGCAGTCTGACCACAGTCTGAGAAGGATTACAGAATAAAACAAACAAAAAACAGTATAGCAAAAAAAGAAACAGCAACCACGGCCATCTTTTCACAGTGGCCTGTCGCCACGTTCAACAGTTAAACCCGAGAGGGCTTGGACGGATTTCAGTTCGACTCGTGCTGTCTGTAAAACATCTTCCTCTGTAGTTTTATGAAATATTCAACTATGTTTTTGTTCAGAGCACAAGTAACAACTTCTGCATCAGTCTGCTTCCAATATCTTATGAAACATTTCCACAGTCCTGATCATTCACACCACTGATAAAAACACTGACATTATACTGTATACCTTTAACTTCAACTAATATGATCATTTCATGAAACTACAGTCTAAGACAGTCTCATTCTTGTCTGATGACTTTTGAATTTCTTTTGGTCACACTGCCTTCCTTAACATTCACACTGTTTTACAATAAAAAGCTGAACTGTAAGAATACCGAATTTATTATAAAGTAAATCAAACAACCTTGAATTGCCTTGATCATTTCGTATTGATGCTCTTTCACTTAAATGTTCTTTAAGCAACCGTCAAACTTCTTCGTTTTTATTGTTTAATGGCTCTGGCATGGCAAGGCAACATCACGTGGAAGTCATGACAGCGATACAATCACCTGGCTTTTATGAGAAAAGAATAAATGTTTGATTGTGGTTCAGTAGAGGGTTAAGGGGCAACAGTCAGATGTGCTTGGATTTCCAGGTTTAATCAGATGATAAAAGGTTAACGAACAGAGGTACAACTAGCTGCGTGATCAGAAAAAAATAAAAAACTGCTCTCAGGTGGTTGTTTAAGGACACTCCAGCTGGTTCATAAACTGGTTTTATGGTTCTGTGAATCAGCTGAATTGACATTAACTTTTAACTATAAAGTATCACACCAAACATTTACAGTTATCTCTCCGTTGTCACGAAGACACAAATGACATTTCTGCATCCCAAAATAAAAGATCACTGAAATTAATAAAAAAAAACATAACATGCATGTCATAAAAACAGTGTGATGTCATACTCTGATAAACTTACAGGACATTAAATAGCTACAAAAAAGTTTTTTTCTCACACCACCTGACTCTAACACCAGTTGCAACAAACACTTTGATATTTAGCTTTAACCTGCATCCTCTTACAGCTTTGATTAAAAAAAAGACGCAAGAACAGTAAAAGAGGTGCAGGCACAGTGAGTCTGAGCTGTAGAAAGGTTATACAGTATGTCTGGGAATTTAGTTGCAAATCATGAAGGAATAAGGCCTGAGCTTCTGCTCTGTTAAGCAGATATTGAGACCTGAAAATGTTATTTTACTGTTATCCAGTGAAATGTTTGAATCTTAGATGTCTATAGTCTGGTGTGGAAGATCTACACTACTATTCAGCGTCTTACAACCTTTACCTCACATTCATCCAACCAACTAAAACTAACTTTAGCTTACTATACATACGGATCCTTCTCCGCTTACATAACGGCTGTTTAGCTTCAGGTTGCAGGCTGCTTTATCTTTTCTTATCGTACACTTACTGACCGCTGAAACGCCGATGGTTCGAACACGATCAGCAGCCTTCCTGTTTATTTCAAAGTATCAGTATGAAAATCCTCAGAGTTCTTCAGACTCAAGAGCTGGAGGCTAATTCATCCCAAACTCTGAAGTGTTAAAGTAATAAAAAAAAAAAAAAAAGAAAAAACCAAAGTGTTGTAATATGTGATCTTTATCCCAATGTCTGTTCTCACAAGTACTGTATGTACTAAACTGGAAAAAGCAAAGAAAGTCACAAAACTCCTTTTTTTCTGTATCTAACAAGCTTTTAAACACGTTTCCATGTCACGCTGCATTTAGTTCTGCAAAATCTATATTTATCGTTTACAATTCTGTGTTTGCAGGCAATCAATTCACACAAATTGTATTGGTGAGGTTTGAGAGGAGAGACAGAGTGCAACTCCCCGCAATTTTAAAAACTGGACTGATTTCCATGATTGGGCTGAGGATACAGTACGGTATATTTCACATTATGTTCAGACAGTTTTCTTTCACCATGACACTCTTCACTTTTGTAAGAATCAACACTCAGCTTGAGAAAGAAAAAGCAGAAGCCCTTACATCATGGAAACTTATTTGAGGTTACTGAGAACTTCTCAAAAGGCGCTGCTGTCGTTTATCGGCTCAGGAACCAAAAGGAAGATAACGTTGCAGAATTTTACATTAACTTTCACACAATCCGAGACCCATAAGTAACTCTGCTAGACGTTGTTTTTAAAAACACATCCATGGATAAACTATAGTGCTCATTCATAGACATCTGCTAAATAAATAAACTATAATTTTAGTTAATCTTACAATTAGTGGTTTAGTTCTTTTGTCAATGAGTAGATTGTAAATGATCTAATTTCACTTTGACAGTAACAAATTATTGCTCAGTTAACTTCAAGTGTGAGTATAGATCCAAAAAGTTTTAATTGGTATTTAACATTTTTAGTAATTGACTAATAAAAAAAAAGTCAATTTGCTTTTAAATCAGCAAAAATGAAAATGTTTTCATATATTGATAAAACTAGGAGGTGATGGCAGTGATGAACCCAAATTTAGTTTTATATAAAACTGAGTACTTTTATATCAGCGTTTGAGCACTAATGGCTTGTGTGTGTCTAAAAGGAAATAACTTAAATGAAGGTGAAATACTTTCATGTGTCTTTCGTCACCATCATCAGAGTTTTTCACTTTCCTTCTTCAGTGTTTCAGTTCTTCGAAAAACACAAATCAGCTGCCTTTCTGAACTTTTGCATAAACACATTCATCTGCTGCTGCTTGAGTCTGCTCAGGTCGTTTTGTAAACTTGACTTGACCGTACTCCACTTCTTCCTCCGCTCGTTGCACCACCTGCCTCTTCTGGCGCTGCACCACCCTGACGTCAGCGTAGGTTAGTTCCTGGTCATCTTCTTCCTCTGGAGAGAAGCAGGAGGGAGTCACATACACTTATGTAGACATTGTTGATGATTCATTGTGTTTTAAGTGTAAACTGAATATAGTTATATAATTTTGCTTCGTACCTTTGTTGTTCTGAGTTTTCCTCCTTGTACAGATGACGGCTGCACCGACAAGTAAGGAAACCAATAGTACCGAGAGGACACCAGCCAATATAAGGACATTATTTAGATCTGAAGTTAAAAAACAGAGTAAACATAGATCTTTCAGTCAACAAACACAGCACAAGCTTTTGTAAAGACTAAAAAGGAAAGCCACCTTTAGATCAATGAACCCACTGCAGCAGAGAAGGTTTTCACTTACTAAGGTACCAAGGCTCCTCTGTGTTGTGATTCATGGTTTGATTGGAGGATGTGTTAATTGTAGAAGGTTTAAATGACTCTGTCTCCTTACCCACAGTTGTAGGAACAGTTGTTGGTTCAATACACAGAGTGTTATTTTCTTTAAACACCCATTTTGATATTTGTTTCCCATCAGAAGTGCAGTTAATGAAAATGAAGCCTATAAACACACACGATAATAATCTGTGTACAGCACAATTAAAATGGTCAGTGTCATAATTATCAAACTGATTATTTTATAAAGTTTTCACTCACCGCAGGTTGTTAATATCGTTTCATTGGAGACACGACTGATGTGGTTCCTGACTGAGCAGACCAGACGTCCTGAGAGGTTTTGTTTCAGGATGATGATTTTTGTCTCAGTGGTTCCAGAGAGGAGCTCAGAGTCTGTCAGTGTGTTTCCATCCAGAGTCCAGCTGTACTGAGGACTGTCCCCTCCCTCAGAGGAGCAGGACACCTTCATCTGTCCCTCAGACAGACACTCAGACACCAGCAGGACAGAGGACACCGGAGCTGAGAGACACAAACATCACTTTGGAATTTTTGTCACTGAATCTTGGTGAAATGTCACATTTATACAGAATAAGATTAAGATATCATAATGTGATGTAATACCCAAAAGAATAAATACCTTGAATAAACAACTGTAGAGTTTGTTTTCCTGCTTTTTGTCCATCTGAATCCTGGAGTTCAAGTGTATATTGACCACCATCAGTCCTGATCAGGTTGTTGATCCGAAATGTTCCATTAGTGGGAATAAAGACAAATCTGGTCTCCATGGTATTAGTGATGATATTATTTCTTCCATCCAATATTATTGTTCGTCCCTTCCTCCATTGATATCTGGGTATTTCTGAGGCGTTGTCCATCAGCTGAAGGACCACAGTTCCTCCCAGAGCTCCATAACACTGAGATCCATTCCATCTGTCATCACAGAAGGTTTCAGCACCTGCAAAAAAAAAAACCATTTGAAAAGTAAAAACTTCACAACTTTGAGCACTCTCTTTCAACTGCTTCAGCTTCAGATTCACTGTCCCAACAAACGATGACATTTCAATCAGAAGCATTTATAATATTATTATAGGCCAAAAAAGTATGTCTCATATGACAAAGGCCTAAAACTGGCTATTAACATTTATAAAAGCTGTATTATCCAGATTTACTTCAGAAAAAAAAACAAAAATATAATGTTTGTAAAGGTATGAAATCTTGTATTCCCATTTAATTGAATTTAAATGAAGTCACACAAATGTTTTCCAAACTTTAAAAGGATCAAAGAATTATCTGAAGAGTAAACAATATTATTAATCTAATATTTTTATGTTATTTTACTGAGTTTGTCATAACTGTTCAAATATTCGTCAAACACTCTGATAATATCAGATTTTAAATACATTTACCAAAACTAAAAACAAAAAGAAGAAACAACAGAAAACAGAAGCCACAGCTAGTTTCCGGCAGATGAGCTGCTTTAAATCATTGAGGATTATCCTTCATAAACCACTCAATACCATCACTGCATGTTATTTATTCATATATTTAAAAAAAGGCCACATGCAAACAGTAAAACAACTCACCCTGAGAGACTCCAACAATCACCAGCATCACTCCAACTACAGCCTGCATGTCTTCTCACCGTTCAGCCTCTCACTCTCAGCTGCTTTTCAGACTGTTTCCAGAAAGTAAACGTGTGTTTTAGAGGGATCGGGCAGGTGTGTGTGCTGCCAACGATCAGCCTGAGTGGAGTGCGTGAAAACCTTGATTGGCAGAGTGTCGTTGTTGTATTCATCTTTTTCTGCACTGCGAGGAGGAAAGGAAGTGATATCAGTTCTTCCCCTTTTAGCCGACAAAAAAAGACTGCTGAGAGAGAGAGAGGGAGAGAGAGAAAGAGAGAGAGGGAGGGAGAGATGGAAACACTCTACTTCTGCTCTGTAGGAGGTTTTGAGACTAAAAGCTGATATTTATAACTCATCATCTATAAGTTTTGTTTTCAGTTGGGAATTCATACAAAGGTATAAAACACATCAGAGCTCTTTTTCATCTGTAAAAATATGTTGCATTCAAATAAGATATTTAAAAGTATATGTTGTAAATGAATGATAGAAATGTGTTACGATATAATAGATGGTCAAACTTGAAAATACATTTAAAACAGTATGAAAATATGGATTTACAAGCTGTTTGGCTGTAATGATGATTTTAGATATACAACACTGTTAAACCTGTAGTGCCAACTTCTTGATATGATGATGCATTATCATACAGCATCAGTCTTTATAAGCCATCTAGAGTCAATGCAGTGTTACAGATATCTGCACTTGTGTGACATGTGTAAAAGATTTTTCAGCTTATTTTCGTTAATAGTTAGTCTGCTAGTTAATATAACATTTTCAGCTCTAGTTTAAGCCAAACCTAACAAAAGCTTTAAAAGCTGTTGTCATGTCAGTGTTGGTTTGGATGGTAAAGGGAAGTTAAGAAGGTCAATAACAATGTCTTGTCTTGTCTAGTTCCCGTTTAACAGAAATAGGAGGTTTTTAGATATGTGCAAACCAACCGTACTGCTGTTTTAACGGTGCTTTAAACGGCATGCTTACTTGATTTCCTCATCTTTCACCTCTCTTTAATCAGGATAATCTTACCAACCATGAACCAAGGAGTTAATCAAAATGGAGAAGCATGACATGAGTTGTGAGAGTAGGTCTGTCCAGGAATTGCAGCTGTACAGATGTTCTCAGGTGTAGTCTACTTTGGGTTTGACGGCCAGCCAGGGAGAGAAGCAAAGACGCTCACAACACTGTGTATAATTTGAAATAATGAGGTACTCCAACAGAACAGACCTCACACATTTTAAATAAACATACTGTACATCTGTTAAATAAAAGTTGCTGCAGATTTTGTTCCCACATTCTTTTTTTCTCAGTGTATATTTATTTTACTTCTGGGTAAAGCGGATAAATCAGCCTTCTTTTCAGTTGTCTTCTGTTCTGTCAGGTTATCTGTGATTGGACAAAGTGTCCTATTACACGTCCATATGCAAAGGTTTAGGTTTAGTTTATTTAAAAGGGGACAAGGCAATTTCATAAAACACATGATTACTGTACACATGGTTAAAAGAAGCCAGAAATAGCCAAAATGCTAGTTTTCCAGTAGTCCCCTGGCCATGGAGTAAAAAAAGGAATAAAATACATCTCTGAGAAAAAACATGGTTAGACACCTGATCAGGCCGACTTACTGAAAGTATTTATATATATATTATATATTAATTGCACAATGATGGTAATACATGCACATCCATGCACATCAGTCAACAAAGTTGCGTCAACAGTGTCAGTCGTGAGCACAAAATAAAAAGCACACATTGTTCAGAATTAAATTAGGGGGCCGTCTCTCAGAACTTCCCTGGGGAACAAACATTAAATGTTCCACTCTCAATTAACAAGCACTAAAAGAGGCTTTAGATCTGTAAGGTTAAAACTTGTGAAGTGTTGATGCTCATATTTCTGCACGACTGTTGCTGCAGGAACAAGCCCTGCCCACCAGCCACACACACACACACACACACACACATACACACACTCACGCACACACTCTCTTCACTACACGCATGGATCCAGTAAGTGGTGTCACTCTGAAGGGAAAGAGGAAGTGGGCGTTACTCATTAACAGTTAACTGATCGGTTTGCGGCCGATGCAAATATTGATCTTGTTCAATACATTTCCTTGGAAGTCCCGGCTGCGCTGACAAGGCTCTTAGGAAAACAGCCCTCACATATCCTGCTGGAGGCCGCTGTCCAGTACACATCTGATCAAGATCATCTCTGTCCACGTCGACAAAACTCTAACTCACCAACAGATCAACAGCAGACGTGTAATTAGGGCCCGAGCACTGACAGTGCGAAGGCCCTATTGTATCTGTAGGAATTTTTTTTTTCCTTGTTTTTTTTTTCCTTGTTTTTATTTTTCTGATGAAATGAGGGCCTTTTTTCCCCCTAAACGTGCCCCAAAAGTCACCAAATTTTGCACACAAGCCAGGCCTGGCGATAAATTTGATATTTCATGGTTTGCATTAATGGGCGTGGCCTAATGGCTCAACAGCGCCCCCTAGAAAACTTCGTGCCTCAATACGGTTTGACGTACATGAACGAAAACCGGTACACACATGTTGCAACTTAAAGAAAAGTCTCTTGGCGCCATGGCCGAAACCGAACAGGAAGTTGGCCCTTTTGAATTAATCGTGTAATTTTGGCGCAATTTATGCCATTCCTTCGGCCGTTTCTTCGCCCGAACCGTAACGTGCACCCAGGTGTGTTATACATCAAAATGTGCGTCTCGATCCTGCAACGACGCGCATTACTTTTCTCAGTCAAAAGCGTTACCGTGGCGACGATAGACGCCAAAAAGCGCGCCCCCCTTCATCTGATTGGTTTATATTTGATAGTTCCTATTTTCTACAATAACTTTTGAATGGTTTGACATAAAGACTTGTGGGTGGTGTCATCGGACTCGGTTTTGAGTCCTTGAACAAAATTGGTGCAAATTAGCCCCGCCCCTTCTTCTGATTGGTCGATATTTGACAGTCCCTATTTTCTGCGATAACTTTTGAATGGTTTGATATAGAGAGTCGTGGCTGGTGTCATCCGCTAAATGTCCAGGCCTGAAGACATATACATACAAATCATACAAGCCCTTCCGCTGCAGCACACCTGAACGTGCACAAGGGTGCGAGGGTCCATTCATCGCTGCTCGCAGCTTTAATTACCCTTTTAACTCTTGCTGCTCGAGTCCTCAGCCTCGATCATCAGCTTTAGTGCTGCTGCTGGTCCTCAAACAGCTGTCCTGGGCCCCGCTGCACAATAACTGCTCCAGTGTGGGACACTTGCAATGACATTATGTAGGTCCTTGCTATTTAAGTTAATGAGAGCCAGGATCCTTAATTATTTGTCTATATCTTAAAAAGAGATATGGAAATGGATTCCATCAAAACTGTAATAAAAGGAGACTCTTAAAGTACTTATTGTGTTAAGAAATCAAGAGAGTGATTGAAACAAAAAACTCAAGTTGTCCCAATGACCCAGTCAAAGTTCAGACTTGGCACCTGAGAGGATCTTTGCATGAGGCAAAACCTTCAGATCTTACTTTGTAAAGAAAGGGAGGCCACATAAATTGTCCAAAATTATGTGAGAAACTGTGTAAAAAACAGTATAACATGTCAAATTGTGTTGTTTATCTTTTATCAATTTTAAGACCTGGTGAGGAACACATGACTTTTCAATTTTAGAATTGAGGAAGATGTACTTTCTTTCAAAGGGGAAACAATTTTGGATGTCATTTTACATGTTTTTGATGCACTCAGCTAGATAAGTGCAGTTCTTCAGAGTTTATATATATATATATATATATATATATATATATATATATATATATGCAAATGCAGAAACTAGGTAGATCTGCTATAAATGATAAATAAGACTTCACTGTGTTCAGTACATGTCATAAAGCTATTAAATACATCTGTGAAAATTATCTGTTCTTTCATTGTAAATACAAATCTTCCATATTCTAAAACCAGCAAGTTGGATATCTTTCTGTTATGAGATGTCAGGGCTTAGCCCAATGTGTAATACAATGTTGTATTGAGGAGTCTGGAGAGAAGACATTTTTGAAAAATTAACAATTAAATAAAGACCTTTGGTGGGTTTTTTTGGGTGAAAGACTTTGCCTGGTTGTGGAGGGACTCACAGAAGCATTTCAGATTTTTGTATTCTTATGGTGGATATGAATCAGTCATCATTTATTCATTCGGTTTCACTTTTTGTTATTGACTAACTGGATAATAGACTTATATAAAATACAATATGGCAGCTATTAAAACCATTAAAGGCATAGTTCTTATGAAAAATAACTATATTTCTAGATTAATGTATAATACTTCTATGACGGTCTGTAAGCCTAGAACCTCTACTTTATTCCTCTTCTCCAGTATTTTAGCATCCTACTTGTGTAGTTTGTCCCAAACATACAAATGATGCCTACAGTCAGCTACCATGTGAGCCAACAAAAGGTTTCCTATATTTTAAAATTTCAATATAGTACACACCACACAATAAACAATATCTAAATAGATGATAAACCCAGGACAAGTATCTCAAATAGGTGTTTACATTGTTTGCCTTTATTAAGGACTGCTCATTTTTACCCCTATTGGTTAATATGTAGTGTTGAGGCCAAAAGTAATCTTGGTTAGTCTAATTATACTTTATTTGCTTAATCCTTTAATTGAAAGAAGTTGTATATGAATTGAATTGATATATGGTTATTTATGTATAATTGACTTAGTTGACTGCATGTCTATGACTTCCACCCATGACTCTTTATGTCAAACCATTCAAAAGTTATGCCAGAAAATATCATCAAATCAGATGAAGCGGGGGCGCACTTTTTGGCGTCTATCGTCGCCACGGTAACGCTTTTGACTGAGAAAAGTAATGCGCATCGTCGCAGGATCTAGACGCACATTTTGATGTATAACACAAGGTGCATGTTACGGTTTGGGCCGCATTAACGGCCGAAGAAATGGCATAAATTGCGCCAAAATTAATTCAAAATGGCCGACTTCCTGTTCGGTTTCGGCCATGGCGCCAAGAGACTTTTCTTTAAGTTGCGACATGATACAGGTGTGTACCGATTTTCATGCATGTACGTCATACCGTATTGTGGGGCTTGAGGCACGAAGTTTTCTAGGGGGCGCTGTTGAGCCATTAGGCCACCCCCATTATTGCAAACCATTAAATATCAAAATTTTCGCCAGGCCTGGCTTGCATGCAAAATTTGATAACTTTCGGGGCACGTTTAGGGGGGCAAAAAGGCCCTTATCTCGTCGGAAAAATAAAAAACGAGAAAAACAATGAGAACATCTCCTACAGATACAATAGGGCCTTCGCACTGTCAGTGCTCGGGCCCTAATAATAACTAGAAAATTTCAGGAAATTTCTATATGGGCATGCCCCACTGCCCTTTTGTGCCCTCTAGCTGCTTGTGTTTGGGATGGTACTGGATTTGTTCAGGGCGGTTCACATTGGGGTCATCTCTGGTTCTGTCTGAGGGGGTTCTGGTTGTTTTTGGGTGATTCTGATTCTGTCTGAGGTGGTTCTGGTTGTACATATGCTCCCACATATGGCCCTTTTCCACTAGTACCTACTCAGCGCGCTTCTACTCGCCACGCCCCCGTCTTGCGCTTTTCCACTACGGGCCGAGGCGGGTGGAGCCGTGCCGAGTAGATACTTTTTCTGTACCGAGGCTGCCGAGGTTCTAAGCGTGCTGAGCCGGCCCTGGATCTGATGTCATCACCCTCCACGCCACCGATTGGTCTGGGGGCGGGGCCGTCAGACGTTTGAATCAGGAAGCGGGAGTCAGCGCGGGAGTCAGCGCGGGAGTCAGCGCGGGAGTCAGCGCGGGAGTCAGCGCGGGAGTCAGCGCGGGAGTCAGCGCGGGAGTCAGCGCGGGAGTCAGCGCGGGAGTCAGCGCGGGAGTCAGCGTGAGAGCAACTCGCGGCAATTTTATTATAAAGCGCAAACATCTGTTTGGTGATCCAACTCTGAGGTGTAGATGTTTATAAACCTGGTGGCTGACGAGAGAAATAAAAAAAGGGACGTAGACGGGTGATAAGGAACGATCAGATCTACCAGGAGTTGTGTTTTACTCTCAGCCGCTCGTGGCTCCAGCTGATTTTCTCATCTGCACAAACAAAGGGGTTGCGCAATCGAGTACGTCACAGCAGCTTCACCCCAACCCGCCCACTTCTCACCTGGCTGTGGAAAAACAAACCGGGATGAGCCGCAGCGAGGCGAGTCGGGCTGAGTAGGTACTTGTGGAAAAGCGCCATTAGTGATGCATAAGTAATTTGTTGCCACAGTAACAATCCCCACATGAATGAATGAAGTCATTTTGACATTAATTTTCTGTAAATTACAGCTTTATGGAATTTTAATATGTTGTAGGGCACAGCGGCGCGAGTCGTGGAACATTTGAATGATGTCTCTACAACAACCTGTTGCCTACCAACAAGCGTCCAAAGTCAAATTTGGCATAATGAGGTTGTAAAATATTTTATTCAGAAGTGAATTGAGTCTGGGAACATTTGAATGATTTCTCTACGATAAAGTTCTGCCGAGCAATAAGCATCCGAATTTTCTAATTTCCTATCACTACGTGGCATGCCCATAGTAATCATACTCTGGACTCATCTCATCACTGTTGGGTGCATTTGATGTTTCCAGGATAACGGAGGTGTTTCCAGTTGAGGCTGCTGGTTGGACATAATTTGATGACTCTTGTTTCAGAAATTCTGAGACTGAAACAAAGATAATCAGGGCAGCTCACAAAAATTCAAAACTTCAAAACACATAAAAACACAAAAAAAACATTAAAGATATGGTGCAAAAGTTGCTGTTATCAGTATAAGCTAAGCTATATAAGAGATTATGAACGCAGAATAATGACACCATCTGCAAATTTGACACAAACATTATTATTTGTACTGCAGTCTCACAGTTTACAAAATAATTATGGAAATTATTGAACTAATGCAGAACAATTAGTTTTAGATGTAGTAAGAAGTTCAGTTTCCAACAATCTTTTGGATACTTCTCTATTTCAACTGCTCGTCAATACAAGATCATCAAACTTCAAATGAGTCAGCAGCCTTTTGCTCAAATGACTTTACACTTGACTTAGATGAAAACCATAAATACCAAAAAATATTTCTCATTCAATTACACTTCAAGCCCAAAATAAGTCAATTTCTGTTATTCTGCTTTTACATCTTGGTCAGGACGTCATTGTGATAGAGATTTTCTAATCTTAGCGGATTTTTTTCCCGGATGAAGAAATATTTAAAAAAAAAAAGAAATAAGTAATTTTCTGAATTATAACTGTTATTCAAATGTTCCGTTTTTTGTTTGCAGGAATCCAAGTACATATTAGCCAGTGACTACATGCTTACATCATGAAATCCATCTATGTGCTGCTTTGAACCTCATGAGAAAAGGGACATTTCTATTTTGGGTGTGGAAGCAGAGGAAGATCACATGACCAACTCTGACATTAACACCCACATATACTTTACTGAATTATCTGTGCCGGCGTTTCAGTGATTCAGTATGGAAAGAATAATTATGACATGTTTATGCTCAGCTGATCATCCTCATCTGTTGAGTTGAATGCAAAATGTGTTACCTTGTGTAGAAACATTTCTTTCAAGGGGACCTTTGATATTTGTATAAGATGAATAAAGTAAAGTTATTCTTGAGATTTATTTTAAACTGTTGTTGCAAATTCATTATGTCACCATGGATCTCTATTAGTCCATACCAGAAGAACCGCTCCACTGATATTATTCATCTGTGGTCCACATAGCCCTCACCCACCCGGAAAGGAAAGATTCAAACTGTCCACTTTCGTGGACTTCACAGTTTCTTTCAACACGATGGTTAATCTTTGGTTGAGAAATTCACAACAAATGGGACTGCATCCCTCCATTGGTAACTGGATACTGGATTTCTTGACACATGATCGTAAGTATGGGTTCTCCCATGGGCGCCGTGCTCAGCCCTTTCCTGCTGTTTTAATACTTTTTTTTATGATGGTCTTTTTCTATATCTACCATTTAATTTTTTAATTTTCAATATTGGCTTTTTTTTAATTAAAACTTTTAGTTTATATATCAATTAAAGTTACTGAATGTTTGAACTCTTATAAATCTCAGTCAGAGCAAGAAAATGATGTTGAATATGAATTTATATTTAAACACAAATAGCACAAATGGGAATTTAAAAAAAAGAAATAACGAGAGGAATCCTAACAAACATTAAATATATTAGTGCTTAAAAGTTTTTGAAGCCTTTAAAAATCTCCATATTTCTGCATGAATATAACTGTATACGTTATCAAATCTTTGCAAAAGTTGCCTAATTGTGACACGGTTATTATACGTTATCCTTTACAGAATCCATCAGGATGATGATCCAGTATTGCACATTTTTTTGCAGCCTTAACCTCTGGTCTTCACGTTAATGGTCTTGTTCTGAACCTTTGATTTGAACTGTTGATTTCTGCTGGATTTTGGTCAGAACTTCGACTTACAGTACTGTAGCTCCTCAAAAACGTTACCTTTTCTCTGTAATTGTTTCTCGGTAGATTTACTTCCTTGTTGTTCTCTATCTGGGTCCAGACAGCAGGCAAACTATAATACTACCACCTTAGTATTTGTGTCTAAGTTTAATCATGAAACAGACACATCCATAGGACACACTAACATTGAGGAACCAGTGTATCCAAAAAAATCACTGTTACCTGCTCAGGTGAGGATGGATCAGTCCAAAATTAAAGTCAAAGTAATAAAAATGAAAGATAGTACTCATTGTTTGTACTTTTCTGAAAGTGGATCAGATTAGATTCAGGTAAAAGACATGGAGGTGGCTTTGGATCACCGGTCCCCTCCATCAGTCATCAGCAGTGCAGTCTTTGTAAAAGTTCTGAATATTTCAACTTCGGTAACTTCACAGTCTGATCTGCTCACACGTCATCATCCCTGTTATTCAGTCTTCTGAGGTCGCACAGAAAACTTGACTTGGTCGTACTCCACCTCCATATCTGGCTTGTGCTCCACCTGCCTGCCCTTCTGCTGCACCACCCTGACGTCAGCGTAGGTTATTTCCTGCTCAACGTCTCCTTTTTCTTCTTTCTCTGCAGAGAAGCAAAAAGCGATGACATAAAGTTAACTAAACTATACTTTCACACATTCAAAAAGCAAAGTGACAGGAAAAAGAAAGTTGTTTTTCTTACTTTTGTTGTTTTGTTTTATTCTCTGAGCACAGAAGAAAGCCACGCCGACGGCTAAGAAGATGAACAGTGCTGAGAGGACTCCAGCCATTACTGTCAACTCGCTGGTTCCTGCTAAAAAATGACAATTAAAAAGGAACACTGTTTTCATGAAGAAGAAAAGAAAACGATCATTACATTAATAGGTCCACTGAAATCTTTTTGTTGTGCATCATTATTGTTGTTGAGGTAATTAATCCTGCAATCAGAGTTTGGGGGAATGGAGGAGTGTTGTGGAGACACTTGGTTTTGTTTTAGGACCATTTTTATCATCTATGCACCACGTTTGCAAGTTATTCAAAATGAATATTCAGAACAAACAGTTATTGTTCTTGTGTGTGTAACGGGTTCTACTGCTGCTCTGTTTTACTTCCAAAACAGATATCATGTGTTGGACAATATTGTAGTTGATAATCAGGACACAGAAGTGATTATGGATATTAAATATAAAGATCAAAGATGGCCAAATATCAAAAAATTGTGAAATAAAGTTTTTTATCATGACTTAACAAGTGTAAACAAAATGTATTTTACCTTGAATAATCAACTGTAGACTTCGTTCTGCTGTTTGTACACCATCTAAATCCTGGAGTTTAAGTGTATATTGACCACTGTCATTGCTGTTCAGGTTGTTGATCAAAAATGTTCCATTGTTGGGAATAAAGACAGATCTGGTCTCAATGTTATTAATGATGAATGAATTCTTTCTTCCATTCAATATCGTTGTTCCATCTTTTTTCCAGTCATATCTGTGTATTTCTGAGGCGTTGTCCATCAGCTGGATGACTACAGTTCCTCCCGGAGCTCCATAACACCAAGCTCCATCCCCTCTGCCATCACAGTGAGTTTCACCACCTGAAAATAACAAAATCTATCTTTCAGTTTTGTTATAATATAATGAGCCACACCCACCTCCATCATTACCAACTTTTAAATCAGTTAATTAACAAAATGAAGATTTTAAATGCTTTCTTAATGAGACATTGGGGTGATGAACAAAACCTAAACCCGCATCTCTAGACCTGGCACCTACAGGTGGAAGATGGAGAGGAATTTGGATTTAACAAGTGGCAGTGAGGTTGGTGGAGTGGAAACATCAGTCTCATGTAAGAGAGGAGACTTTACTCATTAAATAAATCTATGAAAAAGACGGAGTAACTGGGATGGACCATGCAGATGAATGGAGTCCAGAATGAGTGGAGTGCACTACAAAAAACCCAAACTAGGAGATATAATGAGATGTAAAAAAATATATTTTCAAAAAATATAGACTGATGGTATTTAAATGTAACTTTTTGAAGCATGAAAAGATTGACAAAATGACAAAATGAATAATGAGATTAAAATGATGAAAAGGTTTTGACTGTACATAAGCCGCTGGAAACATTAGAGCTAAAATCTAATCTTATAAAAGCCACCTGTGGATGCAGTTCTTTGGACTATATCCGTATTTGCATCTGGGTATTGACAATTTATCGTTCTACATTTTCTTTTTTCAAACACATATGAAAGCAGAAGAACAAACGAGCGTGACAGTTTCTGTGTCTTTGTTTTTTTTTTAGTTTCCTTAAAACAGAAACAACACCAAATCTTTGGTATTTCAGCTGATTTACATCACTAAGCAGAGGTTAAGGCTTTAACAACTTTATTTGCTGTCATCGCCACAAACCACGTCAGTGATCGTGATAAAGTCCGTGTGAAGGAAGTTGAACAGCTCACCATGACAGACTCCCATTAGCAGCAACAACAGTCCGGCTGCAGCCTCCATGTCTCTGTACTGTTCAGTGTTTGTAGATCAGCAGCCGGCAGGTTTTAATGGCACATGCTGAGCATGTATCTTCCTCTGAGCAGGGTCAAAAGTCTTCAGCCACTGATCAGCCTCTGGAAGAGAAGCTGTGCATATGCTGCATGTGGAAAGGTGAAAGAAAGGGAAGTGAACACAACATAATGAAGAAACTGCTGAAAGTAAAAAAGGAAGAGTCCACTGCAGTTATACAAAGTCTGGTCAAAAATAGAAACAGAACACTTTTAACAACTCCAAGACAGAGCAAAGAAACATGAACATTATAGCAACCAGAAAAGTGGATGTTTGGCCAAAATGTAAAAGATGTTTCAACTTAATTTTGGCCGGCCAATAAGACTCACTCACAATGAGAACCCTCCCCTTCCATTGTGTGTGTGAGTCTTATCGTCTGCCCCCCCCTGCTGCTTGCTGGACCTCATTATTGAACGTTGTGCTGGTTTATGTTCTGGTGCTCAACTGGAAAAATGTCAAGTAATCAAGTATCATTTATAATTTCTAACCACCTGTTCTGCATCTGTTATATACTGTAGTTGTTTCTGTAGTGCACCAACACCAGCTAACCATGTATCAGTAATGTGTCACTCTTAGTTTTCCTGCTCACAGATAATTAAAACTAATATGTATTGTCTTTTGTACCTTTGACAGTATATCCATGCAAAATGCAAATCAAGTTCTGATGTAATTAATTGTAGCGTGTGACAATATCATCAGATTACTGGAAAAAGGGAAGAAAAAGAAAAGAAAAGTAATATCTGGTGAAAGTATTTTTTATAATAATTATTTATTATTATTATTATTATTATTATTAATTATTATTATCATATGCACACACTTCATGTATTGTTTGCCCTGATCAAGTTTAACCTCGGTCTGAGTCCCTCCTTCCAGTTGATCAGCCAATTTAAGGCTCATCCTGAAGCAAAGCACTGAGAGAAAACAAAGTCATCAGACCCGAAAATTTCGAAACAAAGCTTTCTATGAAGTAGACATGTGTGCTCTTTCAGTGCTTACAAAATGAAAAGGATATTAGTTTAGTACAAACCTGAGATTAGGGTCTGGTGGGTAAAGTTGTGTGACGCTCAGAACAAAAAAAAAGCTGAACAATTTTGAAAGAGTTGTAACAAAAAACAAACAAAAAAAAAGGCACGAGTACAAATATTTCATAGTGGGCAGAATTTATGTTGTTTTCAAGGAGTTTACAACAAGAATATCTTCATGTATGGATTCATATGTGACAAACTGTGTTTACTTAAAATGTAATAACAAGGAGAGTTATGCTGTTGCGGGTGATACAACGTTAAAATTAACGTTAACGTTAATTAAACTGATAAAGTACACAATTCAGACAGGAAGTTGGTATGAAAGTCAACAAAATTCAGCCTGTTTGATAAGAAACCTTTTATCTAAAAACATAAACTACTGTACAAATATCTCCATTAGACTAATAACTAATAACCAGACGATTTTAAGTGTACAGTAACTGAGTCTCGCTTTAGTTCAGATTGGTCAGTATTCAGGCTCTCATCCCTTTACTTTTTCATATCTTCTACCTCATTATATCATTTATTATTGGATTAAATTAATCCTCACTGCTTCTCCTTTCTTGATGAAAATGTGCCAATCAGATCAGTTTCAGTGGTGAGCCTGTACTTGAATGTAGATGCTCATCATTCAAGCAGATTGTTTTTAAATAAGATGATAAGCCAGCTTAATTGAAGGCTTGAGGAATCAGTTTCCTTTGCAATCATGAATGTATTGTTTAAAAGTATTAAAAACTATAAGGGCCTGATTTACTAAGATCCTAAATAAAGAGTACTAAATTGCGTGTGCACTGAAAAAGTTTGCACGTGCTGTTGTTGTGTGTTTTGCGGGTGATCAACTAAGAATGCTCGCGCAATTGATAACAGGTGCAAACCTCAGTATTTAAATGAGGTGTTGCGTGTCTTACGGTTTGCGAGCGCAAAACGAAATTTGACGAGTTGGAGTTAGAGATATTAGAGGACGAGGCAAATTGTTGTGCCGTATTCAGCACCCCTGCCGTGAAAAGCACCCCCTCGTATATTCAATGATAAGTAGACCAAGAAAAAAAACAACACACTGACACTTCAATATATTTATATATACACACTCACACAAACACATACTTAGGAGTTTATATTATATATATTTATAAATATTATGGAAGACAACACAGTAAGCAGGCTATTAATTAATGACATCAATAACCACTTACCCGATTTTTGTTATCTGTGACTGTGATTGTGGGAAAGTATGACTATTGTGGAATCCATGAGCGCATTTAAACATGAATCATTAACACAAAACTGGACGCTAAACAGAACATGACACGGAATGAGAATATCATTTTTGTCAGACGAGGCGGTGCTTTTCACGGCAGGGGTGCTGAATACGGCACGACACCGGGGTATGACTGCAGAACAAGTATAGGCGCATAATGAGAAACACTTTTTTCTCCATGAAAACACGTGATTTATTTATTATCACAAATAAAAAAATGAATATGCCTCCTGTGGCAACCTTTTGCTGAATAATACTCGATTTAACATTCAAATAAAATATTTCTCCTTTTGCATGTGGAGAATCCTCACCACAAGTTGAGCCATCCCCACCCCAGTCCTCAAATCAGGCACCAACAAGCATCGGTGCGTAATGCTGGGCAGATTAGCACCTTCCTTTCGAACGTATTAAATACAGACGCAATCACAATCCCCGCAAAAACTTTCAGGCTTGGTAAATCTCATTGCGTGTGGTAAATGGACTTATTTGCATTTTACCCTCCCAGTATTTAGCGCTTTCTGGTGGGTACACCCCATATTGATTATTCATCAGGGAAAAAGTACTAAATGAATAGCGTGTGCTATTTTGCTCATTTGAGAGGCGCAGTCCTCTTTGCACGCTGTTAGTAGATCAGCTGGCACTTTGGTTTGCGGGTGATGTCAAGTTTGCACACGTTTTTACACACGCAAACCTTTAGTAAATCAGGCCCTAAGTGTATAAATAATTTGTTTTATCTAAAAGTGCAGCACAATGTTACTTTCAGCTTTTGTTGAGTTTGGCGGCTCCTTTGGAGAAAAGCGGTAGTGCTTTACCAGTAGTGTGGAAGGGTTCCTACCATGCTCCTCAAAGTTACATAGTGCCAGTGAAGGCGATACAGACCCCCCAGACCATGACAGAGGTGTCATTAAACCTGTTGGAAGTTGATGTACCATCACAATGACTCTGGAAATATTATATTAAGGTGGAAAAGTTACATTGTGCTGCTTTAAAGTCCAGAAAGACATGATTCGCAAATAGACACCAACGACAGGAAATAGAAAAAAAAAAACAACATTTTTCTGTGAACATGTAAATTTAACAGTAATTATCTGGCAGGTATGAAACTTGTCGTTGACTCTAGCATGCTCTAAAAGTGGCAACAAATACTAATCCCTCTTTCCTCTTTGATTTCATGCTGATCATGATTCTCTAAAGGGATACGAGTGACAGTTAAGTGCCTCTGCACCAGCAGAGGGAATCCTCACACCAGCTTAGATGAACCGGGAAGCTTTATTTGAAGGAAATAAGAGATGATGACAATTTAAATGTAGCTTATTTAAAGTAAAAAATGGAAACTACTTTAGTCTTTGTAGTTTCCACCTCTAGAGGGCAGAAGAGGTCCATGAATGTTAAGTGAGTAAAGCAAGAATAATGGAAGTGTTGATTGCCATGTGTCGCTGAGAAAAAGGAATAAAGAGAGTAAAAGGAAACTACTGTTCAGCTGTCTTTACCTTATAACCTTCACCTTTATAACTTTAGTTGTATTACTTACCCACGTAAACTTATCTAATTTCAATTTCAGATTAATGCCTCTCTTAACTTCAATAGGTGCATTGTGAGTTTTAATCAGTATTTCAGTAATCAAATCATTCACAAATCAAATAAATGTAAATTAGCTTTTAAATCAGAAAAAGTGAAAATGTGTTCAGATCATACATTGGAAAAAATAATAGGGAATTGACATTATTTTAAAACAAAAATAAACCACATTTTGAGCACTAATGACGTGTGTGTCTAAAAGGAAATCACATGAATGAAGGTGAAATACTTTCATGTGTCTTTTCGTCACCATCATCAGAGTTTTTCACTTTCCGTCTTCAGTGTTTCAGTTTTTCGAAAAACACAAATCAGCTGCGTTTATGAACTTTTGCATAAACACAATCATCTGCTGCTGCTTGAGTCTGCTCAGGTCGTTTTGTAAACTTGACTTGACCGTATTCCACTTCTTCCTCCGCTCGTTGCACCACCTGCCTCTTCTGGCGCTGCACCACCCTGACGTCAGCGTAGGTTAGTTCCTGGTCGTCTTCTTCCTCTGGAGAGGAGCAGGAGGGAGTCACATACACTTATGTAGACATTGCTGATGATTCATTGTGTTTTAAGCATAAACTGAATATAGGTTTTGCTTCGTACCTTTGTTGTTCTGTGTTTTCCTCCTCCTTGTACAGATGACGGCTGCACCGACAAGAAAGGAAACTAATAGTACAGAGAGGACACCAGCCAATATCTGCAGCTTATCTGTATCCAAAATAAAAAACAAAAAAAAACGCAAACACAACACATGTGAAAACTGAGTAAGAAACCCTTAGCTCAATGCAGCAACTGGAAGAGAGTGACTTTTCACTTACTAAGGTACCAAGGCTCCCCTGTGCTGGGATTCATGGTTTGATTGGAGGATGTGTTAATTGTAGAAGGTTTAAATGACTCTGTCTCCTTACCCACAGTTGTAGGAACAGTTGTTGGTTCAATACACAGAGTGTTGTTTTCTTTAAACAGCCACTTTGATATTTGCATCCCATCAGAAGTGCAGTTAATGAAAATGAAGCCTATAAACACAACAATTAATATTAATAGTAAACACAATGATTATGTACAGTTTGAATAGTTGGTGTCATGATTATCAAGTTGATTACTGTATAAGGTTTTCACTCACCGCAGGTTGTTAATATTGTTTCATTGGACACACGACTGATGTGGTTCCTGACTGAGCAGACCAGACGTCCTGAGAGGTTTTGTTTCAGGATGATGATGTTTGTCTCAGTGGTTCCAGAGAGGAGCTCAGAGTCTGTCAGTGTGTTTCCATCCAGAGTCCAGCTGTACTGAGGACTGTCCCCTCTCTCAGAGGAGCAGGACACCTTCATCTGTCCCTCAGACAGACACACAGACACCAGCAGGACAGAGGACACCGGAGCTGAGAGACACACATGAACTTTAACACTGAGAATTAATTAATTTGCTTCTTTTAAAGTTTATAATGAAAAAGCAATAAATGCTATACTGTAGGTATTCGCAGATATTAAGTTAGATTTTGTAGATTATCAATATAATAATTTAAATATTAAAATATGAACTAATGCCCTATATGAGGAGAGAACTTATTTACCTTGAATAAATAACTGTACAGTTCGGTTTACGGTTTCTCGTCCTTCTGAATCAAAGACTTCAAGTGTATATTGACCACCATCAGTCCTGATCAGGTTGTTGATCAGAAATGTTCCATTACTGGGAATAAAGACAGATCTGGTCTCCATGGTAGTAGTGATGATGGTATTCTTCATTCCACGCAATATTATTGTTCCCTCTTTTTTCCATTGATATCTGTGTGTTTTTGATGCGTCGTCCATCAGCTGGAGGACCACAGTTCCTCCCAGAGCTCCAAAACACTGAACTCCATCCTGTCTGCCGTCACAGTGAGCTTTTACACCTGCAATTTTTAAGTTAAAGAAAAGTGAAGAGGAACAGTTCTGCAGCCAAGTCTAAGACTACATTTCACAAACAGCTCAGTGTCTCAGGTCTGTGACGGGATAGTTAGGTTTCAACATACAGCTCTACTCTTACTGTAAACACGAATGATTATCAAAAAGGAACAGTGATTATGACATTCAGATTTCAACTTAATTCACCAAAACTAAAAAGTAAAAGAACAGAAATCCGAACCTACAGCTGGAAACTCCAACAAACAGCATCACTCCAACCACAGCCTGCATGTTTTCTCACCGTTCGGCCTCTGACTCTCAGCTGCTTTTCAGACTGTTTCCAGAAAGTAAACGTGTGTGTTTTAGTTTGATCAGTCATCAGTGTGTGCTGCTAATGATCAGGAGAGGAGTGTGTGCAAACCTGCACAGCGTTGATGTTGAATTCATCTTTTTCTAAATTTAGAGGAGGAAATGAAAATATATAGTTTTACTTCCTCTTTTACCAAACAGAAAAAGACTCTGCTGAGAGAAAAAGATGGAACATTTCTACTTTTGTTCTGTAGGAGGTTTGAAACTAAAGGCTGAATTTATAACTCATTATCTATCTTTAATTTAGTAGCTGGATTATCCTTTAGAGTCAGAACTGTTCGTAAAGAAGTATTTAAAAAAAAACATGGTAGCTATTTTTCACAGGTAAATATAACTTAAGATAAGAAAAAAAAAACATTAAATTAAATTAAAGAAAACGTTTGGGGAAAAAATGTATTAACTACACAAATATTAATTTTGAATTAAAATAATTATGTGAGTTGGCCGAGAGAAGATGCAGATACATTTATACAACAGAACTTACTGTTTTTGGCTTTAATTATGAATGTTCAGATAAATAGGACTGATAAACTCATATTACTTCTTCAATTTAAAAAAATGTAAATAAAAAAAAGACAGTATCGACCTTTTCGTGGCATGATGGTGCACCATCATCAATCAGCAAGTAAAAAAAAGAAAAAAGTGTTTAATTCTTTTCTTTCATAGTAGCCTAAGTGTGTAAATATTACAAAACTATGGGTGTTATCAAGGTAATGAAAGAAATATATGAAAAAAAATGTCTGCATTATCTCAAACTCAGTACCTCATATCTTTCTGTTTTTTCTGTTCATTCATTTGCCAATTCATTCATTCGTATTTGCCACGCAAGTACGAATGACGGCTGGCTTGACCACAGTGCTACCTGCAACACAGATCAGAGTATCACTCTGCAAGGAAAGAGGAAGTGGATGTTATTCATTCGCTGTTAACTGATCAGTCTGCTGCAGATGCAAAAATGGATCCTTTTCTAATACATTTGCCAGAAGTCAATTTATTTAAATAATTAAATAAAAGCCAGAACATTCAAAATAATATTTACACTATATTAGTGATGGAACCAATATTGTCCGAACAGATATAAAGATATATCAGATATAAAGATATAAACACAAGTATCCAACACTCTGACGACTGCAAGTTCAGCGGAGTGACGTTTATTGTGTCTGGGATCGGTGGTTTTGGTGCTCAGCCATCTGTAGCACCTACCAGACAGGAGAAGTTTAGTTTAGTTTAGTTTTTTAGTTTTAAGTTTAGTTTATTAGCACATAAAAATATACAACCGTTTTAAAAGTACAGACGAACAGTATGTAGAAAAAAAGGAAAGAAAAAAAAAGAAAAAAAGAAATACATTAGGCCTATAACAGAAAATTTGCGGGAGGAACCAAAAAATATCCTCCTATAATGAAACAAACAATATCTACTGAAATATGTAAAACATGGGACAACTAAGGAAAATAAGGCTAAATTACTAGAAAACAAAAACAGGAATCTAATTGGGGTGTGCAGAGAAGTTCTGAGAATGAATGGTTAAGCCAGTGCTTCTCAAAGTGTGATGTGCGCCCCACTGGTGGGGAACGGAGACATGTCAGGTGGGGCGCGACAAACGGGCGGAAATTTTCAATTTCATGCCTATTTTACTATAAATGCTATTGACAATAAAGATAATTCACTAAACAAAACACACACACACAAACATAGCAATAATTAATAGCTAAACCGTATTTTCGCGACCATTCGGCACGCCGTGTGGAAGCCCTCAGTTTTGTGTGTCATTTCTGGATTTAAAACACACACATGTCTGAACACATCTGTTTTTTATTTTAATTTCATGATGATCACAGAAACAAGTTCCAGTACTATCTTTCTATATCTACACTTTGATATTTGTATTTAACTGTCATCACACATATCTAAAACATGATCAGTGATCAATAAACCTCTACAGTTCAGTCACTGAGAACTCCTCTGGATACTCTGTTCTTTGTGCTGCAGCAGACGCTTCAACTTTCTTGTATTTTGTCTTCTTCCATTTGAAGTAGACACCAATCCCAATAAATGAAACGACCGCCACAACAGCCATCAGAGCACATCTGAGCAGAGAGAGATCTGTTCAGACAAGAGACACAAACACCAGAAGTTATGTTAGCACTGAGAGGAACGTCTATTTCAAGAGATCTTATGATGAGATCTCAGTGATGGTGCAGTTTAAACTGGTTACATCTCTGTATTAGTGTAAAGTCAGTAACTGTGAATACCTTTAATTACGTTAAAGACTGTCATTGATCTAAGCAAACAGAAATACTGCTGCATAAAAATGTTTCAGTTGACAAGGATTTATGTGGAAAGAAATGTTGGAATGGTTCCTACTGTTGTTCTTTCTCACCTCTACAGACAGAAACCATCAGTTCATTGGAGACACGACTGATGTGGTTCCTGACTGAGCAGACCAGACGTCCTGAGAGGTTTTGTTTCAGGATGATGATGTTTGTCTCAGTGGTTCCAGAGAGGAGCTCAGAGTCTGTCAGTGTGTTTCCATCCAGAGTCCAGCTGTACTGAGGACTGTCCCCTCCCTCAGAGGAGCAGGACACCTTCATCTGTCCCTCAGACAGACACTCAGACACCAGCAGGACAGAGGACACCGGAGCTGAGAGACACAAACATCACTTCTGACTTTTTTGTCACTGAATCTTGGTGAAATGTCACATTTATACAGAATAAGATAAAGATATCATAATGTGTCTTAATACCCAAAATAATAACTACCTTGAATAAACAACTGTAGAGATTGTTCGCCTGTTTCTCGTCCATCTGAATCCTGGAGTTTAAGTGTATATTGACCACTATCAGTCTTGATCAGGTTGTTGATCAGAAATGTTCCATTACTGGGAATAAAGACAGATCTGGTCTCCATGGTATTAGTGATGATGGTATTCTTTCTTCCGTTCAATATTATTGTTCCATCTTTTTTCCATTCATATCTGTGTATTTCTGAGGCGTCGTCCATCAGCTGGAGGACCACAGTTCCTCCCAGAGCTCCAAAACACTGAACTCCATCCTGTCTGCCATCACAGTAAGTTCTCACACCTGCATTTTTAAGTTAAAGAGAAAACATCGCAATTTTGAGTACACTATCCTCCCAAAGGAACTACAGCAATGTTTTCATCCAATATGAACATCAACATTAAGTTAAAGCAGATGGATTATAAAACTTTAGCCATCACTCAATTCCATGACTGCTTGTTCTTGATGTCCTGATGCCCCGATTTCCAATCACGGGATTTCTGAATGATCAGAAATATAAAGTGGTCTCCCCTCACCCTGCCAGCACAGGGGAGACAAAATACCATGAATTTCTGCAAGGTCTCTGACCCCCGCCTTACAGAGTCCCCCAGTGTCATGTGATTTTTTTTGAGCCGATTAGAATCTGCGCCTAGGGTGACGTCACCCTAGGCGCAGAGGTTCGGCCTCCGCTGCTAAAACCACGCCCACAACCAGCTCTCTCCGCTGCTGGAGCGGTTCTTCCTTGAGCCAGTCAGACGCGGCGCCGCGGCGGAGCGTATCCGGGTTAAATCATCCAGGTTCCCGGGTGGTTTGGGAGCTGGTTCCTCGGGGGTCCATCCCAGGCCGGATCAGCTCCACCCTCCGAGATTTTCAGCCAAATCTGTCGGTTTGATCACCGGTAACGGGCGATACGCAGAGGATGCGCCCCGGAGCCGATCTGTGTGCCCGCCGTGGGGTTGCGGCGCCCGTCGCGCAGCATCCGCCGGGCAGATCCGGCTGAAATTCCGCTGGTCGGTCCCCGGGAGTCCCTGCTACCAGTCCAGGCCGGTTCCTGCGGTCCCGGCCGGTCGGAACCGGTCAGATTCCCCGGTTAAAGCCGCTGTGATGCGCGCTGCTCCAGCCTACTGTCTTGGGAGCAGGGATTTCTGGGGTACGTCCCAGGCTGGACCAGCTTCACCCTCCGAGATTTTCAGCAAAATCTGTCGGTTTGATCATCGGTAACGGGCAATGCGCCCCGCAACCCCACGCCGGGCGCCCGGCGTGGGGTTGCGGGGCCAGCGTTCAGCATCCGACGGGCAAATCCGGCTGAAATAGTGCATAAATGTTATTTATATACAACTCATATTTTATTTTTTTAACAATAAAGTTGCCATTTGTGAAAATTCAGTGTTGTGATTTATTTACAGGCTTGGGCTGCTCTGGCGGAGCGAGGTTTATGCTCCTCCCCTGCTACATGTCATTCAGGGAGCCAATCAGCACAGAGCCTCATTATCATACCCCCCCCTTCCCTTAGAATGGAGCACAGAAAAAGGGGTTAGAAGCGGTAAAACTAGTGACAGGGCCCACAGGCTGGATTTATGATTTATGTAGAAAAAACAAGCTTTAGATTGTTTTTAAGACATTCAAGGCCTGTTTAGAATATACATTAAATGCCATAATAGGTCTCCTTTAAAGACAAAACTGTCATAACTTGCACTCCTATTCCCCAGTCACTCATTCATTCATTGACTCTGCCACGTCCACAGTCCACTCCCTCCTCTGCAATCAGGACTGATTACACACACCTGCCGCTCATCGCTCTGCCACTATTTGGTCCCCTGTTCCACTCACTCTCATTGCCAGATAGGTCTTAGCCATCTCGATGCAAGACTCTCCAGCGGTCTCCGTTCTGACTTCCCGTTGCCAACCCTGCCTGTTTTTGGACTCTGCCTGGTCTCCTGTTCCCCGGTACCCGACCTTGTTTTCCGAACCGGATGCTGATTTTTGCCAGCTCCGTGTCCTGTATTCCTGCCTGCCCTTCGCTGCTGCTGTGGTAAATAAAAGTGAACCAGACAAGCTACTGATGTGTGCTCTGTGTGTATTGCATTTGGGTTTTCTTCTGCAATGTTACAATTATATTAACTAAATAGATAATTTAATTGTCTTATCAATAATTTTTACCAACAATAATTAGTCAGGTGGGGAGTAGGTGTAACCTTCAGCCTAAAGCAGCAGTTGGTGCTCGTGCAGCTGATGTCAGTGTTGCCTACTGAGCAACACTGGCTGTATTTAATTGTTTTATTTTAAAAAAAGACCCACTTTTTTAGTCTCTTCAATTTAATAGCATTTTATCTCCTTTTTTAAAAAACTGTTTAAACTTTTTTATTTTTTTATTCTAATGATTATTGTCAAGGGTTTGTTTTGGTGGACTAGTCCAAAAACTTCCAAAAACTTCTATTATCAGCGTTTTTATTATCGCCAAGATCAGAACAAAAGGGGAAAAAAAAGAGAAAAAGGAGAGAAATATTCCCAGTGAGTAGGCCTACAAAAAAACCCAAACTGTTTACAACTTCAGAGAACTTCAGCATCTCAATGTTCAGTCAGACTCCAACTCAACCTCCTCCTCTCCCCAACACACATCTGTTGCTTTAAATCCCCTTTGCCCCTCCCTCGGGCAAATAAAGATGGATTGATAATGAGTTTTCAGACCCCGATAAATAACTTTCTTTTTCTTTCAAAAAAACCAACTAGCAACAAATCTTAGACTCTAACTTGAAGGCTTGTGTCATCCTCAATCTGTACTCCAGCGAGCAGCTCCTGCATCCTTCAATCCAAAACTGGCTGATCTCGAACTGGCCCAGCACCATTAGATAATCATTATTCATACATAATTCTAATTAATAGGATTATTATAATACATTTACAATGGAGCTGCATTGGCCTATAGACAGGACAAAGGATTGTTGGAATTGTGACATCAAAAATTATAAAATTTTTGGTGTTTTTTTTACTTGCCGTTTTATCCCTCTCATGGTGTACTTCTCTGTCAAACAGCATCTACTACAATTATATTTAGATTAAAAAGCTAATATCTACTTTCCTTACTGAAGAGTTGGCAACACTGGCTGACGTAAACTCCAAAGCAAAATTCAATTCCTCGATATTTCAGAAATCTTTGCAATTTGGAAATATTTTTAAAATTGGGCGGCAAATGCAGTACTGCAGCAGCTTCTGCTGTTTGTAATTTGGGACATTTCTTTTTTTTTCTTTTTTTTTTTCATTGTTGAGGATTGTCAAAGTATCAGATTGGGACTCATAATCAGTCGATACTCAAAAGCAAATGACTCCAATTCGGTAGAACAAAGATATTATCGGGACAACCCTACTGCATGTTATTCATTGTTCAAATTTTTAAAAGGCTGCATGAAAACAGTAAAACTCACCAGAAGAGATTCCAACAAACATCAGCATCACTCCAACCACAGCCTGCATGTCTTCTCACCATTCAGCCTCTGACTCTCAGCTGCTTTTCAGACTGTTTCCAGAAACCAAATGTGTATTTTAGTGTGATCAGTCAGCAGTGTGTGCTGCTAATGATCAGGAGAAGAGTGTGTGTAACCTGCACATCATTGATGTTAAATTCATCTTCTTCTAAACTTAGAGGAAATGAGGTGATATCTGTTCAACTTCCCCGTTCAGTCAACAGTTTCCTGAGAGAGAGAGGTTTTAAGACTAAAGGCTAATATTAATAACTCATTTTTAAGTTAACACCTGCATTATTTACATTAACAGTTAGGTCATTGCAGCATCAGCTGTACTTCATATGTAACTTTTTACAAACCGAACAGAAGTTTGTCTTCATGTCAGTTTTGGTTTGCATAGTAACTTTGGTTAAGAAGGCCAATTATTTTCACCATTTTACTTCCTGTTCAACAGAAACGTCTGTTTTGACGGCTGTTTTTTGTGATTTATGCTGTTTTTCTGAAAATTTTCTGTTCTGAACAAAGTTTAAATGTATTAACTTTAACATCTATTTGCTGCTGATTATGATGTCACCCTCCATCAGCCAAAATCTAGGCTCATCCAGGAGCTGCAGCTGTACAGATGTTTGCAGGTGTAGTCTATTTCACTCTGAGTTGGGGGAAGTTTAACAGCCTGTTGTGGAAAGAAGTATTGAGGCTCACAACGCTGCACGCCATTTAGTGTGATAGCGGAAGGGCACATTTTACTGTGGAAGTAGAAAACCTCACACCCTTTAGATAGACCTGCATCTGTTAAACCCAAGTTCTTGCAGAATACCTTTCACGCCTTTTAAATCACACTTTATATTTAAACTCATAATATGCAGCTGGGTGAACGTTGAAAAATCAGCCTTCTCTTCCCTTTTTAAGCTCCATCAAGTTTCTCTCTATTTGTCCACATAATTTGAGCGCAGGAAAGAGGTGCACATCAATGTACTTCAGTCAGGTTGAAAAATTATAGACTGTTAATGACATCAAGTCCCCTGCCGTAACAAAACAAAGATTCACCTGTTTCCAGACCGTAGCAGAACCCACCACGTTCTGCCTGAAGCAGATGAAGTGTTTCAAAGAGAAACCAGTTAATAAAGCGACAATATGCTGGTTAAGATGGCAGAATATTATCAAATATGCTGCTTGTATCTTCTAGAACAAAGATCCACGTGAATCCAGCTTACTTTTGTCCACCAGTGGAAAATATTAAAGACAGTTGTTAATCTTCTCTGATTTCAATCTCAGACTCTGCAGAGCTCAGCATGTTAAATGTGAGGTTCATGATGGTACAATGAGAACAAAGACAGCAAAAACAGGCTATTACTTGTTTATAAGAAAAGCTACCAGGTGAAATTCTCTTCTCTCCAAGTTAAGCATAAATTAGGTTCATTTCTAGTCTCTTTATTGGGTTAAAGAACAGTAAATACAGAGATAGAGGTTTACCAAGTATGTACACAAATTTGAAAACACAGGATATTCAGAACAAAATGTATGCAAACATAAGTAGTGCATTATAAACCAGCTACTAAAACAGTCTAGCTTAAAAGGTCTAAAGTCTTGATGCACCGCTGCATCTGCAGCAGCAACACAGATTAGTGTATCACTCTGCAGGGAAAGAGGAAGTGGGCGTTATTCACTCAAAGTTTGCTGATCAGTCGGCTGTAGGTGTGACAATTAATTCATTTCCAATACAATTCCCTCGAAAGACTCAGGAAAGCAGTGATGTCACTCATTCTAAAGACTGTTGTTTAACAAACTGATCAAGATCATCTCTTTCCATGTCAACACAACTCCTCCAGATTGGTCTATCTTTTCTATTATAATTTTGACTAACAGGATGTTAAGCCAGACCAAAAAGTTTGCTGTAGGACCAAAATGCAAATGATTCTTACAGTCAGTTACCATAAAAGTCTTCTAAAAGTTTGTGTTTTTGGAGAAATATTGTATGATTCCTTAATATGAAGGAGCTTGACTGCAGAAATCTGAATCAAGGCCTTTAAACCGGTGTAAAAACATACCTGTTTTAGACTCTTTACTTGATACCACTGAATTAAAGAACACATTTTTAAATCTTGACCCTCACTTTTAGAGCCCTGAAATATCAACTTTCTTCTCTTATTCCTGACCTGTTACAGGCTTTCATCCCGACCTGAAGTTTGAGGTTAGCAGGTGCTTTTTATATATACAATTTTTAAATATTGAAAAAAGGAGTAAATTGATTTTGACTCTACATACGCCCGAGGAATGATTAGAGCTAAAAACTAATTTATTACCTGTGGGTGCAGTTCTTCACACTTGTATGAGAGGTGTTTGGAACTCAGACATCTTTTTTTTCTTTAACACTTTTTTTTATCAAAGGAAAAAAGCAAAAGATGACAAGGCCAAAAACATAAAAGGAGAAGAACATGGTTGTTAATTTCTTTTTTAGTTTCCTTGAAACACAAAACCACACCAAGTGTTCAGTATTCCATCGAATTGCAACCACTGATTAGTGTCAAAGTTTAACAACTTTATTTATTGTCACTGATACAAAACACGTTAGTGATCATGATAAAGTCTATGTGTAAGAAATTGAACAGCTCACGAGCAGCTCCCATGGCTCTATACTGTGTTTGTAGATCAACAGCAGACAGCAGATGTTGAGCACCTATCTGTCAGGGTTTGGATGAGTAGGACCCAGATGCAGAAGGCGGCAGGATTTCCGAAAATGTGGTTTATTGAACAAAAAGCATTGCTGAGCAAGAATTACAAAAAACAAAGGGCTAAACTTGACAAAAAAAACAACAAAGCATGAGATGGGAATGGATGGAGATAACAGTACAACAAACTGGATATTATCGTCACCGAGCAACCAGACTTTGGGCCCGATTTACTAAGATCCTAAATAAAGAGTACTAAATTGCGTGTGCACTGAAAAAGTTTGCACGTGCTGTTGTTGTGTGTTTTGCGGGTGATCAACTAAGATTGCGCGCGCAATTGATAACAGGTGCAAACCGCAGTATTTAAATGAGGTGTTGCGTGTCTTACGGTTTGCGGCGCAAACAAAATGAAATTTGACGAGGAGTTGGAGTTAGAGATATTAGTGGAAGAGGCAAATAAACACATTCATGAACTACAGCAAAGAAATTTAAACATTACCAAAAGAAACGCAATATGGGAGAAAATCTGCGATAGAATAAATGCAGTTGGTAAGACAAAAAGAACGGCAGATGAGGTTAAAAGAAGGTGGCAAGATATAAGGCGAAGAACTAAAGAAAAAGTGGCCTTTAATAAAACTTCAGCAAACAAGACAGGTGGAGGGCCTGTGGAAGAGATGCCTCTAACCAGCATTGAGCAGCAGGTGCAGCTCACTGCTTATCTGCTCAGGAGCAGATAACTGGGATACCGGGGTATGACACGCTAGAGCCAACTGCAGAACAAGGTATAGGCGCACAATAAGAAACACTTTTTTCTCCATGAAAACACGTGGTTTATTTATTATCACAAATAAAAAAATGAATATGCCTCCTGTGGCAACCTTTTGCTGAATAATACTCGATTTAACATTCAAATAAAACCCAGCAACTGCATAAAATCCGTGTTTGACATCATTCAGTGCGTCCCGAGTGGATGGGAACCGTATGTGCCTGCCCATACTGCGTAACAGAGCGTTGAGGACAGTGGACAGCACACCTGAAAAACTGCTTTGGGAGAGCCCAGCAGAAATGGCTACAGTGCGCTGGAATGACCCTGATGCGAGGAAATGAAGAGTTGAGAGCAGTTTCGGCAAGGCAGATATGGCGTTACTCCTGCTTGTGACCGGCTCCAAATCAGCCCTTAACTCATTCAACAGCTCCAAGATGGAAGCGCTAGATAGTCGATATGTTTCAACTATCTGGTTTTCATTCATTCCAAACAAATTTACACGAGTCCGAAAGACTCTCTCTCTGCGTATTTGATTTTGGCGATGTCGCCTCCTTGCCACAATAACAGCAGCAGCAGATTAGCACCTTCCTTTCGAACGTATTAAATACAGACGCAATCACAATACGCGCAATTACTTTCAGGCTTGGTAAATCTCATTGCGTGTGGTAAATGAACCTATTTGCATTTTCCCCTCCCAGTATTTAGCGCTTTCTGGCGGGTACGCCCCATATTGATTATTCATCAGGGCAAAAGTACTAAATACTAAGTACTAAAAGCGTGTGCTATTTTGCGCATTTGAGAGGCGCAGTCCTCTTTGCACGCTGTTAGTAGATCAGCTTGCACATTGGTTTGTGGGTGATGTCAAGTTTGCACACGTTTTTACGCATGCAAACCTTTAGTAAATCAGGCCCTTTGTGTATAGTCTTCTCCTGTACCTCATCACCCAGCCTGTCACCTTGCAACCTTGCAGCTTTACTCTGTTCTATCTGCATTATTATGTCTCTAGGGTTGAGCTGACACAAATACATGTTCATGATGCACTACAGGCAGGATAGACTACTGACATGCCACTTGCTTTTGTCACTCATACACTCATAAAATCCTATTATCCCGGTCACTCTGTCTGCTCAGAGATCCAGAAGTCAACCTCTGCCAAAACAAATAAACCCTCTACTCATGTGTCCAGCTTTCCCCAAGAAGATAATCTTTCAAAATTTGAGCAGACCTTTAATATAAATCACTGGATCAACCCATTTACAGAATAGATTTCAGTAGAACAAACAGTAGGGGGAAAAAACAAACAAACAAAAGTGCAAAAACTGTTTTCAAATAACATTGAATTACTCTAATGTTCCCTATAGGATGCAAACAAAGACAACTAATATTTGTATTTAACTATCAAGACACATCTTAAAACATGGTCATTGATCAGAAAACTTCCTCTGGATACTCTGTTCTTTGTGCTGCAGCAGACGCTTCAACTTTCTTGTATTTTGTCTTCTTCCATTTGAAGTAGAGACCAATCCCAACAAATGAAACTACGGCCACAACAGCCATCAGAGCACATCTGAGCAGAGAGGGATCTGTTACAGACAAGAGACACAAACACCAGAAGTTATGTTAGCACTGACTGATTTTATGATTTAAATCTCTTATGGTTTCATTCTTGGTGACTGTTTAGTATAAACTGAGTTCATCTCTTTACAACATCTTAAAGTGTTTAAGACTATGCGTAAATGAGAAGAGCAATGATGATACTTTGTGAGGTTGTTACTGTTGTATGTTGCAACAATTAATTAATTCAGTCCATGGGAGTCTTCACTAATTTATCAAGTATTACAATTTAAAGTATAATTATAGGATATGATAAAGGCAAACACAAATATTTCAGTCAGCAAACACAGCACGTTTTTGTGAAAACAGAGAAAGAAAGACTCTATTACATCAATGCATGCAACCCGCTGCAGCACAGTAAGATTTAATTTATGAATGTGCCAAAGCTCCTCTGAGCTGAGATTCATCATTTGATTGGAGTATGTGTTAATTGTAGAAGGTCTAAATGCTTCTGTCTCCTTACCCACAGTTGTAAGAACAGTTGTTGGTTCAATACACAGAGTGTTATTTTCTTTAAACACCCACTTTGATATTTGCATCCCACAAGAAGTGCAGTTAATGAAAATGAAGCCTATAAACACAACAATTAATATTAATTGTAAACACAATTATTATATACAGCTTGAATATCTGGTGTCACGATTATCAAGTTGATTACTGTATAAAGTTGTCACTCACCGCAGGTTGTCAATATCGTTTCATCGTCCTGTGTTTTGTTTCAGGATGATGATGTTTGTCTCAGTGGTTCCAGAGAGGAGCTCAGAGTCTGTCAGTGTGTTTCCATCCAGAGTCCAGCTGTACTGAGGACTGTCCCCTCCCTCAGAGGAGCAGGACACCTTCACCTGTCCCTCAGACAGACACTCAGACACCAGCAGGACAGAGGACACAGGAGCTGAGAGACAAACATGAATTTGACTTTGTGATTTCATCTGTGACTTTTTTTTTTTTTTTTTACAGTCTCTACATAAAAGCAGACACAAAACAGAATATGGATATGGACTGATTTTAAGATACATTCTGTACATTATCAATAGAATGATTTAGATATCTTCATATACATTAATTTCCTACAACAAATTAAAGTTATTTACCTTGAATAATTACCTGTAGAGTTTGTTTTTTTATTTGTCGTCGATCTAAATCAACAACCATAAGTGTATATTGACCACTATCAGTCTTGATCAGGTTGTTGATCAGAAATGTTCCATTACTGGGAATAAAGACAGATCTGGTCTCCATGGTATTAATGATGAATCTATTATTTCCTCCATCCAATATCATTGTTCCCTCTTTTTTCCATTTATATCTGTGTATTTCTGAGGCGTCGTCCATCAGCTGGAGGACCACAGTTCCTCCCAGAGCTCCGAAACACTGAACTCCATCACGTCTGCCATCACAGTAAGTTCTCACACCTACAAATTAGGAAACAAAAGATTGAAAGTAAAAGGGAAGTAAATATAATTTTTCTATTAATTTCCACAAATGAAATAACTGAGAATCAGTCCTATCAATCACTGAAACCAAAGACCAAGAACCAGTTTTGTAAACACACCATAATTCTCCTGCATCTGATGTATAGACTTTTCTTTTTAACAGTTTATATTATGCTGCAGATTTGTTACTTTTACTAAAGTTGAAGATTTTAAATCAACCAGTAGTGGTTCAGCTTTAACAGAATTAACTTCCTAAAACACAGTTACTTCGGCAGTAGTTTATCACTTATTACAAGTCTCCTGTTTAGACTTTTCGTGAGCTGTATGATGAGCTGTGTAAGTATGGAGTATCACATTTTGTGATACACGTCTGTTGTTTGGAGACACAACTCAAAAAACCAAAACCACAGTTGGTTCCCTGCTGCTTTACGTTATTGATAAGATTAAATGTGTTTACTGACAATCCAGAATGATTACTACAAAACATATTTACCGGCATCACTAAAATCATAATGAATAAAATAAAATTTTCAACAACTCACCAAGAGACCCTCCCAGTAGTATCAGCAACAGTCCCACCACAGCTTCCATCTCTCTCTGCAGCAGTTAAATAAATCAAACGATGTCTCCTTTTACACGTCAGCTGGATGTGCAGAAGGTAAAAATGGAAGTGAATGCATGACTGGTAACTTCCTCAAAGACAAGCGCAAGAATACCAACACATGCTGTCACCACCCTCTTCTCTCTCCATTCTCTGTCTGGGTTTACTTCATATTTTATGTCAACCGAATTTGAAAGTTTCAGTTCAGCTTTTTCAGGCATTGAACATTTTTTTTTCCAGTGAGGTAAAAAGCTGGGCGTTTTTTTCTTCCAAATCCAAATTATGTTCTGTCATTTGCTGGGGAAATGACCATATTTGGTCACTTGGGTAGACGCACATTTTATGAAACATTCAAAAGAGACGAAAGTTACAAGGTAAAAAATATATTAAAAAAAGATAGTTTAATATTCTTTAATTACACATTACTGTTCTTATAGTCTCGCCTGATGGTCAGCTTTTTTCTGCTGACTTGGAACAACTACTTTATTTCTTTCAAAATAACAGCATCATTCATTGATTTAAAGGTGAAACTGAATCAGCAAGTGCTGGTCTGAATCACTCCTCCCAGCTGAACATCAGTGAATGCAACACTCAGCTACAAGTGAAGCAAACCATAGTGAGTCATATTGTATTGTGCAGAAATTGGTACAATAATGAGGCAGGATCGTTTTAAAAGACTTGTAACAATTTAAGCATGAAGCTTGAATATTTAAGAGTGAGCAGGAATTATAACCTGTAAGGATGTGTTTGAATATTTCTGTATGTGGTTTCAGAGCTGTTGTGATTAATTGGCCACAGTGGTGAATGGACCGATTGATAACTTTCTTTACACGCATACCTTAGGTTTGTTTTGTTGTCTGCTTCGCCGGTCTTCTCTCTCTCTCTCGTTATTAGGGCCCGAGCAATGACAGTGCGAAGGCCCTATTATATCTGTAGGATTTTTTCTCGTTTTTCTCGGTTTTTTTTTTTTTTAATTTCCTTCTTCTGACGAAATGAGGGCCTTTTTGCCCCCCTAAACGTGCCCCAAAAGTCACCAAATTTTGCACGCAAGCCAGGCCTGGCAAAAAATGTGATATTTAATGGTTTTCATTAATGGGCGTGGCCCAATGGCTCAACAGCGCCCCCTAGAAAACTTTGTGCCTCAAGCCCCACAATACGGTTTGACCTACATGTCAATGTCAATGTCAATTTTATTTATATAGCACATTTAAAAACGATCGAGGTCAACCAAAGTGCTGTACAGTATAAAATAAAATGAAACAATATCAAAAGAAAATACAGTACAAAGTTTCACTACACTGTTACGTGCTACTAGACTATACTATACGTGAGTGTGTTACGTAGAACCCCCACTAGAGGGCGCAGTGCGTTCAGGAGGTACGCTGAACTGACAGGAGGCAGTCCTGCAGAATAAATCCACAGACTGAGAGATCAAGTATTAAATGCATCCTGTCTGGGTCTGATGACAACTCATGATTGTTTATAATAACAGTGAGGAAAAACCCACTTTACGACCATATAACCTGCTCACTTTATGGTAACACGGAGTTTCTTCTCCCAACAACCTGTTGTTGTGACAACTTGTTCCCTGTACAGTTTAGATATTATAGAATAATTTTAATATGACAACTAAAAAGACATTTAGTATCTGACTGCTTCATATGTTCTCATATTTTGTTAATTAGGGCCCGAGCACCTTCAGTGCGAAGGCCCTATTGTATCTGTAGGAATTTTTCTTTCTTTCTTTTTTCTTTTTTCTTCTGACGAAAGGAGGCCCTTTTTGCCCCCCTAAACATGCCCAAAAAGTCACCAAATTTTGCATGCAAGTCAGGCCTGGCGAAAAATTTGATATTTAATGGTTTACATTAATGGGCGTGGCAAAATGGCTCAACAGCGCCCCCCGGAAAACTTTGTGACTCAAGCCCCACAATACGGTTTGACGTACATGCACGGAAATCGCTACACACCTGTATCAGTACACAACTTAAAGAAAAGTCTCTTGGCGACATGGCCGAAACCAAACAGGAAGTCAGCCATTTTGAATTAATCGTGTCACTTTGGCGCAATTTATGCCATTCCTTCGGCAGTTAATACGGCCCGAACCGTAACGTGCCCCCAAGTGTGTTATACATCAAAATGTGCGTCTCCATCCTGCGACAACACGCATTACTTTTCTCTTTCAAAAGCGTTATAGTGGCGACGCTAGACGCCCAAAAGCGCGCCCACCCTTCATCTGGTTGGTTCAGACAGAAAAAACTTTGCGCCTCAAGCCCCATAATACGCTTTGACGTACATGAACGAAAATCGGTACACACCTGTATCATGTCGCAACTTAAAGAAAAGTCTCTTGGCGCCATGGCCGAAACCGAACAGGAAGTCGGCCATTTTGAACATTATGAATTAATCGCATAATTTTGGAGCAATATATGCCATTCCTTCGAGAGTTAATACGGCCCGAACCGTAACGTGCACCCAGATGTGTTATACATCAAAATGTGCGTCTCCATCCTGCGACTACACGCATTACTTTTCTCTTTCAAAAGTGTTACCGTGGCGACGCTAGACGCCAACAAGCGCACCCCCCCTTCATCTGATTGGTCCATATTTGATAGTTCCCCAAAAGGCACCAAATTTGGCATGCAAGCCAGGCCTGGCGATAAATTTGATATTTCATGGTTTGCATTAATGGGGGTGGCAAAATGGCTCAACAGCGCCCCCCGGAAAACTTTGTGCCTCAAGCCCCACAATACGGTTTGACGTACATGCACGAAAATCGCTACACACCTGTATCATGGCACAACTTAAAGAAAAGTCTCTTGGAGCCATGGCCGAAACCGAACAGGATGTCGGCCATTTTGAATACATTGTGTCATTTTGGCGAAATTTATGCCATTCCTACGGCAGTTAATTCAGCCCGAACCATAACACGCCCCCAGGTGTGTTATACATCAAAATGTGCGTCTACATCCTGCGACGCCACGCATTACTTTTCTCTTTCAAAAGTGTTACCGTGGCGACGCTAGACGCCAAAAGGCGCGCCCCCCCTTCATGTGATTGGTCCATATTTGATAGTTCTCCAAAAGTCACCAAATTTTGCATGCAAGCCAGACTTGGCGATACATTTGATATTTCATGGTTTGCATTAATGGGCGTGGCCTAACGGCTCAACAGCGCCCCCTAGAATACTTTTCTCTGCCATAACTTTTGAATGGTTTGACATAGAGAGTTGTGGGTGGTGTCATGGGACTCTGTAATGAGTCCTTAGGCTTCGTTGGCCTTAATTAGCCCCGCCCCTTCTTCTGATTGGTTGTCCCTTTTTTCTGCTATAACTTTTGAATGGTTTGACATAGGAAGTCGTGGGTGGTGTCATGGGACTCTGTAATGAGTCCTCAAGCTTCGTTGGCCTTAATTAGCCCCGCCCCTTCTTCTGATTGGTTGTCCCGATTTTCTGCTATAACTTTGGAATGGTTTGACATAGAGAGTCGTGGGTGGTGTCATGGGATTCTTTATGGAGCCCTTGACCTTCATTGGCTTAAATTAGCCCCGCCCCTTCTTCTGATTGGTTGTCCCTTTTTTCTGCTATAACTTTTGAATGGTTTGACATAGGAAGTCGTGGGTGGTGTCATGGGACTCTGTAATGAGTCCTTAAGCTTCGTTGGCCTTAATTAGCCCCGCCCCTTCTTCTGATTGGTTGTCCCGATTTTCTGCTATAACTTTGGAATGGTTTGACATAGAGAGTCGTGGGTGTCATCAGATTCTGTATGGAGTCCTTGACCTTCATTGGCTTGAATTAGCCCCGCCCCTTCTTCTGATTGGTTGTCCCTTTTTTCTGCTATAACTTTTCAATGGTTTGACATAGGAAGTCGTGGGTGGTGTCATTTCTGATACTTATGGGGGGCGGTGGCCGTGAGTGCGAGGGCCCGTTCATTGCTGCTTGCAGCTTTAATTGAATATTTTTTCTGCCACACTTGCATATTTTGCAAAGTACCAACAATGTTTTGTTCACTTGCTTTTTCACTTCTCCACACATCATGTTAAAAGGAAGTGATGTTTTGACAGCTGATCAGTAAAAGGAGGCATCTGTCTGCTCAGTGTTTGATTTATCTGACTTTAATCTGATAACTGCTGGAAACTAGGGTTAGGGTTAGGCGGAGATGGAAGCTGTGGTCGGTCTGTTGATGCTGCTACTTGGAGTATCACTTGGTGAGTTGTTGAACTTTCTTCTGATGGCATTTTATTTAAACATAATTGATTTAATTCAGTTTAAAAGACTCTTTTTCTGATAATGTTAAACCGGACGTGTATGATAGTTTATAAACAATATCCTTCATAGATGTTGTTTTGGTCTCTCAGAAATTCTGTTGTGTTTACTTTTAACTCACCAAGCTTTCACCAGCGCTAAAATAAACTTGTTTTTAAAAGGTTAATGCTGTTAACTGAAACACAACTGGTTTCCGGCCACAGATTGAGGAAGTTATGTGTTGTGACCTAAAACTTTAGTCATAGTAACAAAACAGCAGCAAAAGATGAACCGTTACAAACAAAAGTCTTCACATCAGCTGCAGGAAAATTATGGTCTGTTTACAAAACTGGTTCTTGATCCTGTGGACTGGTTTTAGAGTTGATTCAACCAAATATCATAGTTATTTGTTTATTTAATGCTTTTAGTTATCGATAAAACTGAATTTAATTTAATTTATTGAAATTTATAGAAACAGTTACAGTTGTTTAGGTTTTCTTTACTTCTACTTCTTAATATTAAGTATCCTTATTTTCAGGTGCTGAAACCTTCTGTGATGGCAGACAGGATGGAGTTCAGTGTTTTGGAGCTCTGGGAGGAACTGTGGTCCTTCAGCTGATGGACGACGCCTCACAAATACCCAGACATCAATGGAAAAAAGATGGAACAATAATATTGAACGGAAGAAAGAATACTATCATCACTAATACCATGAAGACCCGATCTGTCTTTATTCCCAGTAATGGAACATTTCTGATCAACAACCTGATCAGGACTGATGATGGTCAATATACACTTGAACTCCAGGATTCAGATGGACGAGAAACAGCAGAACGAACTCTACAATTGTTTATTCAAGGTAAATAACTTTTTCTTGTTATCAAATTAAGTTATTTGTTTAAAACTAAATTTAAGTTTAAACATTAAATATTTCAATGTACATAATTTATTGTACAATGTTCTTCTATGCTTGTATGGAGGATTTTTTTGTGCCAAAATTAAATGAATAAATACATCATTAATTATTTAAAATGGGAATGAAATATATCATTAATTAATTAAATGTGTCATTAATTACTTAAAATTAGAATAAAATATGTCATTAATTAATTAAAATACAATTCATTTTAAGTAAAAATATATATTTATTATTTCAGCATTTAATTAATTAATGACACATTTAATTAATGATTTCGTGTTGCGTGTGAATCATGAAATGTAAAACTGCATTTAATTAATTAATGACACATTTAATTAATGATTTCGTGTTGCTGAATCATGAAATGTAAATGTAAAACTGTCAGTTTCCCTCGTCAAACTCAGTGGGCGGATTCCAAACACCTCATTGGTTCCCCTGCACATCAAGTCAAGATGGGAAAGTGCAGAAATAACTCCAACGACTTCGAGCAGTTCCTCTGCTTTACATGCTACATGCTTGGGGTCAGCAGATCCTACTTCCACATACTCTGCAAGGTCGAAGATATCGCTCACCAACTCTCTACAAAGTTCACGAAAATCATTCCAAACTCAGCTGTCATGTTTAGAAAGTCCAAAGCAGTGGATTCCACTAGATTTGCGTTAGCCCCGCCCACTGAGTTTGACGAGTGAAACTGACAGTTTTACATTTACATTTCATGATTCAGCAACACAAAATCATTAATTAAATGTGTCATTAATTAATTAAATGCAGTTTTACATTTCATGATTCACACGTAACACGAAATCATTAATTAAATGTGTCATTAATTAATTAAATGCAGTTTTACATTTCATGATTCACACGTAACACGAAATCATTAATTAAATGTGTCATTAATTAATTAAATACTGAAATAATAAATATATATTTTTACTTAAAATGAATTGTATTTTAATTAATTAATTACATATTTCATTCTAATTTTAATTAATTAATGACACATTTAATTAATTAATGATATATTTAATTCCCATTTTAATTAATTAATGATGTATTTATTTATTTAATTTTGGCACAAAAAATCCTCCATATGCTTGTTCTGTACTGTCTCTGCTTATCAATATCAAATGTAAAGAGTCAGTCATGATATCAAACATCTTGTGTGTCTCTCAGCTCCGGTGTCCTCTGTCCTGCTGGTGTCTGAGTGTCTGTCTGAGGGACAGATGAAGGTGTCCTGCTCCTCTGAGGGAGGGGACAGTCCTCAGTACAGCTGGACTCTGGATGGAAACACACTGACAGACTCTGAGCTCCTCTCTGGAACCACTGAGACAAACATCATCATCCTGAAACAAAACCTCTCAGGACGTCTGGTCTGCTCAGTCAGGAACCACATCAGTCGTGTCTCCAATGAAACGATATTAACAACCTGCGGTGAGTGAAAAGTTATAAAATAATCAGCTTGATAATCATGACACTTACTATTCAAGCTGTACATAATCATTGTGTTTATTATTAATTGCTATGTTGATAGGCTTCATTTTCATTAACTGCACTTCTGATGGGAAACAAATATCAAAGTGGGTGTTTAAAGAAAACAACACTCTGTGTATTGAACCAACACCTGTTTCTACAACTGTGGGTAAGGAGACAGAGGCATTTAAACCTTGTAAAATTAACACATCCTCCAATCAAACTATGAATCTCAGCTCAGAGGAGTTTTGGTACATTCATACATTAAGTCTTACTTGGCTGCAGCGGGTTGCAGGATTGATCTAATAGAGTCTTTCTTTCTCCGTTTTCACAAAAACATGTGCTGTGTTTCCTGACTGAAATATCTGTGTTTGCTTTTATCATGTCCTCTAATCTTACTTTGAATCTTAATACTTTGTAAATTAGTGAAGATTCCTATGGACTGAATTAATTGTTGCAACAAACAACAGTAACAAACTCATAAAGTATCATCATTGCTCCTCTCATTTACGCAAAGTCATAAATGAACATTTTAAGATGTTGTAAAAGGATAAACTCAGTTTGTACTAAACAGTCACCAGGAATTAAATACACCATCATCCTGAAACAAAACCTCTCAGGGCGTCTGCTCAGTCAAAAACAACATTAGTCGTGTCTCCAAAAAACAGATGATTCAATTTTTACTGAAGTTAACATGTTTTAAAAAGTTAAAACTGTCAGCTGAAACACAACAGTCACCATTGAAGGACTTTATGTTTGGAGCTCTTAAAATTTAGTAAAAGTAACAAAAACAGCAGCATGAAATGAACCGTTACAAACAAAAATCTTCACATCAGCTGCAGGAGAATTATGGTCTGTTTACAAAACTGGTTATATAGTTATTTACTTTAGTCTTTTTAATATTTTGTTTCCTAATTTGCAGCTTTGAAAACTTGGTCAATTACACTTGATGATCTCTTGTGTTTAATATTAAATGTCCTTATTTTCAGATGGTAAAACCTTCTGTGATGGCAGACGTGATGGAGTTCAGTGTTATGGAGCTCTGGGAGGAACTGTGGTCCTCCAGCTGATGGACGACGCCTCACAAATACCCAGATATCTATGGATAAAAGATGGAACAACGATATTGACTGGAAGAAGGAATACTATCATCATTAATACCATGGAGACCAGATCTGTCTTTATTCCCAGTAATGGAACATTTCTGATCAACAACCTGATCAGGACTGATAGTGGTCAATATACACTTGAACTCCAGGATTCAGATGGACGACAAACAGGAAAACAATCTCTACTGTTGTTTATTCAAGGTATTTATCATTTACACTTTTGGGCATTAAGTCATATTATGATATCTTAATCCTATTCTGTATAAATGTGACGTTTCACTTTATGTTATGAGGCCACTTGATGTACGTAAGTCAGTAAGTAATGTTTATTTATGTCGCTTTTTTCACAAGTTAAAAGCCACAAAGTACTTCACAAGCCACATATAAAAAGATAAGTCAAAAGCATGAAAACAAGGAGCAAAAAAACAAACATAATACAAGAAATACATGATAAACACAAAAAAAAAAACATTCCAAATTTATAACAGCGCCCAAGTCTAATTACAAGCCTGTCCAAATAAGAGACTCTTTGCCCACTTTTTAAAAGGCCAGCAGATTTTGACCAGATGACCTCAGGCTGTGAGATTTGCTGAGCAGCTCTAAAAGGTCAGATATGTGGGTAGGCGCTTGACTACAATTTTAAAATTGACCCTAAAATGCACTAGTAACCAATGGAAAACGTTTAAAACAGGGTTATGTGTTGTCTCTGCCTTGTGTTTGTTCGGAGCCTTGCAGCAGCATGCTGGACTGCTTGTGGATGGCCAACCTTGTTTTTTCTTTAAACAGGTAAAACGGGTATAACAATAGTCTAACAAAATAAGAAAAAGGATGAGCATTCATCTTCAGCTCAGATTATGTCAGTTATTTACAAAGTTGAGCAATATTTCTGAACTGAAAGAACCAATTCATTACGAATTGTCTGGAATAAAACTCCAAAACAGCAGAGTCAAAAATAAGAACACGGTTTTTGAGGTCTGACTGGACAGAAGGGCCTAATGCACCGAGGCTCTGCTTTATTTCAGAGATAAGGCTTTCATCAGCAATAATAAGGGCTTCTGTCTTCTCTGCATTTAGCTTCAAGTAGTTGTCACACAGTGAATGTTTGCGGCTGCTCAAACACTTCATCAAAGACCACAACTTATCAAATTGTGAAGGTTTAAATGAACAGTAAAGTTGGATATCATCAGCATAGAAATGGTAAGACATATCAGGATATTGCCTCATTATTATTGGTAGAGGAACAATGTACGAAAAGAACAAGAGACGACCCAGAACTGAACCTTGAGGTACCCCACATGACAGGCTTGTGGATTCTGATGCAGACTCATGTTTGTCATTTTAACTCATATTTTGTGATACTCCATGTTTGTATAGCTCATTATTTTATTTTACAAAACAGCTGTATATTATACACCATTGCAAACAAAAGTCTTCACATCAGCTCTAGGAGAATTATCATCTGTTTATGAAACTTGTTCTTGGTCCCACAAACTGATGGTTTTAGTAAAGAATTATAGATAATTCCACCTGTTTACTTGTATCTTTTGTGTCCTAATTTTCAGGTGGTGAAACTTACTGTGATGGCAGACAGGATGGAGTTCAGTGTTTTGGAGCTCTGGGAGGAACTGTGGTCCTCCAGCTGATGGACAATACCTCAGAAATACCCAGATATCAATGGATAAAAGAGGAAACTATAATATTGAATGGAAAAAAGAATACTATCATCACTAATACCATGGAGACCAGATCTGTCTTTATTCCCAGTAATGGAACATTTCTGATCAACAACCTGATCAGGACTGATGGTGGTCAATATACACTTGAAGTCTTTGATTCAGAAGGACGAGAAACAGGAAAACAAACTCTGCAGCTGTTTATTCAAGGTAAATACAATTTATACTTTTGGGTGTTAAGTCATACTATAATATCTGAATCTCATACTGTATTAAAAATCAGATTTTTTTTTCATATCAATACCCTGTACTGGTCCTGCTTTTTATGGTAAACTTTAAAAATAAAGATTAAATAAAAAAATAAATAAAGATGAATTCCCAATATCAAAAGGGATGTTTGTGTCTCTCAGCTCCGGTGTCCTCTGTCCTGCTGGTGTCTGAGTGTCTGTCTGAGGGACAGGTGAAGGTGTCCTGCTCCTCTGAGGGAGGGGACAGTCCTCAGTACAGCTGGACTCTGGATGGAAACACACTGACAGACTCTGAGCTCCTCTCTGGAACCACTGAGACAAACATCATCATCCTGAAACAAAACCTCTCAGGACATCTGGTCTGCTCAGTCAGGAACCACATCAGTCGTGTCTCCAATGAAACGATATTAACAACCTGCATTGAGTGAGAACTTATAATACAATACATATATAATATAATATTACTATAATACTATACAATAATCCGCCTGAGAGTCATAACACTGATTAAAACCATGCTGTACATTAATTAGGGCCCGAGCACTTACAGTGCGAAGGCCCTATTGTATCTGCAGGAATTCTTGTTTTTCTCGTTTTTATTTTCCTCGTTTTTCTTCCGACAAAATGGGGGCCTTTTTGCCCCCGTAACGTGCGCCAAAAGTCACCAAATTTTGCACGCAAGCCAGGCCTGGCGAAAAATTTGATATTTAATGGTTTGCATTAATGGGCGTGGCCTAATGGCTCAACAGCGCCCCGTAGAAAACTTTGTGCCTCAAGCCCCATAATACGGTTTGACGTACATGCAAGAAAATCGGTACACACCTGTATCATGTTGCAACTTAAAGAAAAGTTTCTTGGCAGCATGGCCAAAACTGAACAGGAAGTCGGCCATTTTGAATTAATCGTGTAATTTTGGCGCAATTTATGCCATTTCTTCTGCCGTTTCTTCGCCCGAACCGTAACATGCACCCAGGTGTGTTATACATCAAAATGTGTCTCCATCCTGCGACGATGGGCATTACTTTTCTCAGTCAAAAGCGTTACCGTGGCGATGATAGACGCCAAAAAGCTTTTAAATGGTTTGATATACAGAGTCGTGGGTGGTGTCATCGAACTCAGTTTTGACTCCTTCACCTTAATTGGTGCAAATTAGCCCCTCCCCTTCTTCTGATTGGTCGATATTTGATAGTTCCTCTTTTCTGCAATAACTTTTGAATAACTTTTGACGTAAAGACTTGTGGGTGGTGTCATTGGACATGGTTTTGAGTCTTTCACCTTAATTGGTGCAAATTAGCCCCGCCCCTTCATCTGATTGGTCGATATCTGATAGTTCCTACTTTCTGCCATAACTTTTGAATGGTTTAAGAGTCGTGGTTGGTGTCATCCGCTAAATGTCCAGGCCTGAAGACATCTACATGCAAGTCATACAAGCACTTCCACTGCAGCACGCCTGAACATGCACAAGGGTGCGAAGGCCCGTTCATCGCTGCTTGCAGCTTTAATTATTATTGTTTTCACTTGTAGTCTTCAAATGAACTAAATGCACTTCTGATGTGACACAAATATCCAAGAGGATGTTTAAGGAAAATAACAACAGTCCTTACAAGAATTACACATACTGTAGTAATAAAAGCTTAATTTAAATCTTCTACAATTAACACAAACTACAAACTGTGATTTTCTTTTCAAATTATTGGCCTATATGACATATTTTCTTTTCTTCTCTGTATTTTGCTATTATGCTGTCCAATAAAAGATATAAGAGTTCATCTTGAAACATTGTTTTTTCTTTATATATCACTTCATTCTACAGAAAATAAGACTTTTAAAATATTATTTTTTCAACATTCAGTTATATTTTTTAAGTATTTGGTATTTGGAAAGTATTTGTATTTCTTATATTTCTTAATATTTGTAGTGTACATTTGATAATTTCCAAATATTAAAGATGATTTTTTTTGTCATTATCATTCAAAAAATAACTGATGCAAAACAAAACTTTCAAAGAATCAATCACTTGTTAATGCATTAATTAAAAAAAATATATATATATTAACAAAACCCTGAAACTTTGATAAGGTTCACTTCACTGTTGAGCATCTTTTTTTCTCTTCAAATCTCAGGACTCAGATTCATTGGTGTGAAGTTTCTCTCTGCTGGCATAGATACACTTTACTATAATTGTTGTCACTTTTAGAGCAAGGTTGCAGCACTTCGGTCCCACGATTCAAATTGAGCCTTACCATAATGGATGAAAGATATAAAATAGTTGGTCAAATTCAGCAGAAGCAACCTGACAATCGGGTGGAAACACTGAAACATTAAAGGGTTCGTGGTGAGTTTATCCTGCAAATTTAGACAAACTGAATCAGGACAGATGATATCTGAAATGTCTGTCTGAAGTTCAAAAGAAGGAAGAGTCCCACAGTGAAAAGTACCACAGATCTTCTCCTGCGGGGTTAGATAAAATATATTAAAGATTAAGGCTGGTATAGAAAATGGATGGATGAATCGGATGGATCCGTTGTCTAACCTGGGTTTGGGGCTCTTTGCTGTTGGGCTTGTCTGGGTGGCTCCTTGCCCGCAGATTCTAAAGGCTTGTGTGCCCGTTGTGTGTTTTCCTGTGTTTCTCTCATTTCAGATTTGCAGCGAATGCCACCTTTCAACACCCCCTTACATATATGTTTGACATTTAAAAAAAAAAAAAGCTTCTTACAATGATGAGAAAACTGTCTTATAGTCTTCTGGCCTGTTATTGCTGGTACCTCTGAGTATTAAAAAAAAAAGATAAAATATATTGCTAAGAATCTCATATCATCATTTCTTAAGCTGATGAAGGAGGTGAGGGAAATACTGAACTAGTCACCCGTCACTGATGCACCAATGAAGGATTTGTGTAAAACTTACTGAATTAACCCAGAAACATAAAACCAAACAAACCATGTGTTCTACTTGAGTTGGTCCTCAGTTATTAAAATACAGCTGCCAAAAAGTGTTGCTTATATCCATTATCTATACCTGCTTAGTCCAATTCAGTGATCTGCCGGAGCCCACCTCAGCTCTCTTTGGGTGAAAGGCAGGGGTACACCTGAACAAGTCACGGGGCCACATATAGACAAACTACTCACACTCACTGACTGCAAACTGACTACCAAGAGACATTACCAGCAGTTTATACTGCAAATTTAGATAAAGTTGATCATGCCAGACCAGCAGTATCGTGGACCTCCCACTACATGTTCTTTCAAATACATTGATTGGCAACATGTTCATTCATATATTTTATTTTATTAATTTTTTTACTATGATACTTACAGTGTCACATCATTCATGCGAGAATGAGGAAAATCTATCTAATCACTAGTCACTGATGCACTTAATGTGTATGTGCAAAACTCACTGAATTAGCTCATTGAGTACAGTAGCCTGAGGTCCTCTCGTGCCACTGACAGCTGGTCAGACACACAACCAGTCCGTCTCACAAACATTGTCTGTTTGTCAGGTAGTCAGTAATCTGCGTGATTGTGGAGGCATCCACCTGTGTCTTCAGGAATTTCTTTCATAGTAATGCAGGCTGGATGGTAGTAAATGCACTGGAGAAATCAAAGAACATGATCCTCACAGTACTGGCTGCTTTGTCCAGATGACTGTGGGTTTGTAGAAGCAGGTGCCGTTTTTGAATTGTACAATGTCAAATTGCATTCTAAGTTATCAAAAAGATTCCTTTTATATATTCTTCATTTTCACAGTAAAAAAAAATAAGTTTCTTACGCTGATGTTATGGTTATTTAGGTCCTGTTATGGCACAAATATAGGAAAACTGTTTTAAAAGTGAGCTATGGTCAAATCAAATGTAGTTAAAAATGGCCAATTATACCCTAGACACCAAAGGGTTAAGATATAAACCAGATAGATTTTAGTAAAGAATTATAGATAATTCCACCTGTTTACTTGTATCTTTTGTGTCCTAATTTTCAGGTGGTGAAACTTACTGTGATGGCAGACAGGATGGAGTTCAGTGTTTTGGAGCTCTGGGAGGAACTGTGGTCCTCCAGCTGATGGACAATACCTCAGAAATACCCAGATATCAATGGATAAAAGAGGAAACTATAATATTGAATGGAAAAAAGAATACTATCATCACTAATACCATGGAGACCAGATCTGTCTTTATTGCCAGTAATGGAACATTTCTGATCAACAACCTGATCAGGACTGATGGTGGTCAATATACACTTGAAGTCTTTGATTCAGAAGGACGAGAAACAGGAAAACAAACTCTGCAGCTGTTTATTCAAGGTAAATACAATGTATACTTTTGGGGTGTTAAGTCATACTATAATATCTGAATCTCATACTGTATTAAAAATCTAACATATTTTTTCATATCAATACCCTGTACTGGTCCTGCTTTTTATTGTAAACTTTAAAAATAAAGATAAAATAATAAAAAATAATAATAATAAAGATGAATTTCCAATATCAAAAGTGATATTTGTCTCTCAGCTCCGGTGTCCTCTGCCCTGCTGGTGTCTGAGTGTCTGTCTGAGGGACAGATGAAGGTGTCCTGCTCCTCTGAGGGAGGGGACAGTCCTCAGTACAGCTGGACTCTGGATGGAAACACACTGACAGACTCTGAGCTCCTCTCTGGAACCACTGAGACAAACATCATCATCCTGAAACAAAATACAGTTTCACTACACTGTTACGTGCTACTATACTATACTATACGTGAGTGTGTTACGTAGAACCCCCACTAGAGGGCGCAGTGCGTTCAGGAGGTACGCCGAACTGACAGGAGGCAGTCCTGCAGAATAAATCCACAGACTGAGAGATCAAGTATTAAATGCATCCTGTCTGGGTCTGATGACAACTCCTGATTGTTTATAATAACAGTGAGGAAAAACCCACTTTACGACCATATAACCTGCTCACTTTATGGTAACACAGAGTTTCTTCTCCCAACAACCTGTTGTTGTGACAACTTGTTCCCTGTACAGTTTAGATATTATAGAATAATTTTAATATGACAACTAAAAAGACATTTAGTATCTGACTGCTTCATATGTTCTCATATTTTGTTAATTGAATATTTTTTCTGCCACACTTGCATATTTCGCAAAGTGCTAACAATGTTTTGTTCACTTGCTTTTTCACTTCTCCACATATCATGTTACTGTAAAAGGAAGTGATGTTTTGACAGCTGATCAGTAAAAGGAGGCATCTGTCTGCTCAGTGTTTGAGTTATCTGCATTAATCTGATAACTGCTGGAAACTAGGGTTAGGGTTAGGTGGAGATGGAAGCTGTGGTGGGACTGTTGATCATGCTACTCGGAGTATCACTTGGTGAGTTGTCTAATTTTCTTCTGATGGCATTTTATTTAAACAGAATTGATTTAATTCAGTTTAAAAGACTCTTTTTCTGATAATGTTAAACCGGACGTGTATGATGGTTTATAAACAATATCCTTCATAAATGTTGTTTTGGTCTCTCAGAAATTCTGTTGTTTACTTTTAACTCACCAAGCTTTCACCAGTGCTAAAATAAACTTGTTTTTAAAAGGTTAATGCTGTTAACTGAAACACAACTGGCTTCCGGCCACAGATTGAGGAAGTTATGTGTTGAAACCTAAAACTTTAGTCATAGTAACAAAACAGCAGCAAAAGATGAACCGTTACAAACAAAAGTCTTCACATCAGCTGCAGGAGAATTATGGTCTGTTTACAAAACTGGTTCTTGATCCTGCGGACTGGTTTTAGAGTTGATTCAACCAAATATCATAGTTATTTATTTATTTAACGCTTTTAGTTATTGATAAAACTGAATTTAATTTAATTTGTTGAAATTTATAGAAACAGTTACAGTTGTTTAGGTTTCCTTTACTTCTACTTCTTAATATTAAGTATCCTTATTTTCAGGTGCTGAAACCTTCTGTGATGGCAGACGTGATGGAGTTCAGTGTTTTGGAGCTCTGGGAGGAACTGTGGTCCTCCAGCTGATGGACAACGCCTCAGAAATACCCAGATATGACTGGAGAAAAAATGGAACAAGGATATTGAATGGAAGAAAGAAATATTTTTTAATTAATACCATGGAGACCAGATCTGTCTTTATTCCCAGTAATGGAACATTTCTGATCAACAACCTGATCAGGACTGATGGTGGTCAATATACACTTAGACTCCAGGATTCAGATGGACGACAAACAGGAAAACAAACTCTACAGCTGTTCATTCAAGGTAATTAACTTTTATCTTCTTGTGGGAAATTAACATGTATTAATATAAATACATTATTTTACTGATCTATTTTAAACTTTGCTAATACCTGCATACCATATTCTCCATACAGCTCCGGTGTCCTCTGTCCTGCTGGTGTCTGAGTGTCTGTCTGAGGGACAGATGAAGGTGTCCTGCTCCTCTGAGGGAGGGGACAGTCCTCAGTACAGCTGGACTCTGGATGGAAACACACTGACAGACTCTGAGCTCCTCTCTGGAACCACTGAGACAAACATCATCATCCTGAAACAAAACCTCTCAGGACGTCTGGTCTGCTCAGTCAGGAACCACATCAGTCGTGTCTCCAATGAAACGATATTAACAACCTGCGGTGAGTGAAAAGTTATAAAATAATTAGCTTGATAATCTTGACACTAACTATTCAAGCTGTACATAATCATTGTGTTTATTATTACGCAAATATCAAAGTGGATGTTTAAAGAAAATAACACTCTGTCTATTGAACCAACAGCTGTTCCTACAACTGTGGGTAAGGAGACAGAGTCATTTAAACCTTCTACAATTAACACATCCTCCAATCAAACCATGAATCTCAGCCCAGAGGCGTCTTGCTACCTTCATAATTTAAATCTTACTGTACTGCAGCGGGTTGCAATAGTCTTTCGTTCTCAGTTCTTACAAAAATATGTGCTGTGTTTGCTGACTGAAATGTGTCTGTTTGCTTTTATCTTATCCTCTAATCATACTCTGAATCTTAATACTTGATGAATAAGTGAAAACTCCCATGGACTGAATTACCGGTAATTGTTGCAACTTAAAACAGTAACAACCTCAAAGTATCATTATTTACGCAAAGTCGAAAATTAACATTTTAAGATGTTGTAAAGAGATGAACTCAGTTTGTACTAAACAGTCACCAGGAATTAAATACATCATCATCCTGAAACAAAACCTCTCAGGACGTCTGCTCAGTCCAGAACAACATCAGTCGTGTCTCCAAAAAACAGATGATTCGATTTTTACTGAAGTTAACATGTTTTAAAAAGTTCAAACTGTCAGCTGAAACACGACAGTCACCATTGAAGGACTTTATGTTTGGAGCTCTTAAAATGTAGTAAAAGCAACAAAAAGAGCAGCATGAGATAAACCGTTACAAACAAAAGTCTTCACATCAGCTGCAGGAGAATTATGGTCTGTTTACAAAACTGGTTCATGATCCTCTAGACTGTTTTTTTTTTTGTGTTGATTCAACCAAATCTCATACTTATATATTTAAATATATACTGTATTTAGTAGAAATCTATATAAAACGTCATAGTTATTTACTTTTTTCTTTTTAATATTTTGTTTCCTAATTTGCAGCTTTGAAAACTTGGTCAATTACACTTGATGATCTCTTGTGTTTAATATTAAATGTCCTTATTTTCAGATGGTAAAACCTTCTGTGATGGCAGACGTGATGGAGTTCAGTGTTTTGGAGCTCTGGGAGGAACTGTGGTCCTCCAGCTGATGGACAATACCTCAGAAATACACAGATATCTATGGAATAAAGATGGAACAATAATATTGTATGGAAGAAAGAATACCATCATCATTAATACCATGAAGACCCGATCTGTCTTTATTCCCAGTAATGGAACATTTCTGATCAACAACCTGATCAGGACTGATGGTGGTCAATATACACTTAAACTCCAGGATTCAGATGGACGACAAACAGCAGAACGAACTCTACAATTGTTTATTCAAGGTAAATAACTGTTTCTTGTTATCAAATTAAGTTATTTGTTTAAAACAAAATTTAAGTTTAAATATTTTAATGTACATAATATATTGGACAATGTTCTTCTATGCTTGTTCTGTACTGTCTCTGCTTATCATTATCAAATGTAAAGAGTCAGTCATGATATCAAACATCTTGTGTGTCTCTCAGCTCCGGTGTCCTCTGTCCTGCTGGTGTCTGAGTGTCTGTCTGAGGGACAGATGTGTATGTGCCGCTCCTCTGAGGGAGGGGACAGTCCTCAGTACAGCTGGACTCTGGATGGAAACACACTGACAGACTCTGAGCTCCTCTCTGGAACTAATGAGACAAACATCATCATCCTGAAACAAAATCTCTCAGGACGTCTGGTCTGCTCAGTCAGGAACCACATCAGTTGTGTGTCCAATGAACTGATGATTTCTGTTTGTAGAGGTGAGAAAATATTTTCCAATGAAAATACCTTTTGTTATATTTTTTTAAGAGTTTGGCAAGATCAATGACAGTCTCTAATGGAAGTAACAGTCTCATGGAAAGAATGGAAACAGATGTAACTGCACCATCACCAAAATCTCATCCACAAGAGACTGGAATCATAAAATCCCATCCCGTTCCTCTCAGTGCTAACATAACTTCTGGTTTTTGTGTCTCTTGTCTATAACAGATCTCTCTCTGCTCAGATGTGCTCTGATGGCTGTTGTGGCGGTCGTTTCATTTATTGGGATTGGTGTCTATTTCAAATGGAAGAAGACAAAATACAAGAAAGTTGAAGCGTCTGCTGCAGCACAAAGAAGAGAGCATCCAGAGGAGTTCTCAGTGACTGAACTGTAGAGGTTTATTGATCACTGATCATGTTTTAGATATGTGTGTTGACAGTTAAATACAAATATCAGTGTTAATTCAGAATTCAAAACTACGGAAGAGTATTAGGGCCACTTAAAAAAAAAAAAAAAATTCTGAGAAAAAAGTAAGAATTCTGACTTTAATCTCAGAATTCTGAGAAAAAAGTCAGAATTCTGGGCCACTTAAAAAAAAATTAAAATAATTCTGAGAAAAAAGTCAGAATTCTGACTTTATTCTCAGAATTCTGACTTTAATCTCAGAATTCTGAGAAAAAAGTCAGAATTCTGACTTTTTTCTCAGAATTTTTTTTTTTTTTTTAAGTGGCCCTAATACTCTTCCGTACAAAACAATTGCTGCACTGGAAAATGTACCTAAAGTAAAATTCAAGAGGAAAGAACAGATTTTCTTCAGATTTTATTCTAAAATAGAAACTGACTCTAAACAGCTTTTACTTCAATATAACTGAATATATATGGGATGTAAACGACCATATTGAGCCAATTTGTTTAGTTGATATATTTTTCTTTATGATAAACATGGGATTTGTTATGAGTATAATTTCAGTTGATTATTCTTTGGATGTGTCTTAAAATTGTAATTTCTTTTGTGTATATATTGTATTTAATATGATTTGTATGTAAATTGACCGGAAATCCGCCCACATTATTTAAAGGGTCCGGCGGGCGGCTCCAGCTGTTGATGATCAGCTGGCTTCTGACAGCCGGGTAAACCTTAAAACTTCCCTGGGCTTTCATACAGGATTGGGTCCCTTTTTGTCATCTGTGGCTCTGTGCCGGTCAGTCCATACATTTTTTGTGTTGATGGTGATGAACAGACAATCACCTTTTCAGGGTCTGCTCTGTTTGTGCGAGAGGAAACCAGTTTGTTTCGCATTCCTTGGATAGCGCAGCGAGGTACGATGTTTGTTTTTGTTTTCTGGTTGTTTCCTTTGACAATTCGATATAGTTGTGTATGTTTTTAACATTGTATTATTAAATTAAGAACAGTTTCATTCATGAGTTTTCTATACGCGCTGTGGAAACTAGTTTTATAAATTGTTTGTATCCTTTTCCTATATAGTTTTCACGGTGTCGTAAGGACTCTGTCGGCATGATTCTGGATGCGACTTCAATAAAACAAACCTTACGCATCAGTCGAGACTCTCTACCTTTCTTCAAATCCAAGGTCTGCTACATGGGATATTTTGCTTTCTATTGATCTATAATCTGCATTAGATAGTTCTTAAACGTTACAGATGACTGAATGATGGAACTCTCTATTTTTCTAATGTTATATTAATTATTGCAATGAATTTTGACATTTTATTATCTTTCAAAATAAAATACAGGACAGATTTTATCGAAGGTTTTTTAACCTTACATATTTTATTAAAACTGATCCACTTACTCATGTCTAACTGAAACCTTAAAAGACCTTTTCTTGTTATTGTATTTTTTCTAAAAAGAACCACAGTCTTGACAATATTTGATTTATTTTTGTATTTATTCATTTATTTAACTTTTTAACAAGCTGCACTTTACTGTTCATCATCTTAAATTTCCTTAAAAAAACTGCAAGGTTTGTTTTTTCTTTTGCAGCAATAAGAAGTTAGTTAAATTAATCTTCATATCAAAGAAACATGATCTATCACAAAGAGTGGTCACATGTGCTGCACGAGTGGTCACATGTGCTGCACGAGTGGTCACATGTGCTGCACGAGTGGTCACATGTGCTGCAAGAGTGGTCACATGTGCTGCAAGAGTGGTCACATGTGCTGCAAGAGTGGTCACATGTGCTGCAAGAGTGGTCACATGTGCTGCAAGAGTGGTCACATGTGCTGCAAGAGTGGTCACATGTGCTGCAAGAGTGGTCACATGTGCTGCAAGAGTGGTCACATGTGCTGCAAGAGTGGTCACATGTGCTGCAAGTGGCAGTAACCCCAAACAAAGTTGCTTTTAACATTGTGCCAAGGGGTTAAAGAGTGTTGATATTATTTCCACTGTGGTTGATAGTAAATCGTTAAAGAAACCAACGCCAATATTGTTTTAAAATTGTCCATTCCCACTCGCCAAGATTAAATATCAAGGTAACTAATTATATGATGTGCTCTCATATGATATGTGGAGTAAAAGGAAAAAGTAGTAAAAGGAAAAAGTTGTATAAAGACCCCTTTTCTTTTTGACTCTGAGAAGAAAACATGTCCATCAAATGACAGTGTGCTTGTTCAGAGCTGGATGAGATGACTCTCATCCGTTTGATTTATGCTCACATCAACAGTGTTGGTGAACGCAACAAGAGTCCTGGGGCTCGCTCTGCTCACAAATGGGCCTATAGCTTCTCTAAAACCATCAGCTCTAGTGATACTGGGACTTACTACTGTGTTCTGGCCACATATGGACAGATTTTTTGGGGGAATGGAGCTAAACTGCAAATGAAAGTTATCCTCACAACGTTTCTGTATAATTTAAAAACATTGATTTAGGAACTGGTAGACTAGTAAAAAAATGTAAAAGCTTTTGATTTTACTGTTTTTTCCTACCAAAAGTAAGTATCGGTTGAGGCTTTTATTTTTTCTGTATCAAACCTTTGGGACTGCAGAAAATTCATTCATGTCATACTGTGTGGTGCTTTGACTACAAGTCTCATTGTCATTAATCCATCCCTATTCCCACAACCAAGAATTAAAATAGTGGCTTTTGAAAAACACATTTTATTTTTTGTTTTTAATAAAAAAGATAATTTGTACAAGCTAACACTGATCTCAAATTGTTATTAAATTGTCAGACTGCAAACAGATACTGTAACAACCTGTGGTGTTCAGGAAAAATCAAGACGTAATTTGGAAAAGACGATGGCTTAATGCAACCATATTGTGCAGCGTTTTTGAGAGACTGTTACCTTCTAACAGCATGCTTGTTAAAATTTAACCATATTTGTTGGTTGTTTCCCTTTTCTCTGAAAAAGGAAGTTGATCATCCGTCATGCACTTTTTTCTTACTTTTTTTAAATGCATGCAGACCTGCTGCAGACTGGACTCCCCACTGTATCATTACATTGAATTGAAAAAACTAAAATAAAAGAATGATTATTGCCTTTAGGAGAGTTGGATTCTGGATATGTTGTATATGCCTTTTGGTTTCTGTGGAGATGATCTTTAAAAAGGAAAGTCAATTTGTGTTACTCTTCATCTCAGGCTTTCAGCTGATTCCAGGAACGGTGGAAGAATGTATGCTAAATATGTTTCTGGATTGTTAAAACATCAGGTCACCGCTTTGGGTTTGATATTTGACGAGGATGGCTACTTCCGTTCATAGAGGAACATTGATGGATTTTTGTTACAGTAATGCTATCTGTTGTCGTCATCTTTGTGGGGATGGTCACCTCTCCAAAAATAGGAAGCTTGGCCATCCTCAAAGTTCTGCGCCACCTGCGGACACTCCACTCCAGCATGATTGACAGGTCCCAAGACTGAAGACTCTAGACTGATCGTTTCAGCAAAGCCAATGGACAACATTGCTCTTATAAGCTGTATCGTCTTTTTCTCTGGCATTGCTAGAGTGCAGGTAAGCGTCAAGGTGTGTTTTACCTTCAATGACCAGCAGACAGAGAGGCTTTAAGCAGTAACAGGCGTAACAGGAGGATTGTGTGGTCCACTGTATCAAAGATACATGTGGTCATGAGTAGATACTGTCTGGGACACACTCGCAGCCACATTCTTATAGTCTGTCTGCAAATGCAGTCACAGCAAAACTCCCTAGAAGAAGACTTTTCAGTCAGATGTTTTTGTTTTTTGTTTCTTTTAAAAGACAGAAAGTCATCATGTCTCTGATAAATAATTTAAACGTTGTTTTTAAAAACTAGGCTCAGGATTCTGAAAAAAAAAAAATTCTTGTTTAAATATTGCCATAGTTCAGTTCACTGGATGTATTACTGCTTTTTTTTACTGAAGCATCTGTAGACGTACTGACGTCCTGCCCAATGCTGATCTGGCTGTGATGTAGCTTGTGTTTCCTTACATACAGATCACATAACTGAGATCTGATTACAAACGTGCATGTGGACTATTAAAAGGTGAGAACTTAGAAATGAGCACTGGATCCCCCAGGATGTGTGATAATACTAGGTGTACATGGCCTCACCGTTTCACAAACACTACCTCATACCTTAGGAAAGTATCCAAGGAGTTTTGTTCATATTAGGTATAACGCATTGTATAATATGTTGTGCTGAGATTTTCAAACTCACAGTTAATATTAAAACAAAAATTGCAAGTGAATCTCCAAAAGTATTTTGGGTAAAATCGTTGATCATCCACAGCCGTCTATCAACGTCATACGTCATCATCGATCACTTGGCCCACTGCAAAGGGCCTGGTCATATGCCTCGCAGTTATTATTGCCATGTGCAGTTATATGTCACCGTATATGAACACTATTTACCCAGAGTCCCTGTATTCATTTATACATAAATGCATGCATTACAGTTTTTCACAATTGTTTAAACACATTTATTGGAACATCAGACACAATGTGCACAACCTGAAACTCATGTTTCAGGTGGCTGAACCAATCCTGCTGAACTCCAAGCACATTTACTGCTCTAGACTCAAATTCCCATTCCATACCACACATTTCTCACAACACTACACACAATTCCCAATATCCTGCACACTCTTCCTGAATTCCCTCTCTTGCTGTTCACACAGAACACACAGTCAATCACATTTCTAAACTCCAAAGGCTGTTGTGCAATATGCAATCAGCAATTTGCTATTGAATTCATATTCATTGATGAAGCGGGGTTCAACCTTGTAAAAAGAAGGCGCCGAGGGAGGAATATCATCGGCCAGCGTGCCATCACAGAGGTCCCTGGCCAACGTGGGGGGAACATAACAATGTGTGCTGCCACCAATCACCACGGCGTCCTCCATCACCATGCTCTCCCTTCCTCAACCCGATTGAGGAGTTTTTCTCTGCCTGGAGATGGAAGGTATATGAGAGAAATCCTCAAACACGGATCCCACTGCTGCAGGCCATGGAGGACGCATGTGGCGATGTCACTGCTGAGGCCTGTCAAGGCTTCATGCGGCATTGTAGGAGATTCTTCCCCCGCTGCTTGGCCAGGGAGAACATCGCCTGCGACGTGGACGAGGTCCTGTGGCCAGCCAGGGATGAAAGGCAGGATGGAGCCTAATACTTTTGTTCTGTTTCTATTTTCTGTCAAGTTTTCATCCACAGCTTGCTGTGATGTCCAGTGGACTGCACATTTTGAGTCCAAATACTGTAAAATATAATTTGTTGTTACAGTAAAGAATTGTGTGTTGTTTTCTATCTGAGTACCCTATACATATGAATACTATATGGTGATATATTACAACCAACAGCTGAAGGTGTAACACTGAACATACAAATGCAGGATTCTACTGAGGCATTCATATAGTGTTTTCCATTCATACTATAGTGTCTTCCATTCTGCACATCAGTGTTCAGTGGGTGCTTAGAAATGTGTACTCCAATGATGTATGTGTTTGGCATTTGAGAAGGAAATAACATTTAGTGAAGAGTTAACACTGTTTTGAGGGTAGATTGTGCTTTTGCAAGAGAAGTGTAGGATTTGGCATTTTGTGTGTGAGTTTTGTAATTTGTGTTTAGGGTTTTGAGAAAGTGAGGTAGTCTATCAGGAAATGTGTTTAAACAATTGTGAAAAACTGTATTTATGATGTGAATTTATATTCACCTGTGTACAATCTTATTATTATTATTATTATTATTATTATTAACAAACATTCTTATTCATAAATGTTTCTACACACATTAAAGCTTAAATATACACATATACTTTACTGTCCTTATATCCTTATAAATAAAAATAATAATTTACACGAAGAAGACCAACTTCCGGTATGGACTTCCGGTATGGATGGAAGTATGGCCGCGCCCTTGTCGGCCATCTTGCCTGCAGCCAGGTAAAAACAACCTGTACGTGTTTTAAATCTGTTCAATGACTTTGTTGACTCACTGTATTACCTTATAACTATAGGTTTTTCTTTCAGTGGTGTTGTTCGGGTACGTCGTGCTTGGTGATGGCTGGACTCTGGTTTTCTTAATTTTCATATATTGTTGTGCAGTGGTGAGAAAAACCACAGACCGTCCCACCTGTTGGATTTCATGTTACAGTAATCAAAACATGAAAACATGGTGTGTAGAGACACTCTACTGACAGTAAAGTGTCTCTACACCAGCAGAGGGAACCCTCACACCAACGTAGATGAAGGAAGACATTTGAGGTTTTAATTAAAGAAGAATTGTAAAGGGCAGCTTGCTCATACTTTAATAAAAAAAAAGAACTGCTTAAGTTTTCTTTTATTATAAAATAATGATCAATACAATTCTTTAAAAGCTGTATTTCAATAACCGTTCTATGTGAAAATATTTTTCTTTTGTAAAATGATGAATATATATGTTTATTAGGATAAACATACACCAACAGTTACAACTTTGGACACACTTCCCCATTCATTTGAATTATGGACTGACTGTGTAAATGTTTGATTGATGGTATAATGTTATTCCATATTTTTTTGTTATATTACAGACTATTAAAATAAAAGCTATATTTAAAGTCAAAATATTTATTTTGGAATAATGAGATATTCTTTATAACAAAGAGAAGAATAATTAACTGTTAACACTGAACATGCTTTTCCTGGACATAATTGAGATTTTTGATAAATGTTTTCTCATAACAGACAGATATGAAAGCTTACTGACAGTACTGGTCATTTCTGTTTATTCATGCATTCATCAAGAAACCTGTTCCGGTACTGTTTCTAAAACATGATCAGTGATCAATAAACCTCTACAGTTCAGTCACTGAGAACTCCTCTGGATACTCTGTTCTTTGTGCTGCAGCAGACGCTTCAACTTTCTTGTATTTTGTCTTCTTCCATTTGAAATAGATGCCAATCCCAACAAATGAAACGACCACCACAAGCAGCAGAGAGCAGAGAGAGATCTGTTCAGACAAGAAACACAAACACCAGAAGTTCTGTTAGCACTGAGAAGAAAGTCTGTTTCAGGCGATTTTATGATTCCAGTCTCTTGTGGATGAGATCTCGGTGATGGTGCAGTTAAAACGAGTTACTGTTTGAAACATCAAACAATATTCAATTATTTAGAATGATATCTTAAAACTGCAAATGTAGCACAAACTCAGTAAATGTTAGTGGTAATGAACATCATTTGTATAAAACTGTTTCTTTCTGAATTTACAGACTATCATTGATCTTACTAAACAAAACTTCCAGTAGATAAAAAACATGATTAGTTTGAAAGGAATAAACCTGGAAAGCAAACCTTTACGGTGTTCTTTCTCACCTCTACAGACAGAAAATCATCTGTTCATTGGACACATGACTGATGTGGTTCCTGACTGAGCAGACCAGACGTGAACAAAAAAAAATAATATAGTTATTTGGTAAATTATTTGTGTTTAAGATTTAGATCTCTAAATTTGTCCTGATAACAAGCAGTATAAATTGTGATTACCTTGAATAAACAGCTGTAGAGTTTGCTTTCCTGTTAGCTGTCCATATGAATTGCGAAATACAAGTGTATATTGACCACTATATGTTCGGCTCAGGTTGTTGATCAGAAATGTTCCATTATTGGGAATGAAGACAGTCTGGTTTCCATGGTATTAATGAAGATATTATTCTTTCGTCCAGCCAATATTTTTTTCAGTTCATTCATCCATTCATATCTGGGTATTTCTGAGGTATTGTCCATCAGCTGGAGGACCACAGTTCCTCCCAGAGCTCCAAAACACTGAACTCCATCACATCTGCCATCACGGTAAGTTTCACCACCTACAGGTTTTGAAACAGTGTAAAGGGAAATTGTAAACAATTATAAATGTCTTTTAGGTTACAGTGGGATTTTTGTTTTTTTTTGTTTCGTAGTATTGTTCTTTCTGTATTCTTTATGACAGGCAGCACAGTAGTGCAGTGGTTAGTACTGGCGATTCACAGCTGGATTGTCATAAAACACACAAATCAATAAAAGAAAAACCATGTTTGGTCCCCAGTGTTTGAGCTGGTTTACACCATTGGTGTTAAGAAGATTTCATGGGTTGTACTGCAAATAATTTATGGCAGTTATATTTAAAGGACTTATCAAATATATATATATATATATATATATATATATATATATATATATATATATATATATATATATATATATATATATATATATATATATATATAAATCAAGTGCCATTTGTAAAAAGTTTAACCACTCACCAAGCACTACTCCCAGCATCATCAGGATTAATCCAACCACTGATCCCATCTCTGTTTGTAGCAGATATCAGATATCTTTCTGCAGGTAGCTCAAACAATGAACAGAGTGAACTGTCTCCTTTTTTACTGATCACCCTTCAAAAAAAGGCTTTTTCACATGATTTGTGCAGAAGTGAAAAAGGAAGTGAACACAACATGGTTAGGCTGGTTTTATGAGATAAGTCTATGATTCAAGTCTTGGTGATGGTGCAGTACAAACTGAGTACATCGCCGTAACATGTCAGGTAAAGAACAACCTACAATACTTTGTCTGATATAAAAAAAAACAGCAACGTTTAATAGTAAACCAAATACAAAATTAACTTTATTGAATTCTAAACAGGTTGTATTAGCTTTTGCTAAGAAAATAATCTGTAGTGGGGGCACGGTGGCACAGCTGGTAGTGCAGCCGTCTCACAGCAAGAAGGTCCTGGGTTCAATTCCTGCCGGGGGCGTTGAGTGTGTGTTAAGTTCTCCCATGACTTCAGAGCCCACACCCTGGGTGGGGTTGGCAAAAGGACCTTTCTGTGTGGAGTTTGCAAGTTCTCCCCGTGAGCTCCTCACAAACTTCACAAAAACATGCAGCAGTCCTTGGCTATATATGCCCCCTATCGCCAGCCGGGGCACCAGATGGGGTGGGGAGGATCTGGCCTTCCTACGTTCGTACGCACGTACGCTCAGTGCAGGACTCTCCCGGGGTTGGTAGAGGATGGCAATACCCAGGAATGTGCCTTAGTTAGGAGCACTGGGTGATAAAATGGGGAAAAAATCGGTATAAAAATATATAAAAAAAAGAAAATAATCTGTAATTACTGCTCTGTAATTACTGCTCAATTACTGAGAAGAAGAAGAATTACATTTTATTTATATAGCGTCTATTACAACAGAAGTTGTCTCTAGGCTCTTTCCAGGCACCCAGAACATGACCCACAAGCAATTATTACTTATATATAAACAATGGCAGGTAAAAAGTCCCCTTGAGCAGGACCCTGCTCATAAAGGAGGAACTTCCTGCCCAAGGTCAAGAGCAGGGAAAAGAGAGATCAGACAGAGAGAATGAAGAACAGAGAAAGGACAGACACAATGGCTAACTGGTGCACTACAGGGATGATTATATAAGCAGATGTAGATAGCAGACACCGAGGCGGTCAGAAGGGGGGGGCACAGGGCAGGATGTCAGCAGGCATCCACCAGACATCCATACAGACATATGGAAGCAAACAGTGGGATGATCAGAGAGTGGGACTGCAGGGTAGCATGCAGCTCCTGAAGCTCTGGCCTGCAAACATGCACAGAAGAGAAAAGGAGGGGGCAGACCAGCACAAAAAACTACAAGAACAATGGACAATAATTATGGTGATGAGATACCTTTAATTAATAAATGAGGGTTGATCTGAAGAAAGTAAAGAGAAAGAAGGGTGATGGGCACCGCTAAGTGGATCATGTAGGATCAGCGTAGCAGCATCTCTACAACGAAGCTATCTTTAAGACAAACAGTTTTAGTCTTGTTCTATAGCTGCAGCTATGACTGCTGGCCCTAACACACTAAAGTTTACACTAACTATAGGCTTTACTAAACAAACGTTTTAAGTTTGGTTTTAAAGGTGGAGGTGGTGTCAGCCTCCTTAACCCAAACTGGAAGTTGGTTCCATAGTAACGGTGCCTGATAGCAGAAGGTCCTCCTAATCTACATTTGGATATTCTAAGAACTACGAGTAAACCTGCACTTTGAGAACGGAGAATTCGATTAGGGACATAAGGTACTATCAGGTCTTGCAAATATTGCAGAGCTAGGCCGTTTTGGGCTTAATACGCAAGTAATAACATTTTGAATTGGATTCTGAGTTTTACGGGGAACCAATGGAGGGAGGAAAACACCGGAGAGACGTGGTCTGTCTTGTTGATTCCTGTCAGCACTCACGCAGCTGCATTTTGGATCAGCTGGAGCCTATTTAGCGAACTACTTGGACATCCTGCTAATAATACATACATATACACATATACACATATACATACATAATACATATACACATATAGTCTAGAAGATTGAAGATACAAACGCATGAATTAGTTTTTCCGCATCACTCTGGGAGAGGATGTTCCTAATCTTTGCGATATTACGGAGAAACATGCTGTTTTACAACCCTGATTAATATACTGTTAACGACAAATCCTGATCCTGAAAATAACACCAAGGTTTCGCACAGTAGCAGAGGCCATCACAACACCATCTAATCCACAATCATTTTGATAGTGGTGATGATGGTGATTGAAGAAAAGAATAAAGAAATTCTGAGATCCAAAAATAGGAAAACTATTTGTATGACAAGAATTTGTCCCAGGTGTACTAAACTATATTATAATACTTTGTCCTATTTAAACCACTGAATCTATATATATTTATTTTACCAACATAAGCAGATCATTTTAGCAGATCTTTTGAGAGGATTTCTGAATTTTCATTTGTTCCATCCACGTTTTTATCAAACAAGACAAGACGTGATTGGCATGGCACTTGTTACATCAATACAACCACCACCCAGACACAATGATCCTGTTTTCCTATCGCCCTCAGTTGTATTCTGCCTATGTCACTACATCAAAGTGACTGACGCACAGTTACTTTAATTAGCAAACTCCTGGTGCTACCTGCACACACTGTTCAGTTTTTACTCATTTCAAGAGTTTAACATGTGTAAAGGATGACAATGTAAACAAATCATCTGGATTAAAAACTGAATGAGGAAGAAGAAAATGTTACACCTTCTTGCAAATGAAAAAAAGATAAAACTCTGGTACATGGGTTATGCCCAACAGCCCTTTATTTATTGTATAACAAGGTCCTGCTCAAATATAAACACAGATTTATAGCATATCATACTCATAAGTAACCTGAAATTACATGATCACTGGACGATGGGACAGATAACACTAAGATTCATACTTTGTTTGATCACAAACCAGAGAAAAACCTTCCCGGAGGAGCTAAAATTCCTCTTTGTCACTGATATTCAAAGCCTTTGGTTCTGTATCCACTGTTGATGTTCACTCTTGCTGAGTTATAATAGTCCACCCTCACACCAAAGGTCTTTGCTCTCAGTTATTCGCCTGTTAATAATAAGGAGAAGAAAAAAAACAAAGTTAAAGCAGAACAAAACACTGTTACAGTTGCACAATTTCTGGTAGCATTACAGTGAGTGAAGCCATTATTGATTATCTTTATTTGTCGCATTACCAGATCACCTTTGGCTCCTCCTTTTCCGGCACACACAGCAACATATCAGAAGAATCAGAATCAGAAGAGCACCCACTGCTATACAAACTAGGATCAGGATACGAAGAAGGAATTCTGAGGAAACAGACAACAAGTAGACCCATATAATATATATTTTGTATAAACCAGGACAGAGAAAAACTATTTTATAGTAAAGTTATGTGTACTTGATATTATATTGTATAGTTTGTGTACATATACAGTTATTTGGTACACACTTTTCTATTTCTTTCATACAGAAAGTCTTGCCTATCACAGTTATTGACAATTCTGCCAACTGTGAAAAGAATAAGATGAGAAATGAGAGAGTGCCTAAACCCCTTTGACCTTTCTACTGCTAACGTGTCCTCAGTTTATATGGCAATACATATGAAGTAACATGTTTTAAAAGTGCAGGAAAGTGTTATAAGTGTTAAAGAGCCTCACACTTCAAAAATCTCAACACTGACCAAGGTATTGTGGAAAGTAGTAAAGGCAACAAAAGCAACAAATAAAGAAATAAATCAAAGTAAAAAAAATCAAACATTCAAAGCAACAAATTCTGAAAGGATCTGTTAAACCACAGAAGTTCCTGTGACTACACCACACCCAGCACCTCGACTTCACTGCTTTTATTAAGACTGTTAATGTCAAACTTATGCTTTTTTTCTCTCTTGATAAAAACGAGCTGCAAAAATATGTTGTGTTCTTGATTTGCAGTTACTCATAATGTTTCCATACATCTATTTCCTGCCCCACTTACTATATCCATTTATAGTCTATGGATGCTTAAGTCAGGCGAGAGGCCGGATACAACCACCAGTACAGACAAACAATCATACACACTCACACCTTTGCTCAGTTTAGACCATAAATCAGCCTAAATGCTTGTTTTGTTTGGTTTTGTTGTTTTTTTTACAGCGGGAGGAAGCAGTAGTATAATAATTCATGTCTTATTAGTTTTGAAAAGAATAAATAGCACTTAAGCCAATGAACAAGTTGAAAGCTGATGATACATGAATTAATACTTGCCTTTATCATCCAGGTTCAAAAGAAAGGAAAGACTTTTCACTTTCATCCCATTGTTATCAAAGACCTCCACGCTGTATAGACCAGAGTCATTCTTCTCCAAGCTGGTGATCTTCAAAGTCCCGTTGTAAATGAAAAACTCTGCTCTGTTTCTTAAAGCTACATCGATAGTCACCTTTCCTTTCTTCAAAGTGAACACTTTCATGGATCCTCTGGGAATCTTTTTCACACATTCCACCAAGTAGTTGCTGGCATTGGTCATCAGCTGGATGTACACGGACCCTCCCAGAGAAGCAGAGCACGTTGATGCATTCTGGGTGGCGTTACAATGACTCTCAGAAATCTGGAAGAACGCTGGGGAAATTGCGATAAAAGAGAATGAAAAATCGGTCTCGCTGCAGCAATGGTTGTGTGTGTTTCTGTATGATGATGATCTTACCATGAGTTTCTCCAGCTAAGATCACAAGAAGAAGAAAATGCTTCATACTGTTCTGTCTTCTAGTGGTTATGAAAGAAATGCATTTAAAAAAGAGAAAAAAAAGTTTGGATCTGGGCCCAGATAGCACTAATAATTCTGTGATTAAGCTCAGCTTTCAGATGTGCTCACGATACTGACAGGAAACATAAGTGAGTAGCAACGATGTTTGGATGGAAAAAAAAAGGAAGGAAGTGACTTAAACGTCTTACTTCCCCTTGTAACTGTAGCAGGATGCTGTTGTAAAGTAGTTCTTAAAAGGAATAATCTCTGCATGGAAAAGACAAACCTTTTTTTGCTCTTTGTCAAATACAGATCTGTGAAACTAAATCAATGTCATGTCATCGGCTTGATTCCGCAACAGCATAATGCCTAAGCAGTGAGAAAGTGGGAAAAATAGCAGAATACAAGCTGATCAAATGAGGGTCATTTGCAGTTCCAATGTGCCTTTGCTTTGTTTGACATCACAGGTTAAAGTTTGACTGTGGCGCCCCGGACCATGCTGTTGGATTTCCCCAGATTGTAATAAACCAGCACGTGTGACGCCACTGAGGGCTTGCAGTGACAGCCATCTTGGCAGCTACATCAGACAGTCCAGCAGTATTTTAAAAGTCTTATATAATAATTTTCCCAAATACCAAATGTTCCAAATTGCAAATTGTCTTTTCAGAAGTTGGACTATTGATTACAATACGAACCAAAGTTACTAGGAGCTTCCTTGTTTTTTGTTGGGTTTTTTTAAACAGCTTTCTGCTTATACAATTAAATGATTGCATAAGCAAACTGGCCTTCTGAACTCCAAATGCAGATCAACTCAGCCCTTATCCAGCCCCCTTACACAGATTCACTTTATGAAGGATCACTCTCCAGTTTTCTCTGTCTGCGGCGCATGACTGGCAGTAACTGATGTAGGAAGGCCACCAATAACATGTTATTGGTGGTCTCCTGCAGGAGAGGCAGCCAAACAGGGTGCTCACTGCAACACATAGAAAATAGATGCTTTGCGTTTTAGACTAACCGACCCAGAGAGTTTTAAGAGTCCAAGGATTCAAGGAAACTTTGTCATTCGCATCACATTTGCATGAGGTGAACCAAAATTGTGTACGCACGGTCCTGGTTAATCCAATAGTAACAAGTAATAAAATAATATAAATTAGAAAAGAAGTAAAAGTACAAATAATGAAATGTAGAAGAGTGCAACCAAGTAAAAATATGGTGTGTATTAAATAATATGTGGAGTGTAGATATGATAGATTATAATTATAGCAGTAAAATGAAGGCTTGATGACCAGCATTGATAAAGTGAGTGTTCAGTAAAGTGTCAGTACTGATTTTAGCTATAGTGGCAATTTTTGTCCATTTGTTTTCAAGAGTCTTACAGCTTCGAGAATTAAGCTGTTTCTCAGTCTGGTGGTTTTACAGTTAATGCTTCTCAACCTCCTCCCTGAGGTGTGTTGGCTGGGTGAGTGGGGTGTTTAGATGTAGGTGCCCCTCTTCCTGCATCTGGAGGTGTATATGTCCGTGATGGTGAGTAGGCGGGCTCCAACGGTTCTCTGTGCAGCCTTCATCCCCCTCCGCAGAGCTTTCCTCTCTGCCGCAGTGAAGTTTCTGTACCACATGTTGATGCCGGAGCACAGAAGATTCTCCACCACACATCTATAGAGGGAGATGAGGAGTTGTGCTGTGGTAAAAGTAAAAACAACTCAGTTGTGGTACTTAATCAATAAGAGTTGGGATCAAAATGTATTCTGTACAGAAGATTCCAAACACAATCAAATCCTTTTAAAGCTGATTTTTCTTACACTTATCAGTTTGTTTACATTTTCCTATCATTTAATTACAATAATTATTTTCAGGGTATTTGTGATCTAGCTTTTTTAATGGTTCAGCCTCCAATTTACACTTCCCAGTTATCAACATCATATTATCAGTTTAAAGGCTTATGAAATTCAGTAAAGCAAACCTGTCCCAAATGAGTAGTGAAGATAGAAATCCAGTGTCCCTTTAGAGATTTAAAACCGTTGGGGCTTCACATCAGCACAGACTTCAATAGTAAGATAACATAATATAAATACAGTCAACAAGAGCTATGATGCTGAGGATGTGAAGTCCTTTATGATCTGTAATATGACAAACTAATGCCACAAAACTAGCCAGCATGCATTGTGGTATAATCAGCCTACCTTTTAATGTATCATCCAAGATTTCCACTGAGGATTTCGGTTTATAGGCTCGTAAGAAAGGGTCAAGTTAAGCATTAACAGTAGACCTTTCAAAGGCCTGAAACAGGTTAAAGGGCTTCCTCTTGCCAGGTCACAGGAAACAATAGGTTGTGTGGCATTTTACTCCCTTTCAGTTAGAGATAGCATGGCTATTTCCCTTTTAGCTTGAGTTTATCCTTTATCAGTATAATTTGAACCTTCAAAATGACCAAACACACATCACAAATTACTTGAACAAGTTCTCATAATATCCTCACATCTATTAGTGCTTAAAGTTGTTTGATAATAAATTAAAATGTTTACTTGTTTTTAATTTACCTCAATGAACTGTGACCAAAAACATCCTTAAAACCTTGTGTGTGTGTGTGTGTGTGTGTGTGTGTGTGTGTGTGTGTGTGTGTGTGTGTGTGTGTGTGTGTGTGTGTGTGTGTGTGTGTGTGTGTGTGTGTGTGTGTGTGTGTGTGTGTGTGTGAACATATTTTTTGGCACAAATGAGAACCTCATACACCTCCAGATGGGATTTTTTGGAACAGGGATCCAGCTAAAGCGGGAAATAGAAGCCAGCAGGAATGTTCTTTTTTCTTTTCTCCCTCGTAGTAAGAGGAGCTGCCAGGGTTTCTCCCGTCACCTGGACCAAAGTCTGAGCTCCTGCTTGTGCTGTAATGTAATAGTAAAGCAACAATCCTGTGAATGACATGAGGGGTGGGGGCTGACAGGAAGGCGGAGGCCACGGACAGAAAAGTTAGGTGTGTGTCTGGAATCTGAAAGTGTGTGTATTTAGTGTATAGGCTGTATTATAAGTTCAGCGCAGCATCTGTCTCGTAAACAGAACATTAAAGAGTGGTTTTTGAGTGAGAACGAAGCCAAAACAGCAGTACAGTGTCTACAACAGAACACCATGTACTGTAAAAGTTGACTTTGAACATGAAGCACCTGTGTCCTCTTATCCTGTCTAGAGCCTCGTTTCTCTCCCTCAGGAAATCCAAAAACAAAGACTGCCCAGTCTCCAAGTGAGTTTCCTCTATTATATCTAACATTTTACAAATGGGCATGACAATTTAATAAGTAAGCATAAAAAATTCTTACTTAGTTGAAAAATAACTAAAAACAATATCAAAGCATAAGAAATTTTATGCTGTTTTACTTCTACTGAAAAGATTTCAGTAGTGTTTTGTGTAAAATGCGCTTCATTCCTCTTTACTTGACTTTTGTCAAAAAAAAATTTGCAGAAAGTTTGAGAATATAAATTTTAATTTACAGACACATGGAAGACTTTTCTACTTCTCTGGGGTCTTGTTTTATTTTTCATTAAATTATGGGCAAAATCATTTTTTTCTGTAAAACACATTTACCTGCAAACTTTTAATATTTTTCTAAATGAAAGAATAATAATCACTTTAGAGACATCATTAGATTCAAAGACATGTGGCAGCAGCTGAGTGTCTACAGCTCACTTTTTGTAAAAAACACAGTTTTATTTTATTTCAGTCATTTTCTATCTATATTCTGTTGGACATGATCCTTGTGTTGAGTCTTCTGAAAAATGACCGGCTTTTGGACAGTTTAAGCTTCTTCTTCCAGTCCATGTTCTTTCTCAGGTAAACTCTGTCCCAGCTGTCTTCCTCCTCATCTCCCACCCATGGCACCCAGGCCCCTCCATTGAGCTGAGGGTCAGCCCGGGCGTCCTCTGACGGGTACCGCACCGGCACTGCAGTGCGGTTGTAGTACACCAGCCTCGCTAACAGTTCCTTTACAACATCTGGCCTCTGCTCAGAAAGATCAACGCGTTCATACGGATCCCTAGAAATGTTGAAAAGCCACACGGATTTGCGGGGTGCGGCGTTGCGTTCCAGGTTCCACCAGCTGCCAGGGAAACCTGGAAGAATCTGCGGTGGAATCCAGTCTCCGTAACCAGGGTCTCCCGTCAGGAGCTTCCAGTCTCCCGTTCGTATGGAGGCCTGGATGGCCGTGTTCCATATCCCATGTCCCTTCTGCAGAGAGCCACTTCGAGCATGGTTATACAGAGGATCAATGTTGTGGAGGATCTCTAATCTGGGCGACTCCTTCCCTTCGCTGATGGCCTCCCAAACATTATACCCATCCAGTCCCTCAGTCAAAGATGCATTGCCACCTGCTAATCCCACGAGAGTGGGATACCAGTCGGTAATGTGTACCAAAGCTTTGCTCACCCTCCTCTTCCTATGTAACAGAGGACTGTGGACAAAACCAAGACCCCGGACACCGCCCTCCCAGTAGGTGCCTTTACGTCCTCGGAGTGGCCAGTTGCTGCCGCCAGATAACGGCTGGCCACCATTGTCAGTGGAGAAGATGAGAACACTGTTCTGGTAGTAGCCATACTTACGAAGAGCGTACGTTATGTTACGAACAGCCTCATCTACAGTTGATACCATTGCAGCATATTTCCTACGTGCAACATTCTCCAGCCCGCGATACGGGTAGATATACTCCCGCGGAGACTGTAGGGGTGTGTGAACAGCTTGGAAAGAAAGGAAGATGAAGAGCGGCTGAGACTGAGGATCGTGGGTTGCCAGGATCTTGCGGACTCTCTGCGTGTATAGATGGGTGGAGTATTTGCCCCTCTGATCCCAGGCGACTGATTCCCCCTCGTGGAGGTCGAAGCCACACAGTCCGGGACCGTCACAGGAGTCATAGGTGTAATAGTTCACACTGCCTGTTAGGGAGCCAAAGTATGTGTCAAATCCGCGTCGAGTGGGCAAACATTCCTTCTTGTAGAAGCCCAGATGCCACTTTCCTACCATGTGGGTGGAATAGCCAAGCTCCTGAAGCCTCTGAGGAAGCGTGACCTGGTCAAAGGGAAGGCAGTTGGGCTGGCGGGGCCGGATGATGGAGTGCTGAAGACCAGTATGAATTTGATACCTGCAATATTAGATATATTTAATTCCATGAAAAAAACACGTGCAGCTAGGTCATTAGACTCTCATTATCAGCAGTACAGTACCTAACATCATGACAAGCTTCAGATCTCTGAGCACTAATGACAACAACCAGTGGTGCATGGCAGCGTTATAACTATTCACTCAGTAGTGGAAATCTCTACTGTGGGTTGAAATGTATTTCACATAGTTTGGGAAAAAAGGTGTTATCATGCACCAAGATATAAATTAAATAAATTGGACTGTTATTGTTGAAAGAAGTGATAAACACAAACCTGTTCCAAGTATTTAAAAAAAAAAAAAAATTCAGAAAAAAAAAATGTTTTTAGTTTCAATAGTGAATATCATGCCTTTGTACTATTTCTAATTAAAGATTTCACAAAGCTAACACTAATAAACTAAATCTGTTCAAAATATCCAGTCAAAATGACCTCTCCTTACTCTGAATCACAATTGGAATAAGTATTTTCAAAGAGAACATTTAAAAAATGCCTCCCATCTTACCCTCCATTTATTTTCTCATTTCAACCAAACGACATATCCCATAAACAAATATCCCAAGTGTCCCTATCCAAGTAATTTTGGTGCCACACATCTTTATTCTACCATCATAACTGTTTTAGCAAATGCCTTATTGTCTTGTAAAATACACCCAATAAGTTTATTTCTTTAATCAGACAACTGTAAGACATATGTTGCCATAAACTCAGCAAATATGTGTATCATTAGTCTATAATCTTGTTCAAATAAAGAATAGGAAGCAATGCTAGTCTAAAGAGAAGCTTTCTACCTGCCGGTGATGAACTGACTTCGGGACGGGGTGCAGATAGGCTGGATGTAATAATTCTCCAGCTTTACTCCATCTGCAGCAAGTTTGTCCAGCACTGGTGTCTTGATGTCTGAGCTGTGATATCCGATGTCGTTGAAGCCCTGGTCATCAGTCATGATGAAGATTATATGAGGACGTTGCAGGTCAGGAGATCCATTAAAAGCTTGTTCACGTGTATTTTCCACCTGGTTAGGGCTCGACTGGTCCCAGGTCAGGTAGCCGAGGCTGAGCAGGCTCATCATTGAGAAACCAGTCAGAGCTGTCGTTGCCATGGTTTCTGTGACACTTTATCACTGAAACCTGGTACTGTTTCAAGTATTGTCTCCAAATTATTTCACAGTGAAATACACGGAGAGAAAATTAAATGGCACAGATGACCATTGGCACACTTGAGTAGCTGTTCAGCAATCCAAAACATCGGTGGAAAGTGTAGTGCCAATCCTCTCTGACTCTCCCAACTGTGTCAGCACCCTTTGAAAGTACTTCAGTCTCCCTAGTGGTCCAATTAATCCCGCCCATTTGCCTTGCTGGCCCACTGAAATAACATTAGCGTCCCACCTCCCGAAAACACACACTGAAGTATTTCTACTACTTGAGGTGTTAATGACGAGTTTAAACCTCCCATTAGTAATGTGTTTGTAAACTCTGAACAGTACTCTGCACAATTACGTATTTTCTGGCTGTGGCTATGTTGCATTTCTTTTTGCTTTTCTTCTACTGGTGTTGAAGTAAGCTTTTGTTCCTAAATGATCACATCATCCACCCTCCTCTTCACCATTTCTTTTTCATGGTCTTTGATGAAAGAACTTCTAATTTAACAAATTAGATGAAATTTAAAGAAAAAAAAGAAACTTAACATTTAACCAGGTTTAGACATAGTTGACAGAGAGTCTACAGAAAAAGACCCCGACTCAAAAACATGCTGTGTGGGGGAGATTTGAGCTTCAGGGCGGCTGAGGGGCCCTGCAGTCACAATCACGGACACTGTTCCCCACTCCACTCCACAGCAGTCGCAAACACTCTCCTACTATTCCTGCTGTTTTATGAGTGCTGCAGAGTTGAGGAGAGAGACAGAGCAGACTTCCCGGTGCACGATAGCATCTTTGAGCAGGCGTCAAAGAAGCAAATCCTCCTATGGGTCAACAGAAAGTGGCAGAGCTGCACAGTTTCGCTGCAGCTGAGTGGAGTCATTACCTGACAGCACCGGTCTGTGTAGACATTCATCCTGCTGCAGATTAAACTAAGTAAGAAATAAGAGAAGTTCTGCATATAACTGCATAAAATACGAGTGATTGATATTTGTTTATAGGCTTTTTTTGTTGCAGCTAACTCTGGAACTAGACTTCACTACCTTAAAGCTTACACGAGTTCACACTCTAAAATTAGGCTGTTCGTTGCAGGTGGCCATGACATCTGGGGCAAACAACCACAGAAAACAACAACCATTGGCAATGTTTCACAGTTTGCATGATGCAAATAAGTAAATTGTAAATAGAAAGTTTCAGCCTTTTCATCATGGAACATATTACATGCTGAGAATGAAAAAAAGAGAAATGTGTGCAGGTCAGTGTCACACGTTCAACCCACACATTTTAGTGTAACTAATGAAGCAGTGTATGTTTGTTGGTTATAGAATTTGTACATTATAAAACACTCATAGCTGAATACATCAGCTCTGTCTCTCTTTTATCCAAATTGAATCAAATTTGATACTTTTTCTTGTGTATATTCAAAGCGGTGACATCTGCCTTAAGTACATGGAAAAACCATTTACCATTTACAAACTGTTAATTTGTAATAATGATAGCACAAATACCTGCAGCAATGATACAGCAAACTAGAGAGCAAGTGAAGAATCAGACAATTATCATTATTACCAGAGAGATGAGCAACTGTGTGATTTTTGTCTTATTAAAGTTCTGAAGTTCACCAGGGAGTTGTGACCTGTGAGACGTCAGAAAAAAGGAATCTTGTGATTTCACTACCATTTATGTGAGATTATGGCCTCTTTTTAACCAGCTAAAGACTGTCACAACACCAGTGTATCACCAAATACCATTACTACATTATCAATTAGTTTAGCTACTGCTACACATTATCATAGGGTGAAACTTACCTTTCCCAATTTCATCTTCCGCTTTAGTGGGTGAACAATCCAACATCTCAAAATGAGAGGAAGACATGGCATTGAAATATGCAGAAAAATACTGATTTATTAAACAGATTTTTCTAAATCAAGGTCTACACAATGACCTACACTCATATAAAAATCTAAACCCACCCATCCGTTTTCAGTACCTGCTTCTTCCTGTCCCAGCTGTCTTTGAGCAAAAAGGCAGCCCGGCAGTTGAATGTAATAATGTAAATGTGCTCTTGTAGTAGTCCTCATTCAGAAGCATTTAGCAGCAAAATATGAAGTATCTGAAGACTCTTTAGATGAATTAACTACCAAAATTATGTGTTTGTTGTTAAAGTCTCCAGCTTTAATCTTGTATAATGTGACCTGAGTTCTGTCACAGAGAGCAGAGAGGCGAGCCCTCACTCCGTTAGAGGCAACTTATTTGCCAACGTTCAAGGTTTCTTTGGACAGCAGTAGAAACATGGAGTCTGAATGAACAAAGGCCTCAGGACCAAAAGCGCTAACGGCTCAAAAGAGCATTTTTTTTCCAACCTCATTCACGCCTTCTGAGAAAGAGGTGATACTTCAGTGGTGTGAAAAAGCAGCAGACACTGGCAAAACATAGCAGAATGACCAATGGAGCGTTTTCATCCCTCAGTCAGAACCATGTGTGTTTGCTGGGCTGTACAGCTGTATCCAGCCACAAGAACTTCTGCTTATCCATTAGGGTGCGGTGGGGTATTCGGCGAAACGACATGTTATACTCAGCAGTATTTCAAATCATCACACTTTCAACACATCAATGCCTTTGCCACGAATAAGATACTGCACTTTGATTGCTTAAGAGGCCGGAATGTCTTCTTTTTCTCTACATTCATGATAGAACAGACTTTTCACTTCAAATCTCAAACTGTTCAAGCATCCTAAGGTTAGCGAGGCTAAACATGGCATAAAATTGATCTGTTGAAGTCAGGAGTGGGTAAACACACTTGAAGGCAAAACATCCCACCTTGTAAATGTTGATGTAAAGACTTGTTGGCATAGAGGTCGCGAGGAAGCCGAAGGAAGTTTGAGCGCTCACTGAAGGGCACGGAGGTGCGGCCAGGCATGTTTGCCCAGCAGCTGCAGCGGCATCTTTGGAGCACAGCTTCTGGGTTTAAGGCAGGTCAAGCTGGGGGGAAAAAAGGGAGAAAAAAGCGATTCATGTGCACCTGAAGTTTTATATCAACATATTAATTTACATATATTTCTTAGAGGGAGCAACTTGGACATCTAAATATCTTCTGACGAAAAGCCAAATAACTCAAGTCAATAGTGGGCATTGAAAGTTCTCATAAAGGGATTCAAGATTGATCAAAGGCATCAAAAAGAGAAGAACAAGGGCCATTAATATATCTGTGCAGCTTTGAGGAAATAAATCATTCTCAGTTTCTGATATTTCATCACTTGTGAGATGTGACTTGAGTATTTTCTGTTGGATTGGCTGAGTTTTAACTTCTAGGCAGCTCGACAACAACTGCACCCACGTCCAACACCACAAAACAAACACATCACATACTTATACTCGCACAAATACTGACATGAGCTTACATCCACCTGCAGCCCACATGTCTGCTCTTTTTATATCATCAAACTCCCAAAATCATTCCCACCAAGAATATAGCCTTTAACCGAGCATGTTGTAATAAAGGTATTTCTGGTGTGAGAGGCCTATCAATACACCTGGAACCGGGTTTCAGCAACTCTTAACAGCTGAATAAACATAATGCTCGGTTATTTTTTACAGTCACTTGTTTGGCTTTAGCTAAGAATAAAAAACTCTATGTTAATTAACTGATATTCTTGTCAAACCCGCAGTCGTCTAATTCTGGTACCATCGTGATTAAAAGTCAGTGGTCACTCTGCTGTAACACGCCACTGTTGCTGTTGTTGGAACTTTCTGGAAATAAAAGTTTTAAGACTCTTATCCTATTACTCTTTTCCATCTCTCCACGTCATTAATGTAAATGTTCATTTTCAAATTTGCTTCTCAGTGCACGTTGCCTGACGGCTGCTGATCATCAGAACATTTCTTATAGAAAGAATCATGCGAAACTAAAAGCATCGATAGGAGCTTTAAAATCTGTCAGAGTTGAAGTTAATTCTCTTCTGTTGTGTGCCGGTGGTTGTTAATGTTCCTCCCGGTTTCTAAATTTCCTCTAAATGGTTGCGAACAGAGTTTCATGGAACATCATCATTTTTCAAACACTACATGTGCTGTACTTCCTAATTAAAGGTGGATGTATAAAACACATTCAAAGTTTATTTTGGAGGGAGCTCGTGACTTTATAATACTTATTAGTTAAGTTGTTTTATAGTCGCGGTGGTCTTTCCAATCCCTCTGTTGACTTTCCATCTCTTTTCCAGTCTGAGACCAAGAATAGACTTCAAGAACCTTAATCGCCTGTAAAACCTGATTTGTTTTTATCTTTGATTTATCGCGCTTACGTGCCTTTTCACAAAAGCATGTAAGAAGAAATAAAGTAATGAAATGAAATGCTAAAATGACTTGAAAGGAGAGCTGAAACTGGGGTGCGGCCGGCGCTCGGTGTTGGTCTGGACCAGATGTTAGCTTTGGCAAAAGGAGGAGCTGCTGTTACAGAATACGACTGCTCTGCTTCATCATGAACACTACCCCCTTTCTAATCAAAGAAGCCCTGCCAGTAAAGCTGCATGTTACTCCACCTCTCAATCCAATTTACTAATCTGAGCAAGACTGGAGGGAAATTCTCTTTTTTCCTCCTGTGCACCAACCTTGAGTCTTAACCTTTACGTTACGAGTATTTAGCTTGTCGCCTGTCGTTTCTGTGCAACAGTGTCCTTGTGTTAGAGATTATTTGATGTTTTTTTTTTCATATTTCGGAAAGATTTCACAAATGGTTCATCAAATACAGTGTAATTTTTGTAAAAAGGACACAGAGGGAATAACAGAGATCAGCGGGCAGGCAGATCGGCAGGAGAAATAAGGAAAAGATCTAAGGTCCAAAAAACACAGTAAAGGCTCTACTTGTGGCCTCACCAGAAATGTACCTTCCTAGTCAGAAGATTGGAGGCAAAGATCTACACCAGACAAGACCACGAGTGCAACCCAAGACAATCCAGCACATAACGGTGGAGTGCAAAATGTGGTCAGGTATACAGATACTAATCATGCTGTTGGAGGAGTACATATGCCAAAGATGCACTGGACCTCCCAAAGCTGTCATGAAAGAACAAAGATCCAGAGGGATTTTCAAAAGCAGACAGATAAACGAGTGATGGCTAAAAGATATTGTGATAGTTGACTAACCCCTGAAGAAAGGACTAGTAACAGATGTATCAATCACAATCCTAAACAACTTTATGTGCAACATTTTAATCCACATCCGCATGCTCTCTTCATCACTTACTAAGTAAGTTTTACCATGTTTACTGTGGCGGTGTGACTGTGATTGTTTTTCCTCAGCTCTAAGTCGCACCTGCTATATGTAATGTAACAAGTGAAAGTGACCTCAAGCACAATACACACCTGAAGCTTTAAAAATACCAGGGTTTGAAAGACGAAGTAGAAATAAAATGGTTAGTGAAAGTACCAGCTGTAAATGTCAGACTGCAGGTTTTGACAGCAACAGATTCTGAGAACAATGTTGGAGATCTCTGATCAACGATCTCTGATCGGTCCGTACACATCTGCTGTACGTACAGTACTAGGTCCAGAAGCATTTGGACAATGACAGCATGTATTGCCTCTAAAGCTGAAAGTCTACACTTTGATCACATCTTGATTGTTTTGTTTTAATACATTTTAAATAGATTTAGATACAAGATTAAAAGATTGAATCTTGAACTCAAAACTCATCAACTCATCAGCTTCTGGCGCAACTGTATGAAATGCTTGTACTTAAAATGCACAGTTGACCTACTGTGCACCACTTTTTCAATAACCTATCCGAAAACTAGTTCGAAACACAGTCGGGTAGGGGGAAGATCTGCTTCTGCAAGCCTTGGTGGGTCCATCACCAGTATTGTGGTCTACCACATGAGCAGCCTCAAACCACATCCTCTACTGTCAGTAGATCAGGAGTGCAGGAAACAAGTGTTTGCCTTGTAAATTGAAGATTACCAAAGTTACCTTTCTGTGCCAGCTATAATGTCCACACATCAGGCCTTATGAGCTCAGGCCTCACAGGTGATGCCGTCTCCGAGGTAGAGTTTGAGCGCTGGGCTGAGAAGTTGACTGAAGGGGTGTTTGGTTTGGCTCTCGTGGAGCTGCAGCAGCACCTGGCCAGTGAGCTCAGGCGCACTTGAATATAAGCCTCCTGCAAGGCCACCTGGGTGGACGGCTGCTAGGGACATTTTAAAGGATCAGCAAGGAGACCATATAAGTGTGCTTGCTTTTTCTTCTTTAGAGACTTATTACTTTTTCCACGAATTAATAACTGTGCATTCACACATTTGTCGATGTGTTTAACTTACTATTTTCTTTTTACCAAGGTGGCAGCTCAGGCAGTGACACACCCTTCACCAACAATAGGTGCTGGTACATTACCTAAAAAAATGATCACAGATGTGAGCTGCTAAACATTTGAATGTAGTCTAATTATTTCACTTGGTGAAAAAAAATGTAAATCTTACATTTACAAGCGCAACCTGTGCAAATATCCCAGTACTTTTACTGCCTCAGGCATCAAAGCCAAGGGAAATGTCAAGGGGGCTCAGTGCTTTTTAGTTATTCCTGCCTAATTGTTTCTGCTTCACTCCTGCCCCCCATCACCTTTAAATCACTTGTAAGTACCTGTTTTGCTCATTGTGTATTTAATTCAGTATAGTTAGAGTAAAAGTGAGAGCAGAAAATCTTAGTGGCATATGTCATAAAAGCTTTAATAATGGGAGCTGAGGTGGCCACCATCTCGTTAGTCAGGAGTAATGTTGTTCGGTGTGTGTTTGCATTGCGTTTGTGTTGCATATGTGCATACGTGTGTGTCAGTGGGAGGGAAACGGGGATTTGTAGAAGTCTGTGAGATCGCTGGATCACTGATGTTGAGTTTGAAATACATATTTTTCTGCTTTTCTGGTTTTACTGATGAATGGGGCTCTTTCAGCTCCTGACCCTGTGCTTACTCTCTCCGCTTTTGACCCAAGGTTTCACCACCAGCTCCTCCAGACCAACTGCCTGGCAGCCTGCCGTCCTCAACTACCTTTAACTTGCTCCCAAACCAATCAGAAAAACAAGGTCACATTTTTATCCAAACACACCTGACAGAAAGGAGACTGACCTTCCCGGCAGCTCTGCGATTAGTCTGATTGGGTAGTTTGAGGACAGTCTGATTTTGTGGACGAAGGATGTTTATCTTACATGATGAGACTTAAGAGGAGAGCTGAGCCTAGAAGCCTCAGGCCGCAAGAGAAGGAGTCAAAACCCTGGCTAAGAGACAAGAATAAAACGTTTATTTTAAGATTTGCATGACGATAGTGTTTTTACCTCCAGTTTGAACCAACCGTCTATAGTGACCCCCACCTTAGTTTTTCCGTGCTTTGTGCCCCACAAATGTGCTGCTGTTAAGTCTTGTACTAGACATTTAAGTGCTACAGACACATACAGTACATACATCTATTGTTTATGTATGTTTATATCATGAACTTCACAAGACACTTAAGATTGCACGGGAAAAGCTAAAGGTGTCCAATCAGGACACACTGATCCACCAGTGCAGACATCTTGGTAGGGAAAGATCACTTACAGGATTTTTACATGAGTGGAAAGAAACAATCCCTCACAGACATAGAATCCTAAAAAGTTGTTGTCATACTGTATAAACATATTAATACGTCTCAAATGTCTCAAGCAGTTGGCAAACATTGCTGATCTTATTGCTGGCTATTCTGGCTGATCTTATACTAACAGAATGTCAATATCTAAATAAGAACGTGCTAACTTGTTTTACTTTGTTGAATTAAATGTTGGAAAGAGCATTCAGATTCTTGACTTAAGTAAATTATTGAACACTGTTGGAATTAAAACTAAAAGAATTAAAAATATTTTGCATAAAAGTGTTTTTTTTTAAAGCATGAAACTGTTCCATATGACTTTTGTTACACACAGTATATCACACCATTTCATTTTTATTAAACTTAACCTTAACCCAATACTCAATCAGCGGATAAAAGGTGTCTCACTTGTCATTTGTCAGACTATAACATAGATACAAGGCAACAGCGCTTCTCTGTAGTCGTGTCTAAAGAACGGTTGTTCACGGGGGGGATAAAGCCCATCAGTTTGAGCCCACCTCACTATTTTGCAGGGTTTGTATCTTTTGAGATCCAGTCCAGAGTTTTCCACTGCTGTGCAAATTTATTCTTAATGCAAATTAAACTCAGTAATCCTTGTTGCACATTGCCATGAGCGCATGCAGTACCTCACCTGAAAGTTAATGACTACAAATAGAAAGAATGCAAATCCACACGCCAACCTGAATAATATTAGACTGCCAATTTTATTCTCAAAAATAAGACCAGACCATTTTACTGTTGTACTGGGTTGCCATGAAACACACCAGAGTATTAAAACATGTGTTGTTGTTTTTTTCCTTATGATTTTCCCAATTTAAACCGTAATAAAATCCAGGATGACTCAAAAGAGAAACAGGATTGAATGAGCCATCTATTGCATTTTTTTGTAGCAGTGTGTCTGTCAACGGCTGCCTGCATAGATGTGTCTACTGTACTGTTGTATCATGACATACAGCAATGCTGTTTAAATGCAGTTTGTCGTAGGAAGGATGAAAAAAAAAGAAGTACAAGTCAATGACTAAAGTAAATGCCAAGCAGCTAGATTTTCTTAGAGGCAGGGCCGCCGCAAGGGGTGTGCGAACCGTGCGACCGCACGGGGCCTCGCGCCCCAAGGGGCCTCGTGCTATGGGCCGTTTTTTTTTTTTTTTTTTTTTTTTTTTTTCAATTTTTTATTTTTTTTCCTTTTTTCCCTTATAAATATCAACAGTCACGTTCCATTACAGACCTAAATGTGTACTAGTCTGTGCATATCAATAAATATATGTGCAATGATGCGCGCGTCTGTTGTTCAATACAACAGACCAAGCGCAGACACAAGCTGCTCTGATCCAGACGGGTGGAGTTGGAACAAACTGTCACACAATGTCGAGAGAACGAGACAGATTCAGGAAATTTCCATCAGGGGATGAAAAAAGAAAAAAACTAAAGAAAATGGAAGAGTTTAATGCCTCTCTGAAAGGCTCGTTTGATAAATTTGTTATAAAAATCACCGATCCGACCGGGTCTTAAGCAGCCGTGGGGCCCCGCGTCGAGGCAAGTCAAATGATGATGAGGCAGGGGAAGGTATCCAGTATTTTGATAAATGGAGAGTTAAAATTGCGCATATAGACACCCGATCCGACCCGAAAAACCCAAAAATTTCGCTACGCTCACGCGTGAGGACCCCCCCCCCAGCCATTTCGCACAGGGCCTCGCAAATCTCCCAGGCGGCTCTGCTTAGAGGTGATGGGGATGGATTGGTAATGTTGTCTCCCTGGCTCTGGTTAGTCTGACTTACTTGTCTGCTTGTACATCTAAGGTTGGTTACTCACTAGCTGTCTTAAACATTGTCTCTTGGCATCATACCTCTCAGTTCTATGGAGTCCCTTTGGTGACATTTGAAAAAAATTAAATAATGCGTGGCCACGCATTAATAACTCGTGGCCACAAGATAATTAATGCGTGGCCACGAGATATTAACTTGTGGCCACGTATTATTTTATTTTTTTCAAATGTCACCAGAGGGGCTCCGTACAGTTCAAAGATGACATACTATGCCTTTTTATACAAATTTGTAAGATACAATTTCCAGGTACTTAGAGGTTAATTAAATATCCCTGGCATGCATCGTTTAAAAGACCACATAAATACTGTAGACATCACGCTTTTAAACCTTGTCTTAGCTCTGTGGTTTGCATCTTTTAAAATCTGTGTTATAAGTTTACTGTGCCCACTTCTGAAATCGATCAAATACAGAATTATGTAAAAGACGGCTGGAAATAGAGATGGGGAAGGTTATGCTTTACATTGGGTCTCTGATGTCACGGTATACTGTAGGCCTATAAAACCATGACAAGTGACAGCTTTTAGACTCAGGGAACGTAAAGGTGACTGATATGTCTGAGTTTTGGAGTTGGAAAATATTTCAGAAACTAAAATAATTAAAGCTGCAAGCAGCTATGAACGGTCGCTCGCACCCTTGTGCACGTTCAGGCGTGCTGCAGTGGAAGTGCTTGTATGACTTGCATGTAGATTCTTCAGGCCTGGACATTTAGTGGATGACACCACCCACGACTCTCTATATCAAACCATTCAAAAGTTATGGCAGAAAGTAGGAACGATCGTATATCGACCAATCAGATGAAAGGGCGGAGCTAATTTGCACCAATTATGTTCAAGGATTCAAAACCGAGTTCGATGACCACCCATGAGTCTTTATGTCAAACCATTCAAAAGTTATGGCAGAAACTATCAAATATGGACCAATCAGATGAAGGGGGGACGCGCTTTTTGGCGTCTAGCGTCGCCACGGTAATGCTTTTGACTGAGAAAAGTAATGCCCATCGTCGCAGGATCGAGACGCACATTTTGATGCATAACACACCTGGGTGCACGTTACGGTTCGGCCGCATTAACTGCCGAGGGAATGGCATAAATTGCGCCAACATTACACGATTAATTCAAAATGGTCGACTTCCTGTTCTGTTTCGGCCATGGCATCAAGAGACTTTTCTTTAAGTTGCGACATGATACATGTGTGTACCGATTTTCGTGCATGTACGTCAAACCGTATTGTGGGGCTTGAGGCACAAAGTTTTCTAGGGGGCGCTGTTGAACCATTAGGCTACGCCCATTAATGCAAACCATGAAATGTCAAATTTTTCGCAGGCCTGGCTTGCCTGCAAAATTTGGTGACTTTTGGGGCACGTTTAGGGGGGCAAAAAGGCCCTCATTTTGTTGGATTAAGGAGGAAAAAAAAAAAAAACGAGGAAAAAAAAAATCCTACAGATACAATAGGGCCTTCGCACTGTAAGTGCTCGGGCCCTAATTAAGCATAGAACTAGCATGTACCCTGTTAATGACAAAGAGGGGGGAAGTAACAGTTTATAAACCAATCCAGAACAGCAAACTACAGCGAATCACAAACTATTACAACCAGACTACGGTTCCCATGATGCATTGCGGCAGCCTCGAGAACTACATCCTGAGGTCAGAGTTTAATGTAGGAAGTTTCGTTTCTTTACAACCATGTGGACCACTTTGACATGAAAATAATACTCTTTAGTAGTTTTGTGTGTTTATTATTTATAAGCTGGAGTGGCGAGCATGTCTGTGAACGAGTCAGTGCACGAGTTGAACCAGCTGATCTTCCGACATTTGAAAGAAAATGGTCTTCATTCAGCTGCAGAGGAGATACAGAGGCACAGCCCACAGGTCAGCTCTGTGCACACACACACACACACACACACACACACACACTGATTTCACTAACTAAGACTGCAGGTTTGTGCCTTTGCAAATGTTGCAGTTTGCCACAGTGTTGCAACTTCATCCGGTGTTGTAACACTGTTGTCACATCTGATTTTAGGACAGCCACTAAACAAGTTTTTACTGTGTGTGTATGTGTTTGGGAAGACCCTGATGCTCCTGTATATCTGATCTGGTTTTGCATCAAATGCTCAACTTTTAAATAAATATTAATAATAATAAAAATAAATATTTTAAAGTTTTCAACTGAACAAAGCATGTTCAGTTGCCACTGAAGGCTAAGATGAAATACAACTAAACTGTGTTAAAAGCAGAAGTAAACTCCTGCACCCAAAACCTGGTAGGCTTAAGTAAATGCATGAACCGGATCATAAAAAGAACATTTGTCAGGTTTTCTTGTCATGTGTTTCGTATCTCTGGATTGTTATAATGGCTTTAAATAATATGTATGTTGCTTTTGACTGCTCTTGTTACTTCTTCATTGAAATCATCTACAATATTCAAACCATTGATCTGGTGTAGTATCTATCAACCCTCTTCATGTTGCAAAACCCATCAGGGCAGTAACAGGATCACAGGATCTCAATGGGGCATGTTGTTCTGATACTGATATATTGAGGTTGGAGGTCGGGTCAAAACGCTGGTCTGTAGCAGTGATTTACTCATCACAATAGATATCAACACAGTGACATCCACAACGACCCCAGGATGCAAGGTTTCTTAGCAACCATGCTCTGCAATGAAATGATCCGTGTTGTCTCTGTCACCTGTCAGAGGTTTTAATGTCAATATGTCTGTTTTTGATGAGTTGAAGAACAAAATCCCTGTTTTTAAGCTTTGTGGCAAGGGATTTTCTTTATCTTTGGCTCAGGCGTCATCTCGGGATATCTAAGGTTATCTTGGATTATTGTTATCGGAAGAGCACCATTAAGTTCATCACATGCATTCAAGTTCTAGATCACCAACTCGGCAGATGGACAGTTTTCACTGAACAGGGTTAAATGTCATGTTTGGAAAACAATGTAAAAAATTTAGTTAGAGACAAATGTAGTGGATTTTTTAATATTTTTTTGGAGAGGAAAGCTGCTCGAAGTGGAACAAACCATGTGAAGGAATGAAAGTTTACATTTTTCCTTTTGAATAATGCTTTAGTAAATTTCTCTTCAAAAGATCCAGTTCATCAAAGAAAAGGTGACCTCAAGTCACTTCACACAGATTTCTTAGTAATTAGTTATATTCCTCCTCAGTATAAATGCTTCATCCTCATGATTTGGTTCATCTGCCTTGTTTCTTATATTTTGTTTTAAAGCTGTCTGCTTCATCTATTATTACTGTCAGCATGACTTCTCCATGTCTCGGTCAAGTGTTTTGTTTGTTCCCAAGTATAATAGGTATTTTTTCCTATATGGAAGAATCATGATTACATATAGACTTTGAGGTTAGAAACTGTCCATATTTCAGGAAGCTAATCTAATCTAAACATATTTTTTCTGGTTTTATCATTTCTGTTGACGGTGACTGCGGGTGATAAACATCCATGCAGCAAATCACCAAAACCTTTGTTATAAAATGTAGCGTTCCAGAGATAGACTCACAGCTGTGTGTAGCTGAACCAGAAATAAGAAATCCTTTAATAGTCCCCCCAGAGGGGAAATTTCCAGGTTACAGCAGCAAAGGGGATAGTGCAAAACAAGAGGCATCAATATCACACAATATCACACAACAATAATAATAATAATAAACACTATAACACTATAAACAGTATATACAATAATAATAAGAATAAGAATAAGAAGGAGAATAAAAATAGTAATAAATAAAAAAATTCTAGTATACAAAAAGAAAAACAGATGGATATTTACAGATGTTATTTATGCCCGTTGCAGAATGGTTTTTATTGTCAGGATTGTTTGTATTGTTTGTGGTCTACTGTGAGCAGTGCTGGTTGTGTAGTCTCACAGCTGCAGGGAGGAAGGACCGTCTGTAGCGTTCCTTCACACACCTAGGGTGAAGGAGCCTGTCGCTGAAGGAGCTCTCCAGCACTCTGAAGGTCCTTCATGGGGTGGGAGTCCTTCTCCATCATGGATGACAGCTTAGCCATCATCCTCCTCTCTCCCACCACCTGTACTGTGTCCAGAGAGCAGCCCACGACAGAGCCGGCCCTTTTGATTGTTTTGTCCAGCCTCCTTCTGTCTGCAGCTGTGATGTTGCTGCCCCAGCAGACCACTCCGTAAAAAATGGCTGATGCCACCACAGTGTTGTAAAATGTTTTCAGGAGCTTCTCCTGCACACCAAAGGCCCTCAGTCTCCTGAGCAGATAGAGTCTGCTCTGGCCTTTTCTGTGGAGTGCAGAGGAATTAGTAGTCCAGTCCAGTTTATTGTTGAGGTGAACACCCAGGTACTTATAAGATGTCACCATCTCAATGTCCTTTCCCTGGATGTTCACCGGTGTCGAGGGGGATTTATTACACCTGCGGAAATCCACCACCAGTTCTTTGGTTTTCCCCGCGTTGATCTGGAGGTGGTTCTGCAGGCACCAGTCCACAAAGTCCTGGGACAGTTCTCTGTACTCGCTATCGTCTTCATCAGTGGTGAGGCCGACGATAGCAGAGTCGTCAGAGAACTTTTGGAGGTGACAGGTTGGGGAGTTGTAGGAGAAGTCAGCAGTGTAGAGGGTGAAGAGGAACGGCGCCAGGACCGTTCCCTGCGGGGCCCCCACACTGCAGACGACCATGTCCGATGTGTGGTCCCGTGTCCTCACATACTGTGGCCGGTTGGTGAGGTAGTCCACTGGTAGTCCACTTTCAGTGGTAATACCACTGAAACCTACAAAGGTGTCCATACCGACCTGTGGACTGCCTTCTTTCTGAAACTTTAAGAGGTAAAACAGTTGCTGTTGACAATGAAAACCCATGCAAGTGTACTTGTTTCCTCATTGAAATGGAATTGATAAGGTACTCAATAAAGATTGATGAGCAAAATCAATAATGGAATTGGTATCGATAAAATCTCATCATTTAACATCCCTAATACGACACAACTCAAACCAAAACTGAGGAACCATCAGGAGGTTCACAAAATCTTCTACAGCTCCACTTCACTTCAAATTAAAAATAGTTTATTAATCGCTGAAAGGGAAAGTAATTAAACTGTAGATACCGAATGTGGTAAAATTATACTGATTTCAGCTTTGCTGGATCTGCAACAACAGGTGAAAGTGTTTTTGTTATGAGCAACAATCTCTGAAACTGACATCAAGATTAAAATGTCATTGCATTTTTGCTCTCTTGTTCTTAACAAACTTGTCTTTTTCTTCAGGAGGAGACAAACACAGCAGTGTCTCTATTTGACATCTACAAATCATGGTTGAAGTGAGTGCAAAACCTCAAACATTTTTACTAATTATTAAACACATTTATTGGCTGTTTTATTTGCTGATGTCACAATGTTTGTTTTTATCTCTGTTAGAAATTCCAAAAAGACAGGGAAGACTAAATCAGCCAAACGCTCCAAATCCAAACAAGGAGGGACTCCAAATAAAGGTACAGTTCCTGCACACAAGACATCTGCACCACATCTGCATAACAGACAAAAGTGATTTTTACAAATTAATACTGCAAATCTGAACCTTTTGTGTGGTTACAACTGAGGCTTAACAACCATCCTGCTTCTAATTGACAGTTTGCCTTCAGAGTTTATCAAACTAAGTCAGTTTCTGTCTGATGCATTGTAGATAGATATGTGTATATGCATGCAGCATTCCTGAAAGTGGCTTTAAACCACTCCGGAAATGTATCCGCACTTTTATTTGTCTACTTTGATCTTGCATCTCACTAAATGGTGCATCAGCCGCTATAAACTAAACTCATACTTAAGTCTGACTAAAAAGAGTCAGATATTGCAGAAGGAAGGAGTTTTTTTGGTCATAGTCGATGTCCAGAGTGAAATCTGAATGTACCAAAAAGAATGTTGACATTTTTAAATGCTGTATAACACATAATGTCTGCTTGTCATAACTAGTCAAACCAAGCACACCGAAAAGGAAGACAAAGACACCTGCAAAAAAGACAACATCGACAAAAAAGGTACTAGTAAGTGCTTTTATTTTTTTTTTTTACTTCTCATGTTAAAACTATTTAACATCACCCAGTGTTCCTTTTCTTTCTTTGTTTAGCCTGCTCAGGGGAGAAGGAAAAAAGTTGAAGAAAAATCAGCAAAAAGTGATGCCAAGGCCAAGAAATTAAAGGCAAAGCCAACAGACAAGGTGGTGGCAGCTGTTGCTGAGGACTCCGACTCTGACAGCAGTCTGGATGTGGACAAGTGGAAGAAACTGCTCCTGCAGATGACAGGTATGAATGCGTACTTAAAAAAACTCAAATAAATGAAGTCACTGAGTCCAGCAAGCCTGAGCAGTGTGGGGAGAAGCGCCAGAGTGGTTTGCATCAGTTCACGCTGTTACCAAGGGATTTTCCCCGAAGTTTGAGTACCCAAGAAAGTGGCTGATGTAGAAAGAAGGAAATGATGGAAGACGATACGACAGGAGGGAAAGAAGGCACCCAGACAGGAGAGCATGAACAGCCAAGAGTGATTTCATCCAAGCAGGGTCGTTTTCTTGCCATACCTGTCCTCTTTGAAGCATTTGTGCCACCGACACAAGTTTCTCTGTGCTCTGTCTCCACAGACGCTGACATTGCCAAGATGGAAACTATCAACGCTCTGGACCCTTGCACACCACAGCCCAAGAGAACGAGAGTCAGAAAGCCCCGTGCGAAACCCGCTGCAAAAACGAGCACTGCTGCTCTGCAGAAAGCTGCCACGCTTGAAAAGAATGAAAACGAGGAGGAGAAATCTGCAAAGCAGACGCCGGCGAGGAAGAAGAGCTCAAAAGGAAAGACCACACCTGTGTCGTCATCTGACATCCCAGGCCCAAAGCAGAGCCTCGACAACGAGGACGGCAAACCTGCAACGTCCACACTCACACCTTCAAAACAGACGCCACGAAAAGAAGCGTCTGACTCTGTGATTCACGGGGAAGAAAAAGCAGATGAGACGGTGCCTGAGCCCAAGAAAAAGAAGAAAAGGAAGAAAGAAAAGGAGGCAGGTGAGGACAAGCTGGACGTGAATGGAAATGAAGTGGGAGAAGATGGAATTGAAAAAGAGAGTAAGGGGAAGAAGAGCAATGACGTCACAGGACCAGATACACCTGTGGAGCAGAAGAATAAGACAAAGGAAGCAAAAGGAGAGACTGAAGAACGCGTGGAAAATCTTGAAATTATTCAGGAGAATGTTACAGAGGCTGTTTCTTTTCTTGTACAAGGAAAGAAAACCAAGAAGAGGAAAAGGGAGAAAGGAGATGATGAGGACAATTCAGCTCACACAGATGAAGAAAAGAAGGTGAAGAAGAGGAAAAGGAGGCTTGAACGTGAGGAGAATTCAGAACAGGTTCCTGATGAAAAAAGTGAATTTACAGATGAGAATGTACCTGCAGTTAGCAGTGAGGACAAACCAGAGACAAATGCTGAAGAAAAGAAAGGGAAAAAGGAGAAAATGAAACAAATAATTGAAAATAATTTAGAGCAGGTACATGAGGAAGGAAAAGATATTATAGAGAAAAGTGCAGAGGAAAATCTAGAAAATTTAGAGCAAATCACTAAAAAAAAGAAGTCAAAGAAGAAGAAAAAGGAGATCGCTGACACTGAGGAGACTCCAGAGTCCCGAAAAGAAGAGAATCCTGGTGAAGAAAACTCAGAAGTGACGGTTAAAGAAAAGAAAAGAAAAGCAAAGGAGGACAAAGCTGTTCATGATGAGGAAATGTCAGAGCAGACAGACAGAAATCAACCAATACAAATATCAGAGGCCAGTAATGATGAGACAAGGTGGAAAAAAAAGAAAAAGAAGTCCACCGACGAAGAATTAGTTCCTCCACCAAACCTGGAGACAGAAAGTCCTCCAAAGAAGAAGAAGAAAAGTGAGTAAATTACTCATCCTAATCATGGTAATATATCACTCGGATGTTTTTATAATTCTTTTTGTTTCCATTCTGGCAGAGAAAAGCAAATTACGATCAGTTGAAGATCCAGAAAGCCCTGCAGTTTCAGTCCAGGACGCCACGGCAACTTGAACCATCCAGAGCAGATCAGGAGACGCCATCTGAAGGTATAATCTCAGCAGCTCACTGCTTCATAGAGCCGTGGGATAAATTGTCAAGACTGATGCATTTCATCACCGGAGATCATAAATCTAATTTGTCTTGTTGTTTTGTTGTTGTTTTTTCTCTCATCCACCAAAAGCAAAGTCTTACGAGAATACGCAACTCTTCCTTCCTGCTAAACCTGAGGATGAAGCCACATATCTTCTGTCCTTTTTTTTTAATCAAATCAAACCATGAAACTGTTAATAGAAACAGACATTTTTATGTTGGAACAGTTTTTATTTTTTTCTTGTACGTGCTGTGTCACAGCTCCCACTTTTTGTAAACAGATATTTTAGAGTAAGAACAGGTTTAATGGCATGAAAGGCCAACCAATGATGAACTGTCTTGTTTCCTTTGTCAGCAAATACACAGAGTCTCAGGAGTTTGTGTTGTGAAACTCCAAATAAGTGCAGCTCTGTGACTGCAGATCTAGGGTTTTTATGGTGATTTGAGGACTCTTAACCTTTGTTCCCACTGAGCTGTTTGTTGACTGTCCTGAGTGTCTTTTATGTGGCACAAAAAATGATAATGTAAAATGTTTTTAAACTTTCATTTGTACATTGTACAGTCTGCTTTTAATACAAATTAAACACATTAGTTTTTCAAAAGAATGAGTTCTTCTGAGTCTTCACTCAACATTTACAGTTTATATGTATTGTAAATGAATATCCACAATTCTTTATTTGGATTTTACATTTTTAAAATGAAAAAACATAATGAGATGAACTTTATTTTAAAGGGTTGGGTTTTTTTAATTATTACTTTAGCTCGTAATTATTGATTCTGTAAAAAACATAACATACATTGCAGCGCATGTCAATCATTGTTGATGCATATTTATATATTTATGAAACTGATAATGTTCTAGTGCTTATATTCCATTATCCATCCTGTTACTGAATGGTGTGGAGGTGTAAATTTGTGCTGTTTAAATAGTCTATTAGATTTTTTTAGACATCCCAATACAGCACCCCACCTGAAATCTCTGATTCTGAATATCACAAGTGCAACTGTGAATTTTTACGACTGCGTTTGTCAGTTGCAATTTTCATGTTGAGTTGTGTGAATTGACTTACGGATGTTCTGTACTTACTCTCTCTAGTAGATGATGTCAAAGAAATTTGAAAATACATAATTAGAAAGTACAGCCCCATTTTTTTCAGATCCAACTCAGCCCACAAACGTGCATAAAATTATTGTTTTTTTGTTGTCCTTTTTAGTTTTTTTGTTTGTTGTTTTTCTGTTTTTAAATGAGATAATATAATTCAATGTTTGTAAAGGTATATTTAGGTAATGTGGTATTCAAAAAAGAAAATGCATCTTGCAGTGGGGTGTTTACGCCGGGGGTGCTACAGGGACAGACTAGCGCGCAGCAGCAGAGTTTTAACATCTAAGATTTGCTGCCATGACTATCGGTGTTGCGGGTTAGAATCTAATACATCCATGGTTAGAATGAATGAAGTAGGAGTCAAAGCGAAAATATACACAGATGGGTCAAAAAATCTAAAGGATTATGTGGGAATAGGTGTGTATGTCCCTGAGTTCGATGTTAATCTCCAAAAGAGTAATCAACTATCAGTATATACAGCAGAAATAGTGGCAGTCTTTATTGGGTTACAGTGGGTGGAAGAGGTCAAACCTGATAAGGTGGTGGTATGCACAGATTCAATAGCTGTATTGGAAAGTATACAATCAGCAACAACTTGCAGAGAAAACTTACTCATAGATATTTATCATAGTTTATTAAGATTACACAGATGTGGCAAAGATGTACAGTTCTGTTGGGTACCAGCACATGATGGAGTAACAGGGAATGAGGGTGCTGATAAATTAGCAAAACTGGCATTGCAGAAGGAAATAACAATACCAGTTCCACTAGGAAAAGGAGAAGGTAAAGCAGTAATAAAGAAGAAAGGAATGGAAATATGGCAGAAAAGGTGGGAGGAAGATCAGAAAGGACAGGGATATCACAAAATACAAAAGTCTATAATAAAGAATTATACTGAAAGGAACATACGGGAGGAAATAGTCATAACAAGACTCAGACTGGACCACACAGGATTAAATGGCACTTTGTATGTTATGGGAAAAAGGGACAGTGATAAGTGTGAGAATTGTGGAGTAAAAGAAAACAGTGAACATATTCTAATCTATTGCAACAGATATGAAATAGAAAGAGAATGGCTACAGGAAAAAGTCAGTGTGAGTGGAATTTGAGGGGATCCTGGGAACAGAAGGAGAGGGGGTTGAAATCACCAGAAAGGCACTCATTCATCATTTCTTAAAAGACACTAGGCTGATAAATAGAATAAAAAAAAACAGGCTAAATGAAACGATGTTACACACTCTTGTCCAGTAGGTGGCGGTATGCACCTTAAAGTTGTTTGCGATCCGTCAATAAAACAGAAGAAGAAGAAGAAGGTGTTGCGGTTAATATAATACATCCATGGTTGCAGGTTTTACATTTTACAGTCTGATTTGTTATGATTAAAGAAACAGAGGTAGGAGTTGATTTGCTATGACAGTAAGTTACTGGCCAACAAATGTGGAGGTTAAACAAAGTCCCCCATAAAGCTGGTGGAGAGATCAGCCGTTTGGATGAGTTCAGAAAGAAGAGACGAGAACATGAGAGAGGTGAGTAACTCTTCAGTGTTTTTAACTCATTATTACCGCAACAACATAGCTGGCATCACCACTGTATGATGATAAACTACTAAACATATATTTATAATTGCATATTATGTTGAAAAGAGACTTCAGTATGTATAACTTCTTTTGTATTTGCTACTTTTAATATTTCACGTTACTCAATGACTTCCTCTTTATTATGGAGGTAAATTTGTGTCTTTTCAATAAAAAAATTTCACTTCAATCCAAAAAAGTGTTTGAATGCAAAAAAATATTTGAGACTCAAAATGCATTTGAACACTGTTTTTCTTTAATAGAAGTGAAGTTTTTTTAGTTTGAAGCAACTTTTTAGATTGAAGTAGTGTTTTTGTGTTTGGGCCATATAGGTAGGAAATTTGTGTCTTTATCATTTAATGAAAAAAGAAGTTGCTTCAAAAAGAAAAAAATATTTTCAATGAAAAAAAATCACTTCAATAAAAAAAAACTTTTTCAATCAAAGAAAAAAAGTGTTTGAATGCAAAAAAATATTTGAGACCCAAAACAACATTTTTGAAGGGATTTTAAATATTTTTTTCGATTGGAAGTGATTTTTTTTTAATTGAAAATATATTTTTTGATTGAAGCAATCTTTTTTTCTATTGAATAATTAAGACACAAATCTACCTCCATACTTCATTTGCCAGCAGCTCAATTTATTGAGTTTGAAAAGCCTTTAAATAGTTTTCCTACGAGGAAAAAAAAAGGGAAGTGACTGCCCACTCTTTAAAAGATAAAGTTTGTTTCATTCAACCAAAAAAGTGCTTGTTTTATGAAAAGGGGAGTTAATGGAGTTAAAGGAAGTTGTTGTGGCTTATAGGAAACAAATATTTAATCGCACACCAGCATTTAGCCTTTAAAAAAATATACATAATAAAAAGACTTCCGACGAGAAAATGTGTTCAGAAAGAAAACAATGAATGACATCACTTAAGCATGTGAATAAATTAAATAGCTTAGTAATGTTTTATACAAAGGGGGAGAAAATCACACGTATAATATGAAAAGGGTTTAAGGTATTGGGACTAAACAGTTTGTAGTCTTAAGAAACCCACATAACAGTGAGGTTAGGTAGGGTAAAAACACGCTTCAGTTTGCTAATAAAGACCAGATTCTGATGCTGCAGGAAAAGGTCCAAAGGTCATTTCAGAGGAATGGGGGCATCAGGGTAAAAATATCAGGAGAGGAAGTGATGCCTGCTGTAGACACCTGGGATGCTTCATTGCTACTCAAACTGATGCTCAGCAATGCTATAGGACAAAAAAATTAGGTCAGCTGAGTTGTTGCAAAAACCAAGTTTTTTCATCATTTTATTTTATTTTTCTTCCCTATTGTCACTGGCATATTCTAGGCCTTGAATTTGCTAAAATTGTGCAAAAAATATGTTTTAGATGTTTTTTAGATCTTAAGAATATTTCTTTAAGGATTTTGAAGATGTCGAGCAGGAAAAAAGCATCCTAACATCGGTTTCTGTCGCTTTAGCACTAAGGCAAGCCCGCAGAGACAAGCAACTTGTGAGCAAAAGACTCATTCTCAATGAGGATGAGGACCAGCCAGATGTCACCATGGATACGATCCCTGGAGAACAGGTGAGGGGGCAAATGTTTTTGTGGACTATTTTTGTGGGTGTTCATGTAAATTTTAATATTTCTAATTTCTGCAGGATGTGGTCAGTTTGTTGCACAAACTGAAGCATGACGTGACAGAGAAAGAGGCTCACCTGAGAGCCTTGGGTAAAGTTCTGCGAGACCCATCGGCACAGCTCACCTTCATCAAGTATGGAAATAGTCGTAGTTCATTAATAACTTGAAATGACATGTAACTTTGTTTCCCACAAGTCTTTTCTGTCTGAATCTTTTCTTAAAGGCAGGAGAACAGTGTGCATCTGCTGGTTGGTCTCCTCACTGGCTCTAATGCCCAGTGTCGTCTTCACGCTGTGAGGTGTCTTCATGAGCTGTCTCACTCCCCAAACACCAGCGTGGGTGCAGCCTGTCTTCCTGCCACCCCCTACCTGCTCACCTACCTCGCAGGCCAGTCCCCCAGGTTCACAGTGAGTGCTCACTCATACCTGTCAGCAGGCGTTCATTAACAATGATCTCTTACTAAGGTCATGGTTTTTGACTAAAAAAAGTGCGTATGTTCGTTTGTGCGCAGGAGCTGTGTCTCTACACACTAGGTAACATGTGCCCCGACTGTGAGGTGGTGAGAGACAAACTCCTGGCTCAGGGAATCATACCCGCCCTCGCCAGCTGTATTGAGGTGAGCTAAGAATCACCGGTGTCCAGCGCTGCAGCTTAACATGATGTGCAACATCCTCAAAGGTTTTTTGTTTGCCAGTTGTTTAAAGGTGACCTATTATGAAAAACACGTTTTCTCTTGCTTTAACATATATAAAGTGGTCTCCCCTCAGCCTGCCAACTCAGAGAATGAGGAAAGCAACCAAATTCTGCAGTGTCTGTACAGCCGCCCAGATGAGCCATCCAGTCTGATGTGGATCTACGAGCCGTTCAAATTCTGCTCCCTGTCGTTACGTAACCAAATTGCAAACCACGCCCACAACTAAACACCGTGTCCTAACTGCATGCGAGCGTCCCACTATCGCGTCGGACTGCGTGACATCGGACGCTCTCTGTCCATCTCCCTCCAGCAGCTGCCACTTTATTGAGGTTTTTGTAGTGAAATGAGGAGGAATCATAGAGATAACTTCTCATTTCAACTAACTGGATCAGCCGTTCCTCATCATGACTGGTTCCTACAGCGCTTTCAACCGGCTTTCAACGCGAGCGACAGGAAGAAAATAGAAGCAGGGCGTCCGACAAATGTTCAGCTCAAAACGGCGCGCCGCGTCGCTGCGGCCAGTTAGGACAGTCCAATAGAAAATAAAGCAATGGAATTGATTTTGTCGCTGACGCTCTCTCGCATCCTATGCAGTTATGACACGGTAACCGGCCGGAGCTTCCGCCATTTTTTTCAGCACAGAGCCTCATTATCAAACCCCCCCCGCCCATTCAGAATCCTGCATAGATAATGAGGTTAGAGAATGAGATGCTAAAGACATTCCTCAGAGGCTGAATTTCTAATTTATTTAGCAAAAACAACCAAAAGCTTGTTTTTAAGACATTCAAGGCCTGTTTAAAATAGGTATTAGATTCCATAATAGGTCCCCTTTAAGTAATTGTGGCACTAAATAAAAATACATTAAAACATTTAATTTCTGAATACCTCTGTTTTGGTTTGTCTGTTCAGAATCAGAGACATAACCTTGGCGTGGTGGAAGCAGTGTTCTTCACCCTCGGTCAGCTTCTCCAGACCAACGATGCAGCAGAGAAAGTAATCCCGTATGTATGCGCAGAGAATGTACCGGTCCATTTCTTTAGTCTCTTCTGACTAACCTGGTAACGCTTCTGAAATGCATTCTCCTAACTAAAGCTTGTTGTCAGGTGTGTATTACTTTTCTCTGTGCATGCAGGCTGGTCCTGGCCTCGAGTTTACCCTCACACCTATTATCAGTCCTGAGCCCTGACCCAGAGTTTGGTCTCGCCCCAGCCATTGAGAGTGCATGGTGTCTGCACTTGCTCATATGCAGGTGAGAATTGAAGGAAATCAACTGAGGTTGTTTGTTATATTTGCTCTTTTGCTTTTATTTGTTCATAATTATTTCCTGGTAAAAATGACACGTCATGTCATGGTAAGCTATTACTTGTGTGTCTTTACCAGCACTGAGGATCACAGAGAGCTGTTGGCTGGAGGGGCCCTGCTGCAGTGCAAGTCCCTGTTAGTGTCACTAGGTGGCAGCGTGGCTCAAGGGAACAGGGACCAAGGAATTGAGTTGGTATGAAAATGAATCCCTTTTCACTTTTTTATGCTAAGATGGGAATTCAGTTCTTGTACTTATATTAAATTGATATATATATATATACCGTATTTTCTGGACTATTAGCCGCACCTGCATACAAGCCGCATCCGCTCTATTTAAAAAAAAAAAAAAAGATATTTAGCCGCAGATATTCATGTTGTTAGATTAGATATTTACTACATGTACAGAAGGATTTTGAACTGTAAATGATGTACATGTTTGTACCTAAATAGATCTTTCCTAACAGTGTCTTTTAACACGGCAGCAACTTTGCTGATTAAAACAGGACAGAACCAAGAGAAAATAACCGGTATTTATGTATCTATTTATCTGTTTCAAATCTGCTTCTACTTCTATCTGCTAAAGAAGAAGTAGCGTATTCTTCTTTTTATTTATTTTGTCTTAGTTTTTATTCTAATTCCGGTTAGAGCGCCCCGAGCGGTGGAAGAAAAATCCACAGAATAGTAACCTTTGTATAAGCTGCACGGTTCAAAACCTATGAAAAAAGTAGCGGCTTATAGTCCAGAAAATACGGTATATATATATATATATATATATATATATATATATATATATATATATATATATATATATATATATATATATACATAATGATCAGAGTTTTAAAAATAAGGTTTGTTTTGTGTGCTTTGACAGTTCTAGGGATCTGTAACATCTTCAGTAAATGCTGAATTGAATTCAAAGTAATCATATTGCTATATTATTAATGTCAAATAAAATAAATAACTAGTTGTTGTTATTCTAACTGGCATGTTGACAAAATGTTACACGTTTTCTGTAGCTCGTCTCTCCTCTGCTGAGGTGTTTTGGAAACCTCTTGTGCTCCTGTCCAGTTGAAGATCTCAACACACCAGGGGGTGATGTTCCTCTGGTGGACGCCCTGTGTTCCCTTGTCCATGCCTTCCTGCACACGCGGCCGGCCTTGGCCAGAAAGGCAGCTTGGGTCCTCAACAACCTCACAGGTTTGACCTGCGCCCACCTGCCACTTTGTTAGGCATCCTGCTAGTAGCGGGTGAACCCCTGTTGGTCGTCAGAACTGTCTTTAGTCTTTGTGGCATCGATTCAACATGGTGTTCAAAACATTCCCCACAGATTTTGGTGCGTATTGTCATGATGGCCTCTTACTCTTGATGCAGGTATGTGAGGTGTACATCCATGATCTCCCATTGCACCACATCTTAAAGGTGCTCTGAGATCTGGTGACCGTGGAGCCCGCTGGAGTGCAGGAAAGTCATCATGTCACTAATTCAGTTTGAGATGATTTGAGCTCTACGACATGGTACATTATCCTGCTGGACGTAGCCATCAGAATATGGATACACTGTGGTCACAAAGTGATGGACTAGGCTGTGGTGTATAAACAGTGTTCACATAAAGAGGCCCAGCGTGTGCCAAGGAAAAATACCCCCCATACAATTACCGGTAGGTCTAATTCCTACCCTCCCATCTGAATGTTGCAGCTAAACTTGAGACTCATCAGAACGAGCAACATTTTTTCAATCTTCTGTTGTCCCATTTTGGTGAGCCACTGTGAATTGCAGCCCGGGTGTCCTGTTCATAGCAGACAGCAGTGGCCGGTGTCGTCTGCTGCTGCTGTAGGTTTGACATGTAATACATTCAGAGGTGTGTTCTGCATACCTCGATTCATATCTGACATTATCAAGACTTTTTTTTTTTCCCAGACAACTGCAACTTATTTGATATTTCCTCTTTTTCTGACCATTCTCTGTAAACCACTGTTTGCATAAAAATCCCTGTAGATCAGCAGTTACTCAGCCAGCCCGTCTGGCATCAAAACCGTGCAACGTTCAAAATCATTTAATCCCCCATCCTTCCCCTTTCACATGTTGTGTTTGAACTTCATGAAGCCATCTTGACCATGTCTTTGGACACACAAGCCGTTGAAAGTGTATGTGTTTGAGCAAGCTCGGATCCCACATGCTCATGCACTAACTTGCTTGTTATATTGCATTACGTGAGCTAAATTTGACGTGGACACAGACTGAGTTTGAGGATGTAACAGATCCACATTCTAGTTTTGATTCCCTTAAAAGTCACAAGTCACGGTAAAGTGCACAGAAGCTCAGTAACTGCTTCTTAAGAAGAGTTCACGTTGCTAGATGGATGAACATCAAGGTGGGTTCTCATGAAATGCTTCTTCGAGGGCCAAAGGTCACATGCATCCGACAGAGATTTCTGGAGGGGACTTTTGCACACTGAAACTACTGCCTGAATGTTTTTTGCAAGATTATGCGATGTGGAAAAACCTATGTTGGCCGAGTTATTGCACAGAGTTTGTTTTGCTATTTTGATCAATGAGTCTCAATGCTAGGGGTGGGTATTGGGAAGGACCTCACGATACGATACGCATCACGATACTTGAGCCACGATACGATACACATTGCGATATCCCGATTATTATATTCTACATAGTTCACCGAAAAATTTAAAAATGCATTACACATCTTAAAATCCAACTTGTAAATATGTACATCAGATGATAGTGATGGATCTTAAAATCCGAGTTGCACGTTCATCAGATTATAGTGACAATTCATGGGACAAACTGAGTCAAAACAATGTTTTATTATAACTATACAAGCTAAAGTTACAACTTATTTGTATATGTTTTTCATATTATTTACATCATATGAAATTAACATTAAATTTAGTATGAGGTTGCTTTAATTATGTGGCAAATAATAAACACAAGAAAGATGGGTACTAAAACCAAAGACAGGTACAGTGATCAGTCAGTATAGATATAAATCCATAAATAAATAAACCTCTGTCCATTATTTTTCATTTTTTAAGGACAGGCAATTGTGTTATATAAAAAATAAATTATAAAATGAAATAAAACGTGAAATAAAACCTGAGCTCAGTGCAGGGCCCTCCCAGGGTTGGTAGAGAGTGGCAATGCCCAGGACTGTCACTTAGGTAGGAGCACTGGGTGATATAATGGGAAAAAGATCGGGGATACATTTTTTTTTTTTTTTTTTTTAATTAAAAAATAAAAAAAATAAAAAATCGATATTCAAATTTTTAATATCGATATTGAATCGGCTGGAAAAGTATTGCGATATATTGCCATATCGATATTTTTGCCCACCCCTACTCAATGCCACCAATTGGTAAGCCACAGAACCCCTTTTTGCTTCTCAACATCTTGTGATTTATATTTTAGGTGTCAAAGTCAGGAAAAGATTGTGCACTTTGGATATCTCTTTAAAGCACACCTTCACAATAATTTTTAAACTCCAACTTGAGTATGATTTCATGTGAGCGCTTGTTTCCACCTGTCTCTGCTGCAGCTCATTCAGCTGAATTCTGCTCTGCTCTCCTGACCTCTAACCTGGTCCTGGGGCTGATCCAGCTCCTACCTTTTTCTCAAGGCATTAATACGATGGTTAGTGCGATCTAAAGTCAGACTTTGATATTTTGTAAAAAAATATTCGAATTTCACCTCTTCAGTGTTAAATTCGCTTCTCACTGAGCTTTCTCACTTAGATCATCAGGATTCTGGCAAACATTGCCCACAAGAAACAGGAGTTCTGCGTGGAGTTGGCTGAGCTCGGGCTGCTGCCGGCCCTCTCCGCCACACTCAGAATGGCCGACCAAGAAATGGTGACGCTGAGCCTGGACATCCTGTACATGATGGTTGTTAGGAGGCCACAGGTAAGAAGACGCTCTGCGTTATTTGTAACATATTTACATGAGTTTGGAAATTAAAGGTTGTTCTTTTTTCTTTTTTTTTTCCTCAGGTAGCAGAAGAGTTTGTGAAGCAAGGCGGCTTTGCCATTTTAGAAGCTATTCAATATAACAGTGAAGGTGAGATGAGACGAAGAGCAACTTACCTCCTGGAGCGACATTTAGGGATTTACCAGTAATGTGCAACAGAAACAATGTATAGTTTTGTTTGTTTGTATGTCTTTTAAATCTGTGGCATTTTAGGATGGTCAGTGGTGAGGATGTAGGAAAAGCTGTTTACATCCAGTCATGTATACTTTTTAAAATCTGTACTTCTGCATATGAAATTAGATTTTTTTTAAATAAATACCTAATATAAGTAACTTAGTTCAAGTATATACTTAAAATAGATAGTTGAAGTAAGATATATGTAATACAATATCATTGTTTGACTTCATGATGGCAGATTTTAGAAGAATAATATCTACATATCAAGAATCTGTTTCCGTAAAACCTTTCAATAAATGAATAAATTATGAAATGTATAGTTGCTTTGAGTGGGAAGTTCTTAAAATATTAATTGGATTTTTATTTCTTTGTTTTTATTTGATTACATATTCTTGTTCATAAACTACTACACTACGGCTTGTCAGTTGGTTAAAATAAGATAGTTAAAATAATTTTTATAACAGTTAGATGCATTGAAAGCTCCAGGGATACAAATGCAAATACTACTATAGAAATTTGTATTGTTGACATCAAACATCTTTCAAAAATGTTATATATACATATAAAGAGTCAGCTTGATAGTTGTACTGCTAAATAAAATTACTTGATTAAAAAGAAAAAAACTAAAACCAGCATAAAGTTTATGCAAACTTGAAAAAAGACAAAGGTTTCCTGTTGTTTGGTAACTATGCGGAGCATGGACCAGAGAAAGCAAAGAAGAGGAGTTCAGAAAGAAAATCACAGGAAAGTATGTTAAAGGCTATAAGGCCGTCTCACAGCAGCTTGATGTTCCTCTAAGTAGAGTTGGACATTTTATTTAGACATTTTGGGGTCCATAGGGCTAGAGCCAACCTCCATGGATGTGGTGGCAAAAGGAATAATGAGGACAAAGTGGAGAAACGGACAGTATGAATGATAACCTTAGAGCCAAGAGCATCTTCCAAATTCCAGATTCAAGGTGAACTCCAAGGTCGAGATACATCAGTGTCACATTACACCATCCATCACCATTTGAGTCAAAGTGAGAGACTGTACTTTCTGAGAATTCTCAGAAACCATCATCCAAATCAACAACTGCTGGTGTCCTTTTATCGCTGCTCCATAGAAAGCATCCTCACATTTTGCATATGTGTGTGGTTCTCTGGCTGCTCAGTGGCAAATAAGAAGGCACTCCAGAGGGTCGTCACCACGGCCCAAAAACTAATCGGCTGCACTCTCCCCTCCCTGGAGGAGCTGTACAACACCAGGTGTCTCAGGAAAGCCAGGAAAATCATCAAGGACCCATCTCAACCCGGACACTCACTCTCTGAACTGTTGCCATCAGGCAGACGTTTCAGGACACTGAAATCACACACAAACAGACTCAAGAACAGTTTCTATGCCAGAGCCATAACTACACTCAATATTGCTGAATACTCAAACTGACCTTTTCCATGTGCAATACTGACCGAACCGTGCAATACCTGCCAAATGTGAATACTATACAGTATGTTGTTTTCCTGTTTGTGTCCTTTTAGAGATTATTTATTTTTACAGAACTTGTTTTAATATATATATTTTTTAAACCATGCTCCTTAAAGAAGATTGCATCCAATTCCGTTGTACCTGTACAAATGACAATAAAGACTTTTTATTCTATTCTATTCTAAAGTGGACGACCAATGAGGACTGCTTTGCTGCATCTGCTACATGGTGTACAGCAGTGTCCCCCAACCTGGGGTCCGGGCCCCCCCTGGGGGGGCGCGAAACTTTGTCTGCTTTGAGGATATGCAGTTGTACAAATTATATTTGCGCATGTTAAATAAATAAAAAATCATAACACACCTAATGGAATACTGTAATCCAAGTCTGTATAAACCCACATAGTATTTTAAAATGACCAAAATATATTTCTAAGTGATTTAGCAGGATAAAAATTTAATAAATTAGTATTATATCATCATTCAACATTTAATCATACTACTACTCCGACAGGTTGTTAAAGGAAAAATGTTAAAAAAAATTTGCTCTCATATTAAAAGAGACATTTTTCAGTAATTATTTTATGTCCTTGCAAATGTGTATTTTATACATTGGTGACACAAAATGAAGGTGACAAAGACAAAGTCATATGTATACAGATTAAACCAAAGAGAAATGTATCACAAAAACATAATGTTAATTTTTTTCAATTAAAGTTTTTTAACGACAGAGTCTGCAACTGTCAGCAAGTGGGACCAGACGCTCAAAGCTCAAAGGCCAGACGCTCACCTGACCAAAGAGCAAGAGAGTCGGCTTCCGGTTCACTGGCTGAAGAGCAAGGGAGCCCACACCACCATGGTGGACGCACTGTGGCGTTTGCGTGACTTGATGCTGCGAGACTCTCTGAATATGTGTCAAGCCTACAACCTGTGACCTGTTGGACAGAACCACTCACCTCAGTAACTGCTCCTATCCTCAAGCTGTGGAGTAAAACAAATAATAGACCATGGAAGCAATCTTTTATAGTGAACACCATTTTCTATTTATTAGCTTGCATAATCGGCTTGATAGATATTAATTAGTGCATTTTTAATTTTTTTACAGCATTTTATTAAGTAATGTTGTAATTCTTTTTGGCTAATTGATACAACTGAAATAAAACAAAATGCATTGTTTAGACTGTGTTTTTGTGCGTCTTATCAGTCCTGATCTGAATCCCACTGAATACCTCTGGACAGAGTTGAAACCATGGGTTGAAACATGCAGTCTGGAGAAGAAGACCTTCAAACCAGCCTGAACCGTGGGCTCATGAGGGCCGGGCCAAGTGTAGTTAGCTCTTGAAGAGTCCTTTTTTTCCCTTCTTCTTCTTCTTTTTGTGCTGACCTGTGACACAACAGCGTGGAGGTCTCACTTGCTGACTATCAGCAGCATTTCTGAGCAGATGCCTCCACTGCAGCTCCTCCCCAAAATAAAAAAAGAGAGAGAAGTTTCAAATTTCTATGCTTCCTGTTTTCACAACACAAGAGTCACTTCTCGTAATATTCCCCTCTGCTTCCCTCCATGAAGACCTCGGTGAGTTTGTCTGTTGTCCTTCTGTTCTGCATCTTAATCATCTGCCTTTTGAACTGTTGAGAGTCAAAATCACGTCTTTGCAGCTAAGAGGAAAATATGCATCTGCCTTGATGAATTCTTGTTCTCTCCGCCCACAGTAGAACATAGTTGCGCAATACACTGGGAATGGAGGACACTGGAATAATAACTGTAGATGGAAGAGCTGGAAAAGATGGGAATCAGGAGGCAGACAACACAGTCCTGTTGTCTGGAAAACCTCTGCACCGCTTTGTCCAAAAGGAGCCCAGAAATCTTGGGGTGACACATATAGTTGCATTTCACTGTCATAAACTGTTCATGCCTATATTTGGAGAGAGATTCAGCCTTCCCTCCTCTGGCTTTCCACAGATTGTCATTCTGATGTTTGGCTGTGCAGAGCTGTTGATGGGATTTCAACTATCTGCTGATAATGTATACACCTCTAATAGGATCTACATCCCCTTCTGGCAGGGAGCTCTGGTATGTATCACTTCAGCCTTGCAGGAACTACTAACTACTAAATGTTCTACTGTATAGGCTTAAGACAGCTGTCCTTTCAAAATAAGTGACTTCAAATAAATTAAATCCAACTTGTCTGCAATGCAAATCATCTTTGATTTCATCTGCTGCCATGATTCCAATAAACGGGACAGGACAAATGCTCAAAACTGAATAAAGTCACATACAGTTATAGAATACACTTTGTATGAATAATCAAAAGTATTTATTTTTTTGACTTTCCAGTTTCTTGTGTGTGGAGTCCTGTCGATCTACACAGAGTTACATCCATCCAAGAAGATGGTAGGTAAACAGAGTTTTTATGAATCAGTTTTTATAAATAATTAAATGTAAATAACTAGCCTGTACTCTTTCTTGAACATCCTTCTCAGTAACCTACATAAACATGCTGATCGGATCTTTCACAGGTGACAATATGTCTGTCCATGTACGTGGTGTCCATTTTGGGAATCATAGTCTCTCTTGGATACAGGATACACTGCTTTGTCAGGATTCCCTACTATTATTACATGTATAGTGGTGATTTTGGGGAATCTTATCAATTGGTAAGTTATTACTTCCATTGTGTGTGTGTGTGTGTGTGTGTGTGTGTGTGTGTGTGTGTGTGTGTGTGTGTGTGTGTGTGTGTGTGTGTGTGTGTGTGTGTGTGTGTGTGTGTGTGTGTGTGTGTGTGTGTGTGTGTGTGTTGATTAAATGAGCACTTTCCACATTTTCAACTCGTATAAGAACCTTTGAATTTTTCTTTATTATAGGAACAGGTCATATCTGTTGAAGGCATATTGTTCACATCGTCTCTGTGCGTGTCAGGGCTTCTCATCTTTTTGAGTGTCATTGCACGTTTTGCACTAAAATCCACACACACCCAGGTACGGTGATATTATTTTATTATTGATATTACTATTGTTGTCATCTTTTACGGCCCTTTTTCACTACAATTCATAATTTATAATTTAATGTTGAATGTGGACAACTTTAGGGGTAAAAATGCACTCAAACACAAAATATTTCAGAAAGCATGACAGAAGCCCTGTGATGACACACATCCAGGGACATGTCCAACATAATACACAAACACATTTAATACAAAACGACGTGACACTCGCATAAAGTAGAAAAGAATGTTAAATAAGAGAAAATTGCTTTCTGTATTATTGTGTCTTTGTTATTGTTATAAACTGCAACACCCTTATTTTTAATGCAATAATATGAAAATTAATGGATTCTTTTAGTAAAAGAGATAAAAAAAAATCGAATTAACCTTATACCCAGCGCATTAGATTACCGTAACCTCCATGAATTTTTTTGAGAATTGTGCCACTAATAATTGTATTTCCCTTTTACTCTCTTTCTGTGTCCATCAGCTTATTGTTCATCACATTTCATCACCACAGAGTGACACAACGCCAAACTAAGACGGACCTTCCCAAGTATTATTCTGCTAATCTCTCATTCAGACTCCTGACTGTTTCTTGTAAATATAATAGAAACCACTGTGTTGTTGATTGCATCATGTTTCAAATAAAAACCTAAGCGTGAACACATCTGATGTTATATCTCTTTGTCTTGATGTAAACGCACACATTTTTCTTTCTATCATCTGATGGGACCTGTTTATTGTACCTGGACTACTTTCAGTAGATTTTAGATTGAAATACTTGTAATGAAACTTGGAGGAGTGAGCAGCTCATTCCTGTAACAACCCATTAAGTAATTCCTGGGTCACATAGTGATCTTGGAAAATATGTTGCACTGTTTCAGAAAGGTCAAATTATAGTTCTGCCTCCAGCTACATTTTAAAACAAAAAGGCTGATTAAAACCATTTCAACTGGGTTAAAGACTGCCCCAGGAATTACTTAACCTGGAAGGATAGTGGTGAACCGTCATCATATCAGTAAGACTATTTGGGAACAAAAGACCTGTTGTGGAGACTAAAGACTGGACTTTTGGGAAAGAGAAAAAGGTGATGTGTTATGGTATGAGTCCAGATTTACCACGGTGGAAACTGATTGGTGCACCAGAATGAGGAAGAGCAGCAGAGGAAGTGGTGAACCCATCATGGCCAGTTCCTACTGTGGAAGTCTTTTTTTTTTTTTTATCTGCGGTTGCTACATCTGGTCCAGCTTCAACAAGATTGTGAACCAACACAATGATGTTGGCTGAATATACTGAAAGACCATAGGAGTTTTTTCCATCAACATCCTTCTCCCTGCTGCTCCTTACTTGCTCACCCACCTCTCTGGACAGACAGGCAAGTTCATGGTGAGTACCTATTCACACCAGCAGCAAAGGTTCAATAATATTGTGGCACCCTGGAGATGTCCATTATTATTATTTTATTAGTTCTTTTAATTAACTTGCCCCCCCCCCACCATTATTTTTCTTATTTAATACAGCATAAGACGCCTTGTGTCACTTGTAAGAACAGGGAAACTAACCTGCTTCACCTGTATTCATTTGATTTCCTGTCAGTAATAGTTTTACTGTCTTATATTATTTTTGGCTGTAATCCTGGCGTACAAGAGGGGAAACTCCGTTGTGGAACGTGTTACGGTCAGGACAAAAACAGAGAGCCTATACTGATCTGAAACTGTCTTTTTTTTTGTTATATTTGCAGTGTTCTGTGCAATAAAGATAGCAGCACCTAGACATCTACTGTCATCCATCCTTGTACATGTGTAACAATATCCATCCATCCATCCATCCATCCATCCATCCATCCATCCATTTTCTATGTTTAATCTTGTACAGGTCCCGGGGGTCTGCTGGAGCCTATCCCAGCTCCTCACAGGGGAGAATCCACCCTGGGCTGGTCGCCAGTCTATTTCAGGGTTCAATGTTAAGGCTGATTTATGGTTCCACGTTACACCAACGCAGAGCCTACGCCGTAGGGTACGACGTAGCTTACGGCGTAGCTCTGCGTTGGTGTAACGCGGAACCATAAATCAGCCTTTAGATTTCAGAGCCCTCCAGCCCTACCGCTAGATGGGGCTGTGGCTCAAAAAACACGGACGGATGACCTGAAATGGTTTTTAGCAGGGCTCGGCAACCCGCGGCTACAGAGCCGCATGCGGCTCTTTAGCGCCGCCCTAGTGGCTCCTGGAGCTTTTTTTAAAATGTTTGAATATGGAAATAGATGGGGGAGGGAAATATATTTTTTGTTTTCATATGGTTTCTGTAGGAGGACAAACATGACACAAACATTCTGAACGTTTTCCAATGCTGCAAAAATGTGTAGAATAAATATTAAATTTCAACATTTCTGTTAACAAAGATTTGTACGGAAGACTATCACGGCCATGCAGGAGAAAAAATATTGGAGAGGGGAAGATTTTTTTTTATTGTGCACTTCGAGAAAAAAGTCAAAATGTCAAGAAAAAAGTTTAAATGTCGAGATTAATGTTGAAATAAAATTTCGAGAAAAAAGTCGAAATTTTGAGAAAAAAGTCGAAATGATGAGAAAAAATTTGAAATTTCGAGATTAATGTTGAAATATAATTTCGAAATAAAAAAGGGAAATGTCGAGAAAAAAGCCGAAATGTCGAGAAAAAACTTGAAATGTCGAGAACATAGTTGAAATGTCGACAATAATGTTGAAGTACAATTTCGAGAAAAGAGTCGAAATGTTGAGAAAAAAGGCGAAATTTCGACTTTATTCTTGAAATTGTAGTTCAGTATTAATCTCAACATTTTTGACTTTTTTCTCGAAGTGCAAAATAAAAAAAACTATCTTCCCCTCTCAAATGTTTTCTCCTGCATGGCCCTGATACTCTTCCGTAGAGGATTCAACGTTTCTTGGAGCGAATCATTTGCATTCATTGCCTGAATGTTTGCTCTGTAGCGAGAAGTTGTCCAATAACAAAAAGAGTCATGTGGAAAGACATTAGCAGCTACATTTGCAGCCGAGGACCCAGTTATAACTAACTATACATGCAGCATGTGCTGCCTTCATTCTAAGGCTTATACCAGACTTTTCATTTTTTGCGGCTCCAGACATATTTGTTTTTTGTGTTTTTGGTCCTTTCAACATTTTGGGTTGCAGACCCCCGGTTTATAGGATGTTTTGCATTCTTTGAGCTTTATGTATTCTTTGTGTCAATAAAAAAATATCCACTTTCTGTGTATCTGACATACTTGTCTGTCCTCTGCTGTGGTGTGTGGGAACCTTTTGGTCCTCCTGTCCAGTTAAAGATTATGTTGCCTGTCTAAAATAAGAAAGGCCTTATAGTTTAAGAATAATTTAAATTACAGCATCAATTTATCCATAATTCCAGTAGCAGCTTCATGTACATGCACATCTCCCATATCCTGGTCACTGAATATCTTCCATACTATAACAAACACATGCTTTTGAACCTTTCACTGGCAACCTAGATGGCCTGAAACATTTTTGACACATAGGCTATACCAGTATTTACTTTTACCGAAAATCAAACTTTGACTGAAATGGCTGTAGAACACGTGTCCACCATCCATCTGAGATTAAACTGTTACTAATGAACTTGTTAGCTTTTACACACACTCTTGTTGTCCTCTGATTATATTTCTGCATGCACAAGTGGACAGGGCTGTCTGCTTGTGGGTTTCCAGGGTGCACCGGTGTGGGAGCCCACCGGGCTGCGAGTAAGAGTCGAGTCGCGCTGAGTAGGTACTAGTATAAAAGCGCCAATGGTGTATTAATGGTACTGACACGGTGGCTTCTTGTGCAGTGTTTCCCCCAGGCTCAAAGGTCACATGTAACCAGAGTTCTCGCCTTGGACTTTACTCCCTGAGATTACTTAAGACACCTCAGTCTTTCAACAATAATATGTTGATAAGCTGCAGAAATAAAAGCTGCATTCTTTTCCATTTTTTCATTAAAGTAGAGTGTTAGAGGTAGTTTGGTAGAAAAGTTTCATAAATTAATCTACAGTACGTATCAAATATGATCCATCTGGCATTAGAGGGTTAAATGGCTTTTAGTAGTCTACCAAAGCTGTGTTAATTATATATTCTATAAACCTCAGTCTTTTTCTCTCTTATCCTGCAACAAAATGAATAATATAGTAAAAACATTTCATCAAGTAAAGGCATCTTTGAGGATAGCAGCATTAAAGAAGAGGATAAAGCAGAAAGGTGTTCTCAGATTTTAGATCAGCATGTGTTGCATTGAAGTTGACATTTATTTCAGGGGAATCAATATAATTTTAAATGAGATAATGTAAAATTGTATTCTGCATACAAGTATTACAGTACTATTATTACAGTATTGATAGCAGACTGGCCAGCGTGCAACAACTCCTCACTGCTGCACACAAGTTTGCAAATAGAACGGAGAAAATAGTATCTGAAACAATACATGACTTTGCCTCCTCACTTGAAGAAATTCCCAAAGGTAAATGTATATTAACTTATGAAAGTGGGGGGGTGGGGTGGGATGGGGGGTGGGTTTACTTTCAGTATTATTATTCCAACATTGTTTATATGTGTATGACTTCAGATTGTGTTTGAGGCACAGCAGAGAAGATAATCTCACTGAAGTGAAACAAACAAATCCTTCTGTTACCATGAATTCAATAAACATTTCTATCTCAGTGTTAATCCGTCCATTTGTGCACATTTTTACATTTGTTTTTTAATTATTTGCTTGTTCATACCAATGTTGCTATTAAAACACTGAGATAAGCAAGAAGAGTGCCTGCATCCTTTTTCAATACTCACTTGTAGTAGCGGCCTGAAATATCATCTAGAAAAAGTGTGAAGCCTGTTTTATTTGTTCTGACATGCCACATGAGAACCGTCTCCTTCTGGGGATCTAGCTTGCTGACTAACAGCAACATTTCTGAGCAGATGTCCCAGTCTGTGATTTTATTAGTGCGTAGCCCCTCCCCAAAGGGAAAAAAAGAAAAAGAAATCTCATATTTCCACACTTCCTGTTTCCAATTTTTTCCACTTTTGCAACCTTTCCTTCTGCTCCTTCCATAAAAACCTCGGTGAGTTTGTTTATGTTCTCCACGACATAAATGTCTTCTTTGACACTGTTTGACTCTGAGCATCTTCTTCTGGACGCATATGTGTTAATAAACTCTCAAAATCATGTCTTTGCAGCTAAGAGCAGAGTTTGCATCTGCACTGATGAATTTTTGTTCTATTACCCACAGTAAAACACAGCGGTGTGATACACTGGCAATGGAGGGAACTGAAACAACAGCTACATCTCAAATAGATGGGAATCAGGAGGAAGACAACCTGATGGTCCTGATGTCTGGAAAACCCCTGCACCGATTTGTCCAAAAGGAGCCCAGAAATATTGGGGTAACACATATAGTTGCATTTAACTGTCATAAATTCCTATGGCCTATATTTGGAGAGAGGTTCAGCCTTCCCTCCTCTGGTTTTCCACAGATTGTCATTCTGATGTTTGGCTGTGCAGAGCTGTTGATGGGATTTCACCTGACTGCTGATAATTTGTACACCTCGAATAAGATCTACATCCCCTTCTGGCAGGGAGCTCTGGTATGTATTACTCTTCAGGCTGGCAAGCACTGGTGAACTTGGACAATTGTTGTACTTATTTGGTTATATGTGCTCTGGTAAAATACATCTGTAAGTAAGAAAAATTGTTTCTTCAAGGTCCATTAAAACCTTTATCACAAAGTTCAAATAGTTAAGATTTCCTAATCAAAATTAGATGAAATTTTACAGTGGATACAAGCCTCTCGGCTCAACCTCCGGACTTAAAATCATCTTTCTTGGCACAAAACACCCACACCAAAACATCCACACCATTTACAGATTTTTTTTTTATGTTTCTCCATGTCTGACAGCATAGTTGAGGAAACTTTTCTGTTTCCTGCATTTTTGATATGACTTAATAATGAGAGAACAGATTTTTACAATGTCTTTTCAACCATTTTAATTACACCAAGTTTATTATAGCCTTAAACAGCTTTGGATAATAAGTTTGGACATTTGATGTTGGTATAGGTTAACTGACATCATTTAAGATCATTAAAAGCTTATCTGTGGATGTGTTTTAATCTCTTCAACTAGGCCTTCATTGTATGGTATCATTGGAAAATCATAATAAAAAGATATCAGGTAAAGAATCATGAACCTTCACAAGTCCGGTTCAGCTGTAGGCACAATTTTCAGATGCCCTTAAGTCCTACCTTAATGTGTTCAAATAATGATATGCAACTATAACAGCCATCATTTAGCTCAGGTGTCAGCTTCAATAATCTGACACCAGTTATCTATTTATCTATTTATTTGTCATCTGGGGCCTGATGAGGCTTAAATTATTACACTTGTAGGGAAAAAGCAGGGAAGGCTTTCAGATCACAGAACATCATCCCATCCTTAAAGTATAGCGGTGGCACCATCATGTTGTGCAGTTGCGTTGCTGCATGAGTGACTTGTGCCCTTCACCAAATAAATTACATTATGAGAAAAATACGTCCCAAGACGTTAGCCTGCAATTAAAAGCTTGATAAACAGCTTTGGCATAGATTGGTGGACAATAAGATCCATCGTACCTCCAAAGTAGCTGCAAAGTGGTTTAAGAACAACAGCAGGCCTGACCTCCATCCAACAGAACATGTGGCACTGAGCAGGGATGTAGGAGCAAGTAGCCTCACAAACTTGCTTGTGGTGGCTTACACAATATCTGATCCAAGTTTAACAGTTTAAAAGCAATTAAGCCAAATACTAACCAAAGATGAATAAACCTTTGGCATTTAAGAAAATCAAAGATTTAACTACTTTTTGGTTCTTATGATAATGTCAAAGCTAAAGAAGATTTCAAAACATCTAAAAATGCTTTTTTCTCCACAGCTTTTTCTTGGCTTAAATGGACTCCGCTGAGTTTTTAGTTGAGCTCACTGGCTGCCATTCAAATGAGTGGCAAACAAAATTGTTTTATACCTGTAGCTCACTGGCAAGAAAAAAAAAAAGTCAAAGCAAAATAATTTCCATCCCAAATCATCAAACCACAAACGATTTCCACTAGTGATTGATTACAACATTTTTCTGGACTGATCAGAATATTACAGGCCAATCAGTTCTGTAGTAGAGTTCTGTCATCTGGATGGTGCCAGAAACAACAAACATTTACTGGTCTCTTAACAGTCTTGTAATCACATGTTATACAGATTACAATTATCTCTGCATTTACCTGTTATTTAAAGACAACGGCTTTTAAGAATTATAGACTAATTTCTCTTTAAAGATGATTGATTGCAGTCATATAAGGTATTAAGCAAAGTATATTTTTGGTTGGCAACATTTTTTTCATCTTGTTTGCACAACAAAAAATGAAGTTATGAACATTTTGTTTTCTGTACACAATATCAAACAAATCATTTCTTGTCTCACGTGCTGTTGCCACTCGGATTTTCAGGGCACTTGAGTAAAGTCAATTCATTAAGTCACGTTCAATCATAAAACTGGCTACAGCTTGAGTGAATTTAAATGGTAATTGCAACTGTAATTTATTTTTCAAGTTTCTTGTGTGTGGAATCCTGTCGATCTACACCGAGTTACATCCATCCAAGAAGATGGTAGGTGAACTCTTTTTATTTTCATGTTTTGTTGTTTTATATCCTTTATCTTTAATTGGTTTAATTGAGTTGAATTGAACTGAATTGAATTGAATTCTCTGGTTGTTTTGTACAACTTCAGTTTTGCCGAATTAATCTTTCACAGGTGACTGTGTGTCTGTCCATGTACGTGGTCTCCATTCTTGGAATCGTAGTCTCTCTTGGACACAGGATAAACTGCTTTGGCCACTATAGTTTCAGTGTATACAGGTCACGATACACTTCAAAGCCGAAAGATTATGAGAGATCAGACAGTTTAGACTTTTCCTATGTGGTGAGTTGTTTGTTTTGCTTTTTTAACAGCATTTTATGCTTTTATTTATAACTAATCTTTATTTTTTCTGTTATTATAGGCACAGGTCATATCTGTTGAAGGCATATTGTTCACATCATCTCTGTGTGTGTCAGCACTTCTCATCTTTTTGTGTACCATTGCACGTTTTGCACTTAAATCCACAAACACCCAGGTACAGTGATATTTTCATTATTGTGACCTACTGTAAGACGGCCCCTTTTCCACTACCATCTATGATTCAAGCCTAACATTTTGCATATGTCATCCCTTGAATATGTCAACCCCAACACACCACATCAAGACATATTGCTGTTTATATATATAGATAAACTTATATATAAACAGCAAGACATGAGAACACCATTGACAATCTGGTGAATTTACTAAATAAAACCGCACGAGTGGGTTTCAACTCGTGCATCAACAGAGATTTTAAAAGAGATTCGAGCTATGTATATGGAGAGGTTCAGTTTAAAAATATTTGCTGCATCACACGTGATAATAAATGGCTTCCAGGGTTGAGCACACTACTTTCCGTGCCTTACTTTAGGCCTGAGCCTGACACGTGAACTTTGCAGTGATACACGGCCCCATGTGATCAGATGCGCGATTACTACATAAGTTGGGTTTAAACAATAATATGCAAACCGCAATATCAGTGCTGTTATTCAATGTTAAATATGACAACATTGTTTACAATAATATCATATCTTGCATGAGACCAACCAACCCCTCATAAAACGTAAGGAGTCAAACAATATTGACTTTGTCATTATGCTACCTGATCATTTGTATTTTTCTTTTTTTGTTCATCCCCATCTTACTGACATCTTTCTGTTTCCATCAGGTTATTCTCCAGCAGATTCCAGCCCCACAGACCTACACATAACCAAACAAAGACAAGAGCTATTCTGCACAGGCTAACTCTGTATTTCCTGTAACTCCTACACCCAGTGAAACTAAATTTTCATAATTCTGTACAGTTTATAAAAGTTTGTTTTGCAGGGCCACATTTGCTTTTCGTAAGGTATATTTTGTAATGAAAGTTAACCCGTGTCATCTCTGCACACATATAATGGTAACTGCTAATCTCTCATTCAAGGTTTTTGTTTTTTACTTCAGAGATAATAGAAACTCTGTGGTGGTGATTGCATTAGACTTCAAAGAAAGCCTCACAGAGAACAGCCCTGATAACGCTTAGTAAAATTATAACGCTGTCTAGCTCTGTGTAAATACTGACAAAAGACTGCTCACGTCCGCAGGTCTGTCAGACCTCAACCATGTTCAGCTTGATTTTAAGTTAGTATTAATCAATTATGATTATATTATGATTTATACTTCAACTATTTAGTCACAACTTCTAGATATAAATAAGTTTTAGTTTTGTGTACTCATCCATTAATCTAGTAATCATAATAAAAAAAGATGAATGTAATCCCCAGGGTTTTAAGTCCTGTTCAATGTTGAAATGTGAATTTTGACAATTTAACAGACTTTCCTGTATTTTATTGAGGAAAAATGATTTTCAACGGTCCTGCGTATTTTATGATCAATATTGTTGCTTTGAAACTGTGACAGACTACACAAACAGCAAAGATATCAAACAATTTGTTCTTTTATTTCCAGTCATGTCATCAAGTAGTCAAACAATATTTTTAGTGTATTATTATGTCATGTGTCGAGGTTATTGTCCAGTTTTTAGTGTCACATTTGGTCCATGTGCGTTTCCTTTCAGTGTTGCAGTATTTAATAAACATAGCTTGCAGTGTGCAGAGACTGCATGGACGCCTGGTCAGCTGAACCAGAGGGCTTGTACTCTCCTTTGGAAGCCAGGCTATTGATCTGTTGAGAGCAAAGGGGAGAAGAGAAGGGCAAAGTCAAATCTGGCCGTTAATGATCAGCCAAACTACATGCGCATATCCAGCAACACCACGGCCAAACACACAAAAAGCTTTTAATAATTAATCATTAACCAGACGGAGTAAAGCTGGGTACGGCACAGATAAGAACAATCAAATCATCAGTTCTGTAAGTGGTTTAATCGTGTCTACTCAGCACCTGTGAAAGCCACTTATCCCCTGTGAGGCTTACCTTGGCTCTGGTGCAAAAAACTTGCTCGGTCGCGGCCCTGTTGGCAGCTTTACCCTGCCAGGCAGCGAGAGCAGAGGCTTGGAGTGCACGGCCATAAGAGAAGGACAGCTTCCAGGGGCGGAGCAGGGGCACCTGGTTGATGGCGTTCAGGTTGAGGGAGGCCTCCTCCTCACTCTGGCCTCCAGACAGGAAGGTGACGCCTGAAACGGCACGGAAAATGAGTATTAAACTTGTGCAATAAGAAACTTCTCCCTCACGTGGTTTGCAACAAAACTGACCGTTTGACACTCACCAGGAACTGCAGAGGGGACAGTGCGTCTCAGAGTGGTCACGGTGGCCATGGCAACATCCTGGGGGGTGTACTTCTTCGTACAGGAGTGTCCAGCGGTGACCATGTTGGGTTTCAGCAGCGTGCCCTCCAGGTACACGTGATGGTCAGACAGAGCTTTGTACACAGCAGCCAGGACCTACAGATGAACAGGAGCGTGTATCAATGAATTGATTTAATCGAATCAGAAAATTGAGTTTCATCTTGTGCACCATACTGACCTTCTCTGTAGCATACTGGCACCGCTGCAGGTCATGGTCCCCGTCAGGCAGGATCTCTGGCTCCACAATGGGCACCAGGCCGTTCTGGTGGAGGCAGGTTCAAATGAATGAGTTAGACGGAGACGTCCTCTGTTGGCGGCTAAAGAGATAAAACTGCGATACACACCTGCTGGCAGATACTGGCGTATCTGGCGAGGACATTGGCATTCTCTGCAATGGAAAGAGGGGACGGGCAGCCTTCTCCGATCTTGAGCACACACCTCCACTTAGCAAAGTCACAGCCATCCTTCTTGTATTGGGCGCAACGCTTTCCAAGGCCATCGAGACCTAAAGATGCCACAGACTCTCAGTGCCTGCATCATTTTAGAGACATTAGACCAAGTGAAATCGTTTTTACCTTGTGTGGTGGTCTCTCCATTTGTTCCGGCTAGACCAGCTGTGCCTTCGTCAACCTATGTAAAAGAAGAGGAACACAAATGAGTAAAACATAACAATAACAGCATTTTAACAAGAATTGAGATTGTGCAAGAATTGCCATTGGCAGTATCTGTGTTTGCATTCACCTTGATGCCCACAACTATGCCCTTCTCCTTGAGGATTTTGGAGAAAAGTTTGCCGTTATCTGACTTCTGGTAGAGCGTCTCGTGGAATAAGATGACCCCACCCACGTAGTTGGCCATGGAGGCGTCACAGGAGAAGAGGATGTCGCGGTAGCTGCGGCGGTTCTCCTCGGTGTTCTCCACGTTAATTTTCTGGAGGCGCTTTCCCATGGTACCTTGACAGAGGAGCAAATGGTTATCATCATAGTCACACACAGCCACACACACTACAGTTAGGTATTATAATTAAATAATAACAGAAACTAAGGCTCACCTGTGGATTCATCTGCAGCAAGGATTCCCTTTCCTGGAGCTACGATTCTTTGAGCAATCTCAGAGAGCTCCTTCTTCTGCTCCGGAGACAGGTTTGGGAATTGATGAGCCATCCTAGCAGAGAGAACAAATATTATTTCAAAACTTAAGACTTAAGTAGGTATAAGGAAGAGCTGATCTCTTCCCTGCTGACAACAAAACACTCCTATATCCTGCTTTTCTTGCTCTGCCTCTACAGTTAAATATTTGGCTTTCATGGCTGAACTTTGGCCTTCAATACAGATACATTGTTTTTTATTATGCAATGTACTCTTGTATATAAAAATAAAGAAATCAAATAGCTTAAGCTAACAACTATGAAATGCTCATGATCTGTATGCAGTAAAATAAGCGATTATAAACAACGCTGTGTATTTGCACAAAGCAATAAAAAGACCCTGCTGCCTACCACCAGCTGTAAATATTCAACAAATAACTCTTTCAGAATGAAATAGTTGCAAACTTGAAAAGAAATGTGAACATCTCTGTCCATCACTAATTGAAGTAGGTTTACTAACTAGATCCTCGGGTTCTGCAGTAAAGAGTAAATTTGTGATTTAACTCCATTTAGACAGAAACGTTTAGAGATATTAAAGGCTAAACTCAAAAGTCAATCCTGCAGAAACCATACAAATGTATTGCTGCAAAACACTTAAATCAGCACAGTAACAAACATGCAAAGAACCACAAACTTTGAAATGTGTCTTACTTGGAGAGGTTTTTGTTTTTCCAGTGACACTTGTAGCAGCAGGCGGGGCCCCGTTCCCTTCCAACAGGATTAGGAAAGATAAAGAAGGCAGAAAGTTGGTGAAAAGCAGTATTTATTGCCTGTTCAGGGCTGTGGGGGAGGTGCTCATGGTGTGGTAGGGGCGGGTGTCACCCTGGTAACCCAATTGGGCCCTTCAGACACAGAGGGACGGATTTCACTCGGGGTGGAATCACAGTGAGCTTCTGTGGACTTCATATCTCACATCATGGCCTGAGAGATTGTATCAAAAACAAGAGAGGGGTCATTGTGTGATACAAGAGCTCAGTGAGCGTGAGCTCTGATCACACAGTCCTGCACCAGATCTCCTCCCCCTCTTGCTGCGCTTCTGCAGCTCTGAGGCAAGAAGGAGGCCGGCTGCAATGCTGCAGTTCAGGTTTCTGTTTTTCTTTTGTTCCGGTGAAAGTGCAGATTGCACAAGCAGCCTTTAGTATCTTGTAGATGTATTAAAAGGACTTTTAATTTTAATTTTTAGGGCTTTCAAGGTG